>NC_134645.1:82543692-83171126 GCF_030463565.1 Pelecanus crispus
GAAACAGGACTAAAGGTAGTTATGAAACTGAGTATAGCAAGGTAAACTCTGTTTAATAGAGATCTTGACTTTGATACAGATTGTATTTGGTTGCTTTCTGGGGGGTGGAAGAACGGAGGGAGTAAGGGAGAGGAGAAGGACTAAAAGCGCCCTTCAGTTACAAGGGGACATAGTCAAGCCCTATCAAAATTTGCGGAACTGAGTCTACAGTTACTGTATGCTGTGACCCTTAGTTAGACCACTGCTTGTACTCCCTGCTTACTGGAGATCCTTCTGGCAACCTTGCTGATGCTTTTCTGAAGGGGAAATACTGGCTTTTGTACTGTGTACAAAGTGGTATACAGTACTGGACTACCACAAGAGGAGATGGGATACCCAGAAATTATGGTCATGGTCTGTCTTTGATGGGACACTTTGTAGGAGCATTTTGACAGCCTGCTGCATGGACAGATGGAATTTGTAGGCAGCTTGAAACTCAGCTGATTTAGGACTACTTGCAGTGAACAAGATGGATTTTAGGTAGTTGTCCCTAGTGAAAGCCTGGTTCAGAGCATTCTTGGGAGCTGTCTAGAAAGTACCACATGGAGGTTGCTTTTGGTCATAGTCATACTGAAGGACAGGTGTCCATCCTTCTACATGCCCAGCCAGTTAGTAATCATGCAGGGCGTTCCTGCTACCCTCCTTCGTGCAATATAAGGCTGCTGCTTCTGATTTTGTAAGAAGCATTAATCTTGGTGCAGAGCAGATGTAAAAAGGGGCCTCCTATAGCTTGCTTTTTTTCTTTAGCTCATGAGGTTCAAGCATACATTTCCTGCTTGTGTGCCTTCAAACTTAAATATGATTTAAAAAGTAGAATGAAAATTTTTCTTTGGCTTCTGCAGAAGGCCACGGCATTCACACAGAGATCCCATACCTTTGTGATGTTCTCCTGGCTGCAGAGACAGTCCTGTGGCCGTGTAGTTCCTGTTAAACACTGAGAAAGCCCTACCTAACACATGCCATGGGGAACTCCTGTTTCCCACTCCATGCTTTTGCCACTGTGTTCCCTCTAAAATGTGTATTTGCCAAACCTAGAAGTATATCCCATGGCTTTCAACTGAAAGAGGCAAACGGTGTTAATGTGCATTGGTCTTTCACCTCTCCAGTGCACGCTGGCCTTCTCATGACAAAACTTGCACGTCGCTGCACGGACCTGCCCTGGAGAGAATAAGATGACTTGAATAAGGCCTGGAATGATTTCCATTTCAGTCGCATGATTGTCTTGTATTCTCTTTCAACTGGCCTGATCAAGTTGTGTTCAAAAATATAATTAGGGTACTCTTGGCCAGTGATTGCTTTTTCATGCGCTCAAAGCTATATTTAAACTCCTCACATAGTAGAAATAACACATTCTTCTTGCAGTTGTTGCTGCTGTACAGGTAGTACTAACAAATTAACACATCTTATCTTGGTAGGATCAGAGTGACAGTTGATGGGGAGTTTCTGCATTATATTTTTCCTCTTCAATTTCTGGATTCTCCTGAATGGGATTCACTGAGGCCCACAGAAGAGGGAATTTTCCAGGTAAAAGCAGAGGGGTTTTTTTGAATACTACAGAAAACTGTTCAAGTACTAATTGGTAAACTTCATTTAGTTGCGGGTTTTGTTTGCGAAATTAAACAAGTGGCATTACACTGTTTTGGGGAGGGAAGTCCTCTTTACCCGCTGGACCGGTTATGCTATTTGTATCTTCTTTCTGTTTGCATCTTGTCGTTACAACAAACCGGGTTTTTTTTCTTAAAGCTAATCTGCGGCGTGGACTCTGTTTGCATTCTTTGGCTGTGCTAAAATCCAGCCCCGAGAAGCCAGGTCTGCGGGAGGTGGGTGGAAGCTGGTGCTGAAGAGGCTTCCCTGCAGGAGGTGAAGGGGGAAGCACAGGCTGGGGAGAGGTGTGGGTGCAGCTTGGCATGGGGTGACAGCGTGGGACACAGTGCCCATCCGGGCTGCCCCTGTGATCCGGGAGCCCTCCCAGTGCTGTCGCTTGCCTGACACGCTAGCTCCTGCCTCTGTGGGATCTGATGCCTCGTGTCATGCGGGCAGACGGCATTCGTCGAGAGCTTTCTTTAGAGCTGCCTTTCCAGCTGGGGCTGCCCAGAGCAAAGCCGGGAGCGCGGGGCTGAGGCCAGGGCATGCCGTCAGCCTGCGGCCGGCTGGGGCTGCTGTTCCGTGTGAGCATCGGCACACCGTCACTGCGGCCGACAGGACACAACCTTTCGGTCCGCTCCCAGTCACCCTTCTCTCTCGTCTTTGCCATACAGTAGACCTCGCAGAGCTCTCCGGCTGGATTAAATGGCTTAAAATTGCAGTAGGCGCAAAGACGTGAAGCGTACGTTACAGACGCAGCCTGCGCGCCGGCTGAGGCAGGGGGTGCTTTCTGAGCAAGGGCAGCAGCAGCAATATCACTGCCTTATCACCTAGCTAATTTTAATTTTCTCTTCTAAAGGTAACACTTACAGCAGAGACAGATTGTCGGTACGTGGCCTGGAGGAGAAAGAAGCTTTATCTGCTGTTTGCTAAACACCGTTTCATCTCCCGCCTGTTCTCAATTTTAATTGGGAGCGACATTGCTGAAAAACTGTATGCCTTGAATGACAGAGTGCATGTGGGGAAAGGCTTTAGGTACGACATTCGGTTACCGAACTTCTACCACGTTTCACTGGCAGAGACCCCTCCGGTGCAGCCCTCCCACCACCTACAGAGAGGGTCCCCCCGGCGCAAGCCCGCGGGGGTTACAAACTGCAGCTCCTTCAGCACACAGCCCTAGGAAGGAAAGCTCTGCTGCAGCCATTCCCCAAAGTGGTGAAGGGAGATGCAAAGTGGTGAAGCAGAAGAGCAGAAAGATGAAGCAGAATGAGACCCAGTCAAACCAAATTTGACAAGTGCCATTTACTTTCATTGGAGTATCTTGAATTCTTCCTCTCTCTAGAGCCAGCAGGTTGGCTTCTGCGTTTTGACTGTGCAATATGTTTCTGTTGATTCCTTTGTTGATCTTCATCTCCTTACTTTTGGAGGAAAACAAATCATAACAGGCTAAAGTTTTATTGTAATTGTGGTGGCCTCTCTGTTGTGTTTTTTAAAAAAAAAAACAAGCCCACGGTATTTGTGATTATACTTTCTCAAAATTATTTGCCATAATGAAGTATAGTCGGTATAGTCAATGAAAACGAGTAAGTTGTCTTCAAAATAGAGCAACTTACCTGTAACATTCATATTTATGCCATGTGAACATTATCTCAATTAACATGAAGAATATTGCAGAAAAAGACTAAGAGACTGATTGTATTGGTTTTGTCTTTTAAAGAAAGATTTTGAAATGCACAGCAAGATTCTTAAAAACAAAGGAAAAAAAAAAAAGCAACAAATTCTGTCCCATGAGCGATTGGTTTCTCTCTGTCCTAAAGCGGTATTGTGTGAAAACAAACATAAATGTAATTGCCGGCATTAGAAAACTAAAGCAGTTGTAACTGCTGCAAATATAGCTTAGGGAAATGATTGTGTAGTGTTTCTGATAGAATGTGATGCTATAGGACCTAGGCTTCCACAGTGTCAGTGCCATTTGTGACATGTACAATAAATACTGTTAATCAATTGACTGCCAAACCATTGGAGTTTGTTTTACAATATTCTTTTTAGCCAGGTTTGTCAGAAAGAAATTAAGAAACAGCTGCAGCAATAAATACATTTTTTTTAACCGAAACATTCTTGTTTAGCTCCCAGAGTCACTTTTCTGTGCCTATGAAATTCTTGATTTAAAAGCTATTCTGCCCCTAATTCTGTGGTGTTTTAATGGCATAAGGGAGCACCAGCTCACGCTTTGGTACGAGAAAGCTGGTTTCAACCCTTGAGGACACTGTGCCTTGGGGAGAAGTGTCCAAATGTCTTTGCTAACTCACTTTCCTGCTGCTATGCGTGATGCCTGCCAGTAATCAAAAAATAAGAAACATTACTATTTTATGAGACTGTATTGCTGCTTGATATATCTGGAGGTAGATCACATTTTTAATATTTTAAAATTGCTGGACTGTTTGGTAGGTCAACTATTGTGTGTTTGTGTATGTGCAGGTAAACATATGAGTTTAGATCTTGGGAGTTCTTGCTGGAGGACTTAAAACAATGATACAACCTCATGCTTGAAAGAATCATGCAGTATGTGTAAGAAAGCTATTAGAAGGGATGTGAAACACCACCTGTTTGAAGGACCTTCAGTGTTGAGCAGATAACGTTGTATGGGTTTTGCTTTTAGCTTTATGTCCCCTTCTCAGAGAGGAAAATCTGCCGAACACAAATACCATAGCATGCAATGTGGTAATCCCCAAATTCTTCTAATACCCCTTCCGTGTGATGTATTCTGTATGTGTTACTTAATGTATGAAGTCCCTGAGTCACAAAGCTACTTTGTCTTGGTCAAAAGAGAATTGAAAAAATGCAAACAGAGGGTTCATTGATGGCTATTAAAGACTAGCCCAGAAAATAACTAAGGCACAAAGTGCCAGAGGCTGGCAGTGTGTAGTAAGGACATACAGCTGTGTGTGCCCTCTCCCTATACTTTTTGCTGTTAAGGGACAGGATAGCAGGCTACCTGACCCCTTGGTATGTGTTAGCACAGGTATTCTCATATAACTTCAGCGCTGTGATTAGTATCATGTCTTATTTGTCGGAAGTGCGTCATCCCTCGTGGATGTGGTCACTTAGGCTGTGCCTCGCAATCCCCACTCCACTTCACCCAGCCGAGCTGCTCTGAAAACCCTGCGCTGGTTTTTAACAGGTGATTTAAAAATAACACCCCATTTCTTATTCTGATAAAACAACAAGAATTTATAAATTTCTCTTGCTATAACGTGTGTTGGACCAATGTGAAGTTTATACTTAATATTTTTTGTGTTAACAATCTGCAAGCATAGATTAGAAATATAAAAGAGATGTTATTCTCAACTTAGGCGTAATATAAATCATTGTTTAATGCTCTCCTTGGTTTTCTTGAATAGATGGGCTTGCCCCATCTATTCAAGAAAACTTGCCTTAATTTAAATTGGGTTAGCATTTAATAAACTAGTATGATCAGCTTCACCTTCAAAATAAGACCAAGGAGTCTCGTCCACCCAATTTCTGTATCAAGCTTATATATTCTATTTAAACTGTAGCATAATGCTTAGAAAGATACCTGCTCTGGAGTGATGGGTGCTTCATTACATACTTTGGTATTTTTTTTCTTCTTTGTGACGGGTGCGTGCCTTGGTTTTGGCCGGGTTTCCAACCACAATCCTCTGTGATGCTTTTCTCTGCCAGAATCAGTTACTTTCAGAAATCTCTACTAGGACATGTCTGAGTCAATATCTGAACATACTCGTAGCTAATCTTGTTTAGCTTTTGCTACTGTGCTTTTTGGGCTTTGAGTCACTTTTTAAAAATTGTTTCCAGTTTTCCAGCATCTGTTTGAGTCATGACTAGCAGAACATTTCAGCTGTAGAATTCAGGGCAGATATATATATATCTACAATAATACAAGTACACACAAAAGGACTGGAAGCGAGACAGCAAGCCCTCTCTACCCCTGGTTTGTTTTTTTTTTTTTTTAATCTTGACAGCACTTCTAAAATGTACTGTAAAATACGCTCTGGTATGTGACTCATAAACCAATGTTTTGGGAGAGCTGTATAATCTACCTATTATTTCACTGATGTCAGTGAAATAATACAAGCTTTTGTGGTATCATATACACCCAGTCATTAGAGAGTTGGGGTTGTTCAGCCTGGAGAAGAGAAAGCTCCAGGAAGACCTTACTGTGGCCTTTCAATACTTAAAGGGGGCTTATAAGAAAGATGGGGACAGACTTTTCAGTAAGGCCTGTAGCGATAGGACAAGGAGTAATGGTTTTAAACTAAAAGAGGGCAGATTTAGACTAGATATAAGGAAGGAATTTTTTATGATGAGGGTGGTGAAACTCTGGAACAGGTTGCCCAGAGAGGTAGTAGATGCTCCATCCGTGGAAACATTTGAGGTTGCATTAGATGGGGCTCTGAGCAACCTCATCTAGTTGAAGCTGTCCCTGCTCATTGCAGGGGGGTTGGACTAGATGACCTTTAAAGGTCTGTTCCAACCCAAAACCATTCTATGATTATTTATAAGTTAGTAAATATTTGGAGCTAGATGAAGCTCTGACTTGTGTGTCATCCAATTTATGCCTGTGTTATTACTCAGGAATAACTATCAGTGAGGTGGTCAGGCTCCTTCATAATCGGTTTAAGTGAACGGATACTTGAGTCCATGCTGCTTTCTGAATTGAGGACACTATCAATGAATCATTTTCTTGATCTGCAGTGATTCCCCTTTACTCACATTTCCTATTTTTAACAGGTCCATGATCTTCTGTGGGATTATGTCTACGTTTGTATACTGTTATAGGTAAGAGTGGCAGAATCTGGTGTGTGTGATGATTTGCTCATTTGTCAGCATCAGCTGATCTGCCAGAGATTTTATAATTGTGAACATCACGCTGGAATCGCCCTTACAGCCCACAGAAGGGTTCAGATTTACTGCACAAGCTAAAAAAATACATGGCCTAGGACAGTCCAAAGAGAAAAAAAAAAAGAAAAAGAAAAAAAAAAGAGCACTCAACTTCTTACAGGTTTTATCCAGGAGAGATTTATTTTAAATGGGCTTGTGGCAAATTAATTTATTGGATGCAGCAATGTATTGTGAGAGCTTCAAAGCAAGTCTGGCCTATTTAGGGGCATGGGACTGACCCTGCAATTCTTTCATTAGGTAGTATTTTCTTAACTAGTAGTAGTGTAACTACAGGTAACAGGTTCTAAGTGATGTTTTTAATCCATCATGCAACTCCACTCAAAACTACAGAATAACCGGAGAGAATGTATCCCAATGTACTTTTATAACTAATAATGCTATGCAAGGCAAATTGTAAGTGCTTAATGAAAAGGATTATTTTATGTGGTTGCCTATGATAATAGAAGCTGGACTTGGTGACTGAGGAGGGCCATCCCGGTCCTAAATTTTCAAGAATGAATTTCCCTGCAACAAACCAGCAAATGTGATAGTGATCAAAGTAAACTCAGTAATGGAAAGAATGATGGCAAACTATACATATAGATATATGACCTCCACTGGGATAAAGGTGGGAAAGCTGAATACATGCTTGGATGAAATTGTATAGTTTTGCCACACCACAAAAAAGGTATATGCTTGCAGTAATTAAATAATATGTTGATGCTATGTTTCAAGCAAAAAAGTGCTCTACAGTTTTCGATTATTGTAAGTGATAAATATAAGACATATTTGGGCTCAATATAAATGAAAAATTAAAATACAGTGTTGTACTGCTCATATAAACAGGTCTTGCAAACCATGTGTTAAAAATGAAATAAATCCATAGCTATTTAGATAGAAGAAAACTATTTAAATAGAAAAGGAAAGAATTAATGTCTATTTGCTAAATTCAGACATTAAATATTTTCTTTCTAATCCTGTGATAATTGAATGCGTATTCTTCTGCCCCAAAGTGTTACACTATAATATATTTTTTACAGTACAACAGAATGAATACTTTATTAAGCTGATTTGTTAATCCCTCTTGAAAACACTTACTGTGATTGCATTCATATGCATAAAAATATAATAGGTTCAGGGCTTCCAAGGGAAAGCACCCACTTTTTTTCTGTTTGTCTAATTCACGTTAACTTTTCTTTCTTGTAGATTTTTGTGTGTCTGCAGGTTCTGCTTCCTCTAATTCTACTTCTGTGTGAATCAAAAGAGTTAATGGAACTTAGCATGTAAATCAAGCTACCTCATCCCTATGAATCAAACCGTGTAGGCGGGGCTTCATCAGTAGGAGTGTGTAGGAGAAAGGCAGCGCAAGCACGTCATGAGCGAGCCCCAGAATTCAGGGTCACGTCCCAAACCACAGCTGGCAAAGCCCTTCTAGAGCGTAGCTTTGCAGGTGGTTCTGCCAGTAGAGGGTTTGGACCCAAATCATCACTCTGCAAGCCGCAAATGTTGCTAAACGTTGTCATGGACCAGGAAAAATTTTTGGGACGTTCCCAAAAGCTTGTGGGAGCAGAAAGATTTTGTAGCAGTTCGTCTGCTGTGGATTCCCAAGCAATTTCATCCAGTCATCAGTTCCACCACAGCTCCTAATTTAAGGGATCTGTGTGTATTGTAGGGACAGGACTATTTCCCTACCTTAGTGGGGTTTTGAAGATAAATGATGGTAAAAGTTAGATGATTAATAACTCGGACACTGAAGTCATAAATAAATAACTGCAATAAAATAGTGGTAAATAACTATTTTAGCAGTGAATCTCATTGTTTTCATTGTATCCACATGTATAGCAACTCTGCACCCAATCTTGTCTAAACCTGGGGGATATAATAATTTTCTAGGAGTAAGGTGCCTTAGGCTGAGGAAGACACTGAAGCCAAAAATCCCATTTCATGGATAAATGCTCTATGTCATCATATAGAAGTGGGCAGCACCATCTGTACCAACCACATGTCATAGGCAAGCATTAAAGCATCTCAGATCTGTGAAAGGAGGTGAGTGGGTCCCTGTCCCCATGCAGGGATTCTGGCTGGATGACCCCAAGTAGCTGGTGGCCCGTCGGAGCCAGGGCTCGGTGGGGGTGAGGCACACATCTCTGTGTAGCGTTTCCCGTGTGTAGGTTTTAGTGATTCCTAAGAAGCGTACAGGACAATCTAGATACTCAATGTTGGGCTTGGACTTCCAGAGGCCAACTGTAGGACATGGCTACAAGGGTGGGATACTGCTACGTAAGCTATGGGATGGGTTTAAAACATGTTAGGTATGACCCCATATCTTCCCATATGTCTTTTTTTACACTGGGGTAAACATAAAATAACTTATCCCATAACAAAAGTGAGGCAAGCCAGTTCACATCTGCTAGGATACACAGGGATGAGTATCAGCAGTTACCAGAACATAGCTGGAAATCCTTACTGTGCTTTGTTCAACTCGTTCATGTTAAAATCCTTAAAATTTTTAGTGAACCCAGTTGTAGCAGATATTCTATTTTACTAAGGGATTTAGCTTAGATAAAATATTTTGAACACTTATTTTGAATAGCAAGCAAAACTGTCCTGTTTTCGTTTACAGGGAGGTCGGGTCCTCTCAGATGACCTTTTGAGCAGATCTCCCTAGTGAGGTGAATGGGAGTACGTCTTAAAAACCAGTCATACAGCACCACGCTCTGGTTTTTACCAGGTCTCTATTTTCTTGTGCAGTTATGGCTTTTGAAAAACATAGTGTCCTTTCAGTATATATGTTCATATTTTAAAGAACTAAGGAGTAATTATTAGTAGGGAAAAAAAATGCTGATATTCTGAAATCAGATATGGAACATAGAACATTTTTGTACTGTTATTGGTTTTACAAATTATCAGTACTTTTCTCTTTACCATAGTCATTGCCATTTCAGTTCTGAAACTGCTTTATACAGTGATGTATGTACTTAAGCTAATACTAGATGCAAAAGCAATAATCATATATATATATAATCTGTATGTTCATTGCGGTCTGTATCCCTGTTTTTAACCTCTATAATAGGGTTTTGTTTGTTGCTTTTTTCTTTACCAAACAAAGACATATAATAAATGTTCCTCAGAAGACTGGTGTTATTTATTCATTGAAATGAGAAGAAAATATTTTTTTTAGTTCCATGTTTGTCTTTACTCTCACAGAGCACTCAAACAGTAGCAAGAAGCAGTTGTGGTATAATATAACTCTGCACACATTTTGATAGTCGATATGCACAGCTGAAGTCCAGCATCTGGATCTACAAAGCAGCATAGTTGGGGTGGACAGTAAATGTGGACCAGACGCTCCTTAGGGATTGTTTGATGCTGACTCTTCTGAAATGGTAGAGGAGGCAGCTAATCCAGAAATTGGGTGCTTATTTTCTCCTTGAGGGTTATGCTCAAAACAAGGAGTATTTCAAAGACTCTTATTTAGGACTGCTAACCCGATGAAGTGCATAAAATGCTCTTGCTTGATACTTGGGCTACGTCAACCCATTTCTGTGCATTTGGACCAAACTTGTGCGTTCCTAGTTTGCTTTTTCCTCTTGAACTTTTGTTCCTAACATTTATTTTGGCTTATTTTCTTCCCCATTATGTTCCTTCATGGGATTATCCATTTTCTCCCCACTCTCGCTCTGTTCTCTCTGTGTATTTTTGCAAAGAAAAAAAAACTTTAAAAAAAAGCTACCTCATGCCCATTCACAGTTCTTCTGAGCTAATCTATTTACCTTTTCTCCCCCCTCAGAGTGTGGAGTATTTTCACTCTTAAATCCTACATGCTTTCTCTGTCACTTGTTTAAATAATCCTGTAGACTCACCTTCTGCCTCCCCCCACTTCCTCCTTGTCCTCCTTCCTTAAGTTTTTAAGTTAGATTTTTTTTTTTTTTAGTTCTGTCTATCCTTCTGGATATGTTAAACACTTGTTATTTAGTTCCTTTTTAATCTTGAAATAAAATTATAAATCCTTATCAATAATTTAAAAAATTCCTAGAAAATGGTAGTTTTTAATGATGCTAATATGCAAAGACCCAGAGATTCAAGCCTAGCCTTCGCTTCTCAAAAACAGCCACTGCTGATATCAAAATGCACAGCTAAAAGGACTAATATTGCAACAAAACATTCATTGCCCTTGTACCAACACCCAAAAGCACGCATACGTTTATACCCTGACAATATACGGACAGTCACATAGGTTCGCAGAAATTCACAAAGATCTCTGCAGAGAAAACAGTGAGCTGAGGTTGAGATGGATTTACTTCAGGATTAGCACAGACATCTTTGCGTGATCATTTTGAGCTTTGCATGGAAGTTGTCCAGAGAAATCACAGCCAGTTCAAGCAGCACTGCCAAGTCCGCTGTAGCGGGGACCCCTAAGAAATGGGCCGTCACCCAGCGAGGGGACAGATGCAATGCAAAAGCACTGCTTTATTACTTGCCTTCCAATTATGTGTGAAGTAAGAGCTGCCTCACATCAACCAAGAGCAACATGTCGATAGCAACTTGAGTCCTGGACGAGTGATGTGGTCAAAACCCGTCTCTGGTACTCCTCTATTTCCAGAAACAAGCAGACCTGTTGGAGACAGGCTCCCTGTTATTCCCCGCTGCCGCTAGCAAGCTGCCCCGGCAGCGCCACGACAGGTGCACCGTGACCCTGGCCGTAGGAAATCCAATCAGTTTTATAGCAGCTCTCCTTTTTTTTTTGGGGGGGGGGGGGACGACCATGTGATTTAGGTAGAGCCAGAGCAAGCAGAGCAGGCCCTTCCAGCAGCAGTCTCGGGGAATGCACTTGCGAGCAGCTTGTAGGCTTGCATTTATTCATAGGAAACATTTGCTGAGCAATTTCAAATAATGAACATACAAATTAAATTGTCAGCAGGAGACTGCTCACACGTAATTCGGGAACAGGGATAATTGCTAAGTGTGATTGGATAAATTGTTTACTGTGCAAAGTTTAGATAACTTTAATAGCAAACAATTTTACTCTGCCCTTACACCTCAGGATTGCGTAATCTTTGCATAAACATCTGTGACAAAAAGTGCATCTATTAAAACTTGGATATTTTGACAGATCATTTTAGAAAAAGCTGGCTCCTGGCTTTTAAGTTTGCAACAACCAATTACTATCAGTCAGACTCTTGAAAGCCCCGGGATACAATGTTTTATATCTCTGATTCAAACCAGGTTCACAAATAGATAGCCCTTCTTGTATGAACAGGGGCCGTTCTCCCTGCAGAAGCAGCATGGGAAAAATTGCCAGACTATATTGTGATACATCAGAAAGTGGCCATCAGAGGGTCTGAGGTAAAAATGCACCAGAATGCACACATTCCTCTTAAATAAACTTCCAGAATATTAAAGAGCTGAGAGAGTATCTGTCATTCACAATCTCTTCCATACAAACTTCCTTCTAATAAAACGTAATTCTCAAGGTTGCTTTCAGGTAAAACCCAAATAAATAATCTTTTCTGTGGAAAATATGTGTAATTTTTCAGTTATACAGCACATAATTTCAGCATCTGGGATGGGATTTGTCTCAGTGAAATGTGGCACTTCTGAACTATGCCAGCATATTTCATCCCACTCCAGACAGTTGTCAAACACACACAGGATTAATTATTTTCTAAAAGAGCCCCCTTGCATTGTCTATAGAGGGAGTTTAAAAGATTAGAGTAGACATCTTTTAGCCTGTAGATGCTGAGTACGCTTCCTGAAACTATAAATGGAAACATTTCATAGATCTCACCATTGTCTGAAAATAGCCCTGTCAGCCTGGCACATCTGGGATCCCAAATGCAAAGCATTTGTTCTCTTTAGTGAAAACTTTGCCTAAAAAAGGCTGCGGAGTCAGGCTCTCATTTGGAAGAGGCAGAGCACTTGCAATTTTACAAAAATTTACTTGCTCATCTGCTTAATAAAGTCTTTCAATGCCCGGCTAGGCTGAAGCAGGAGAGGGAGGCTCTGGTCTCAGCTGTGCTTCTGAAGTCCTGCCTGACCTCTGCGGAGCGACATCTCCCCGCATCGTCAGCGGGCCTTATGTCCCTTGTAACACAGAAGAACAGCCAGGCACCGAGAGGTTAGGGCGTACCATCAAAGATCACAAAGCAGGTTGCTGGAGATAAGGAACGAGACCGAGGAATTTACAACATCCATGTGACATTTTCTACTGCAGACCATTACTGTGTAAAATAGCTAAATAATTGGAGAAAGTACTTAAGCTCCCGAGACTTTAATAGCAAGAGAAACACGACAGAGAGAAAGCCTGCATCAATGAACAGCTGTAATACCATTAGACCTGTCTCTGCTACCAGCATGCTTCACTTCAACACAAATCTCTAAAAACTGATACAGCTATTTGAAGCCAACTCCTCATCAGAGTAGACACAAAAAGATTTTATTTCTTGCCTCTGTCAGATTAATTTATATTAGCAGACTTCAACGAACTTGTGCTTTATTGACATAGATAGGAGGTCAACCCAACTCTTTAAGTCTTTACAGTGGTTTAACAGTAGGACATTAAACTGATTTAATTAAACCAGCCCATTCTCCTACAGTACGTGAGACCTTGGTTTAAGAGAATAAACTGTACTTAATACTTTCTACTTAGAGAATGTTTATGTTACCTATATAACTATAGATAGTTATCTATGTTATCGCTGGTGAGGCCGCACCTGGAATACTGTGTCCAGTTTTGGGCCCCTCACTACAAGCAAGACATTGAGGTGCTGGAGCGTGTTCAGAGAAGGGCAACAAGGCTGGTGAAGGGTCTGGAGCACAGGCCTTATGAGGAGCGGCTGAGGGAACTGGGGTTGTTTAGTCTGGAGAAGAGGAGGCTGAGGGGAGACCTTATCGCTCTCTACAACTACCTGAAAGGAGATTGCAGTGAGGTGGGGGTTGGTCTCTTCTCCCAAGTAGTTAGCGACAGGACGAGACGAAATGGCCTCAAGCTGCACCAGGGGAGGTTTAGGCTGGAAATTAGGAAAAATTTCTTTATGGAAAGGGTGGTCAAGAATTGGAACAGGCTGCCCAGAGAGGTGGTGGAGTCCCCATCCCTGGAAGTGTTCAAAAAACGGGTAGATGTGTCACTTCGGGACATGGTTTAGTCTAGTCTACCCTTGACTGATTTAGTGTGGACTTGGTAGTGTAGGTTAATGGTTGGACTGGATGATCTTAAAGGTCTTTTCCAACCTAAACGATTCTATGATTCTATGATTCTATGATCTAATAATATGTATGTGACTAAAGGTTATGTAAAATTATGACCATTAATATCTGCATAGGACTATGTGCTATTATCTATATAAAATCGATGGTAGTCACTCTATTAGCGAAAGGAAGGTTTTTCTTCTACGCACGAGTGTACCCCGCAGCACAAGACTAGAGCCCATCAGAGCCACGTCTACACTCTTCATCTGCTTACGGTCCTCCTGGAGGGCTGGGAGATAGGGGCCCCTCTCAGATCCTCCCTCATTTCTCTCCTTCTGCTGACAGCTGCACTAGATACCATCTATGTTACCCACGCAGCCTTGGTTCTTACCGCTCCACTGCGCAGGGGAGATGACATTTAATCACGAATCTACTGAAATATAAAGTTCCCAAGAGACTAGCTGCAATCAGGACAAAGTTCTACACCTTCACATGGCTCAACTATTATTAGTTCATTGCCAAGCTTTCCTAACTAGGATTTTCCGCATTGGGCTAAGCAGATACTGTTTATCACCAAGGCTCCCCACAAAAACAGAGAAGACCTGGAGGGTAATGAGAGAAGCACAAAGACTCTATACAAGACAAAACTAGTACAGCAAACCGTGTTTCTCCAATGCATAGCATTCAGTGACATGCTAGAAAGTGCTTACATGTCAGTCTAGGTTTGTACAGGAGCCCTCTGACAGGCTGCTTTGTGCTGCTTTTGGAAGCTATGTGGCTTTGCTCCAGCAAGCATAGCTGAATATTATCAATCTCAAACACATGCTAGATGCTATCTCTCGTGACCGTTCCTGTGGCCACGCTATCCTGACTCGCTCTCCCCACCCTTTTCCCAGCTCACTTACTCTCCATATCTCGGGAAAGAGCAAATACATCCAATAAGAACGACTGGCCAGGCAGAGGAAACAGTCCCAAATGAAGTCCTTCATAATAAATTCATAACATATTTTGGAAAATCAGCTCTTATCCCAGGCGGCAGGATTCATAAAAACCCTACTGACATGGCACACACCACTGGAAAGATCCAGATCTCTTCCCCAAGATGTGAAGGTAGGAACAACCATAACGAAGCCGGAGCCTCCTGGAACACGTGTCGATGTGTATGTGTATAAAAAGTTACTTCAGAAGTTATTCGGGATTCTGTGTTCTTCTTTCAAAAAATATTTAAGTATACTGCTGACCATATGCCCTCAGCTGCTGAAAAAAACCCCCCCACTTTGTAGCTAGCTCATCAGAATGTATTGAAAGAGATTCCGCGGCCTTGCAGTGCTCGTTTATCACTGGCAGTCAGGTTTCGGGACGGGCTGGGGTGCCCACAGGCTGTATCTGCGCTGCCTTTCGTCGCTGGGTGCTACCCACCGACGCGGTGCGCAGGAGATGGCGGCAGGCTTGGCGGCTACTCGGCCCGTTCCTGCAAGGCTGGCGGTGCAGCAGAGGGCTAGACAGGGCACGGGCAGAGCGATCTGCCGACACGCAGGGACGCGAGCGGCCCGCTCGGGAGGCACGGCATTTCTGGGAGCTGTCGAACAGCCACGCCAGCAAAGTCAGGGACATTTCTTAAACCTTACGCTGGTGACAGAGCCACCACAGTAGGTGCCAAGCCGAGCAGTTTTGCAAAGGCTATTGTGGCTCCCCGACTCGCCATATAGGGGAAACACTGCTTGCCGCTCGTTTCGGGGAGAATTCAGCCCTTCTAATTTTACCCGCCCAAACGCGAGGCACGCTGCCCAAGGCCGGGGTTCACCCTAAGCGAACGGAGGCACCTCCGCGGGGGGGAGCCACCCCACGTGTTTCAGACGCCCACCCTGCGCTCCCCTCGGCACTCGCAGCCTTCCAGCGGGGAGGGCGGGGAGGCGGCGCTCGCAGCCCGGCGGGGGGGAGCAGGGCGGGCTCCCAAACCTCCGGCCCCTGGCGCCCCCCGCCCCGCGCCGCCCCCTGGCGGCCGCGCCTCGCCCCGCCGCCCCCCGCCGCCCGCAGCCCCCCGGGGCGGGCGGGAGGCGCCTGCGCGCTGCGGCCGCTCGGTGCCGGCCCCGGAGCTGGCGCCGCCCGCAGCCGCCCGCCGGCTTCTGCCTATTTTAGTCACGGCGGCGGCGGGGTGGCCGCGGCGGGACGCGGGGTCGAGGAGTGGCAGCCTGAGCTCGTCCCCGTCCCGCCCGGGAAGCTTTTCCGAGGGCAGGGGCGCGGGGCAGGTAAGGGGCGCTCCTGCGCCGGGGGGGCGGCGGGCAGGGAGGCAGCGAGCGGCCGGGGGCGCGATTTACCTGGGCGGCGGCGGCGGCGGCGGGTGCCCCCGGCTGGCTGCGGGCGGCAGCCGCCGGCGTCGTCGGGTCCCCCCGCGGCCGGCGGCGGGGGATGGGCAGCGGGCAGCGGGCTCGGCGGCGGCCCTGCCGCCGGCGGGCGGGGGGAGCGCACCCCTGCCCCGCTCTCCGCCTTCGCCGGCCGGGCGCTCGGGGCTCGGCGCGGCCGCAGCTGCCCGCCCCGGGCACAGCCCCGACGGGCGCCCTGGGAGCGGGGCTCCGCTGGCGCCTTTCTGCGGGCGGGCGCTGCCTCGGGAGCGGCTCTGGGGCGGCAAGGGGACGGCTCGCTTGATTATTCTCGCTTGATTATTCTATTTTTTTTTTTTTGCCCCCCCCCCCCCCCTTTTTGTGTATAAGCGACGGGTTTGCTCTTTGCACCCGCTGGGTTGAGGTGAAGCTCCGGAGGCAGGGGCGAGGAGCGGGGCTGCAGGGCGGCGGCTGCGGGTGCGCTCCCCAGCCCGGGCTTTGCGCCCGGGAGCGGAGGGGCGAGCTCAAGCACGGGCTAAAACTTCCCTTGCCCTCCTACGGCCGGGCTGCTCTTACGCCGAGCGTACGTGAGAGACTTTCGTTAACCGTGCAGAATGAAAACGTTGTTAAATTTTGTCTAGAGTAAAGCGTAGAGTAAGGCTAACAGATTCCTGTAGCTAACGGGCGCGTTTAATGGAAACGAACTTGCCCCAAAGAGCGTGTTGGAATACATCTTTTCTTATCCACTTTTGCATTCACTCCTACTTCATTATAAAAAGGAAATTCGTAACTTAAACTGTAATTAACTTAATTATGCTAGCGCTAATAGTTTGTCTTCAGCTCACAAAAGCAAAGAAATTGATTGTCTAAATTCTCTATGCAGCTTTTGTGCTACAAGACCATAGAAAAGTAATTAAAGTTTTGCAGATATGATTTTTAAAAAAAAAAGAAAAGCGTGATTTTTCCACCCCCCCATTTTTTTTTTTTCTTTAGACTCACAAAATTCATCTATATAAATGATGGAATGTAAAGTTATGCAAATATACTCATGCAAAGCCTTAAGCTCACTTGAATAATATTGAACGGTAAAGCTGTGGGATACAAATAATCTCTATAAAGTGGATGATGACGGGATAGTCTGCACTGTCCCGTATCAGCTTGGCTGACCTGTTCTCCCACTAGAACCAACCGCTTTAAAATTTTCTTCTACATCTGTCTTCTGCGAGTGTTGTGTAGGTATCCATAAAACCCCAGGTTTGTTTTTTTTTTTTTTTTAAAAAAAGGCATCTTTGTGTCTGAAGACTTAGGGGCTAAATACTTTTGGGAATGGCTTTCAGAAGTTTGGCCTCTCATATAAAGATGTCATGAGCACAGAAAAGTCCTAGAGTAAGCTCACCTCATTTACATTCTGAGAATTTGTATTTTCAGACCTAAAAACATGATCTGTTACCTTAACTTGTTATCAAATTCATGCACAAAAAACATTAATAGGCTTTGCTGTTAACTGTACTAATTTCTGATAGATTTAACGTTAAAGTGTCACTGAGGGGAGTTTGTTTTGATATTTGTTGGTTTTTTTTCTGTGTTTGGACAATAAAGTGTCTTGAGTTTTCAGTCAGCTGACTTTTCAAACTCTTAGTTTGGTAAAACTGAAAAAAAAATACTGGGTATTAAAAATATTCGTTTAATTATTTGTCTTATCCTCCATAAAGCTTTAATTTCAGTTGACACTATTTCCTCAATTTTTCCAAAATCATTTGACCATGTTGGTTGCATTTTTAACTCCTGATATTAATACATGTCTTCATGTATTGAAGACTTAAGACTTCAAAGTCTTATGCTGTATTAATCCTTAGCACACATAACCCTAAGTTAAAGTTTTAAAGGCCTGATTCTGTACTTCCAGAATTAATTTTTGACTCTCTGAGATAGCAGAGGGTAGGAAATGACAATTGCTTGTTCATCTGTTGAATGGGAGATTTTTTTTCCTTATCCTTCAATACTATTTGACAAGAGTAGACACTGATCTAAAAATTACAGAGATGTTATTTTGAATATTTGTCTTTCTGCTGTTACCTGTGGACAAACGTTTTAGGTTAGAGCTTGTAACTCTGCCTGCCTGTTTTGTTGGTGCTCGAACAGGCTCCCTAGTTGAAATTCATGGGCAGCCCTCCTTCAGAGCTGGTGTCACAGTCTGTCCTCGTGTCATTCTGCAGATAGCATCAAGCTATTTCTGCCAGCTTTTAAATACCATCTTGACAGAGAAGTTCAGCAGCTTTCCACTCTTTTCCAGTGCGTTAGTGGTGCTGCAATGTTTATTTGTGAGTAGTAAGTTCAAATGTTATCATATAAAAACATTAGCATATTAAAGGCAAAGCTTATAAAAAATTGAGGTGGCTAGATTTAGGTTCCTAGGTTCTAATTTAGGCAACTAAGTAGGTGGCCCAGACTTGCAGAAGATTTGAACGTCCTGCTGTTACAACTGTGGACTCTTTATTGTCAAAGGCTTTAAATGACTTGGTCAGCACTTGTTGGAGAAACATCTTCCCGTTCTGACAGTTTATGGCTGGTGCGTTGTGGCATCAGTAACTGCGGCTAACAAGGGGAGTGGTGTTTCGGCTGGGTTGTGAGGAGAATGACATTGTCACGTCTTGTACGGTTGATTTGGCTCGTTGGGTTTCCAGTCTTCAAACGTGTGATGCTTTACAGCCAAGTCTTAAAGAGTAAGGTAGCCTCTATTCTCCCAGCGATGCAGTACAAAATTTTGCTATTAAAAAAATCAAGCATTGGGAAAACTCTGTCGGTTTGTAATTAGATGCAGCTAAAGTTACTGCTTGCAGCCTGTTTTGATCTTGAGTTGATGGGGTTATGGCTGGTTCTGTATTTGTATGTGAGGTTGGTTGTCTTTACTTGTTCTGTTGGTATGTTAAGCGGTGCTTTTATTGGCAGATGACTAGACAGTGAAAGACTGAACGTAGATAGAAAATTGGCTGATAACTTTTTACAAAAGGTCTAGAGATCGTGCTGTTGCAGTGTAGGGAGTTTATACTGTTTGAAAACAACAGGAGCACAATGATGAGACGTGTGTAAGATGAGCACACGCACAGTTATCTAGTTAGCGATTATCTTCTGTTTCTGAGCACATTAAAATGCCAGTCCTGCAGCCTCGTACGGGTTCACGCTTTCACTCCATGAGTGAGTGGCTTTGTCAGGACAGTGGAACTGCTCTCGTGGTTCTGTCACTAAATTCATGTGAAAGAGCTGAAAGAACATAGGAGCATGTTTGGATGGTCCCTGTATGATACCTGGACTGTGAATTTGTTTGGGCACCGTGATTATTGGTAACAATTTAGTGTAGAATTTGCTTATGCCAAAAAACCACATTTTAATTAACCTTTGTGAATAACTAATGTAGGAATGAAAACAGGAGAGTGAGCAGCTTTTAAGAAATAAGTGAATTATGTATTTTAGTAAGAATTAGATTGGTTTTTTTTTTTGAAAGTAATTTCTGTCCACATATGGATAGCACTATTTGCTACTGCTTGATCCTGCAAGATGCCCCTGCACGTTCTGTAGCATGCCCTAGCTGTGACAGGCTCTGGGCATTGGAGAGGAACTATCAGAGGGCTGAGGTATTCTTTCTGATTTCTTTCTTCCCGCTGCTTTAGAAAGGGGTTTGAAAGACTGATTAATTTCAGAAATTGTCTAGCTTGCTTATGCCTTGTATGCAAGTTGCTTGGGAGGAAAATAATAAAAAGAATGGATGAAGTAACTCAAAATTAATTGACAGCCCAAGAAGCACTCTCAAGTAACAGAGAGGGATGCTGAGTGTATGCCAGTCTGCAGGAAATACTGAATGTATTAACTGTGACTCAAAATCATCTGCAGAGCAGATGAATTGCATGACAGCTGGTAAGCATACACAGCAGGGACATGCACTGTCTCTACAGAATTTACTTGAACGCAAATCCCACTGTCTTGTATGTTATGGAGCCCATTTGCTCAGTGATATGTGCATGTATTTCATTAACAAGACTCAAGCAGAGCTCCGTATAATCTCTACTGCTGTGGCAGTGGGGGACCATATGTGCCTTGCTGAAAGTAGGGTTCTCCCGTGGTTCTGATGGCCCCCCTGGGAACAGTCGTGTTCCTCCAGCTGGGAACTGCTCTGGGTTGAGAAGACCTTCTGGAGTGCTTGTAACACTGACTGCAGTTCCCTAGAGAAGACCGGCTTTTAAGATTGTAAAGGTAGTGTCTTGAAATCTTCCAATTTCTTCATCTCTTTGTAGCTTGTTTCTAATAGGAATTTTGTACTTTGTATTGGGAAGATATTTGCCCACAGATACCTCTTTTTCTTTTTTTTTTCCTTTTAATTGGTGTGAAAGGAAAATATGCTAGAGACTATTACAACACCACTGTATTTTTAGATTAGAAATCAGCTTTTTTAACTGTCTAGTTTTTTCCAGGAGTTCCACAGACAACTAAAGGTCTTGCAAGCTTGCTCATATTAGTTAGACCAAGTGATTTCCCTGAAAGACTGGCAACCTTGTCATAACTTAGCAGCCTGGGCATCTCCCTTTCTGACTTGATAGCGTTTGATCAACTAGGAGGACAAAAGGTAGCTTTTATTTACTGGTCTCAAAAGTGGTTTGGGGCTTTTTTGCCTACTCAGGTTAATGTGTGCAAGATGATATGTGGCTTAGGAGACCTCCAAATGATCCTGCAAATACTGCAAGAAAGCCAGAACCTGTGACTGTGTTTGGTTTTTATTTTTGTATGGTTTGTTGGCTTTTTTAAATCAACCAAGCAGCACGTGTTCCTCCTTTAAGACCTTCTATTCCTTATTTAGAAGAACAGCTTTGTATGCCATAAAGGAGACTTATACTACGTAAGCCTTTTTTTCCTTTTCTTTCCATTCTTGTCTAGGTTGTTAAGTTCTCTTAAATATTTGCCTAAGATCATAGAATCATAGAATGCTTTGGGTTGGAAGGGACCTTGAGAGATCATCTAGCCCAATCCCCCTGCAGTGAGCAGGGATCGAACCCGTGACCTTGGCATTATTAGCACCACGCTCTAACCAACTGAGCTAACCAGGACCCATTCAATAAATGGTACACTAAAATGTGATTTTTCTTTTTTTTTTTTTTTTTAATTTGTGTAGGGCTCGGAAGAATACATACAATGTTGTACTGAGCAATGACAGTCATAGCTAGTGTTCAAGCAGTGTTGTTTATGTGCATATGGTCCAGATTTTGAAATGTACCATTCTTCAAGCCTTAAGTGGAAGACGTAGTAAAGCGTTACTGAACTATAGATCTAGCTTACTGTTTTAAAGCATTTGTAGATATTTTATTTTCATGAATGCTAATGGAAAATATATCCTGGGAATAGAGAAAATAACCCTAAAATTCGTATATATGTCTAATATATTTCAGTTTAATGCATGGTGATTTTTTTTTCTTTCACCACCCCCCCCCCCCCCCCCCCCCCCTCTCATTGCAGGAGTCTCCAAGATGAATACTACAGCAATGAGCCCACTTGCTGTTACTCCGCTAGGTTTTATTCCAGACTTAAAAAATGCCACCCTTGTGCCTTTCAATGAGACTGCATGTGAAAACTGGAAAGAGATTCATCATCTTGTTTTCCACATGGCAAATATTTGCTTTGCAGCTGGACTGGTTATTCCAACTACTCTCAACTTTCATATGATTTTTCTGCGAGGCCTGCTCACCATAGGTAGGAGAATTATTCTGGAGAGGTTTGCAACCTCCCTCTGACAAATAGCAGTTCATGACCATTATGGAGCTGCACCCTTCAGCTTACGGTGAAATTACAGCCCATATTCATGGTCATTGCTGAAGGTGTTTTTGGTGTAAGTGGGGATCTGTTCTGACCCAGCGTACCTTTTCTAGAAAGGTTATATGTGCCTAGGCTCATTTCCCAGAAATGTCACTTACAATTTCAAATCTATGAAGATGTCAACTTGAAAACAAGTGGACCCTGTTTACTTTGGATGTGACTGGCTGCTTAAAACTCATTAAATTCCAAATCATAGTTAAGTCTATGGATCCATAAGAGCTTAATTTTGGTTTCCAGTAAGAACTGGGGCTGCATATTGGCTGGTGCGCTGACTTAGTGTATTTGCAGTAGGTGACATTTTCCTTGAGAAGCTTGGTGTCAGCCCACGTGTTCTTTAAATGTGGGTTCAAACACGTGGCACTTGCAGGTCACCAGCGTTATTTTCATTGCTGGTTTAGAAGCACGAGCTTTTGATAAGGAGTGCAGTCTGTGTTCTACTACGGTCAGTTGTATTTCCTCCACCACTGTAGGCATCTTGCAACACCAAAATTTGACTTCAGAGTCAGAACTAAGTTTGGCATACTTGAGGCTGAGCAAGCGTGCTTTCACTTGTAACATTCTTGCAGTCCTACAGCTATTTCAAAGCCCCTGTACCTTGTGTGGGACAAGGTCTTTAGTGATCAAAGGAGAAGGAGTCATTCCAGTCTGAGAAAGATAAACCCGAGTGTATCACAGCATGGAGAATGGTTAAGTATTTTTAAGTGGGAATGCTTATTTGTATAATAGTGCAGGTCATTTCTATGGTAGAACTTCTGTGGTTGAATTTACAATGATCCTGCCTTTTCTTTTTTATAGCTATTATGGGATAACTTATTAAAACAGACTACACCAATGACCAAGGGTCTGAGCATTGCAAAACTTTTTGTCTCTGTAGTTCTTGTTTTAAAAGCAGTGGGAGCTCTGCACTTGCTGAGCTTGCCACTTTGGTCTGTAGGTCTTGTTGCAGTTTGAGCAGATAGGGAATCAGAGTTTTGCAAGCTGAGGTGGCAGCTGGAAGCAAATTTACTCTATGAGCAGCGTAAGTAATGAAGCCTGGTTGTTATGGATCTGTCCCCTTTGCTTTGATGACCCTGCCCCACCTCTGTGCTGCTCCACAATATTGCTCCTCTTCCATACTTCCAGACCTTGTATCCTCCCATCCCTTGTAGCCTAACTAACCAGCTGATCAAGAGTCACAATATTTTGATTTTTCTGATCAGTATGTAAGTACTGCCTGGCCAGTCAACAACCCAGACAGACTAGATAATACTGAGTTAATTAATTCAGCATCATCTCCCTTTCAGGGAGAAAGGGGGAAGGGACACTAATTTGGCACCTTCTTCTTGTTGTCTTTGCATGAAACTTAAGGGAAAATGTGTCTGTGACCTCTACAGCCATCTGTATTGGACGGTAGGCTCACAGTTATCTGGGAGAGACTCACTGATGCATAGTCTATCGTTTGATAAGTATTGTGTTTGTAAGCTAAAAATAGAATCCCTAATCATACAGCATACCTTATCTTTTAAAGCAATTGTCATTATTCAAAGTAAAGCAACTAGAAGAGTAAGCATTTGAAATTTTCTCTTTTGATGTTGTACAAGAGAATTCAGGTTTCTGCTGTGACCTTCAAAACGCAGCAATGATACTTCCCTTTGATTTTCAAAGATATCTGTGTACAACTTTAAGAGGGATTTGTGCAGCTACTGCTCACTGGTTAGATATGAATGTTACTGATATGAACAACAAGCATTCATTTCTAGGGTCTTGTTTGCTAAGTAATGCAATTCTAGTAGTAAAGTTTTGTGAGCTGCTTAAGTTTTTTGGGGTTTTTTTGTACTTAAGATACAGTTTTCCCCTATCCCATTTCTACTTCATTTTAGTAACAGACCATCGTGGGCCGCACCTTCCTGCTTTCCCCAGTCCTGATCTGAATTATTGTTGTTCCAGTATTGCAGTCCCATGCAATAGGACTGCAGTCTGCTGTCAGCCTGCTCTCAGTGCCTATTTGTAGCACTGTAGTGATTAGCTCGTGCTACCAGTGCATGCATTGATCCACAGAGCCTAACTGTAGTAAAACTTGTAGAATATATTGCTTTTCAGTGTAATTACACCCAGTGGACACATTCTTGATGGCTTTGTACAAATATGTTTATTGTTCAGTGAAATGTAACTTCCTTTTTTTTTTTTTTAATTTTTACAGGATGTGCATTGTTCATCATTTGGGCTACACTGTACCGTTGTGCCTTGGACATAATGATCTGGAATTCTGTGTTTTTGGTTGTCAACCTTTTACATTTCATATACCTAGTGTATAAGAGAAGACCGGTATGTATATCAGCTAAATTGCACGAGCAGTCCAGTAGATGCAAGAAAAAGGAAGTTTTGCCTGTGTTTGCTGGACAAACCAATGAATTACGTGGCAGTTCTTGAATTACACGGTAGTTCTTTTGGATGAAGTCAGTTAGCTACTTCAGGAAGGATCCAGACCATAAGTATGATCTGATGCAGTACGTAATTATTTCCCTGAAATCCATATTCATGGAAAATGAGTTGACTTTAGAAGTTACTATTGGCTGGTTTTGGGTGTTGTGTTTGATTTTGGTGGTAAGGAAGGGATTACGTAGTTTATTTACAGAGAGACCAGAAATGGTAGTTTGGGGGTTATGTGTGGGTGGTTTTTTTGGGGAGGGTGGCAGGGGGTGGTGTTGGGGATTTTTTTGGTCATTTTCCCCACCCTCCCACCAACAAGCGCACATGCATATGGGCCTCCTGAAATAAAATCCTACCAAGATGCTTGAAATTGAGCATTCGAGGAAAGTATTTTTTTTAAAATAGGAGTTTGGGAGGGATCAAACTTGCCTGCCTCACTTTTAAGTCTTGAACGTCCTCTGTGGTGGGAGACTGATAAACAACCGGTGCCCTGATAGACTGTTATTTCAACATAGAAACAAATGCTGATGTACATTTATAAATCACCTTCACATTCTTTGCTTTGCTGACAAGTGCTTTAGCCCATATGTTTTGTACTGTCACATTCCTTTTAAACGCAAATGAAAGGTGAGATGCGGCTGCCCTTCTTGAACATCTGTGGGACTCGGAGATAAGCAGCAAAATTGAGTGAGGTGTGGAAAGAGCAGTATTAAGTAAGATGATCCTTCCTTTCATCCCATTTAATGCATTTGTTGAGTTTTGAGGGTCATGTCTAGGAATTCTGCAACTCCTTTTGTTGCATTCAGAAGGATGCATTGGGATAACTTTCTTCAAATGCACTCTAAGAATATATTTGAAACGTATACCAAAAATACAGGATTCTTTGCCCTGCCTTCAGCTACATGTATATCCAATAGAAAATCAATTTATTTTGTTAGTATTATTCATGCAGAAGTATATTCTGTTTCTGCAAAATGATTAGCAACCCAGCTTTCTGTTGGTATATGCACATCAAAACTAGATAATCTTTAATATAATAGTTGCTGTCATGTGCCAATCAAATATTAATGAAGTGCTAAGTGTTCAAAATGTTAATATTGCATTCTGTAGTCTCCAAAATCTAAGGCAGATATATAATGCTCAGATTTGTAATGTGAAGATTACAGGAATATATGTGGGGTTACATTATCAGCAGAATAACTCTCCCTTTGCCCAAAATCAGACACATTCTGGAAGTGTGTAACAGCTGGTACAAAAAAAACCTGGTGTCGTGGTTTAGCCCCAGCCAGCAACTCAGTACCACGCAGCCGCTCGCTCACTCCCCCTACCCCGATGGGATGGGGGAGAGAATCGGAGGAGTAAGAGTGAGAAACACTCCTGGGTTGAGATAAGAACAGTTTAATAATTGAAATAAAGTAAAATAGTAATGCTAATAGTAACAGTATAATAATGGTAATAATAATAATGATACACGAAGCAAGTGATGCACAATGCAATTGCTCACCACCCGCCGACCGATACCCAGACAGTTCCCGAGCAGCGATCGCTGCTCCCCGGCCAACCCCCCCCAGTTTATATACTGAGCATGACGTCATATGGTATGGAATAGCCCTTTGGGCAGTTTGGATCAACTATTCTGGCTGTGCCCCCTCCCAGTTTCTTGTGCGCCTGGCAGAGCATGGGAAGCTGAAAAAGTCCTTGACTAGCATAAGCAGTACTCAGCAACAACTAAAAACATCAGCATGTTATCAACATTCTTCTCCTACTAAATCCAAAACACAGCACTATGCCTGCTGCTAGGAAGAAAATTAACTCTATCCCAGCCGAAACCAGGACAGTATCCACCCCTTATTCTATACCATCTACGTCATGCACAGGCCCTCCCCTTTCCAATGTGTTCCAATTAATCACCACCGCTTTCCCTATCTTGATATACACACAGATATCATTCCCTTCGTCTATGGCCCATCCCTCTAAAATGTCCATTGAGTTCATTTAGCCCATGACTTTGGGTTCCATCTGTCATCACGGTCTTTCAGAGCAGGAGAGGTGGTGTGCAGTGTTGGACTGTTGCATGCTGAAGTCAGTTCTCATTCCAACATGGTTTCATCAAAGTTCATTTTCATTAAGCTGGGCAATTCTTACTGCAATACCATTGATGCGGCATATAGCAATCATAATATATAGTATTATATACTTAATATTAACCTACTATATTATTATATTAACATGCAGTTAAGAGATAACATACAGTATTATAAAGCAATTAATATTATACAATTCAGTTCATTGGCTATTTTCACCCAAAATCAAATTCCCTTGAGGTACACATTGGGCTTCCCCATCCTTTCGCATCACCCACCAAGTGCACCCAGGTCCTTGAGCAAAAGCAATCCCACGAATGGGTTTGCCTTTGCCAGAGGGGGAAGTAACCCAGACTGTCTTCCCCAGCATATTTTTCATGTGCACTACAGGAACTTTATCTCCTTCTACAGTACGTAAAAGTTTTGATTGGGCAGGGCCAGCTCGATTGGCAGATCCCCTGGTGTTGACTAACCAGGTGGCTTTTGCTAAATGCGTATCCCAATGTTTAAACGTCCCACCACCCATTGCTCTCAGGGTAGTCTTTAACAATCCATTGTATCGCTCAATTTTCCCGGAGGCTGGTGCATGGTAAGGGATGTGATACACCCACTCAATGCCGTGCTCTTTGGCCCAGGTGTCTATGAGGTTGTTTCGGAAATGAGTCCCGTTGTCTGACTCAATTCTTTCTGGGGTGCCATGTCGCCACAGGACTTGCTTTTCAAGGCCCAGGATGGTGTTCCGGGCGGTGGCATGGGGCACGGGATATGTTTCCAACCACCCAGTGGTTGCTTCCACCATGGTGAGCACATAGCGCTTGCCTTGGCGGGTCTGTGGGAGCGTGATGTAATCAATCTGCCAGGCCTCCCCATATTTATATTTCAGCCATCGTTCACTATACCCAAGGGGCTTGAACTGCTTGGCTTGCTTGATTGCAGCGCATGTTTCACACTCATGAATAACCTGTGCAATACTGTCCATAGTTAAGTCCACCCCTCGATCACGAGCCCATTTATACGTTGCATCCCTTCCTTGATGGCCTGAGGCGTCATGGGCCCACCGAGCTATAAATAATTCACCCTTATGTTGCCAGTCCAAATCCACCTGAGCCACTTCAATCTTAGCAGCCTGATCTACTTGCTGGTTGTTTTGATGTTCTTCAGTGGCCCGACTCTTAGGTACATGAGCATCTACATGACGAACTTTTACAACCAGGTTCTCTATCCGGGCAGCAATATCTTGCCACAATGCGGCAGCCCAGATTGGTTTGCCTCTGCGCTGCCAGTTGCTCTGCTTCCATTGCTGCAGCCACCCCCACAGGGCATTTGCCACCATCCATGAGTCAGTATAGAGATAAAGGATTGGCCACTTTTCTCTTTCAGCAATATCTAAAGCCAGCTGGATGGCTTTCACCTCTGCAAACTGACTCGACTCCCCTTCTCCTTCAGCAGTTTCTGCGACTTGTCGTATAGGACTCCATACAGCAGCTTTCCACCTCCGATGCTTTCCCACGAGACGACAGGACCCATCAGTGAACAGGGCATATTGCTTTTCATTTTCTGGCAATTTATTATACAGTGGGGCCTCTTCAGCACGTGTCACCTCCTCCTCTGGTGATATTCTAATGTCTTTTCCTTCTGGCCAGTCCATGATCACTTCCAAGATTCCTGGGCGACTGGGGTTTCCTATTCGAGCCCGTTGTGTGATCAATGCAACCCACTTACTCCATGTAGCATCAGTTGCATGATGTGTAGAGGGGACCCTCCCTTTGAACATCCAGCCCAACACCGGCAGTCGGGGTGCCAGCAGGAGCTGTGCTTCAGTACCAACCACTTCTGAAGCAGCTCGAACCCCTTCATATGCTGCCAGTATCTCCTTCTCAGTTGGAGTATAGCGGGCTTCGGATCCTCTGTATCCCCGACTCCAAAACCCTAGGGGTCGACCTCGAGTCTCCCCTGGTGCTTTCTGCCAGAGGCTCCAGGTAGGGCCATTCTCCCCGGCTGCAGTGTAGAGCACATTTTTAATATCCTGCCCTGCCCGGACTGGCCCAAGGGCTACTGCATGAACTATCTCACGTTTAATTTGTTCAAAGGCTTGTTGTTGCTCAGGGCCCCATTTGAATTCATTCTTCTTCTGGGTCACTTGATAGAGAGGGCTTACGATCTGGCTGTAATTTGGAATATGCATTCTCCAAAAACCCACAATGCCTAAGAAAGCTTGTGTTTCCTTTTTGCTAGTTGGTGGGGACATAGCTGTTATTTTGTTGATCACATCCATTGGGATCTGACGACGTCCATCTTGCCATTTTATTCCTAAAAACTGGATCTCTTGTGCAGGTCCCTTGACCTTACTCTGTTTTATGGCAAAACCAGCCTTCAGAAGGATTTGGACTATTTTCTTTCCCTTCTCAAAAACGTCTTCTGCTGTGTTGCCCCACACAATGATGTCATCAATGTACTGCAGATGTTCTGGAGCTTCACCCTGTTCCAGTGCTGTCTGGATCAGTCCATGGCAAATGGTGGGGCTGTGCTTCCACCCCTGGGGCAGTCGGTTCCAGGTGTACTGAACACCCCTCCAGGTAAAAGCAAACTGGGGCCTGCACTCTGCTGCCAAAGGGATGGAGAAAAATGCATTAGCAATATCAATTGTGGCATACCACTTAGCTGCCTTTGACTCCAGTTCATATTGAAGTTCTAGCATGTCTGGCACGGCAGCACTCAGCGGCGGTGTAACTTCGTTCAGGCCACGATAGTCCACTGTTAGTCTCCACTCCCCATTAGACTTTCGCACTGGCCATATGGGACTGTTAAAGGGTGAGCGAGTCTTGCTGATCACTCCCTGGCTCTCCAGTCGACGAATCAGGTTATGGATGGGAATCAGGGAGTCTCGGTTGGTGCGATATTGCCGCCTGTGCACAGTTGTGGTAGCAATCGGCACCTGTTGTTCCTCAACCTTCAGCAACCCTACAATCGAAGGGTCCTCTGAGAGACCGGGCAAAGTGGACAACTGTTTAATTTCCTCTGTCTCCAAAGCAGCTATACCAAAAGCCCACCGGTACCCTTTTGGGTCCTTGAAATACCCTCTCCTGAGGTAGTCTATGCCAAGGATGCACGGAGCGTCTGGGCCAGTCACAATGGGGTGCTTTTGCCACTCATTCCCAGTTAGGCTCACTTCAGCTTCCAGTACAGTTAGCTGTTGGGATCCCCCTGTCACTCCAGAAATACAAATGGGTTCTGCCCCTCTATAGTTTGATGGCATTAGCGTGCACTGTGCACCAGTGTCCACTAGAGCCTTATACTCCTGTGGGTCTGACGTTCCAGGCCATCGAATCCACACAGTCCAGTAAACCCGGTTGTCCCTTTCCTCCACCTGGCTGGAGGCAGGGCCCCTCTAACACTGGTCACAGTATTCGCTGTTCACTTCCTGTAAATGTGAATCAAAAGTCCCCTGATCAAGGTCGGAAGTAAAATTAGCCCTCTTACTCTGTCTCGGGAACTGCTCACTGGAAACTGGAGCTGCAATTTTCCTGGGAGAACCGCCTTTTCTAATAGTTTTTCCTTGCAACTCACGCACCCGTGCCTCTAAGGTTGAGGTGGGTTTTCCATCCCACTTTCTCATGTCCTCTCCATAATCACGCAGGCAAAACCACAGGGTGCCCCGTGGTGTGTATCCTCTATATCCTCTCTCTTGAGCATAGGGACGTTGACTCCTAATGGCTGAGACACTGGTCCGTGCAGGTGGGGAGTAGGACAGATCTTCTCTGAGTTGTTGGAACTCTTGGCACAGTTTTTCCACAGCTGAGACACAGGCCTGTAGGGAGGAAGAGAGCTTTTCTTCGTAGTCCCGGAGTTGTCTAGCCACTTCATCCACCGTTGGTGCCTCGTCGTCTTTCCAGGCTAGTATTGCCAACGAGTTGGAATACGATGCTGGTGCGCTCCGTACCACCTTCCGCCACATGGATTGTGTGCACCTGACTTCATCTGGGTCTTTGGTTAACCGCTCATCATTCAGGTCACTGTAAATCACCTCCAGCACGCCTAATTCCCTCAGGTACTGGATACCTTTCTCTACGGTGGTCCATTTGCTTGGGCGGTATAAAACATCCTCCTTGAAGGGATACCTTTCCTTCACGCTTGACAGGAGTCGCCTCCAGAGGCTGAGCGGTTTTGCCCCTTTTCCAATTGCTTTGTCAATGCCCCCTTCCCTGGAAAGGGATCCCAGCTGCTTGGCTTCCCTACCCTCTAAATCCAGGCTACTGGCCCCGTTATCCCAGCATCGGAGCAGCCAGGTGATGATGTGCTCGCCTGGATGACGACCAAAATCTTTTCGCATATCTCGCAGCTCACTCAGGGATAGGGATCGGGTGGTCACCATCTCATTTATGGGTTCTTCCTCCTCTGGTTCTCGTGATGGCCCTGGTTCATCTTCATCCCTTACTAAACGAACTGATTTCCTCGTGTATTTCTTCTTCTGTATAGGGGCAACTGATACCGGTGCAGGTTGGTTCTCTGGTTTAGCCGCAGTGTCTGTCACTGGGGTTTGAGTAGCCGCAGTGCTCATGGCTGTGGCTGGAGTAGCCACAGTGCCTGGGGCAGGGGTTTGAGTAGCTGCAAGGCCTGTAGTGGGGGTTGGAGTAGCCGCAGGGCCTGTAGTGGGGGTTTGAGTAGCCACAGTGCTTGTTGTTTTGTCATCAGATCCAGAGACCTTCTCTTTCTTTTGAGGGTACTGATTAGCGTTGACCACGGCTCGATAGGCATGGGCCAGTCCCCAGCATGTTGCAATGATTTGTGTCTCTCTGGAGCTACCAGGGTGACAACATACTTCTTCCAAATACTTTACTAATTGTTCAGGATTCTGCACTTGTTCAGGGGTGAAGTTCCAAAACACTGGAGGTCCCCACTGCCCTAGGTACTTGCGCATACGTTCCCACACACCCTGCCACTCATAACTATCCAGCCTTGGGGTAGATCTCTGGATGGTATTTTTAAACTGCTTACTGACCTTTATCAAAACGGAAACAACATTCCCAAGAATTATCAATAGAAGTATCTTAACTGCCCAGGGGTGTTCAAGATACAGGAAAGTTGTTGTAATGAAGGAGGAAACATCATAGAAGAAAGCAGCAAAGGTGCCATTCTGTATTTCCTCCACAACAAGCCTCTCAGAGTAAGAAGTATAATTGCTAACTCTCTCTATGAGGTAGTACCCGAAGTACAGTAGTGACTTCTGTATGAAACCCAAATACCAAAGAATGCTCAAGGTCAGGGTTTTGATAAGGAGCCTCCCAAGCAAAAGATCATGAATCACTGCAGAGCATAGCACACTACACAAACTGACAGCAAGCTTTAACGTGTGCTGCAAAAAAAAGAACATGGTGCAGATCAGAAGAACTAATATCGTGACCGGCAACTGTTAACAGACTCCTTAATACACTCTGGTTAATCTGTTGTTATCTCAAACCCTTCGTGCCCCACGTTGCGCGCCAAAAAAGGACTGTCGTGGTTTAGCCCCAGCCAGCAACTCAGTACCACGCAGCCGCTCGCTCACTCCCCCTACCCCGATGGGATGGGGGAGAGAATCGGAGGAGTAAGAGTGAGAAACACTCCTGGGTTGAGATAAGAACAGTTTAATAATTGAAATAAAGTAAAATAGTAATGCTAATAGTAACAGTATAATAATGGTAATAATAATAATGATACACGAAGCAAGTGATGCACAATGCAATTGCTCACCACCCGCCGACCGATACCCAGACAGTTCCCGAGCAGCGATCGCTGCTCCCCGGCCAACCCCCCCCAGTTTATATACTGAGCATGACGTCATATGGTATGGAATAGCCCTTTGGGCAGTTTGGATCAACTATTCTGGCTGTGCCCCCTCCCAGTTTCTTGTGCGCCTGGCAGAGCATGGGAAGCTGAAAAAGTCCTTGACTAGCATAAGCAGTACTCAGCAACAACTAAAAACATCAGCATGTTATCAACATTCTTCTCCTACTAAATCCAAAACACAGCACTATGCCTGCTGCTAGGAAGAAAATTAACTCTATCCCAGCCGAAACCAGGACACCTAGCTGGAAATAAGCTCTTAGCCAAGTCAACACAGCCTGTGCAAGAAAGCAGCTAGGAAGCTAGCAACCTCGTCCTTTCCTGGCATAGCAGCATAAAGCTTGACTTCTGTCTTGCCTAGAAGATAGCTTAAAACTAGCTAGACTGATCTACTAGACATTTATAGATGTGCAGTAAATATTTCTAGTCTTTTAAATTACTCTCAGAGAGTAATCTTCCAAGTTAAAGGCTAAGTTCCTCTTTGTTTTTTATTGCTAATGCTATTATTTTAGACTCTTTAATCCATTTATGTGTCGTTATAAAGATACAGCAGCATGGTGAAACTGCACCATATTTCTGCTAGTCAGCCATGGCCATGCTGCTCAATGCACCACACAAAATAACAGTTGTGATAATGTAGAGCCAGTGAAGCCAGACTCTACATGCTTGTGTCTGCAGTTAGATATTCTGTGCAGGTACTCTGGCCTTTGATATGGGATGAGCTCATGTTGCATTCTTTGCCCTCAATGAAGCCATCAAGTGAGCACGTTCTGCTTCCCCTCAACCAACACACCAGCTTAGCCTTTTATGTCGTCTTGAGGCCTGTACTCCTTTGTCAGAAGGGACAGGAATTGGCTAACAAAGTCAGAAATTATTGCAAAAGGCAGGAGTGCACTCATTTTCCTGGAAAACCAAGCCTTAAAACTTGTCTGTATCTTCCAAAGTGAGTTGTGGCATCTGTTCTTAGAACATGGGTAATGGTCCTCGGGTTCATACCCATCCAACCGTTTCCAAAATTCTAAATAAAAGGTTATTGGAGAGTGAAGGAGCATCCTGGGAGGAAGACACACCAGTTTGTGGTTGAGTGGGTTTTAAAAAAAAAAAAAAAAAAAAATCCCCTTACAGTGTGTAAAGCAATACTGAATGAAGAAGAAAAAAACGTTTTCTTCTGTGACTACAGTTGTATACTAAAAGCTATGCTAGTACAGACTGGGTTTTTTTTGTGCATTATAATACAGACTTCATCATATTGAAGTGCCAGCTGTTTTCACTAAATTTAGTAAATTTGTGAGCAGACTTATTTGTAAGCATTTGGATACTACAGTGATAGAAGTGAATGAAGTACTCTATAGGTGGGTTTAAAAGAAGAAATTATGTAAGGACATGAAACTTGAGTGATAAACTGTCAGTTGCTAAAGTTGGTAGAAAATAACCTCTAAGAGAGGAAGGACTGGAGGACCTGCTTTTTAATTTTGCTCTCTGTTTCTCTACACCTGCCCCACTGGATCTGGAACCACGGCAGAATTGAGGTGCTTGGCACTCCCACAGACACTGCGCCGTACACGTGGTGCAAAACACAGCTATTATACAGAATAAAAAAGAATTCTAGGCAGAGAATGTTAGAGGAAACATAGGAAAATAGATGTTGGTGGACATCTTCTAAAATGCTGTGCAAGTTAAGGATTTCAACTTAAGTAGAGCCAGAGCAAGCTGTCAAAAGAAGAAGAGTTAAGGGAAATGAAAATGAGAGATGGTAGAAAGGCTGAAGTCTTTACTTGTATGGCTAAAAACAACTGCAGAACAAACTGATAGGCAACCACAGTATATAAAAAGAGGCTAAAGGTTAAACTGCACCTGTCTACAACAAGTTGATAAATTGAGTACATGTACTTACATGTGTTAACAAAGGAAGGGTTCTACCTACAGCAGTGTTCCCCCAGTATGGAGCACAGACTCACCCAAAGGTTACCATCTGCAGGGCTAGGTGACCTTTACAACTTAAAGCTTAGCCAAGTATTAGTTCTGACAGATTAGCCATACAGTGGTGTTTCTTTGTATATTAAAGTAATGGCAGTATTTTTCTTTCTAAGAAATTACAGTATTTATGAACATTGCCTGGAAAATTATACTAAATATTATACTATTTCCAGTAATTATTTTTAAATCGGTGGTTTTTTTCTTTTTTAAAACACCCCCCTACATACCTTAACGCTAGTTGCTTTTCAGTTTTAGTGCTCAGCTCACTGACCAACAATGAAGTGATACAGAAAGATGTCTTCTTCAGAAAGGCCAGAAAGGAAACTTTGTGCAAGCTAATTAACTTTTTTCCCTTTGGAATTTGTATTCAAGGCACATAATTTGGGCAGAACTTCTAAGAGCAAATAATAGTTGAATTGCTTTATAGCTGGTTCTTTGGGTGGGACTGTGCTATAGAGAAACCATCCAGTTTTAGGTGAGTCCAGCATAAAGAAGTTTAGTATCTGGTTCTCTACAAAATACTTGTGCTCCAGCCACTGATACCTGAGGCTCTGTGCTGTTTGATTTCCTGCTGGAACATTGAAGGAGCACTTGCACAGCTAGATACTTACTGGAAGGCAAGCTAATTGGTCTGGCATTCACCTGAGTGGAGTCCTGCCACATGACATGCTCATGCTTGACTGTGTCCTAACTTGGATACAACGTCATCAGGGGACTTTCTTGGCCCAGGTCCTGGGCTTGTGCTTGAGTCCAGCAGTGTTTAAATAGTCTTTGTGGTGGTGTGTTTTGGATTTTTTTTTTTAATACTCTAATGTGTCTAGTTCTTTGCGTGACTCCCATCACTATATGTGATCGTGGCCGAGGATTTGTGCTTTACTTCAAGGTAATGCGTATATGAGAGTAGAGTGAATGTAAAACTACTCATTTCACCTTTGTCCCTGTATGAATTTCTGGACTGTAGCTTTTTCTCTCTGTCCATGACAAAACAGCATTGTTCTGTAAAGAAGGATGAGGAACATTTCTTAAACTAAAAATAAACATTGGAAAGATCCAATGAAAATTCTGTCTTGGACAGTGAGAGTACTTACAGTTGTGTTAATGAATGACGGATAATAAGTAGTTGAAGTCAGCTGCATTTAAAATAAGTTTCCTAAATATAAATGCTAAATCTGCACATCCCACCATGATCAAAATATGGTCTTCCACCAATTCCATGAACAACAAAAGTGACGTGGTTGAACTGTAAGTTTCATCTTTCTTGTTTGGTCATGTGAAACCTCTCTGGCACATCTATCATAGTCGTTTAACCCTGACCTTTGTAGATGTGCACACTCCTCTTTCAAAATATGTTTTTGTGGTGGTAAAGCTTACAGCACTTAGTTCAGATCAATGCCCCCAACTCCCTACTCCAGATCTTGAACAGAATGAGGGAGCTTGCAGGGACAGTCTTCCATGTGAAGGCTTCCTAGATGCTCCTTCTGGGCAGACTGGAGTTTCTACCAGAAGAGCCACCTGAAACCAAATGTCAGTTTTACTGTCTCTAAAAACGAGTGACTACATCTTGGTAGTCTCTGTAGCTTTTGATAGAGAACAAAGTAAAATCATGAAACCACCACCACAGATGCCTTTACTGAATATCCCCCCGCCATCTTCTGCAATATTGAACTGCTTTCTAAAGACAGAAATATGTAGGAAATAGAAACAGTGAAATGTAGGAGTAATATCAAATCATTTTAACTGGGAAGTGCTCTGTGTAGGTATTGACTGTTTTCTTAGGTACTCTCAGTCACATTCTGATACTTGTCCTGAAATACTACATTGTTCAGCATGTGGGTGCTCCCAGAGATGAAAGGCCTCTGAGAGGAAGCATGTAATATTTGAGTCTAACAATTAAGAGCATTTTCAAGGAGTACAAATAATTATTTGTGGTCTCTACTCCTGCAATAGTATCTTTGCCTTATGAAATAGGAATTGGATTCATCTTGTCTCACTCCATCCATCTTCAAGTTAAACATCTAGTTTAAGCTGGTTGTCCAGCGTGATTCAACCCACCCACCCAATGTCTAAGATGTGATAGTGGCATCCCTCTCCACTGGCTAGAGAACAAGCCTGCACAACCATTATAAACTACTAACCTAGCTTTATGTAGTCATAGTTAGGTGAGATGCACTTCATTTCTGCTCTCTAGCAGTACGAGGAAAAAAATTAAAATTGCTTCATGCTAATCTGAACCATAACACAGTGGGAGAACTGGAGTCTGGCTTTCAGACTTGTATTACTACCACTGCAGCTCTGATCTGGGAACTGTGGGTACTCTGCCTCTCTGAAGACTGGGCTCTAAATACCTAGTAAATTATGTGAATTTAAACAATAGCTGAAATTATATGGAATCAGGGTAATATCTCAAACATATATTAATCTCTTTGCTGATCACAGTCTGTAACAAGCTTATTTGAAGTGCTGCTTGGTAGTCACACATGCCTTTTTAGCTGTCTTACACATTCTGTTTATTATGAACTTGAAGGCTGTTTTTAAGTGCTTTTCCTGTAGAAAACTAGAGAATGAAAAAAAAAATTCTCAGGAACTAATTTTGAATGAGATTTTTCTGTCTGCAAATATTGTATTGCCCATCTCAAAATCAATTTTATTTAGTCATCCTCACAAATGACATTTTTAAGGAAAGAAAGGAATGGAAGAATAATTACAAGTTAGTCATATTACAAAATGAATAATTTATATGTTCAGTTGAGCATATTTTATTAAATGGAGCATGCAAAATACCAGTGAGTTTCTCTTTTGACCAGAAGATTATTTCTGTGGTTTTGATTCCTTGGAGCTTTACAGATTTGGCTTTTTTAGTCTGAGTGGAAGCTGAAAGAGTCTAATCGGTATCTCTACAGAGCTCTGACTTGGAGCTCTGGCAGCATCCCAGAATATTTCAACCACTGCTGAACAAAACATTACACCTACCCGTATGGCTCATTTGGAATATGACCCACAAGCATGACTGGAGAAGCAGTCAGCTGCGCTTGTGAAGGGTGAATAGTCTGTTACGAGGGAGACCATCTAAAATATATCTATGGTGTCCAACCTGAGAAAGTGGTTATGCCTGCTTTCCCTTTTAAGTATTATACATTAGAGGAAGATCATGAAACCTGAATTATGTGCTAGTTAAGGGATTGCATTAGCACTCCAGGGCCAAATCCTGTCCTAATGTCTGTATGCGTTGTTTTGAATTCAGGAGTCTTGGGAGCTACTTGTATGTTCATCTGAGAAAGGAATTTATCTTTCTTTGAGTTGCAGTGGTCATGTATAGAAAGAGGTGCAAATTAAATTGGTACAGCTGTTAAAAATGAGGGAGAACCTGCTGGGAAAACGAATTGTCATCTAATGTCACAGGTATATGGAATGTATTTTGAAATCAAACAGTTCAGGGCAATCCCTGATGCAATTTCTCTTGCTAGTTTAAATTTAATCTCTTGTTTTGTTTAAATTTAAACTTTGTTTTGTCTATGTAGATGTCCTCTGAGGTGTTAAAGACTGTGACATAAGCAGCGTACAGGAAACTCAAAACCTCTGTTTCATATAAATGTAGTCACTGGTGGAAGTTGTAATTAATAATTGATTCAGTGTGAAACCAGTGTAACTTGAGGTCAAGTGACATACTGGAGTCTGTGAGCCCTGATGGCATGCACCCACGAATGCTGAGGGACCTGGCTGATGTCACTGTGAGGCCATCTTGATAATCTTTGAACAATTGTGGCAACTGGGAGAAGTGCCTGAGGACCGGAGGAAAGCAGATGCCACTGCTTTCTTCAAAAAGGGCAAGAAGTAGGACGCAGGGAACTGCAGGCTAGTCACCCTCGCCTTGATCCCTGAGAAGGTGATGGAATAGCTAATCCTGGAAACCATTTCCAGGCACGTGAAGGACAAGAAGGTGATCAGCAGCAGTCAGCGTGGATTCACAAGGGGAAGTCATGTTTAAGCAACCTGATAACATTCTACAATGAAATGATTGGCTGGGTAGATGCGAGGAGAGCAGTGGATATTTTCTGCACTAACTTTAGTAAGGCTTTTGACACTGTCTTCCATGAACTCCTCAAAGAGAAATTCTTGAAGTATGGGCTGGACGAGGAGATAGTGAGTTGGATTGAAAACTGGCTGAATGACTGGGCTGAGGGTGGTAGTCAGGGGTATGAAGTCTTTTTGGAGATGTGCACTGTGCACACTAAACTAGTGTATCGTGAGTACACTAGTGGTGTAACCTAGGGGTCAATACTGGGCCCAGTCCTGTCTGATATCTTCATTAATGATCTGGATGATGGGGCAGAGTGTACCCTGATGACACAAAACTGGGAGGAGTGGCTGGTAGGCCAGAAGGTTGGGCAGCCAGCCGGAGGGACATCGACAGGCCGGCAAAATGGACCAACAGGAACCTCATGAAGTTCAACAAGAAGTGCAAAGTCCTGTACCTGGGAAGGAACAACTCTATGCATCAATATATGCTGAGGGCCAACCAGCTGGAAAAAATCTTTGCAGAAAAGAACCTGGGGGTCCTGGTGGACATCAAGTTGAACATAAGCTAGCAATTAGGCCCTTGCAGCAAAGAGGGGCAACAGTATCCTGGGCTGCGTTTAGGAAGAGCATTGTCAGCAGGTCAAGGTGGTGGTGATCTTTCCCATCTGCTCAGCACTGGTGAGACACATCTGGTGTGCTGGACCCAGTTCTGGGTTCCCCGGTACAACAGAGACATGGACATACTGGAGAGAGCCCAACAAAGGACCAAGATGATGATTAAGGGACTGGATCATCTCTTATATGAGGAAAGGCAGAGAGGGCTGGGACTGTTTAGCCTAGAGAAGAGAAGGCTCAGGGGATCTTATCGATGTGTATAAATACCAGAAGGGAGAGTGCAAAGAGGACGGAGCCAGGCTCTTTTCAGTGGTGTCCAGTGACAGGACCAGAGGCAATGAGCACAGACTGAAGCACAGGAGACTCCATCTGAACACTGGGAAGCACTTTTTTTACTGTGAGGGGGACTGAGCACTGGCCCAGGTTGCCCAGAGAGGTTGTGGAGTCTGCATCCTTGGAGAAATTCGAAAGCCATGTGGACACAGTTGTGGGCAACATTGCTCTAGGTTACCCTGCTTGATCAGGGAGGTTGGACAAGATGACCTCCAGAGGTCCCTTCTAACCTCAACCATTCTGTGATTCTGTGACTTTATTGTTATTCTTGTCTGAACATTTATATTCTAGCCCTTCTCAGTCCTCATAGCATTTCTGGGGCATCTCTAATTTATAGGAGAGACACATGTAACAACGTTGACAGAGTAATGAAACAGGAACATCCATTTAAATCTTTTGAGGAGGCAGTAATTCACATTTTATTGAAACTTATGTATGGATGGATCAAAAAGTCAAACTGAATGCTTTACAGTTGTGAGTGGTAAATGTACACAGATACGGTACACAAAGTTGACAATAAGTTCAGCTGTGTATAAGGAAAAGAAAGTTCTTGGGTGCTCTTATGAGGTTTTTTTACATTAAGCCCTTGGAAACAGGTATTGGTGTGTCTTTCACATGGAGACTGCATAAAAATTCTCATGGTTCATAAACTTGCTTTCACTTTTCATGGTTTGAGGCGGTCTGGGTAAAAAGTGAAGTCTGCAGGTTTGGGATATCCTTTTGTTGAGCTTTTGTGGATATATAAATGCTGAGAAGTCATGAAGTGTTAATACCAAGGTCACATAAGCAGCCTTGTCTTTCCTGTTTAGCAATTTAATAATGAACTGTATACTACTTCTGTGGGATTAACCCACTATCTCTGCCCACTGGATTGTCACTTCCAGAGTGATTCCCATGGTGTTCAGTGGCCCAAATGTGGGATGGAACGCATCAGTGATTGAGACTGTGTGTGAAATAGTCCAGACATGGTTCCATAAATCTAGAAAGCTTCTGCCTCAGCTCAGTTTGTTCTATATTTAACTAAATTCAAAATGTTAACAAGGAAACTTTCTCAATTTCCCCAAAACTTTTCCTTATGCTTGATTTACTATTTCAAACACACACGTAACTCTACTGAAAACAGCTCAGGGAGGATTTTTGATGAGGAATACATACCTCTCTTAGGGGCTAAAGACTAATATTTTCACCCTAAAATGCTCTCCTGGGCCAGGAATAGTGACAGTTTGAGGCCCTCATGGGCCTTGGACAGCCTGGGGCCTCCCATGGTCATTCTGGATTCCCCACCTCCTCCAGCCCCAAGGTGAACAGAAGTTTCTTGATTCCCACTGTGGGCTGCCATCGGCTGGAAAGTGACTCCTGGACTCCTGTGCTGCCACCTTCTCCACTCTCCTGTTTTTTATATTGAAATACAAAAAAAATCTGGAAAATTATGTAAACTTGGAATAATCTCATTTGTTGAAGTGGTGACTCCATTTCTTCTTTTTCTGCCTTTTTTTCTTGGTTGCTTTTCCTTATTTTCTGTTCTATATATATTTCATCTTTTCATTATCTGATGCTTATTGTTCTAATTTGTTTTCCTCCTAGCAAATATGCGGGCTTTGTTCAGGCTGCCTCTTCTTGCAAGGAGGCTGAGACATTGTCTCATTCCCTGCTACCTTCATTCAGGAAAGACTTCCAGGCTTGGGATTTCAACAAACTTCGTTTCCCTCATTGCCGCTGCCTGAGTTTGGGTGGGCTCCTAGAGGTGGGATGTTCAGCTGGCAATGGTTTTTTTGTTTGTGGGTTTTTTTTTTTTACTCCCTCATCACATGTGGTTTTGATATGATGGGTTTGTTTTTCAAGACTCATAGTACTGCTTTTCTACTGCAAGTGAGCCAAGAAGCTGAGGGATGAAAGGGGCTCCCAGGAGAGCCTGAGAGATGGCCAGAACAAGGTGTGCATATGGTGTGAAAGATGCAGACAACCTCATTTTTTTTTCCGTTAAGTCCTATTCGCTGTTGCATCAACAGAAGTCTCGGAAGATTGCTTGTGTCTGATTTAATGTGACACTTGGCTGGAATAGCATCCTAAAGCACTAGTGTACCAGCCTGGTTAATTTTAGATAAGGTTTTGGTCACCCTCTTACAGGCAGTGCTTGTGGACAGATGTCACGCATTTACCACTTCTTTCCTTGCCTAAATATAACAAACACTAAGATGTTCCTCAAATGTAGCAACTAAAGCATGTGTGCAGTCTTACCCTTTTTTAACTAATGCCCCTGTGTTTATTGATGTCTCTTGGTTCTGCATTCTAGATCAAGATCGAGAAGGAGCTTAGCAGCCTCTACAAGAGAATGTTTGAACCTCTCCATGTGCCTCCAGAGCTCTTCCAAAGACTGACTGGACAATTCTGCAACATTCAGAGTTTAAAGACAGGTCAAGCCTATGCTGCAGAAGATAAAACATCAGTTGATGATAGGCTAAGCATCCTGCTGAAGGGGAAGTAGGTTCTGTAAAACTTGGGGACAGTCTTGTGCTTTGTGTGATGGTTGCATAGATTAGAAAGTTGTTGGGGTTTTTGTTAGCTTTTTAAATGTTACTGTTTGTAGCATGTTATGGTCTATAGCCAAATAGTCTATAGCCATAGACTATTTTGTGACACAGTTTTCAAATGACAGCGATGTCTCTTAGTGGGAGCATATTATGCCTCACCTGTGTGTGCAGCTGCATGGATTTTAATGGGAATTAGATTTGCCTAAGACCAAAGGCAGTGTCTTTCAGGACAAGCAAGAGATTTGTCTGACTCTTAGATAGCTAAGTCGTCTTCTCAGTGCATTCTCAGGTTTTAAGGTTAAAAAATACTGTGCATGAGGGAAGGAAAAAATATCCCTCCAAGTAGACTTTAAAACAACAGGCCTGTTGGAATTGCTTCATTGCACATGTGTGTGCAAGCAGAGAGGGGCAGGTGCGCTGCCCAGAGGCTGACAGGACTCAGGTGAGAAAGGGTAAAAATAAATGCCTGTGGCCAGGCTGTAATCCTGAAGCTCTTGCTAACTTCTGGCCAGTATTTTAACCAGTTTCTGCTGATGGCAACAGTGGTATTAGGTTTCATCGGGGTTTGGGGTTTTTTGGGGTTTTTTTTTTTTTGGGGTTGGTTTTTTTTTTTTTTTTTTTTTTTGAGGTCATTAGCTGCTTACTACTGCAAAGCTAGTTATCTAAAGGAAGACTGATTCTGGTCTGGCTGGATAGCATAACCCTGCAGACCTTTTTCATTTTGAATAGCAGTGTTCTAAGGATACACACCATGTCTGGCAATTCGAATTGGCTGGCAGCCTGTTCTGCTTGGAATCCATGGAGGTTTAGGCAGAAAATAGGTTAGCTCTGGGGCTGAAATTCCAGAAGTTGGACATATTTTTGCCTGTTACCTGCTGCATTACCACTGTCAATAATGGTATCTAAATTTAGATTAAATTAATCAACCTCCATGACTTTAAAATGTTGATTTGTACATTTTTATTTCCAGAATGAAGGTGTCTTATCGAGGGCATTTTCTGCATAATATTTACCCCTGTGCCTTTATAGATTCTCCTGAATTTCGATCAACGCAGATGAATCGGGGTGAAAAATTCCAGGTACACTTTGGTTTAAATGTCACTGGATGTGAGCTGATGAGATCATTAAAAACCAGAGTATAAACTTGATCAACAGTGACCTATTTGACTTGCATAATTTTGCTAGCTTTCTAGTACTGATGTTTCACGATGGACCATATCAGGAATAACTTTTAAAATGAAATGCTGCAAAACAGTATTATGATGGTGTTCACTGAGCAGTCTGGCTTTTGCTATTCTGTTCTCTTTTACTGTTTCCAAGTTTATTTTGTCTTAAGATGTTATTCAGGACAAACAGTTTAAGAGATAGCTTTACTGGAAAGTCTCGTCACTAGTTCAAAAACAGAAAAGGAAGACTAATTACTATAATATTTGGTGTTACTAAAATGAAAGACTAAAATTTCAGGCACTAGTAGTTTGAAATTGGTATTTATCTAAACGTATTAATGCTTCTGTCATTTTGAAAGTTGTTAGAGCAACATAAGCTGAAAGAGATCACAGTATTTTGAATAAAAATATTCATATGGGGAGCCATAAGGGTATATGTCTCTAGCAGTGTAATTATGCTACTACATTAAAGGATATATTATGCTATAGCTTGTGAGAAAAAAATACTGTTAGAGAAGGGTTTTTTTCACATAGTACTGAAATGACTATTTTGCTGCCTCTTACTTGTTGTTCCTTAACTGTGTATGTGTAGTAATGACCGGACTGTGGCTGACTGGGTACATCCACGTGGGTACCTTGGCAGAAGGGGAGGGAAGGGAGAGCAGTGTAGACTCTAAAATCAGTGACTGATGTCATATGTTCCAGTCAAATACTAGGCTTAACACCAGGGAGAGAGAGTTGTCCAGATGTATTCATTTCACAGCAGTGAGGTGTCCTGCAGCACGGCTGCCCTCTTGGCACAGCCTGTTTCTCTCGTAAGCGACTGGATACGAATCGGTCCCTCTGAAGGGAAAAGGCTCATGCCTCAACTTCTGCCCGCCTCAAAAAAAAGTATTGTAATCTGGTGCGGTGTACATCCTTCACTCGTGAGTTCTGCTTCTTACTGCCATATAAACGCTCCGAGCGTTGCCATTGCAAGAGGACACGGATTCAATCTTAAGGACCCCATCTGCTGGCAACGCTGGCAAATTCTTCCTCAGCCTGCGTGCTTGTATTACAGACCGTGAAGTTAAAATCCATGGACACCTGACAGTTTCCCATTATTTCTTAGGCTTTATATATTTTTAATTTTTCAGGAGGTAACGTTAGCTTGTAACAGTAGAGAGCACCCGATTTCTTCGTGGATGACTGACTTTCCCTTGCGAAACACGCCGTTGGGTGTCACCGAGTGGCGCTGGTTTCGGTGTGCCATTGCCCTCTGCCGGCACAGGGGGACGAACCTGGCGGGTCCAGCTGCCCCGGAGAGGGTGCAAGCTCCTCTGTAACTATCGATAGCAGAATTATCAGTAACTGAGCAAACGGAGCCTTAGCTCAACTGCTAGAAGGTAGTGCTTGTGGGATCAGCAGGGCTGACAGTGAAGAGAGAAAAGTGAAACTTGAAAGACAAAAAAAAAAATCACTAAAAACTCTTTGATGGAGACCGTTACATTATACCAGTTTTTCCTGTTTGGTGGCAGCGACATAAAATAAAACCAAGCAACGTGTAGGCCTGCTGGGATGTGAGTAGCATCATTACTGTAGGGTTGACTTTATATGTAAATATCTTCTATCATAAATGCTTTTACAGTTTGGAACTTATGAGAGATTCTCCCCTATTATCTCCCCCCAGGTCTTCTGAAAAACAAATTGGTGATGCTTATCAGTTAAAAATATGAGGATAATAAACATCTGAGATGTTTTACATTTGTAAATGTCACGTTCTAAGGGATACCGAAAAGTTTTATGGCTTTAAGAGATATTTTAACTGAAAGCACAAATAAAATGGTATCACTTGCTTTAAACCATGTTTAAATGTGCTAATTTTAAAGCATTTTTAAACGTGCTAATTCTGAGCATGTATTTTCTCAGGTCACCATTATCGCAGATGATAACTGCAAGTTCCTGTGCTGGTCCAGGGAAAGGCTGACTTATTTTCTGGAATCTGAGCCATTTCTTTATGAGATCTTTAAGTATCTTATTGGCAAAGATATTACAAATAAACTCTACTCATTGAATGACCCAACCTTAAATGACAAGGTAAGCAATGGAAGTTTCATTTGGGAATTTTCCTCCCACGCACAAATGTATTGTTACTTCAATTTTAAATCCTCTTAAAGGACCTTTTTTTAACCTGCTGCTATCAGCTGCTGAATTCATACTCATTGCCTTTTAGTGGCAAAGTATGAGTCAGTGCAGCATTTCTGTCCGAAGCAGTATCTCGGTTAAAGGTAGCACGGTAATGTGCAAGAAAGATGAATAACTGAGATTCAGAACTGATGGGCTAGCGCAAATATTTCTAGCCAACTAGTAGACATGATGGCTAAAAAGGTGCTTCTCCCTGGATATCCTTTCTCATTAACAAATGGGTGCCTTTGTACAAAGAAGCTTCAGGTTTTTTTCTTAAAGAATCTTCTTGCTGGGGTCAAACAACTGGGTAATACTGTTTGTCAAGAAGAATAACTTTAACACATGTTTGAGGGTTGCAAACACAAAAAAAAGAGGAATGTTAGGTTGATATGATGTAGTTAGTGGAAGGAGGCATGAAATACATAAAAAATATAAATAAAGATAAATACATATAATATTCAGTGGTCTGAATATAATTCATTCTTCTTTGCCTGTAGAGGGAGTGTGTTTTAGGTGTCACTGTAAGTGGTTTGGGTATAGTAATGGATATATTGATTATTTTGTTTTACTTGCATTTTGTCTCCTTACTTAGTTACCTGGCTTTTCAAGATTTGGATGTTAACTTGGCTGCTGGTGTTTTGTTTTCTGTTTTGGTTTTTTTTGTTATTTATGTAGTGGCTGTAGGGTTTTCATGTATAATTTATTTGAAGAACTTTCACCATCATTTATGAAAAGCTCTATAATTTTATAATACAGTGTTTTCATATTCTGTCTGTAGTGATTTAACTCACTCTAACTCAGAGCAAAAATCCTTCTCATCAGGTTGTCCATAAGTACTTCATATATAGGTTAAATAGTTACTGCTGCAAAGTTGTGAATTTACTGGAAAATGATCCAGAAGGAATGACTGCCACTGCTACTATACCACAGACATCAGCAAGCTTAACTTGTAATGTCTTTATGGCTAATTAGACATTGCAAGTTTTCCCAATTTTGTACTGGCTATAGAAAAAGAAAAGAAAGAATTGCTGGAGAAACAATTTAATAGCAATAAAGCACTGCTTATTCTGCCTTCTGGTCAATGAAATAGAGGATTACACTGTCGTGCAATCAGATCCTCAGAACTATTTTGGATCACTGTTTTCATCTTACTGCATTAGAAGATAAAAGTGATTTAGCAGCGATGTACCATCTATAAAATACATCTTACAAAGCGTGTGGTTAAAGCGTCTCTTTTTTAATAAAAAAGAATTACAGGAGAGTGTTCTGTAATAAAGCCCACATCTTCATAGACAGTAAGTAATTTCTGGAATATGGCATCTGAAAGGAACATGTAGCAACGTGCTTCCTGTGTGTGCATTCAGACTGCCTCTCCTGGGAGACTGCTGTTCTCTACACTCCTCCTCACCTTGCCCTTTTTTTAAATTTTCCCCTTTTTTTCCTTTTTTTCCCCCTCTTTTTTTCTCTTTTCTCTATTTTATTTTCCTCTTTTCTTTCCTCTTTCCTTCCCTCATTTTCTTTTTTTACACATAGATTAGGGTGTCATGCCTGGTGTATGAAGTCATCAGCAACAAACTTGTGGTGCTGACTTCTGGCACTGTGGAGCTTCAGCACTAGTATGAATATTTCTTGAAATGGAAATGTAATAAAATACTCGTTGTAAGGTTGTAATTGATTGTTTTTAAATTAAGGGTCCTTATCATACCTTCTAAGTATTAAAAAAAAAAAAGCCACCAAACTTTGCCCCTTCTTTGACTTAGCATCTGCACACTTTTTATAAAAATAACAGCATAAGCATTTGTCATTAGTACATTCATTTTAGGCTTCTGTGTCTAAGGAGAGCAGTGACCCCCCCTGGCTTCTGCCTCCTCCCTTCTAATCCTGTTGTGTTGCAGCCACCAGGTATTGCTGTCATCGAATTGCAGTCCTTGCTGTTTGAAAGGGGTTTTTTTGAGTAGCATTGTGTTGTATCTGCACAGCCTGGAAAATCAAATGGCTGTCCAACCTGTTGGGCTTGGCAAGATCAAGGCTGAAAGGGACTTTCTATTTCTGTACTTAACCTGTCTATATTTCCCACTGCATTGTTCAAGTATAGCTATATAATGTACAGACAAGTCAGTATGAACAGAAAAGTTCCATTTAACTTTATTCCAGCTAATAACAGTTTTGACATTTCTATTTGCCCCTTTAACGCATTGAGTATATATTTCACTCGCCGTCCTAAAATCATATACAGATATGTAAATATGGCCTCACAATTTCATGTACATTTCTTAATTAAATTTTCACTTTAATTTGAGATTGTACCAAGTCTTTAGTGAAAAGTCACATGAATTTAAGATTATTGTAAACATTTTATCACAGTAACTTTTGAAAATGTATGTTATAAAAACTAAGAGTGAGAATTTGGGAAGTTTGTAGTACCTTTTTAGTCTTCCTCAAATGAAAATCCTGTTGCACAAGCCCTTCCTACATAACATAGGACAAGAACTGTCTGTCACAAGTACATTCTCCTTCATTTCTCCATTGCCAGCACCCTATAGGCATGTCACTTCTCACAAGCTTCATTGTCAAATGCACATATTATTGGTGTCTTTAATGCTTTTCGGCTGGTGACAATCTCAACAGAAAATTTTGTAGTAGACTTCTGTACACAGGGGACTTACAAGAGAACAACTAAACCAAATATGGTATAGATTATTCATAATCAAGATGATAGTAAGAAGAATATCAATTCATTGTGTGTTGGAAAACAGAAAAGTATCCATTTATTTGTAAGAAACCTTGTTATTTTCTCTTACCTAAGGAGATTTTCACTACTGTTGGGAAAAACAGTCGTTACTCTCCGCATGAAATAGGATACTAATTCTTGACAAAGTTCAGTAAAGTGGAGTTGCCTATTATGCTTTTGTCATTGATTACTACCTTTCGCATACACCTGAAATAGCATTCTGACTTGCAGTAATACTTAACAAGGTACAATGTATGGTTTCATATAAATATTATAGCACAAAGCCTCTTCAGGAAGACTACTCAAAGCAAATGGAAGCTCCTAAGACCATTTGACAGGTAGAGGATAATGTTCATATGATGCATTTAATCTGTCTTCAGCAAAATCAAAAGCCAAATGATCATCTACTAGGAAGGAATGATATTCACCATTTTCTAACATGATGAAATGAAAAGCCATGAAAGTGAACAAGTTTCTGTTAAGATATAAATTGCTAAACTCTCTCTATAGCATGCTGTTTTGTTTAGCAAGGAGGACCAGGCTAATCATAAAGGCTGTATTTAATGGCAGAGCATCATACCTGAATAATTAATAATTATAATAATAAATAATATTATTGTTTATATATTATTATAAATAATAAAACTAAATAAAAAATAATAAAAATCAACCTCTCTGCAGGAAAACACATGAAAAGTCCAGTGCAAAACAGAATTAAAATTTAGTGACTAATCTGAGGTTTCATGCTTGTCAGTGTTTGAATTCCAATATATTACTGGCATCTTTTGTTTTCATTTAAATCAATTTACACTGCACAGAATCTTCTGCTCTAACCAGTTTCTTGATTCATAATAGTCATAGCTGAGACCAGAGCATCTACCACAGAGGAAGTCGTTATTTTCCATTTTTATTTTAATTTACTTGATACCTTGATAATTTTTTTTTTTTAGGCTTCAAAAAAGATTGATCGACAGCCTAGTCTTTGCTCACAGCTCTCTGTGATGCAGATGAGAAACAGTATGGCCAGTAGCAGTGACAGTGAGGATGGCTTGCAGATGTTTCTTCGTGGGACTTCCTCTGCATCCTCTCTTCGTGAGTCCTCAAAATAGTTCATGCCAGTTTTGAACACAGCTTCATTGGTTATTAGAGATGATTGTAGAACTCCTGTTGTCTTCAGTGGGAGCATACTGTAGCTTTTTGGATACTGCTATACATCACCCAGGTGGAAGGACCTAGCTGTAGGGAATTCATAAGATGCATAAGGCTTTGTATGCTAACTGAAGCTACCTCATATAGGTACTAGCAAAAAACAAGCATGTGTTGTAATAATTTTTGGCATAATGTCAGTGTGTAGGCATAACATAGAATATTTATAGCAATGGGGCAAAACTGAATGTGGAGTGCCTGTCGCAGTAGTATCTCCTTTGGTCTGTGACTGGTCCTTGTAGAAATTAAAAACCCAAACAAAACTTTTTCCTGCAGCAACTTGGTGCTCTGCATTTCTTCTTGAGATGGTTCGTATTGGCAGGGTCTGGAGAAATGTGGTGTACAACCAATAGTTTGATGCCACCTGGAAAATCTCCATATATCCTGTCAGGCTCTCCTCCCTTGTGCTTTGTATGGACAGGAGTAGTAGACAACAGATGAAATGAGGGAAGAAACCGTATCTGACCTTTTTGCTTCAACTCTTGGAATTTATTTCTTTATAGAAACCTTCTAAACAATTCTTTATAGGCTATTGTTATGTTTTAATTTCCCTGAATCTCAGCTTCAACAGTAGCCTGAACTCCAAAAGCAGCATTTGAACAACACACCCCAGAAGATGCTCAATTTTCTCATTTGGCATAAGCTGTTAGTTTAACAGAAATTAAAAGGATCATATAAGATTATTTATTTTGATTTGGGAAATATTATTCTTCAGTAATTAGAATTCAAATATATGAGGAAACAAATCACTGCCAGTTATTTATGATGGTTAAACTCTCTGCTAAGAAGAGAAAATGATTTAAAGTATTTGCACTTTCCCATTTAATTATCTGTTCTCCATTGTGTTCCTCACAGCTCTCATGAGGAACTCCTTCAGATTTGGAGGGCCTAACTGTTTTCACTCCTTAACATTGGTACAGTATGCATGCCCAGATAGATGGGAGCAAAAGTCCTGCTAGTGTTTCACCCTACTAGAATATCGAGGGTGACAGCTGGGATATAGTTTGATGAAAATTCCAGCGTTGTTTTCTTTATTTCTCCTCTGTTCTCTGAAAGGACATTTAGAGTCACAGAACAGTTGAGGTTAGAAGGAACCTCTGGAGATCGCCTAGTCCAACCCCGCGTTCAAAGCAGGGCCAGCTAGAGCAGGTTACTCAGAGTCGTGTCCAGTCAAGCTTTGAATATTTCCAAGATGGAAAATTTCACAGCCTCTTTGGGCAACGTGTTCCAGGGCCTTACCACCCTCATGGTGAAAAAGATTTCCCTTATTGCAACTCATGACTGTTGTCCTTTGTTCTTTGGTGCGTGCCTCTGAGAAGAGTCTGGCTGTGTCTTCTTTATACCTTTCCATTAGGTAGCCAAAGACAACAGTAAGATCCCCTGAGAACCTTCTGTTCATAAGGCTGAACACACCCGGTTCTTGCAGCTTTTCCATGTACATCATGTGCTCCAGCCCCTGACCATCTTGGTTGCTCTCCACTGCACGTGCTCCAGTATGTCTATGTCTTTCTTGTAGGTGGAAGCCCAAAACGGGACACAGCGCTCCAGATCCTGTCTCACAAGTGCCACATAGAGGGGATTAATCTCTTTTATTGACCTGCTGGCTATGCTTTTGCTAATATGGCCCAATATATGCTGCTAATATGGCCAATATATGGATGGCCTTCTTCACTGCAGGGGCACTCCGCTGACTTGTATTCCATTTTGTGTCAACCAGGACCCCCAGGTCTGTTTCTGCAAAGCTGCTTTCCAACCAGTTAATGCCCACCCTGTACTGCTGTGTAGGTTTCTTGTGTCTCAGGTGCAGGAATTTGCCTTTGTTGAACTTCATGTGGTTTCTGTCGGTTCTCTTCTCCAGCTTCTGAAGGCCCGTTCTGACTAGCCGCCCTACCCTCTGGCCTATCAACAGTTTCCCTCACTGCTCTGCTGTTGTCTATGAACTTGGTGGCAGTGCACTCCATCCTATCATCCAGGTCATTAATATATTGTACATTATAGGCCTTGGTATTGGCCCTCAAGGGACAGTGCTGGTAACCAACTGCCGGCTGGGTTTTGTAATGCTGTTCACCACCCTCTGAACTCAGCAGTCCAGCGAATTTTTTACCCAAGCTGTAGGCCATGTATGCAGTCCATTTGTCTCTCACCCATTTGGCTAGAAGGATTCTGTGGCAGGCTGCGGAGGGCCATGCTACAGTCCAGGTAAACACCATCCACTGTACCCTCATCATCCACAATGCTTGTCATCTCACCACAGAAGGTGGTCAGAATGATCAGTCACAATTTGCCCATGGTACATCCATGCTGGCTATTCCCAGTCACCTTCCTGTACTTTATGTGCTTGGATATGGCGTCCAGGAAGATGGGCTCCATAATTTTCCCAGGGACTGAGGTTAGGCTGATAGGCCATTAGTTCCCTGAGTGCTTCTCCTTGCCCTTCATTAAAACGGCCACAACATTGGCCTTTTTTTCTCTCCCCTGACTACCATGACTTTTCCAAGATGATAGAGAGAGGTCTTGTAATTGCATCAGCCAATCCTCAGCACCCTTGGATGCAACCCATGTGATTCCACAGTCTTGTGTCTGCCCCATTGACTTAAGTGGTCCCTAACTCAGTCTGCCTTTCCTGTAAGTCAAGTATCACTCTCCCAGTCTCTACCACTAGACTCAGAGAACTGTGAGGCCTCAAGACAAACCTGGAAAGTAAAAACTGAAGCAAAAAAGGTATTGAATATATCAGCCTTTTCCATGTCCCCAGGTCCTGTGCCCCACTGAGCCATGGCCTCACAGTTTCCTTGGTCTTCCTTTTGTTGCCGATGTGTTTGTAGAAGCCCTTCTTGTGGCCCTTCACTAGATCCAGGTCCAGCTGAGCTTTGCCTTTCCTAATTCTATCCCTGCATGCTTGGGCCATGTTTCTGTGTTCCCCCCAAGCAGCTCATCCATGCTTCCACTTTGTGTGTGTGTGTTTTGAGCTCTGTCAGGACTTTCCTGTTCATCTATGCCAGCCTTCTACCACGCTTGCTCAACTTTCTAAACACTGGAATGGACTGTCCTTGTGTTTTGAGGAAGGTGTCCTTGAAGATCAACCATCTGTCCTTGGGTCCCTTTGCCCTTGTAGGCCATGTCCCATGGGTTCCTGCCAAGGAGATCCCTGACCAAGCCACAGTCCCCTGTCCTCAGGTCCAGGGTTGTAACTCTGCTATTTTTCTTGCACGCTTCTCAGTATCTTAAAACCCACCAGCTCCTGGACACTGCAGCCAAGGTTACCATCAACCTTCAGCTCCCTGATGAGTTCTTCCTTGTTCATCAGTGACAGGTCCAGCAGACCACCTCTCCTAGTCGGCTCATCGATCCCTTCTGTGAAGAAATTATCTGCTACGCTCTCCAGAAATCTCCTGGACTGCTTGCACCCAGCCTTGTTGACTTTCCACCAGATACTGAGGTGGTCAAAGTTCCCCACGAGTACCAAGGCCTGCAATCATGAGGCTTCATCCAGTTGTCTAAAGAAGGCTTCCATCTACTTGCTCTTCTTGGTCAGGCAGCCTGTAGCAGTTACCTGCCATGAAGTCTCCCGTGTTGGTCTGTTCTCTGATCTTTGTCCATAAGCTCGTGACTGGCTTTTCACCTGTTCCACGGCAAAGCTCCATGAAATTGAAGCCACTCCTTTGCATAGAGCGCCTTTGGACAAAATTGCACACTCAGAAGTCTGAAAGAAATTGCAAAAATTTGTCTGTGCAATTAGCTAGAATTAAAATTCTTTTTCAGGCTTAGCAGCAAAACACTTACACCAGTATTTCGGCTTTGGGAGAAAGTAAGCTAAATGCATGACATGTTCAAGTGTAATTACATTAATCCCTAAGATGCATCCGTGCTTAGCACATACTTGATAAATACACTTTCCTCTGTTGTACTTTTCCTTGGTTTGTGTACCGTATTTTCTGGTGTATGGCGTGTGCTTTCCCCAAAGGAGGGGTTTAAATGTCTTTTATGTTCCAAAATTGCTCAGTCCAGCAGCAGTTGGTGTAGTTGATACTGCCACTGCCACCACCCCACTGGCAACAGTAGGCGTGGCAGCAGCCTCCTGAGTCCAATACTTCCCTTACTTTTGGGGACCAGGGGCGTTACCCATACAGCAGTGTATCATGCACCTCAGGAAATACCATCCTTTATTTCTCCTTTGCATTTTGATTAATGAAAAATTTCTGACTTCTATAAATGTTGATAAAAATTATTGATGAAAGGTTATTTACCTCACTAAACTGTAACACTTCAATCTTTCTTCTTGCCAAAATAGCTTGTTAGTTATTCCTGGGTACTGTCATTGCCAGTAAGGGGTTTGCTACCAAGGTGAGCTCTGCTTAAAGATTTGTATTCAATGCGGATTGTGGCCATGTATGTACTTTTTCTCAGATCACAGGGAAAGCTGAACAAGAAAGCTGCCATTTGCCTTCCCACTGCTGTGTTTTCAAAAACCTTCTGGGAGCTCTCAGTGCAGCAGTCAGTCTTTTTGTTTGGTCTTTTTTTTAAGATTCAGTATGAGGTACATGCTGAGGCATACTGTCCCAGTGCTGTTCTCCTGGATCCTCCTTCTGCAATCATACATTTGTGTGTATTTAAAAAACCACAAAACAAAACAAAAACCCAAAACCAAACCCAGAAGACTTAGTGAGGAATATACGAAAATGACAAACTTTTTTTTTTTTAATTAGAATAAGACATTAATAAGAGAAACTTATCCGTACAGGAACTCTACGGGAATACTGTCTGGTCATTGCTAGGTGATCAATTGTTGTGTGGACAAAAGCTTTCCATTACAAATGCGATATTTGACTACTACTATACAAATAAGTGTTATTCTCCTGATTTCCATATTCTTGAAAAACTGAGCATATATATTTTTGTATAATCCAAACTTTTTAATTGTGTTTTTGTCTGTGCTACGAAATATCAGCTTTGAACTCATTTTCTAAAGAAATTGATATAAAGGTTTTTTTGAAGTCTTTAGCAGTGGAAGAGTGAAAAATACTAATTAGTAGGCCCCAAGGTACAATTACTAACAAAACTGTGTTTTGAATTTAATTAACTAAGAAACCCAACTAACTGTTTGCTTTTATATTAAGGAAATAACCAACAAGAGTTCTATAATGCTTATGGAGTGAGTCGTTTGCAGCATGATGTTTTCTGTTGATAACATCACATTAACTCAGCAAGCATCCTCAAAAAGGTATTAAAGTGGGATTTGTTTATCACATGGTACTTGTGCTTGACATCCGTGATCCATCTGTAAGTAATTTATTAGTAAATGAAATTGATGTATCGATTTTTCCAAAATTTGAGTTAAGCAGAAACAGTTCAACCTGATTGCAAGGGTAGCTTCACCTAACTTTTAGTCCTTTAGAAAACATTTCAGTATTAGTTTCTATTCAATAATTCTATTGCTTGATAGTCATTCGTGTACTTATTGTCTCTTTTTCTGTGCTACTTGGTTTAGATCGCTCAGATTTGCTGGTCTATGAATCTGTATTTGCAAACTTATAAGCTAAGTAGGAATGTAGAAAATCTTGATTTGGTAATGCTTTTATTCGTATTATCTCATTATGTGTGCTCCCTATGTTATACCCAGCTTGTGGTTAAAAGCAGGATTGGGTTTCATGGGAAATGCCTTTTTAATAGGCATTTGGGCTTAGGGCCTTGAGAAGAGGGCAGCAGTGTATGGAGGGCCTGGGTTCAAGGTCTGACTCAGTCTCTTGAACATCTGTCCAACACTGGATAGAAGCATCAGTAGACAAGTTTTTTTTGTATTTGGAGAAAATAAGGGCATGTCTTTGAAGCAAACAACTTGACAGTATTAGACTCAATATTGGATCCTGCTCAACAGACTTATGGCTTCTTACTTCTGATTTCTGGAGAGAACTGAGCACTTTTAAACAAAAGAGAGCTAGTCTAAAAATGGTAATAAACTAGTAATAAAGTAATAAAAAAGAAGTGCTTAACAATTCCAGTATTTAAAAATGTGTGCGAATAACCCTTTATCATGGTAGGTTTTGAATGTTAAAATAAAATACTAATACATTTTTAACATAAAAAGTTCTACAAAGGTAATTCTGAACGGTGTTTGTGTGAATGTGACTTAAAAATGCAGTAATATGATAACCTGCTGGTCTTGCCTGTAGCTGTATTTTGTTCTCTCTGTAACGTATGCAGTAAAAAGGAGTCCTCCTTCATAAATAGGCTTCCTTAGCAGAGCACTTTACTGTATATCTGATAAACTTCTTTTAAAGTAATAAGAACAGCCCTTGCAAGAAGAGTATGTTATGGCTATCAGTATCTTTTTCAAGAAAATTTGAATTTTTAGCTTGTATACAGATGATCTGTCAGACAGGACCATTTCCTCTTGCTCTTCTCTTCTAAAATGGTATTTCAAAGATTTTCCTACTCTTTTTGGTCATCATATTTTAGCTGTTTACAACCTTGTGCCATTGTGGTGGTTTAACTCTAGAAGAGGGTACTGAGAGGAAAAAAAAAGGTGCAGATGCAATTTCAGAGTGGACGATGAGAAAGAAACCTGTTTGGCTGATGTCAAAGGAGCTCTCTGGTTTAACCCTCATGCTGAAAATTTAACTACAATAGAGGTAGTTTGCAGCGGTAACTTGCACAAAAACTCCATTTAATATCTTGCCGGCAATGGCTGTGGTGTGCGCTCCACTCTGGCAAGCTCTGTGAGTTGCTGCTTTTCTAAAAGATTGTGTTGGAGCAATGAAATCAGTGTCAGCCAAAAGTTACGTGGCCTTCACCCATTAATCTTGTTTTCTCTATGGTTGTTTATGGGAGTATTATATTTTCCACAAATTTTACATTATTGTGCTTTTAAGGCTGTTAGGGCTCTGATCATGTACCCACCTGAGGTTTGCCCAATACACCGAGGAATTTTTTCACAGCCAAGGCAAGCATGCAAATGTACATACCTTTTGTATTTAACCATTCATATTGTTGTTTGTGGAGAATAACTAGTGGGTGAGTGTAACGGTGAGAAAACGATTGCCAGGGACACTGTGTTGGGCACCTCATGCAGTCAGGATTTGCACTGAATTTGAGGAGAATACTGTGCCTGTGGCCGGCCGCAGGGTTTGAACCTCAGAGGCATTGCCAGTTCATAGCAGCGTGGCTGTCCCACGTCTAGGATTTCCTGATGCCTGTGGCCAAATAACAAAGAAACCTTCACTTATAAAGTCCTCTCATGAGGGATCTAGGACAGGATCACCAGACTGTGAGCACTTTGTCACAAATAGGTGTATGTAGCAGGTATGAGTTGTTAAATTAATTGGTAATTTCTTTGTAACTGTGGCAGGCCCGGGCCGGACGTCTCCCTACCTGAGAACTTCGGCGAAAATGAAGCCAATAGAAGAAAGTGTTGAAGATGACGTCTTTGAAGCACCATCTGCAGATAAGCTTGAACTCCAGCGGCTGCCTTAAACAGATGTGTCCTCAAGTGCATCAGAGCTTGTACAAGGCTCCAGTGCAAGAGGAAGAAGCTGAATTTGGGAGGAATCTGAAAGCTAAAACCACCTTTCCATGTCTGAATTTACCACAGAATATGTCAGTGGCTTCTAGATGGAAATGTCACATTTTATTTTACTGCTAAATAAAAAAAAAAAAAAATTAAAAAACCTGAAACTTTTATGTGTTTTATTTTTGTTTTCTGGACATGGGTATTTGCTTTGTTTCTACTTTGACTTTTACCGTCGTAAATTTAGTATTAAGTGGCTGACTAGCCTGAAATTTGTAGAGACTTGGAGTAGAATATCCCCAGTATCATTTCCCCAGGTTTCTTAGAAGCCTGTATCTTAGTGTTTTTCAGTAGGAGATTTTGAAACCATGTTTCCAAAACCATGTTGCTGTTACCTACCATCATTGTTGTGAGAGCCTCAGGTGAAATAGCGCACACTCTTCTGCACCTTCTGGGAGGTATTTGCCTCTAATTGTGGCATTTCCTAACTTGACCGCTTGACTCTGCAATTGTAATAATGACTTCAGGTTTGTTTTGGGGGTTTTTTTCCAAATATTGTAAATTTAATGTTGCCTTTCCAACCTTTTTCTTCTTTAGGTAACTATTACAGTTAGGCAACCACTTCTTTTTGTTCACAAGACAAAAGCCAACATCTACGCTACGCCGCCCATCCGTGCCAAACACGCATCTCTTTACAAAGCTGTGACGGGCCAAATGCCTGTTGTGGCAAGGAAAAGATGCCTGTTGTGGTTTCTTAATTTGCTTTTTTAAGATGGGCAAAACAATATGCTTTTCCTTGGTCTTACCTGTGGAATGATTGAGCTGTTCTGGATTAATCTTTCCACATAGCAATATGTGAGGTACAAACGACACTTGATGTAGGAAATTCGGTTCAAACTCTCGAGACTGGGTAGCTGCAAGTAGAGTAAAGCACGGTCTCATAATGGGAGGCATTGGGAAGCCTTTATAATGGACACTTGTAGCAGTCCTGTCTGTGATACGTGGAGACACGTAGATGGTAGCTGTCCTGTGCTTTGACAATTCTTGAAATTTGTTATGAAACAAATAGTATATTTTAACGAAACATAACAGAAAATAGATACTGTTCCATTTATCGAATTGCACAGAACTCCAATACATACAATAACAGAAGTTTGGCATAAACTCTTAAGCAGTCAGAGGTGTCAGAGTCTGGTTTTGCTCTGTTTTCTGCCACTCTGTTTTAATTCTAAAATTTATCCTGACAAAGCATCTTTGAATCAGCCTACATCTGACTTGTATAACCCGTTTATTCCCTCAGTATATCAATATGTCTCGTGGTTCGGTAGTCCTGCATTATTAAAAATGTTGTGCTGAGGTGAGACATACTTACTAATTTGTGCACGTAGATGTAAAATATTTTTGCCACATATGCAACAGAGAGCACATTTGCTTCTGTTGGAGTTGATGTAGTTTATCATCTAAATCTGATTTGATGTTATGAAGGTCTTTATATGTAGAAAATAGGAAGTCCTGCAGCTGTTATAACTTAGACACAAGTGTTAGCTGGAACAGCTTTTAAAACTACTGGTTTGATAAACCAAAATGATAGGTAGGAGAAGTTGTGAGTCTACTGGAGTGAAACTGGCAGTCAGCAACTAAAACATAAATGCATGTTTAAAATTATACCATATTTTTAGTAGCTGACTGTCAAATACTAGCAGCAGAGCAGATTACACCATGAACAAAAGTACAGTAGAAAACAAGAAAAATTAGTATGTTAGAAAAGTATGAAACATTTCCCATGCAATAAAATGCATACCAAAGGAGAAATGTGTATCCTCATAACTCCAGCAACTGCTTGGTGTAAAGTTTGAGTTTGCAGATGTCCTGTTTCTTTTAATAGAAAGAATACTTGCAGAACATTTCAATAGGATAAATTATAGAAATACAGACTTATTTAGGTTGAGACCTCTGCAGGTCATCTGATCCAGCTGCCTGCTCAAAGCAGGGTCAACTTCCAAATGACTGGAAATATAATGATGGAGACAAAAATACTAAGAAGCGCTGTTACAGGAACATGTGAGAGACTACGTGAGAATTGTATGTCTAAAATTCTTACCTTCCTTTTGGATGACAACACAGTCAGACTTTGTAAATAAAATAATTCTGTATATTTTTGCAGGTTTTACAAAAGCTGTTCCAAGTAGTTTTCCAAGATTATCAAGCCATGTAAGTAATGTGGTAGTGAGAGACTCGCAGCTTGGTGGGTGGAGGCTTCCTTGCTCCCGGCAGCAGTTTCAATCTCCACATAGGAAGTGGTGTTTTACTCCCAGACAAAATAATCCCAGTGGATAAAACATACCAGTCAGAAGAAGGGTGCTGCTACACGATTTTTAGTGGTTAGGACTAAAAAAATCACTTAACAAACACATTTGACCATGCTGAAAATACGAAAAAAACCCTCTCCTCCTTCCTGGATTACAAACAAAAGATCTTTTATACATAGGAAGCAAGGGCATCATTGGTTCAATGTCTCAAGGACTGTGACTCTGAGGTTGCCTCTTGGCTACTGGGAAGGCGAGAGAGAAAATGGGAATTATTTTAGTTGCGAGGAGATACAGGGAGCCATGTCCTTGTCCTGATGTAATTTTCTCTAAATTCTGCTGGTTTTCAGACTCCTTTGAAGAGGAAAACCAAGCTGGTGGAATAGAGCTCATACAGTTTAGCAACTGAATAACCAGAAAAGCAGAGTGACTGAAATAAAAATAGTAGTTCCCTTTCTTCTTCTTATTCCCTCTCCAACAGGATTATTTCTTATGCATTGTTATAAATTCAAGGAATATTCAATGCCTGGAGAGATTGCATCTTCCGAACAGAATTTGTCTTAAAAATCAGGGAGACTCTGCAGGAGCAGAGCTCTGCGTGCCCGTTGCGTATGCCAGCCTCAGGACCACCAACTGTTGTCTGCTGGGAACAAGAGCCAAGGCATCTTTATGCCCGCAAAGCATCACCCGTGCTAAGGGTACTACAGCAATAACACTGCAAATAATGGTAAATAACTGTGTTAGTCTACTAGAAACAATATATTTTATTACCTAAAAATAAGTAACTGGAAATTTAAAAATTCCCGATGAATGGATAAAAGGAACAGCAAGTAAGTTTACTTGATAAACACAACTTGCAAAGTCTGTTCCTGTTGTTTCAGATAGAGTTGTTATGGAGACAACAGCAGTTAAAATAGACTGTAGCCTGCTTTCCTGTATTGAATAAGGCACCCCTTCCCATGGCCGATTTAAAGGAAGAGTGGTTGTGTGCGTGAGCGGAGGACAGGCTGTAAGCCCATTGGTAGCTCATTTCAAGGTGTGACTAGTAAATCAAACATAAAACAACACACTTTTAAATCATAACATCATGGTCTGTTGGTCATAACTTCTACTATGCAGGAGATGTGGATTGTACTAGCAAATAGTTCTTTTTACTAACAGAATGCCGGGGGGGAAGGTACTTCATCAAACTGTATTTTTAATAATTTTTTAAAGAATTCTGTAATTTCGGTGCTTTATATAAATATCATAAAAAACGTATTGAGCACCATGTTTTTCAGGGAGACTGAACTAAAAGGTGTTAATCAGCTGTATCAAGAATTGTCTTAGAGATGCACTTCAGGCTCTGTCCTGCTCTCATGAGCAAAGTGCTGTGTGTCTCACTCTTAAATCGTGTGGAATAAACTTCACGAGTTGTCCCAGCATCTCTTCAGCTGTAACTCATAGGCACAGGAGCTTGCGTACTCCTACCCCAGGAGGTAAATCCACTTTGAAGAAATTGTCCCAAGCTTGAAAAAATTAATTTGGGTGTTTAGAAGAGCATTCAGAAAATCAGTTGTAGCCCAGCGCTTGGGAAGTCAGGCATGTAAAAAATGCTCCAGCTCCGGAGCTGGTGAACCTCTAGACCTTGGTTAACGTAAAGAAAGGTGCAGTCACTACCCACAGCATGTTTTTACAGGCTGAAAACCAACTCTCGGGTTCTAGTCTGTGATGGATATTTGCAGTAAATAGCAAGCATACAACAGGTCAATTCAATGATCAAAACTATTTAAATAATATGAATGTAGTTTAGATAACACTATTTTTTTAAATGGTTGTTTTATAAACAAACACAAACTATTTAAATTAAAAAAAATTAATGTGTTGAACTGGTATGCAAATACTAAATGCTTACTTTTTTTCCTATACTGTTACCCCTTAGAAAATAAGTACAACTGAATTATGATCTCCTTATGGAAAATAGGCTACTTCATTTGATATATGCATTAGAAAGCAAAACAAAGATCTAACAAAAGAGGCACTTCAGTAAAAAAAATATGAAAGAGTAGCAATGCTGATAGAGTTAAAAGGCAAGGGCTTGGTTCTCCAGTGAATTTCCGGCATCTAGGTAGAACCAAAAGTAAAGACTCGGAAAGTATCTTCATACGAGGAAAACGGCAATTTCATGAGTAACATTGTGCATGACAGGCTGTCACAGATACATTCACAAATCATTTGGACGGAGTTTCGGGAAGTGAAGTTGTAGTGACACCTTTTAACATTATTACTGGAATCACAGCAACACTTACTTTCATTATTGTTTCAGAAAGGTAGTCCTAGGAAGTGCCTTTTGATAAAATGTTTTTCCCCTCTCTTGTGCGATGTTGGTCACAGCTGCTTCTGATTAAAGGGGAATGGCTTCTCAGTGCTTAAGGGCTTAATAAGAGAAGACAAACCATGTTAATTAATTAGCCCTGACATTTCAACTTCCTGAGAGCATGATGATGATAATATGAGAGTCATAAGAGAGTGCAGAGAGGCAGTATGAAAGCAAAAGTTGCAGGATTGCTCAGTATTGATTGCAATACAGTCCCTGTGCTTCTTTCAGAAAGGAGAGCACTGCAGAGTGGCTCAAGAATGTGGCAAAGTTGAAGGGCTCTTGTTGGGCCATTTAACAGAACAAATTGCTTTTCAGTTGATAAAGTTATTATGACTACCGGTAGAATAAAGCATTTTCAGTGACCTTAAATATCAGCTGAATTTTAGTTCACAAGAATATTTACTTAGCACTTAATGAACATAAAATGAGGTACAAATCTAAGTATGCAGCCATGCCATGCCACGCCATGCCTATGTATTTGCTAAATAGCTCTAGAAGCCTGAGAGCACCTGCTTTCTTTTCCAGAAACTTCTTTAAGACCCGTAAGTCAGAGCTCAAGTAGAAATCAGGGCTTTGCACGGGGATTGGATGTAACTTGTGTTATAATCTCCAGACACCTACCGCAGCTATCAGATGCCTCAAATGAATACTGTCCAACCACTGCAATTTACCATGCTTGAATTCCTCCTTAACTTTCTCCTTGGGGATTAATATCTGTTATGGCCACATCCTGATTTCCTGTGCAAAGTGCTTTTGGGAGAGCAATTCCCCGTCATCCTTTGTAGCAAAGAACAGATCAAAAGCAATGCCTCCTGACATGCATCCAGTTGTATGCTACTTCATCAATACTGTTGCGTTCACTGCTACTCAGTGCTCTATTCTGTTCCAGAAAACTAAGGAATTTAATAATAGTATAGACACTGTCTGCCAAAACACTGTGAAGAAATATGAACCTTCTAAGCTTTTAAATGCTGAAGAAGGCATGCTCTCCAATTTTTAAAAAAATAATTTCCCTGATCTCATCACCTTCTGGACTTTCACATTGTGCTTTTTTGTTTTTCAGCATACTTGGGCTTCTTTCCAAATGATGTAAACCACACAAGCAGCAGGCAAAATGGCTTATGATGAAGGGATGAAGAAAAACTGGCAGTATATAAAATGCTGTAACAGCATGAAAACACATCATTTCTGTTCTTATTCCATTCATGTGGAGGTGCCTTAAGATGACAGGATTGCCTAGACAGAAATAAAGGAAAACATGGACAGCTATCTGATTGCAGTTGCTCGGACTGGGAACGTTCATATCCTGCAGGAGGTTCATGTAAATGGGAAAAGGGTGAGAATCGGTTCTAATGTAGGTGTTGCTAAACACAAAACCAATCCTCCTTTTTTTTTTTGTTTTTCACTTTACTAACTTGTGCTTGCTACACAAGTTACTCTAGCTTAAGAACATGGATTTGTCTTTCTAGTAGACCCCCAGCTGCCAACCTGACCTGCTTGCTGGGGGCTCAGATCTAGGACACTGGGGAGAGTCTGCCAAGGTGGACAGGTCCCATGTCTCTCCTGTACTGAGGAGCCCAGAAGTGGGCACTCCAGGTGTAGCCTCACCAGTGCAGAATGGAGGGGAAGGATCATCTCCCTCGACCTGCTGGCAACAGGTTCCTGAGGACTGGAAGAAAGCAAATGTCAGTCCTAGCTACAAGAAGGGTGAGGAGAAGGACCTGGGGAACTCCAGGCTCATCAGCCTTACCTCAGTTCCTGGGAAGGGGATGAAGGGGATAAGCCTGGAAACAATTTCCAAACATTAAGGACAAGAATGTGATTGGGAGTGGCCAATATGGATTTATGGAAATTAAATCCTTCTTAACCAACCTCATGGCCTGTAGTGAATTGACTGGCATGGTGTATGGGGGGAGAGCACTGGGTGTCATTTATCCTGACTTTAGCAAGACTCTCGACCCTATCTGCCATAACATCATCACAAACAAGCTGATGAAATATGGGCTACATAAGCGGACAGTGAGGTGGACTGAAAACCATCTGAACTATCAGGCCCAGAAGGGTTGTGATGGTGGCCAGGCACTAGTGGAGTACCTCTAGAGTCAATGGCAGAGGCAATATTGTTTAATATTTGAATTAATGACCTAGACGATGGGACAGCATGCACCCTCAACAAGCCTTCAGACAATACAAAATTGTGAGGAGTAGCTGATAGACCAGATGGTTGTGCTGCTGTTCAGAGAGACCTGCATGGGCTGGAGAAATGGGCCAGCGGGGATCTCCGAAGTTTCACAAAGAGAAGTGCGGAGTCCTGCACTTCGGGAGGAACAACCCCATGCACCAGCACGTGCTGGGAGCCAACAAGCTGGACAACATCTTTGCAGAAAAGGATCCAGAGGTCATCAAGTTGAACATGAGCCAGCAATTAGGCCCTTGCAGCAAAGAGGGGCAACAGGTATCCTGGGCTGCATTTAGGAAGAGCATTGCCAGCAAGTCAAGGTGGCGGTGATCTTTCCCATCTACTCAGCACTGGTGAGACACATCTGGTGTGCTGGATCCAGTTCTGCCTTCCCCAGTACAACAGAGACAGGGACATAACAGACCAAGTCCAGCAAAGGGCCACAAAGATACTTAAGAGATTGGAGCATCTGTCCTACAAGGAGAGGCTGAGAGAGCTGGGGCTGTCCAGCCTGAACAAGAGGAGGCTCAGGGGGGAATCTTATCAATGTATATAAATACCTGAGGGGAGGGAATAAAGAAGATGGAGCCAGGCTCTTTTCAGCGACAGGACAAGAGGCAATGGCACAAACTGAAACACAGGAAATTTTATTTAAGCATAAGAAAAAATGTTGCTGTGAAGGTGGTCAAACATAAGAGCAGGTTGCCCAGAGAGGCGGCGGGGTCTCTGTCCCTGGAGGTATTCGAAACACAACTGGACACAGCCCTGAGCACCTTGCTGTAGCTGACCCTGCTTGGAGCAGAGGGGCTGGACTCCAGAGGAGCCTGCCAGCTTCAGCCGTTCTGTGAGCCTGCGTCAGCCCGCTCACTAGCTATCCCATTGCGACCACTACTGAGCTGCCTTAGTCCTAAAACTTCTTTCATTGTTTTTCCTGTAATCTCATTCCTTTCCTCAGCTGTTATCACCATTTACCCAGACCTTTTCTGTACTGCTTTTGCATCTTGGTTTCTTAAGTTACGTTTTTATGAAAAGTTCTTACAGAAAAATCTTTATGAAAAGCTTTTTCTATAAAAACTTTCCTTGGCTAAAAATTCCCAGGGTTTGGTCACTCGTGTCTGAAAATACTTTGTTTGGCTTTCAACAGGAACAATTTATGAGGATTACTGCTCGCTGAAAGCTGACTTAGAAAACCAAACACCGATCTGTGTTTATCTCTCCACCTTTTCCTCCTCATATAATATTTCAAAAGCTGTCATAGGACTACAAAGAGGGGATAAGGGAGGAGGGAATCCCTTTCAAAAGGCCCCAAATTTCATTTTTTAGTCAAGTCCATAACCTGGTCCCTTGGGCTACTTCTCCATGCAGGGATACTCAGAAGAGCTGGCAGGTGGCACGGCTCTTCGGCTGGGTGGCTGGCTTAGACTTAGAAAGGGCAAGTAGCACACCTGCTCCTGGCTAAATGGGATATGAAGGTGGTATTGTCCTGATTTCTAAAGGCTTTGGGATGAGTGTGGAGGCATAGTGCATGCAGTCACTTCCAGGGGAGCAAGACAGAAGCCCTTTGTACTGCTCAGAGGCAGGACTTTAAAGAGATCTTTTAAAACATTAGCTAAATGCCTTAAAATCACAGTATTGTTGTTGACATTTTTCCATCACACCTTCACCACCGTTTCCCTTTCCTGGAGCACACAACCATTGGCCTGTGCCAAAGCACAGCTGGGATCAAGCTGTGAGCTGAGCTGGAGGAACAGGTTTTTTTTTCCTTGACATGGGGATTGCACTAGGACCGGTGGCAATGGGCAAGCCCAGGTGGAGAGGGCTGATTCATTTGGCTGGGTGTGATACGAGCGGAGAGAGTCAAGTCAGCAGGAGGAAATCAACATGTGGGTGTGGTAGGGGTATTTTCTGTCTTCTTGGAGTTGAGCTACATCATCTTCTGCGGCTTTCCGCTGTGCTTGGGAAAAATTCACTGAAGGTGTTTTTGTGGGATGTGCTTAAACTGCTGCTGCTGTGGCGCACGTGTGGTCATCTCACCTGTGGGCTGGGGAGAGGTAAGTGATCCTGAGCACGGGGCAAACCTCTGCCCAGTCCCTGCAGCTTATATCTCCACAGGGTTTTGTTCTTCTTAGAAATATGGCCAGATTTAGCCCTTTGTTCCAGCTGGTTTTTCTTCTTTGCAAGTGTAAGGAGGAATTGCAATGATACTATTTTGTCTAAAATCAAAAGATACTTTGTGGTGAGGATGGGAAATTTGAGTTGCTCTTCCGGAAAACCTATAGAGAAATGAAGCTCACACAAGCATCGAGGTCTGCCTGGCTATCTGTCTCTTTTCTGCTCCCTTCCCTCTTTCCTTCTTTGAACCAAATCTGGCAGTAAGGACAGTTATCAAGGGAAACTATTATGCTCATTTGTAGATTCTGATATATTCACCACTACGCTCTATACTTAACAACAGCAGCTCTGATCAGAGATCTTGAAAAACTCCCTTTGACATCACCTAGCGTTATATTTGGAGGAATAACTAAAAAATTACTGCTTATTTTGGCTTAGAGTGTATTGAACAGATTTTTTTTTTCATGCACAGGGTGTGTTGTAAAACACCTTACAGAGTATGAAAGTTTAAATACATATCCTTACTTAAATGTCAAGGGGAAAAATCATATTGCTCAAATAGTTGGGGTTTTTCCCTCCAAAAAATGTCCTAGTGTGTCTCGGATGCCCTTTAATTGCAATAAACCTAGTACTATGAACTCTTCTTGAGGAGGGCAGGAGAAGTAAAAGACCAAGAAAATTTATTTTTAGTGTGCAATTCCTGGAGAACTTGAATTCTTCCCAACACTGCAGCAAATGCCTGCTCCCTCTGCCGCTTTGTCCTAGACATTGGGGGTCTGGAGCCTTTGCAGGTGAAAAGCCAACAAAGAAAGACCCCTAAATAACCTTTTAAAGCAAATCTGTAAGTAGATGAGTGGGATTTATTTTTATGTTCCGTTTTAGCAGCCTGAGAACCCTGGTTTTCTTCACAGAACAGACAAAAATTTGGGTTCAGCATATTTAGTTTGTGTCCTAAATGGCACATGAATACTTAGGCAGTATGTATCCATGGGATATTACCATGGAATCCATGGAATTTTTCTGTTATATTAATTTAAATCAATCAGTTGGAGCTAATTACAGTTTGTCTACAAGTTGCTTACATTGCATTCAGCTCAAACCAGTTCACTTTTACATTGACTTTCTTAATGGATGGAGTCTCTGCTAGATTTTAAATCTTATCTCCACTTATCATAACCATCTCGGAAGACTGATTGCTTTCTGAATGTTACCTTAAAAACGGAAGCAGCAGAGAGCTGAATCAATAACTCTGTTGCAGGTACCTTGTCAGGGAAGGTGGAGCTGGGAGGCAGCATTATGGCCGAGCCTGTTCCTAAACTGCTTCTAGATTGCACTCAGCCAACACAAGTGTTTCTTCCAGCACAGCCCAATGGCCTGACGACAGCTGAGTTCTGATCGACTGTCAGATGCTGTAACAGAAACGAGTTATGCATGAGAGCACCCTGGAATTTGTGCTGTTTTCGTCAGCAGAGGAGAAATCTAAAAATTGCTCGTGTTGGAAGACAAGAACGCAGACAAACAGCAGCCTCTACTGGGGAGAAACCTCCCATGCTTTGTGCAAATGCTGTTGATATCCGTGGGGAAGCCAAAAGAGTTCAGTTAATTAGAAAGATTTGGCAAAAACTTTGGAAGCTCATGCAAGCTTCAGGCTTCGTGATGAGATGGATAAGCTTAGCATATGTCTCAAGGTGCCCAAGTAAGTGACAGAAGTAACATTTCCCTAGGCTGGGATGAATAAATATAGTTATGATCATAAACTTTTGGGCGAAACTACTAAAATGAACACAGTTGTTTTGCTAATTGGTAGACCTGTCAGCTGCCCCTGCAACAACTGCACCAGGTAGCTATTCCCATTAAAGAAGCACATAGCTACAACAGTGTACCACAGGCGACCATGCAACTTAAATCTCGCATCTCTCTTCCCGATTCCTGTCTTCCTCTTAGAGATGCTTTCCTCACCTCTCTGAGTTAGAGGCAAGAGAGCCTAGTGAAGAAAGACAAGGGAAAAATCAATTGTGCAGTAAGTAACTTGAATCATGTCATGGAAAGAATGATCACTAAGCTATTTGTGTCTTGAAGCAGTTGATTGGAGTTCTGCTCTTGTCCAGCATCATATTTATCGTGCTATACAGTGCATTTAGAAGTACTAAAAAGCGCTGACTGCTGAAAGTAATGGAAATTCCCAACAGAGTCAGGATGAAAAAGGAGACGACCTATGTAAACAGTACAGGAAACACTTTAATGGTTTCCGAAGTGGGGGGAAAAAAAAAAAATTATTTTCCAAAGGGGGAAGTGTTTCTAGAGAATTTCCACTGTCATCTGGCACTTCCCAGCTCTAAATTAAGCTTCAGTTTTGAAAATCAAACCCTCTGACATACTTTCTTACACTCTTTTTGTCTTCCTTGCCAGCTTATATATATTAGCGTTAATGCACTAATATCCAAGCCCAGTTCTGGCTCATACAATGAAGAGAAAAATATAACAGCTACTGAGATGTTATTAAAGGAATTTTTGGCATCTGCAGTATGGCTCTTGCAGAGTGAGTGTTGTCCTCATGGCCAGGTAAATGGGACATTTCTGATCAAAGCCTGCCTTGTTACGATTTTGGGACATTGTGCAGCATAGCAGGGAAGCAGCAGATTAATTTTGGCAGCTAATGCTGTGGCAGTCCTAAGGCATTCAAGACCCCAGCTAGCTACTCTGCCTCTTCCCCGATGGCCCCTACCCCTTCAGAATGGGGCCAGGAGAGGAAAGATGAACCCTCATCTCCTGGGCTTGTCTGGCCTGGCCTGGGAATCCCTCCCTCGTAAGGTCAGATAGGTGGGTGTTCAGTGCTTGCCTGCTGCTGACCTGTTTAAAACTGCCACAAAAGGAAACTGGGTTAAGTGGGGTTTTTTCCCCTCCCTCTACTTTGGACTTGGAGAACAACTGCTAGTCCCTTTGAGCCAGCCTTCCCTGCAAAAGGAGGCTGCTAAGAGAGACGACATCTGCTTCTTTCAGCCTACCCTCATAGCTGGCATTTTTTTGCATTTATTGCTTGTACCAGAAGCTGTCACTTTATGCTGTGGTACCTTCAACTAGAAAAGCTGCTCCAGCTGGGTCCTTGGCACTGATGCCAGAACAGAGCGAATTTCCCTCAGATGTTTGCTTATGTGATGTTTTGATGTGTGTCTTCTCAAACAAACTTCTTTCGGCAACAATTACATGTTGTTGATACACATTCAGTAGCTGGCCCATCAATTTTCCTAGTTTGTAGTGTGGGTTTTTGGTTTTGTTTTGTTTTTTTTTTTTCTTCCAGTGCTGCCAAATAATCCACAGATACACTGTGTCCTCTGCAGTCATCCCTTTTAGCTTCATGCCATCTGAGGGTACTTTCCATCCCCCCTCATCGGTGCTGAGAGCACTGAACACAGCTGGACCCTTGACCGGTGCTTTAGATTCCCTTTCAGAGGAGGAAGGTCACCAGTGTAACTACTGCACGTGAGACTCAGCCCTGTTAGGGCATTTTCACTGCTGAATGCAAACCCCATCCTGAACTTCAGCTGAAGTGGAGAAGATACGCCAAGTTCACAGGTTCAATCCCTGCTTACTGCAGGGGGGTTGGGCTCGATGATCTCTCAAGGTCCCTTCCAACCCAAAGCATGCTATGATTCTATGATTCTAAGATCTGTCTGGCCATGGTTCAAGAGAGGAGCTACCTGGAAGAGCGATACAAAAATATACGGGTCTTGTAATATTAGTAATTACATGAAAACATGAGGGGAAACACCAGTTTTCCTCTTTCATCTATTGTTGATTTCCAGCAGACGTAAGGCTGACAGCACTGTAGAAAGAAGAGAGAAATAATACACTGCTGGTGTTGGCATGTAGGTAAACTGTGGGAGTGAAAAATCAGAGCTTATCTTACAGGAACATCAGCTGCGACTCTGCGGTGCTTTGGCGAGCACAGGGCTGAGAGCAGTGGCTGGGCACTTGCTCTGGCACCAAAGTAACGCAACGTCAGCCAGGGGTAGCTGGGAAAGTTGCTTTTTTTTTTATATATACATATATATATATATATATGTACGTACCCATACACCTTTTCATAGAGCTGTGCCTTGAGGCAGCTGGGCTTTTCTTGTCTCACTAGCAATGAGAATAACAGCAGAGGTTTCAGGGTGTCAGACACAGTTCCTTCTGTCTGGCAGGAGCGAGCTGAGCGCGTGAAGGAGGAGGATAATGCTGCTGGTGCTGGCAGACAAAAATTGACTTGGGCCCCTGGGAATCATAAGATCAGCTCACAGACTGGGGAGGAGCTGTTCAAAATCATAGATGGGATGTTATTTTGCAACATATAACCTCTATGGTCCCACTTCTACTTGAGCTAAAAGTTACGAGCCTTTATAGTTTCCCAGGAACATCCTTTGGATATAGGGGGTTATGCTTCTTTTTGGGGACAATTCTTCATGTAAGCAACATGTACTTGTACGGGCTCCTGCTCTGTGTTAATAATGCTCTTGCAGTGACCCTGCAGCTGTGCGTCCTCAGATTCCTTTTGAATGGGCTGTGTAATGTATGTGGGCATCCTGCACTCATGAGATCCTGCGAGGTGGATCTAGATGCGTACCTAGAGGCACACCTCTGAAATAAGCGTCTTTGCACAGGGCAGCAAACAGCTTTTATGTAGAATAAATTCAACAGAGCCTCACAAAATCCTGCATGAGGTTAAGTGTGTGCCAGGGGTTGGGTAGTGTGACATTCTCTTCTTGCTTTGAGCTCAAACTATGAATAAAAGACATTTCCCTCGAGCAGATGGCCTTGTGTTAGGACTGCAGCCTGTTCCTGTCTGAGCAAGAATCATGTCACTGCTTTCTTTACCTACTTAATATTTTTTTTTTTTTTTTAATGGAAAAAAACCCCAGGACATGAATACACCCAGGTACTTTTGAGGGCTTCAGTCATGTATGGTTCAAAATCATACTTTTCTCATATGGCCCTATCCATGCTGTGACCTGATGCTGCCAGGAGCTTTCTTTGCTTTAGTGAATTCTGGCTCAAGCCTTACAGCTGAAGGGCAATATGTTATACTTGGAAAGCCACATTGCCATTTTCTTTTGGTTACCTGATATACTCTCATACTTTTGGTGTATGCGAGGCAGGTTTTCGGATGATATGGGTGCATTAACATCAAGTGGGACCTTCTAACTCCATTACCTGTAAATGTCTGTGAATGCAGTACAGTTGTGTGGTGCCCGTCCCATGAGTGATCGTCCTGGGGATGGCCGGCAGCACTAAGCGCTGCTCTGAACACCTGGCACCCCTGCAGACCAGGTCCTGGGTCTCCAAAATTAAGTCAGCACATGTGAAAGCTGATGTTTGGAAATAGCGAGGGTGGTGGCAGCAGAGGTGAGGACAACCAAGGGAAAAGTTAGCTGCTACCGGCAGCTGGACCAGCTGTGTGAGGCTTAGGTTTACAGCTGCCACTGAAGAGTTGAGCGCTCTTGCTGTGGGCAGAGGGGGAAGGCAGAGCATTCCCTGCCTGCACCGCCATGTCCCGAGGGGGGCAGCTGTTGTGTTCAGGAAGGGACAAGGTGGGTGTTCAAAGAGCAGAGGTGGCTTAACAGTTTGAGAAGTCTGTTCTGCTTTTGGTTTGCAGAAGCTCTCACTGCGACACTGGCCCACCACTGGCGCAAGGAGAGGAGGGTCCTTACCTGGAGGTGGTGATGAGCAGCCATGACATTGGCACCTCTAGCCACCAGAGCCCGCACCTCTGGCGCGGGGATAACCTCGCATTTCCCATAGTTTCTCATATCCCAAGAACAGCTGGGTTAGTAACTCTCAGCTGTTGATTCACACGCTACCTCTGTTATTTGTGGACCACCTGGTAGCCTGACTTTGATGTGTCCAAATTCATTGGCTACCTCCAAAAGTTTGTCACAAATACTTTCTGCGGATAGTCTGGTGTTCCTGTTTTTTCATAGCAGGTATCCAAACCAGGAGGCGGTGACTCAGTGCAGTAAAACATGTTCCTGTTGGCTGGATGAGTGTAATCTGGGGATTTGGCTTTTTGTGCAGCTAGTACTATATATGAATTCAAGACCAAGTATTTTTATAATTGTTAAAGTTAGTTGTTTCAGGAAATGCTTTCTGCGTGAAAGACTCCAAAAAAGAAAAGCACATATTGTAAGAAGTTAGAGAAGCTGTTAGACCTCTGTACGCATGTCCAGCATTAGCTCTCATATGAAATGTAGAGGTAAAATCTTCTCTCAGGCCTTAGAGGAAAAGGGCAATTGCTCAGTGACTGTTAATAACAATAATGGCAAAATTATGCACTGAAGTAAAAATAATTAAAGCTACAGAGGAGGCAGATGATTAGATCTGAAAATTCACAAGGCAAATACCTTGCTATATAATCTGGAGGAATAAAGCAGCATACAGTAAGGAGATCTGGGGTACCTTAACTGTCCTGAGACTCTGAACAAACCAAGTGATGTCCAGAGAATGAAATGCAGAAGCAGTGATTTCCAGGCCCCGGGTCTCCTTGCTGTGTCACTGCTGGTGCGGTTCACCAGGCCCGCTTTTGCAGAAGGGATGGGCACTTCCTACAAGCTGCTGAAACTGCATTTAAGACATTTCAATCCTTTTCAGGGAAGCAGAGGCTTGTCCTCTGCGCTGGCCTGTGACCTGGCTGCTGGGGCCTTGCTGAGAGCCAGTGAATAGCAGACAGCGATGAGACAGGGTAATTACAGCAGGTGAATGGGGAAAATAAAGCTGGACCTCTTTCTTTCTTTTATCTCAAATAGAGGAGCTAATTTAGGGAACCCTTCCGACAAAAGCTCACAGTGACCCAAATCCTTCCCCTTTTGACTCAGTGGGGACAAAACCAGGCTCAGAAGCCCCTCTGGGATAGGTTAGATGGACACTTAAGAGGCGCTGGGTGATGAATGCAGGTGGATCCTGGTGGTGCCAGCACGGGGCTGGGAAGCTCTGGTGTGGGCTCCGGGTGCCCCCAGGAGCCCCGTGGCCCTTGGGACCTGCTGGCACCTCTCTGCAGCCAGAAGAAACCAACTGAAAGAGACTCTTGACCTTCTTTATTCTCCCACCAGCCCCTTCTTCTTGCATCCTGTCACTTCACTTTCTCTCTTATGCTTTGTGGTGGTCGTGTTCCAGGAAATGGATGATTTTGTTTTTATTTTGAATGAGTACAGCATGTCCCTGTGTGACTCACAGGGGTGACAAGGTCTTTCTGGTAACTACTTGTGGCTGTTATCTGCAAGCTAATAAATACCTTGTGTTGCTTAGGGGCTCAAGATCTGTGCTGATCAGTGTATTTTCTTCCATTACCTTCCCTGTACCTGTTGTGTCTCCTTGTCCAGCTGTAGCTCCTCATATCCATGTACCCATGTAAAAAGAGGCAGGTAGGCTTTTTTGTCTGGAATATTTCACGTGGAAATCAGTCCTAATCCCTGCTTTGTGGAAAGCACTGTCAATGCTGCTGATTTGAGGAACTTCTTGTGCTTGTAGAGAAAAATACCTGTTCAAACCTCCGAGACAGATCAGCCTATTGTCATCCCCAGCCCCGAGAACTTAGCAGTTGCTGGAGTGCTCAGAAAATGTTTACCTTACAGACTTATTGGGAAGAACCCTAGGCCCAGCTTTGCCACCTTGTCAAGATGAACAGCAGGAAATTGTGAGTAGACAAAATACAGGAGGTTTTATGTCATTGCCTGTAGAAATGCTGGTCTAACAGCTGGAGGTGGGAGCTGGAACTTCAGCCCCACCCTTGCTGCTTTCCAGGATCCGTGGGAGCATCTGTGAATCAGCAGAGGTTTCTAGGAACAGGTTTTTATCTTCCTCTTTGCAATGCATGGCCTTTATCCATCTGGGATAGCAGTGAGCTCTGATGCGGAGTGTAGCACCCAGAGGAAGGATTTTCTGCAGAGGTGGCTGCTGCTCAGTGGTACTGGCAAGGGCCAAAGGTGAAATATTCTTAGCCTTTCTTGATTTTGGGCATGGATCAGTTATTGATGCTAAAGCACGTGGTACCAACTGGCATGTGATGCCGTGTTCACACATTTGGAAGCCGCATGTGCTGGGGAAACTTTTGAAACAAAACCAGATGGTGCACAGAACCCACCTGCTGCTTTGGCGCTAAAAGCTCATAGATTTAAGCTGTCTTTCAGCTTCCCCGTAGCCCCAAACAGGAATCTGACACAGCTGCTCTTACCAAAGATGCATCTTACAGATGCTCTTGTCTTGGGTGTTCTCACCAAAGCCTGAAGTCAGGAAGAGATGCTGGGAAGGGAGGGAGACTTTCATGGGTTTGATGCTCTCATGACCGCATGTCCTGGTTTCGGCTGGGATAGAGTTAATTTTCTTCCTAGCAGCAGGCATAGTGCTGTGTTTTGGATTTAGTAGGAGAAGAATGTTGATAACATGCTGATGCTTTTAGTTGTTGCTGAGTACTGCTTATGCTAGTCAAGGACTTTTTCAGCTTCCCATGCTCTGCCAGGCGCACAAGAAACTGGGAGGGGGCACAGCCAGAATAGTTGATCCAAACTGCCCAAAGGGCTATTCCATACCATATGACGTCATGCTCAGTATATAAACTGGTGGGGGGTGGCCGGGGAGCAGCGATCGCTGCTCGGGAACTGTCTGGGTATCGGTCGGCGGGTGGTGAGCAATTGCATTGTGCATCACTTGCTTCGTGTATCATTATTATTATTATCATTATTATACTGTTACTATTAGCATTACTATTTTACTTTATTTCAATTATTAAACTGTTCTTATCTCAACCCAGGAGTGTTTCTCACTCTTACTCCTCCGATTCTCTCCCCCATCCCATCGGGGTAGGGGGAGTGAGCGAGCGGCTGCGTGGTACTGAGTTGCTAGCTGGGGCTAAACCACGACAGTCCTTTTTGGCGCCCAACGTGGGGCACGAAGGGTTTGAGATAACAACAGATTAACCAGAGTGTATTAAGGAGTCTGTTAACAGTTGCCGGTCACGATATTAGTTCTGATCTGCACCATGTTCTTTTTTTTGCAGCACGCGTTAAAGCTTGCTGTCAGTTTGTGTAGTGTGCTATGCTCTGCAGTGATTCATGATCTTTTGCTTGGGAGGCTCCTTATCAAAACCCTGACCTTGAGCATTCTTTGGTATTTGGGTTTCATACAGAAGTCACTACTGTACTTCGGGTACTACCTCATAGAGAGAGTTAGCAATTATACTTCTTACTCTGAGAGGCTTGTTGTGGAGGAAATACAGAATGGCACCTTTGCTGCTTTCTTCTATGATGTTTCCTCCTTCATTACAACAACTTTCCTGTATCTTGAACACCCCTGGGCAGTTAAGATACTTCTATTGATAATTCTTGGGAATGTTGTTTCCGTTTTGATAAAGGTCAGTAAGCAGTTTAAAAATACCATCCAGAGATCTACCCCAAGACTGGATAGTTATGAGTGGCAGGGTGTGTGGGAACGTATGCGCAAGTACCTAGGGCAGTGGGGACCTCCAGTGTTTTGGAACTTCACCCCTGAACAAGTGCAGAATCCTGAAGAATTAGTAAAGTATTTGGAAGAAGTATGTTGTCACCCTGGTAGCTCCAGAGAGACACAAATCATTGCAACATGCTGGGGACTGGCCCATGCCTATCGAGCCGTGGTCAACGCTAATCAGTACCCTCAAAAGAAAGAGAAGGTCTCTGGATCTGATGACAAAACAACAAGCACTGTGGCTACTCAAACCCCTGCCCCAGGCACTGTGGCTACTCCAGCCACAGCCATGAGCACTGCGGCTACTCAAACCCCAGTGACAGACACTGTGGCTAAACCAGAGAACCAATCTGGGCTGCCGCATTGTGGCAAGATATTGCTGCCCGGATAGAGAACGTGGTTGTAAAAGTTCGTCATGTAGATGCTCATGCACCTAAGAGTCGGGCCACTGAAGAACATCAAAACAACCAGCAAGTAGATCAGGCTGCTAAGATTGAAGTGGCTCAGGTGGATTTGGACTGGCAACATAAGGGTGAATTATTTATAGCTCGGTGGGCCCATGACGCCTCAGGCCATCAAGGAAGGGATGCAACGTATAAATGGGCTCGTGATCGAGGGGTGGACTTAACTATGGACAGTATTGCACAGGTTATTCATGAGTGTGAAACATGTGCTGCAATCAAGCAAGCCAAGCAGTTCAAGCCCCTTGGGTATAGTGAACGATGGCTGAAATATAAATATGGGGAGGCCTGGCAGATTGATTACATCACGCTCCCACAGACCCGCCAAGGCAAGCGCTATGTGCTCACCATGGTGGAAGCAACCACTGGGTGGTTGGAAACATATCCCGTGCCCCATGCCACCGCCCGGAACACCATCCTGGGCCTTGAAAAGCAAGTCCTGTGGCGACATGGCACCCCAGAAAGAATTGAGTCAGACAACGGGACTCATTTCCGAAACAACCTCATAGACACCTGGGCCAAAGAGCACGGCATTGAGTGGGTGTATCACATCCCTTACCATGCACCAGCCTCCGGGAAAATTGAGCGATACAATGGATTGTTAAAGACTACCCTGAGAGCAATGGGTGGTGGGACGTTTAAACATTGGGATACGCATTTAGCAAAAGCCACCTGGTTAGTCAACACCAGGGGATCTGCCAATCGAGCTGGCCCTGCCCAATCAAAACTTTTACGTACTGTAGAAGGAGATAAAGTTCCTGTAGTGCACATGAAAAATATGCTGGGGAAGACAGTCTGGGTTACTTCCCCCTCTGGCAAAGGCAAACCCATTCGTGGGATTGCTTTTGCTCAAGGACCTGGGTGCACTTGGTGGGTGATGCGAAAGGATGGGGAAGCCCAATGTGTACCTCAAGGGAATTTGATTTTGGGTGAAAATAGTCAATGAACTGAATTGTATAATATTAATTGCTTTATAATACTGTATGTTATCTCTTAACTATATGTTATCTCTTAACTGCATGTTAATATAATAATATAGTAGGTTAATATTAAGTATATAATACTATATATTATGATTGCTATATGCCGCATCAATGGTATTGCAGTAAGAATTGCCCAGCTTAATGAAAATGAACTTTGATGAAACCATGTTGGAATGAGAACTGACTTCAGCATGCAACAGTCCAACACTGCACACCACCTCTCCTGCTCTGAAAGACTGTGATAACAGATGGAACCCAAAGTCATGGGCTAAATGAACTCAATGGACATTTTAGAGGGATGGGCCATAGACGAAGGGAATGATATCTGTGTGTATATCAAGATAGGGAAAGCGGTGGTGATTAATTGGAACACATTGGAAAGGGGAGGGCCTGTGCATGACGTAGATGGTATAGAATAAGGGGTGGATACTGTCCTGGTTTCGGCTGGGATAGAGTTAATTTTCTTCCTAGCAGCAGGCATAGTGCTGTGTTTTGGATTTAGTAGGAGAAGAATGTTGATAACATGCTGATGCTTTTAGTTGTTGCTGAGTACTGCTTATGCTAGTCAAGGACTTTTTCAGCTTCCCATGCTCTGCCAGGCGCACAAGAAACTGGGAGGGGGCACAGCCAGAATAGTTGATCCAAACTGCCCAAAGGGCTATTCCATACCATATGACGTCATGCTCAGTATATAAACTGGTGGGGGGTGGCCGGGGAGCAGCGATCGCTGCTCGGGAACTGTCTGGGTATCGGTCGGCGGGTGGTGAGCAATTGCATTGTGCATCACTTGCTTCGTGTATCATTATTATTATTATCATTATTATACTGTTACTATTAGCATTACTATTTTACTTTATTTCAATTATTAAACTGTTCTTATCTCAACCCAGGAGTGTTTCTCACTCTTACTCCTCCGATTCTCTCCCCCATCCCATCGGGGTAGGGGGAGTGAGCGAGCGGCTGCGTGGTACTGAGTTGCTAGCTGGGGCTAAACCACGACACCGCAGCAGAGCTTCACAGAGGAGATGATGGGGTTTGTTCTTTGTGCCAAGGAGGGTTAGTCCGGTCTAAGTTCAGCTATAGGCACCCTCCTGTCCTTGTAGTGATTGCACAGCACTGCAGGAGAAAATCTGGGCAAAGATGTTCCCCGGGTTGGGAACCACTCTAGTTAATGGTCTGCAGTACAGTACAGAAGGGACACGTGCCCTCACTGTGGCAGTGCGCATACTTGTGGTATGGGTCCAACACATATGTAGACATCAAAGGTGCAAAATAAAACCTGGCCATGTGAAGTGCTCTAGGGAACAGCTACAGCGTGTGCTCCAGGGCAGGCATGATGCGAAAAGCATTCAAGCACCCAAGGAAATAGTTAAACAGAATACAGGGCAGCGGGGAAGGAAATTGCACATGGGGGAATCTGTAGTACTTAAATGTCCACTGAAGGGAGTGGTTGTCCTGGAGCTGAGCTGTTGAGAGAAACAGCAGGATGTGTTCTGCTTCATTCGTGCTGCAGCCTGGCATGGGGTTGGCCTGAATCCCTAGGGCTAGCCCCAGCCAGGAAAAACATTTTCAGCCCTCAGTGTCTATGTCTTGTCAGCACTCCGAACAGTGAGGTGACTCGTTTAATAATAACAGTGAGATTCCTCTGGTAATGATGTACCTGATGCTTCTAATGTAGTTTGTAGCTTGCTTTAACATCTGTATGCAATTTTCTTGTGCGACAAATTCTTCTTCAAATTTGTTGTTCATTTCAGGTTTTTTCGTTGTTGTTTCATCAAACAGTGCAATGCTGAGAAATGCTAGCAAAAAAAAAACCCAACCCAAAACCAACCACCTGAAACAAAAAAACAACTCCAAAAAAACCCCAAGGGAGTGCACAGCCAAGCTGGTAGAAAGGAGAATCTTAGCCTTCCCCCTCCCAAATGCATTAGCCAAAACATTTGTGTCACGTTGGAAGCTGTACCTGCCCACAGCAGAGTCCTGCAGTCTAACTGTCCTGTCCAGGGGTTTCAGGAGACCGGGATGGAATGCCTCAGGGAGATGCTCTGAATGCACCTCCTGACATATGTGCTCTCTTTAGCATGTGAGTGTCTATGTTAAATCACCTCCAAGTATGCTAATATGGCTGATGGCACGCTCTGGTGTTGGCTGAGAATGACTAAGAACTCAACCAAAATGACTCTAGGGGAACAAGGCTGCAGCTTTTAGCAGAGGGGCCAATTCAGGGTCATCACTTCTTCATGAGTTATTGGGAAAAGCAACCCCAATCCGTGGTCTAGAAATGGAGCTTTACTGCAACAGGTGTAAGGGGAGCTGCTCCTTGAACCCCCCTCATAGGCTGTCTCTAAACCCCAGGAACTGCCAGTAATCCCATTTTTTTTCCAGATTCTTTGGTCAGAAGGGCTAGAAAACCTTACCTTTTTGGTTTTTTTTCTTTTTTACATCACCTGATGCTGGAACCATATGCCTGTTCCTGCAGTTCTTTTGCTTTAATTCCCTTTGGCTTTTGCTAGCACAGCAACAAATCCTAGGGCTCAGGGAACACTGGGGTGGCACTTGTGCCTGCCCCTTCACCCTCCCCTGCTGCCGCTGCCAAGCAGAGGGTCTCTGTGAGGGGAGCCTCGGCTCCTCTCTGCGCAGCTTTGTGCGAGACAACTGCTTTTCAGAAACTCCCAGCCTTGAAACTTCACAGAAGTTACGGTTCAGCAGGCTTGACTGTGACTTTTTGTCCCAGCTGTCAATGTAGGTTGAGGAGAGATGAAAGAAATGGGGGCTGGATGGAAAGGAACTTGCCACACTTTGAGCCCCCACCCTTGCTGTGCTGCCTTGAGGGAGAAGGAGCATTTCTGCTTTCTTTCACAGGCAGCTTCCAAAATACCTCCAAATTGAACTTATTTTAAGTTACTCCAGTAACTTTCAGACAGTATTTCCCAAAATGTCTTGTTAGTCTGATTGCCTCAAATATTTTGGATGCTCCAACTAACGGGTTTTTAAATTTTGTTTTGTTTGTTTTTGGTGGTTTGTGTTTGTTTGTTGGTTTGGTTTTTTTTTTTTTTAGCTAGTTGCTTTAAAGAACCCAGGGCATGATAATTCAGCACATTTCTAAAAGGGAAAGAAGACAAAAGAACTAGTTTTCTAGAATATTGAAGACCAAGAGTGTGGCAGTGCAACCACCAGCCTTATAATTCTGTGCAGTAAGCCAGAACGACTGAAAAAACTGACTTTCCTGTAGTACTGCCAGTAACACATTTACTCAGCAATGGCCAAGATGAGTCCATCAGTTCTTTTCCAGCTACAAACAATCTTGACATTTAGTCTTGAAGATGTCAAAGGAAAGAAATCACAGTTCAATTCTATGCCTTGGCTGGGGGATTGTTCTGCTGGTTAATTATCTTCACTAATGGAAATGTCCATGTACTTCTGGCCCAGGCTTTTTGCCTGTTCTCCTGCAGGGAGGAAGGCAGTGTTCAACTTCCAGCAGCGGCCCAGTAAATGCTGTATCGCCATGGCTAGCAGGACTATGTTGTTTGGCTAGTGTCTGTTTTTTGGTAATGCGGCCTTTGAACCACAGTCCTCTGAAGACTGGCTTTAAAACCAGCCTCCTGAGTTGGATACGCTATTCCAGCATCAAAGCTGCAGGACTCTGGAGGAGAGTAGCAAATTTCTCAAAATGATGATACAGGAGGAGGCAACTCCTCTTTTTTTTTTTTTCTTTTTTTTTCTTTTTTTTTTTTTTTTTAAAGATATTTGGTCTTGTCTATCATTTTAAAAAAGAAAAAAAGGGTTTTGCATTTTCTTACTGGTGCACAAAGGGACTTTTTAGTCTAGTGGACAAAGAGCTGGAAGTCGAGGCCAGAGGAACTGGAAATGAGGCACTACTTATTAGCAGCAGGTGATTAAAACAAGCTGCCACAGAGCTGAGCACCTCTTTTTTTCTCAAGAGCATTCAGGCCTGATCTGAAGGCCAGCTGGGAAATATGCTTTAAAGCACCCAAGCAAACAAGGCAACATTTAAAGCTGAGTGCTGAAACTCAATGCAACAGTAACTGCCCTGTATTTAATAGCCTGTGTCATGCAGCAGGTCAAACTAGCTAAAACTACTGATACTTTTTGGCCTGGAATTTTGGATTATTTGGAAAAAATTGGGTTGTAAGTATCTAAAGCTGCATGAATACCTAAGCTTAGTACTCATTACTCTTTCTGCCTAGTCCACCACCTAGACACAAGTTCATCTGTGTTGGTTTATGGACTGTTTGGCTGCTCCAGCCCTGAATATCTGGGCTAAGTGCTGCGCAGCAAGTCATGCCTGGGGCCAAATATTGAATGGCCAGGAGACAAAACTTGACCGGCTGCATGTTAACTGAGCATCAGCAGCCTGAAAATGTGCCCGGGGCTCGATGGCAACTACTCTGCCATCATGCAGTGGGCAATGCTTGCAAATAAATAATGGCTGCTGAGTAATGTGCTCTTGAGGGGACCGGTGGTCCTGGAGGTCAACAGTGTTGCAGGCAGCAGATGCCACTGGGCACAGCAGAGCACTTTGCTAGAAAGGTCTTTAAATTAATTAATCAGGGCATCACCTAAATGATACTAATGAACAGGAGAGCCATGAATGAACTCTCTCCTCTCCACCACAGAGTTTCTTCCTGTGCAAGTGTAGGGGAGAGTATTAAGTATGTAAGCAACTTGAAAGTACATGAAATTATTTGCATCTGGGATATTTTTATTATTAGGGAAAAGATGAATGGGAAGGAAGGAAATAGGTATGGAGCCTTTCATGAATTAAGAGTAATTTTGAAATGACTGGCTGGTGCAAACAGCTCTTGGTCCCAGCAGATTGCAGGAAAAATGCAGTTCTTTAAAAAAAGGCTAAATTTATTTTGGCACTTAGGGTTACAGAAAGGCTGGAAATAGCTTGGAAGCGTGCGTCCTAAGCCCTGCAGAACAGGGATGCAACCGAACATGCTGCTTTTGTAATTATTTCAAATGGCTGCTGTGATTTTGATGTTGCTCTGTTGACTAATCAGGAAGTTTCAACCCAAGAACTTCTTCTTGCTGGCATGACTCAATGCTGTTGTTACTATCACATGGCAATTACCTCCTCCACCAGGTTAGGAGCGGGGCTTGGCTTGCAGCAGCAGATTTAGGTACTCCTGATGATCTGTCTTCGCCTAGTGCACAAGACACGACTTCCTGCCTTTAACATGACTATAGTAGTTCTTAACTGTCTGGGGGAGCTGCTGAAAGGCTAAAGACCACTGACTTCTAGAGGTCCTGGGAGGGAGGCGTGCATGTATCATAGATGGGAGGAATTAGGTGTTGCTGCTCTTCCAGGCACTTTGGTTTCAGCCACTATTAAGCACTGCTGGAGGGGAGGTTTCTCCCTTTTACTTGAAGGGCTTCTTACAGCTGTGCACATCCAGAGCTGCTCACAGCTCCCCAAGGTGGCTTGCTCCTGCCTGTGTCATCTTGCGGGATGGTGCAGAAGCTAGATGGTGGCATGCCCAAAGTACTCCCTCCTGTTCCCCAAAACAGTGAGGTCTGGCAGGCCAGGAGCACGTGTAATAGTCTGGTGTGAACTACGCTCTTTGAAGAACACTCCTAAGATGTTTTAAAGAAAGCCTTCCTCCTCATGACTGACCCAAGAAGTGGGACATGTGGGAGATCTTAGCCAAGGGGATTCAATCACCTCATCCCCTTTCCAGGGAAGTGATGAAACCATTTGGCTGCAGATTGGGCATGGGGTGGGGACAGGACTGGACGTGGTGGGACACGTGTTTGTAGCTCGCTCTTTTTTGAGGCCATGAATTAGAGGTGTGGGGGTGGGAGGTAAGGGTTTATGTGACCAGAAGAGTAGATGATGGAGTAGATGGTAACCCTTCATGCAGACATTTGTACAAATAGAAAAAAAAAAAAAAAAAAAAACCAACCCAAAACCTTTTCTGTCTCTTATTTAGTAGAGCTTGTCAAATTTTGCTATTAATCACCTATATGTAGAGCCCTGTATTGAAACAGAGGCCCGGGAGCTAGCATACACAAGCCCTCAAACATTTTAATAGAATGATGAGGTAAAGCTATCCAATTCACTAATGCACTTTATGTAATTTAGAGATGGAATTTCCAGGTAATGGTAGATGACAGCACTTTCATTTCTAAAAAAGAAACAACTCTTCAAATAATTTAAAATTAACAGTGTACAAGCTTACACATTATGGAAGAAGTAATAATGATGGGATGAGACTTAAATACCAAAAGCTTTTTATTCCAGAGAATAACCCAAATGTCTGATAACTTTAATGACCAGCGTATTCTCACAGAGAGTAAGTACCCAAAAGCTATAATCTTGCAGTTTAATTTTGATAGCTGAATAGGGTTTGGGGTGCAATTTCTGCAGCATTGCTAGTATGATCCAGGTATGCATTAATCATTTATTTCTCCCTTCCCCCAACAACAGTTTATGTAACTAAAATTATCTTTTCTGAAGATAATATCCTAAAACTAAGTGAACACAGGTGCATGTGAAAAGTCTGCCCGGTGACTGTGCGGTGCTTTTTTTATCACGCAAATGAAGAAAATCTCAAAAGCTTTTAGTAAATGCCAATGTTATATGTTTTATTTTTAATCAAGTAATTCTTTCAAACCTCACAATATCCATGACTGACAGGAAAAAAAGACATTAGGCGTGAAATGAGAATATAAAATACATGATATGTAGAAAGGCAATCAGTGCTTTAGTCCCTCAAGACAGTAAGCAGGTGAAATGACCTTCAAAACTTCAACTCACTGTCTTTTTCTTAAAACATAAAATTCAAGTGATTTTTTTTCTTTTATTTCACCTTGTAAACAACATACAAGTCAAAATGGACAATGAGGTAATCTATACTACAGAAGATAATTTAAAAACACTAGATAAGACACAGTATTAAAGACATATAGAAATCAGTGTTCACTTTGGTCTCTAGTATGGTTATTGTTACTATTACCACAAGCAACACATACTAGTTTAAGCCAGTCTGGTGATGTTTGTCAGCCAGTTGTTGCTTAACTTAGTAATCCAAGAGGTAGTCAAAACCATTATCCTTTGTAAAGATGGTTGCTCTTACATTTGGTTCAATGACAATGGTAGCAAATACCTTGGTACTTTTCAACATTCTCATAAAAACACTCCCGAAGCTGCTACTATACAGCTCCGGTTTAGTATAAAAAAAGAAGCGTGTGTTCATAGATCAACCTCTTGTTATCAGTCAGCAGTTGTAACAGGGGTAACACAACCAATGGATCTTAAAGGAGAGGCTGTTGATATACTAAGCAAAATAAGATCGATGCATTTAACAAGGCTCTGCTTGTTTCTAAAACAATACTCAAATCTCATTAAGACTTCTAGAAAATTAAAATCAGTGCATCTGCACATGTACATATCTTCCCAATTACTTTTATATCTAGCACGGGGGAATACATATATATTTTTTTATGATAAACATTTCTTACAGATAAATTAATTAAATTAAATTTAAGACTCAATGAGATTTCCCATGTTCTTTTATAATTCTTCTTACAAAGAATGTTACAAGATCTATAAACACTTTTTATGGGGCTCTATTCACAAAACTAAGAATGACTAAGCAGGAACTTCAGGATAACACTGGTGCAGAGTAAAACTGGGCTGAAACAGGTGGCCTGCAAAGGGAAGAGGTAGGATCCAAATGTGGTGTTTGGCACTCCCTGAAAGCTGTCTAAAAGCAAAATATTGCCAATGGTATTACACCACCAGATTTACCATCAACTGCAGCAAAAAGTTATTTGGCTCTTCCTCCAAATACAAGTCTTCCTCATGGCCTAACTTTTGTAGCATGTAAATAAATACCATGACCTCTCCTTGGGGGAGAGTGAAAAATACCTCACAATGTCCCTTATGATTAAATTGAGTATTTTGGGGTGGGGGAAGGGGAATGGGAGGGAGAGATATTCTTGTTCCAGGTTTAACCTTATCTCCACTATTGTTAGGAGAAAAATACATCTCTCTGAGCAGATATTTGAACTATTTCTACTCAAACGAGTTTTATTGTGAAGCATTCTGCCAAGGACAGGCTGGTGAATAGGGGAAATCTAGGCTGAGCCAATGCTGCAGAATATTAATTTTGTCCTCAGACACGAAGGAAGAATCCCAAACTCAGTCCGTGCCTCCTCCTTTAAAGAGTTCTTTGCTTATTTGGAGCAGCCTGTTGAAGGAGTATAACTAACTAGATTTTTTTTTTTCTACTGCAGCCCAGTGCTAATTAGTTACCTGCTGCAGCTTGCGCTGCTATATGTTTAACTTAAGCATGTACATTTTTGTCTCGTCTGGGGATGTATTTATTTTCGTGAACAGTGCCCATAATCCTTTAGACAGAAAAATAAAAACTTCAAAGAAATGTTTGAAAACGTCTCATAATTTCAAATGGATGCTTCATCTTAAACAAGTATTTGCCATAATCTATGCAGTGATGAACTATCAGTTACATTTTCAGTACAGATAAAAAGTATGTACCATAGATCAACAGCCACCTTTAAGGCTAGAGCAGCACAAAGGTGTGTTTATGCAGTAAATATGAGGTAGCCTTTTGCTGTAAACAGAATAATAATTTTATTGTCACCTATGTAAACAAAGTGGGCTTGATGCTTTTGTGTTTTTATTCTTCCCGCTCCACCCCCCGTCCCCTATCCCTCCCCTCTTAGAAAAGCTAAACACCAGTAACTCCGACTGCAAGTCAGTGGGAGCTGTGGTTGCCCAGCATCTCTGAAAACTCAGACCCTGTGACTGTAAAGACACAAATGCTCACATAAGCAACCAGTACAGAATACCACTTTATCATTTCACAGGAACTTATAATACAAAATGCTGAGATCTGATTATCAGAAATGTAGGTCTAAGTCAACTCAGAGGTAGTTACTAATATCAGTACATAATACTTATATAGAGATAAAAAGGTCTAAGACTATTTGATTTGTTCTGAGTAAGCAGGTCTGTAGACTATTCTGTAAAGAAAAAACAACATTACATGGTATATTCCCTGAGCAAAGTTCTTTGTCCTGAGTATGTTATGTAATAGTGATAACATTCTAATATATAAAAATAAAACCTTAAGCTTTCAACAATAAGATAGGGTTTGGTATGTGCTCTTTGCAGTTCAGTCTGACTTTGGTGCGCACAGTGATTTCAAACAGCACCAATAAAAATCTGCATGTTGAAAATATTTCCTTATCTCAGCTCTGAACTTCTTACGTATAAACAGGGAATGACCAGTTTTCAAATCCACAATTGCCTATTTCTATAAGGAACTTTGGTTTAAATTTTCAAAGTGACCTAAGTTTTGCATCTTTGCAGTTTAACCTGGTTTTTACACCGGCTAGAAGGTTAAGCAATGCCACTTTGATTTGTCTACATAATTTAAATAAGTTTACTATCCTTACGTAAGGCAAGGAAGTTCTCTATAGATATATCACATTCAATATCGTCAAAAGTAAGCTTTGCATTAGCATACTGAGAACTTCAGTATAAACCATCGAGATTCTCGCAAACACTGGCAAGGAATTCACACAAAATAATTTTCTTGAAATTGTGCCCTTCACTGAGGCATTTGATTACTACCTGTTTACTGAAGCAGCAGCAGCAGCAACAGTAAAAGTCTCATCTGGCAGGATGAGTGGGAAGGGGAAAGCCACATAATGAGCCAGCTGCATACCTGTTGTAACTATCGGCTGCAAAAGAGTTACCATGGGTAGGACTTTGGCTCGCCGCAGCCTTTCAAGCATGCTGTTTCTTCAGTTTGATTATCCGAGCTTAAACCTACCTGACTCTTTCAAGCTTTAACAGCCTGTGTTTATTGCCAATGTTAAGGATTATACAGGTTTCTCTAATTAACTTACATCCGCAATGGGATTTGTCAAAGTACGTTATCTTACGTATGACTTGGTAATTCAGAAGTTACAAATAGAAAGCGACTTCAAGTTTTGATAGGCTCCAACTCTATTAACCCCGAGCAAGGGCTGCAGCCCAGGGAGTCTCACTCTGAGGCCACCAATCTTTCTCCTCTTTAATGCAGAAGTGTGTGGTCCCAGAGCGCTCTGGACCAAGGCTGGTCAGCAACAGTCTCCAGTTCACAAGAAGCAGATGATGCCCAGGGCTTCTGACAAATTTGCAGGTTCCTTCACTCAGGCTTGTCTGCAGCAGGCACCTGTCCTTGACTATACACATGCTGTATCATCAGCAAGGGAGGCTGGCTGAGCAACCCCAAGTACCCATCTACCTTTATTCTTAAGCAACCATTTATCCCAGGATCTCATTAGCTTTGCATTTTGTTTTCTTTAAAACCAAAACAGACAACAACAACAAAAACCCCTAGGGAGTTCTCTCCGTGGCATTTCAACAGAAAACAAGGGGGAAGTCCCTTCAAATTGAGGAGCACTACTCGGGACCAAGAGAAGTTGCTGCTGCTGCTGCTACCACTGCCACCAAGGTCCCCTAAACGTTCACAGAATACAAAGGGTTAAACAGGATGGTATCCTGCTACCACTCAAAAGGGTCTGTTTGGTAACAACTTACACATTCCCCCCTACACAACAGTCATCTAAATTACAGTTACAACCATATTAATTTAACAAAACATTTTGAGAAACCAGCACAGAAACTACACATTCATTGTCTTTTCTGGAGCTTTAAACTCCTCACCAACAAAGGATGGTGGCAATGAGAGCCGTGTTGAGTCATGACACTGCCCTACATGGGCACGGGGAGGGGTTTTGATACTTTGTGGAGATGAGAAAGAAAATAACTCAAATTGATGGCATGGGGGATGTCTTAGTATCTTTAGTACCATATGGCAGCTTTAAAGTATGAAAGTATCCTTTGGTTCACAAGAGAAGTAACAGTCTTGATCTCAGTTCTGTGTGTGGTTTTTCAGGTTTGGTTTGGTTTTGAGTGAGATTTCTTGGGTTTTCTTGTTTGGGTGGTGGTTTTTTTTTGAACATGTTTGGAAATAGGTTCTAGGAATGCGTTCAGGAACGTTTGTGGATACTGTGCCTATTGCTTCACAGTAATGTCTTGTGAGAGCTGGAGAGTGGTCTGATGGAAAAAAATATTTATAGATATGTACACATACACACACGCGCGTGCACACTCATACACACACATACAGAAGGTAAAACGTAATGCACCCTGCTCAAATGTATTTTGCTTGGAGTGATTTGTCTATTAAAAAAAAAAAAATTCACAGTTCCTCAACAGTAGTTAAAATTCCAGGTCAGCTACTGATAATGAAATTATTTCCCCTGTACTTGCATGAGGTAGACATCCCAAGAGGGTAAAGAAAACGGAAAGTTATGACAAACGCTTTAAGTTTTTTTCCTTTTCTGAACAGAAGGCCCCTTTCTGCTTGGTTCTTCGGGCGACGCAGACAACTTACTCGACGAAGCCTCCTGCGGTGACCTGCCTGAGCGCTCCGAGGTCTCCAACCTGCCCTCCTGAGAGTACGATGGAGACGAGTAGCCGTGCGTTCCTCCCCCTTCTCTCGGGAAAGCAGAAGTGGAAGGCTGCGGTTCAGCTTCGTGTCTTCCCTGAGAACTAGTGGGCTGCTGCGAGACAGTTTTATGGGGGCAGTTAGCCACCATGTGCATGATGCTCTGACAGTAATGGCACTTCTTTGGCTGCGGAGGTAGACTACATTCTTTAGCGTGGTGGTCGAGGCCACCACAGTTGTAGCATCTAAAACCAAAGAGAGACAGCTAGTTATAAAACGCAGGGTCAAACGGTAAGATTTGCTACGTCAGGTAAGCTCAGTGTGAGCGTGCACAAGGTCTGCCGGGGAAACAGCGGGGCCTTCCGCGCCGATATCCCCCTGCCGCAGGGCGAGGTACCTTTAAGCGTTGCTTTCTAAGTCACTCGGGAGGTGTCCCTTTGTCGCACCGGTGCCAAAAGCCACCCTGTGCTTGGGAGCGGGAACCTTTTAGCGGGGATCCCGGCCCGCCGGCTCAGCCCTGCCCACTGGGCCGCCGCCGGGGCGCGGCCGCCGCCTCCCGGGCAGGGCCCCGGCCCCCGGCCCCCGGCCCCCGGCCCCCGGCCCCGCTAGAGGGCACCAGACGCTCGAGCATCCGCCGCCGCCGCCGCCTGCCCCGGTATCTACCGCACCGAACGCCGGCCAGTGCTCGCGTTTCAACGCCTGCCAGGGCGAACGTGGCAAAGCGGGGCGAGGAGAGGAGGCGAGGCAGTCGCCAGCACCGGCCTCCTCACCCTGAGGCGGCTTCACTCTGCGTGCGCGGGTCGCCGGTCGGGGCCAGAAAGGTGCAGAGAGGAGCTAGCCAGCCTCAGGTGCGAGCGGGTCCCGAGGGACGTGCTGCTTTCAGCCGGGGAAGCGCGAAGGTGGAGGAGGGACGCGGTGCCCCGTCACTAGCCCACCTCTTGCCCAGGGCCGGGCACCTTGCCTCCGGCTCAGCCAAGTGCGCGGCGAGCAGGGGTGGGGGCCAAGCTTCTGCCGTGCTTATGTTGGGGAGGGTCTGTAATGGCACTTAGGGTTCCAATTTCGAAGAAAATAAATGTGGACCCGGCAAGAGTCATAAACCAGGGTTTGTTGGCTTTCTCTCGAAATTCCCAAGCTGCGTGCAAGTGGCGGTGCCCCGGGGTGCCCCCTTCAACAGGACACGGCTGCCCAGGAGCCCATGGGCGCACAGTGCCTCCTCCGCGCCGCACGGGCAAGGCCTCCTCCCCAGTTCTCAAAAACGCCTAAAATCCACTAAATACTCTTCTATCGACCGTGTTAGGCACAGGAGTCCTGAAGAAATCTCCAGCAATTCCTTACTGAATCCTCTCCCTTTGTAAGACGCCAGTCCTTGGATTACATTATTCTAACACATGATACGAAGAAATAGTTATACGCCTTTGGCATGGTGACCCTATGCCGGTCATGCTCACCACTGAGCTTTCTATTTTGGCTATTTTTCTATGGTTTCTGTTTCTTTGTTTTATAAAACTTGCACTGAATGCATAGAAATTTAATTTATTACAATCTAACACGCTACTGGAGAGAACTAAACCAATAGTGATGGGGTTTTTTTGCATTCCATTAACCACCAACTAACTTAAAAAACAACTGCACAAATACTTAGGCCTGGCGGAGTCAACTGAATGATTAAAAAAGACCGTAAGTAACTTCACGTACAAAATAGTGCAACATGTTCTGGCTCAAGCTCACATCAAAGTATTCTAAATTTTCAGATTCCTGGAAAGTAACGAGGCACTGTTTCAGCTAGCATTTAGTGGTCACTACTAGTCTATGCAAAACCAAGAAGTTTAGTCCATGCGAAGCTGTATGTACAGCTGGAGTCTTACCTACAGAATATACTTCACCTTCCAAAGAAATGCTACTGATAAAACCTGAGTAATTTTTAAAAAGACTGCAAAATGGTTGTTAACATCTGCAAATCCGTTCCAAGAAACAATCCCTCAGCACCTCCCTCTTCATCTCTCTGACCGTATCTTTATTTTAACAGACAAATGAAAAAACAGCGTAAGTTGCCCATGGCATGTTGTCATGTCCTACAAGACTGACCTATAATTTAGAGAAGTTAAATGAGACTGAAGTTAGAACTTTGTTATCCTTTCAGAAAACATTGTAATTAAATTGTCGTATCTTCCATAAAAAGTAATAAGAAACAAGAAACCAAACCCATTACATTGAACTCTGCACTTCTATGACAACTGCAATAACATATTTTAGGTGAACTGGTTCCATTTTTACATCACCAGTGCACAGAAGTTTTATGTGATTTTTCAGCGGAATTTGAAGAATATGCTTACACTAGTCTGTCTGCATGTACTACAAAATAACCCATGAAGAGACACAGAATATAAAGCTTCCCTTGAATCAAGCAGAAAGTAACATGTACAAGCCCCACTGCCATTGAGCATTGATTGCCCTAGCAAGGACATACTAAGTATGTTGTAAAATAGAAACATCCTGACCTAAGACCAAAACATCAAGCTTCTTTCTCCCATAATTTAAAACCAAAAGTTTTAAGTTATTAAACAATATCCATCTGACTACTTTTCCCCAAATCATTGCAGATATTTTCAAATTAGTGACCCCCACTTAACAGTAACATTCAGTCTTCTTAACTGGCATTCACCTATATTTCCCCAACAAACTTTCTAAACACCTTCCGGATAAAATAATACAGAAGTAAAACTTGCAATCAGAAAAGCAAAAGAACAGCAACAACAAAAACCCTCAAGTGTTTTACTTTTTCCTCCTCCAATAAATACGCCTTAGAATCCACAAATGTGGTATTTATTATAATTTAGGTTGTATTAACAAATTATGTTTATTATTATCTTCATGAGTTTCTAGCAGAGCACTTGCTCCTGGGCGAAGTATAGTGTAATACAGTATAACATGGGAGTGTGCAGACATTCTCGAAGTGCATTTTATCTTAATTCAGAATACAGAATTTTATAGCTGTGAATGCATTTGCACTTGCTTCCTTCCCTTAATATCACATGTATTTAGAGTAGTTTAAAAAAGAAAAAAGTTTGCAAATAGGTTAAAGGGCCTCAGTAGCAGGGTAGGCGGTAGCCATGGACAAATCAATTTAATCAGTCACTATGGTATGCACTGTGTTATCCAACCCAGTGAACCATTTCACCTCACCAATTGACCAAGAACCTGCTGTCAGGGCCCCTGCTTCCACTCAAGAGGCCTCTGTCACCTTTTGCATATATATTTATCAATACATCCTACTTGAAAAATATTGTAATTCCCTGTATTTATTCAAATCCCTGCTAAAATGTCACCATAAAAGAAAACTCTATCAGAAGCAGCTGTGATTAAACTACGATTTGGCTTTTCAGGAATGTTTTTTGTTACCAACCAATTCAAGCATCTGGCTAAAGTGTTGCATTAGAACATGCACGTGCCAGCCGGGTGTGCTGGTTTTGGCTGGGATAGGGTTAATTTTCTTCACAGTAGCTAGTATGTGGCTATGTTTTGGATTTGTGCTGAAAACAGTGTTGATAATACAGAGAAGTTTCCTGTTGCTGAGCAGTGCTTACACAGAGTCAAGGCCTTTTCTGCCTCTCACACCGCCCCGCCAGCGAGCAGGCTGGGGGGGCACAAGGAGTTGGGAGGGGACACAGCTGGGACAGCTGACCCCAACTGACCAAAGGGAGAGTCCATACCATAGGATGTCATGCTCAGCATATAAACCTCAGGGAAGAAGGAGGAAGGGGGGGACGTTCAGAGTGATGGTGTTTTGTCTTCCCAATCACGTTACGTGTGATGGAGCCCTGCGTTCCTGGAGGTGGCTGAACACCCGCCTGCCGATGGGAAGTAGTGAACTTGTTTTGCTTGTGTGTGCAGCTTCTGCTTTACCTATTAAACTGTCTTCATCTCAACCCACTAGTTTTCTCACTTTTACTCTACTGATTCTCTCCCCCATCCCACCGGGGAGGGAGCGAGTGAGCGGCTGTGTGGGGCTTAGTTGCCAGCTGGGGTTAAACCACGACACTGGGGTGTGCCTGGACTTAAACAGGAGGGTGGCATTTATTCAGTTCTTTTAACTATTTATTCATTCCTTGTCAATCACTCTTACCAGGAGAACAGATCACACCCCGCTCTGAAATGCCTTCCCTCTCAAGGGATTTACACCAAAATGGAAATGGTCAGCCACCTCAGAGCTCACAAATGATACCACATGGCATCATCCACGCGCATTAAGGTATGGTATTAACTCTTTTGTCCAAAATGCTTCAACTCTTTGCTCCTCTCTGCTGTATATACTTATGTTACAACATAATGAAACCTGATAGCATATGATATGCGCACACAAGCTTATACATCCTTATCTTTATATACATAAATATATAGAACAATATACAAGCTGGCTCCTGCTAAGAAAATTAGCAAATTCTCATTTGCGTATGTTCTCAGAAACTCTAGATTAACAACCATAACAAGTATTTCTTCACTTCAGAAGCACCATGGAAATAATGTATGTTAGTTTAAACACAACATGAAAGTTTATACGTAAATTAAATCATGAGATGAATAAACCACAAAAAGCCCTTAAAAGTGCAATTATAGTAGAAGTATCCCTTACAAAAAAGCAACAGCAAGAAGGATTTGTTAAAATAGTACTGTCTTTCTCACAGTAGGCTCCCATGATTTACTAGGTAGCTTCAGGCTCAAAAAATAATGCAACAGCGTAAATAAAGAGATGGCAATTATCCTAACAGGGAATCCTTTCTTCACTACAGCACTGGCAGGAAGGTGAATCAGGGTGATTTTTTTTTTATATAAAAAAGACGAACATTTTAATAAAGGAACTCCTTGAGAAACTCGTCTAGCATTGTATTTCAATATTATCAAGAAAACAGTAACATTAATACCTTCTAACGAAGAAAGAAAAGAGCATATAGCAAGGTTAAAAAACACTTCTAAATTCTCCTTCACTATGGATTTGTGATTGCACAGAACTATACATATTAAAGGAAACATGAACAAGCAAAAAGTGTACAGATTCCAACATAAACTATGATGTATGAATTGCAATAAGCTCATGAGTAAAATTCATTAAAAGTATTCAATTTCACTACCAAATGCAAATGCAAAATAAAATACTCTCTAGTCTTCAGCTTTTTTCCTTGTCCCAACAGCCAACTCCTACTTATGAAGCACATTCTAGCCCTCTCCCTTTTAAAATGACAATACCCCTGCCTTGCAAATACGTTCGCCACAATAACAGCAAATAGCCAGCTCAGCTGAGCTAAGCAGTAAGGAGGGTAAGCACAACTGCTTGCTTCTTCATGCTGCTTTATAATATGATTTAGATGATAATCCAATATATATGACAAGTAGAGAGAGAATCATTCGTGTGGGTCCACACTATTATCTGTTGAGAGAAAAAGCTTTAAAATTACCCCAACGACTGACTTTTTCGGGAGGGGGGAGTGGGGGCGGGGGGCAAAAGGGAGGGATTAACATCTAACAGGCACAAAGGGGAAATAGTCATAGGAAGACTAAAATAATTCACCAGGATATTCCCTACACCAACTCCTCTTCTGTTTTTCCTTTTTGAATGCTATCAGACAACAAAAAACTGCATCTTGGCTAACAATGCTCCATCTAGCAATATTAATACTTTGAAAAATGACATAGTATTCTAACAGCATGCGCAAGTGAGATGTTTTTACAATGCACCGAATGCCAACTAAGCAGTTAAAGCATAAAGGAAATGTTTAAAATTGTACTTAAGTGTGCTGTCTTTTTTTAGTAATAACTTTCACAGCATACCTATAGAAAGGCCAGTTCTTGCAGGCAGAACACACAGCAGATCACTTGAACTACCCTATTTTGTTGTAAAGGGAGGTTAAATTATCCATGATCTAACAGAAATATGGATCTTACACAAAACAAATATGTTTCAATCTGCAAGGGCTTCAGTGACTTGTCCTGAAAATTGGATCATGGGGCAATGCAAGGGGACACTCCTCACTGGTGGATGTGAACACTTTGAAAAGTTCAGGGAGGTGTATGCTTGCTCAGGCACCACCTGGGACAAGTAGGAAACACCTCCAGCACCTCCACGGGACTGAGTCTTCTGGACTGTTGAGGATCTGCTAATTTCAAATGGTCTTGGAGATACATACAAGTATATTTTAATGGATTACTTGAATATTCCAGTGACCGAATCCTGGATATCAAATCTGTCACAGCATCACTCCAAAGACTGACAGGATCACAGGTGATTGCTGCTAAACGGGCACCTCTCATATGTTACTCTATTATAAAAGGACTAATCACTTTTACTTAATACAGGCATAATACGAAAATCCTTGCTCAGAGGCCTACAGTTAAAAGTGAAAAAACAGTTTGAGTATTTTTTGAAACAGGGCATTGCCCTTATGCCTTAAAAGAGCACATGCAGACCTCATCCTTTTAGAGCAAGAGATGCTGAAACTAAATATGAGGCTGCAGTCACTGCAACTTAAAAAACGGTGGCAACTGTCCCTGGAAAATAAAAAAGTTTGGTCAGCTGACAGGGCAACAAGCTGCAGGAGCAGCAGGAACAGTGTGTGGCAGGGGAGGAGTGGGAGGTGGTGGGGACCCCCGTGCACCCCGAGCAGCAGCCGGTGCCTGCTGGCAGCCCCACACTGGGCACCAGCTCCTCTGGCATTTCACTCCTTCCTCTGCTGCTTTTACAGGGGGATTCCCTTGCAGGCACTGTTTCAGGAGATTTCCCCACCCCCCACCCCCAAACCTTTTAAGCAGCATTAAATCCCAGGAGACATAAAACTGGCCTGTGTTTTTTAAAAAAACATGGGGCGCAGGAGGGAGCCTCACCCGGGTGCTTGGCTGTGCTCCCTTGCTGCTGACCGTGCCCCGCAGCTTCCCCGCGCCCTGCACCCAGCGGGGAATTAACATGCAGAAATGTGGCCCAGCTTTTTGTTTTTAAAGGATGAAAACCCACTGGTGAGTCAACAACACACACACACATGCAAGATGCACTGAACGTACACAGTCTGGCCATGCCCTCCAAGAGGGAAATTGCTGGAGTGTTTCTGCTCACATGCACATTGCTGGGTTTTATGCCATTTTGTTTATCAACCTTTAATTCTTAGGCTGTAGCTGAATGCAGGAGAGAATACAGGTAACTTTGAAACTACTCTAATAAGATATTAGTGTTCAAAATACTGAATACTGAAATAATACTGAAAAAATAATTTAAGGTCAAGTGATATTATCTTGTTAAATAAACTAGAGATTGGAGCATTTAGCATCTTCAACAGAGCATTTATAGTGTGTCCAGCAAGCAGGGTCACACTAAGGCAGAAAACTTTACCAGCACTGCCATTTATCAATCCATGGAAAAAAAAAATCAGTTTAATTTTAAAACTGTAATTATTTTTAGCCAAGTTATGTTGGAAAATGGCGTATTACCAATTCAGAAAGTGGCATGTTGGGGCCACATTTAGATTTGTGCGGATCCTGTCAGTATTTGCTACCCTAAACCCCTCGTTCATGCAAAAGAGTGTGCAGAGGCGACATGCTGGGAAAGTTAATTGCAGGCTGTTGTTCTTCAATAAAATTCAGTTTGAAAATTTCTTGTGCTTTACTAGCTTTTTGAGATTAACAGAAATATTGTCTAAAAAAAAAAAAGATAACACCCTAAAGAAATAAAGATGAAATAAACAAAAAATGCTCATTTATCTAGTTCTCCTCCAAATCCTACAACACGATAATGTATCAGAAATTGGAGACTTTCAATTTCGTGAGAAAAACAAGGTCCCTCCATTTTTTTAAGCTTGCCTTCTTTCATCTTACAGATAGCCCCAGCGCGCGGACACAAACCTGCTGTCTGCCAGGCTTCCAATAACACAGGGTCGAATATTGATGATGTTTACTCTTGTTACAAATAAATAAATAAAAATGCTCCATTGTAAACTCATCAGATCGACTAGTTTTCTGTGGTTAGTTCTAAATCAATCTATTTTCCCCGGTGTATCGCAGAAGCAGTATCAATAGGTTATGGTCTTTTGTTGCTTGGGTTTCCCCTCCCCCTCACCCCCCAACAAAGAAGCTGACAAACAACGTGGGGCATTTGCCTGATAAATCAGGCCTGTCGGGATACAATTCAGCTTAAGTTCGTGAGGAAATGAATTTGTTTAAAATCTGCTAATACTATTTTACTGGAAGGTGGGGTTTTTTGGGGGGGGGGGGGGGGGCGGAGGGGGCAGAACCAAGAACAACAATGAAACAGAAAGGTGGTTCAAAATGCACAACATGCAGTCTTTTTCTCCACAAAAATAGAAAGCACTACACAGACAGCAGCTCTTAAAAAATAACATCAATGATGTTTCCGTTTTTTCTTCCTTTCCATGAAACCTTATCTCTGCTATCCACTCAGCCTCCTTTACAGGCATGGAAGAAAATTATTTTTCACATAATCACATAAAAATCCTTATGAAATGCATCCTCACAGAGGAATGCTTTGGATGTACTTTCATTTGTTACAACAAAAGGGTTTTCTTTATATTGAGAGTTAAGAAGTCCTGAAATAACAATTTACAAAGTGAGGTCTTTTTTCTAAATAACATGAAAGATGGTTTTGCTCCAATAGTATCAATATAGCATGGAAAGAATGTGTATATTTTAATGGCTTTAACCCATCTAGATAAAGCAGATACAAGATCAGTGATGGTTTAAGTAAGTTATGTTTTAAACAGTCGTATATCACACATATCACACATGAAATGTTATGCCGTGATTTCAAGTAAGTCTGCTACTCTTACTCTTTTTGCCTTAGGAAACCACACACACAAATATCCTCAACCACAAATTTCCCTTGTAAGCCTTAATTTCTGTGGGAATAATAATAAAAAAGGGGGTTTTAAATGAAAACAGTTCGGTATGCAGTACTTCTAAAAACAGTAAGTATTTTCCATAGTTCATGTTGGTGGAAAGGCTGCCATACAGGTTTGCTCTGGGTATTGCTGCCGTGTGTTCCCACATTTGCAGCCTATTGCCAAAGTTAGCTGGGGTGCGGTGCTGGGCAGGCGTCGGGGTGGCCAGAACTAAGCAGACCTTGGCTGGCTGTGTTTGAAAGCCCCTCCGCCACAGGGCATGCCTGTTTACAGAAGCATAGCTCAGTAACACCAGAAGTCTTCACAGAGGTGGCTTGAGCCTCCTGGCCATGTGGATAAGAATGCATGCTGCCTAAAACCGGCTCAACTCTTTCTGGGTCAGTGAGGTGCTGTTCATGAGCTAAGAGGCATGCCTGACCTTATCTGCCTCTCCACAGAGCCGCTTCCAGGGTTTCTACATGCACTGATCAGCTAATCCAGAGATGAGATAAAAAGGTAGTAGGTAACTGGGAATTAGTTGTTTAAAATTGCCATTTCCCTTTTGTTCCTTATTTTATCACTAACGTTAGCAGCAAATACAAGTAACGCCAACTCCTCACAACAGCAGGAAAAAGCAAGTAACATCCAGTAGGCAGTAGGTTGGAACACTGAAACAAGCAGTGGTAGAGGAAGAGGAGGAGGAGGAAGGCAGCTCTGGAAGTTGATAACCTATTCTTCTTCCCCAAATACCAGTTTAGAGTCATATGACTTTAGGTATCCCTTATAAATCACTATCGTGCACAAAGTTTCAGAAACACCTGGTGACAAGAGTACGGACTGACTTAGATCCTAGCCTTCAAATGGATTCTCCTATTACATTCACTGAATTAGATGACTTGCATGAATATAGGGTTTGCAAGTGTTAAGGGTTGCAGGATTTGACCAGCAACTCACATCTTCATTTCATTCTTCAGAAATAAAGGGATGGTTACTGACACACTCACTACAAGCAGGCCACGGGCTTCTTCCAGAGCTCATGGAATTGACCGAGTAAGTCATGTCACATGAAATAAACACAGGGCTTCCTTTCTCAGTTGGGTAACAAAAGGACATAAAACATGGTCATTAGTTTTCCTTGAAATAGCACCTGTAAGTTCACGTGTTCAATACCTGCAAGAAGAATTAAGCCATTCAGATGCTCTATAGCCACATTCTAGTGGTAAGGTAAACCTGTATCACTCTGAAGCACTGACTGAGAAAGAAAGCAGTCAGTTCCTAATTCACTTTTCCAAGCTTGCATCTTAAGATGTCTAAAATGGACTAGCTCCATATATTGACATTATTACTAAATGGTTGTGTTCAGCATTTTCTATAACACATTTTTAAGAGGCTTTCAACATCTTAAAGAAAAAAGTTTATTTTGAAACTTTTCACATCAAAATGCTGAAGCAACAGTAAAGCGTGAAAAGAGGATTTCGGCTGCAACAGCATTAAGCCTCATATAGTAAAGCTTTTAATTCCTACCCGAGGCAGGTATTTCTGTTGTCCCACACTGCCTGATCCCTGAGAAATAAAAGTGAAATAATGCCTTTTTCTACTATTCCACTCTATCTCACCACCAGATTTATCTTTGTTGTTAATTCTCTCTATAACTGTGTACATAAAAATAAAAACCACATTTGTGCACATAAAACCAACATTATTAATTCAAAATTTGGTGTTTCCTTTTTCTTAGTTTTGCCTCAGGATGGCAAATCTCATGAACATGTTTGAGTTTAATACTTCTTTCTCTGAATCCTGTTAATTCTGTGTACACTTAAAAATAATGAAACGTAACTGAAAGCACTTCACTCTATGTGGTAAACTAGATCGCTTTATCCCTCTTGGTTGGGATTACGTAGATTAAGTGATAGCACTCCAGTAAAATGATAACAGCGAGGTTAATAAAAAACTTTTTTAAAAGATTGCATCTTCCCGGAAACAGAGCAACTTAATGATCTTAATTCTGCTCTCAGTCATGTGGCTGTAAATCCAGAGCAATTTTGATGACTTCACTGAGCTTATTCTTCCTCAACTGAGAAAAGAATTTCCCACTGTGTATGAATACTGAAAAGTCACACTGCAGTAGCCAAGGCTGGTTGCAGAGGTCAGGCTGACACAAGCTGCAAGGGAACGCAGCAATACAGGCTGAAGCCCCTCAGTTCCACCTGTAAATCTGTGTTTGCTGGTTGATGTAACACTTCAAAGCATAATGCAGCATAAATCACAAAGTTGAAAAAACAAAACCAAAGAATTATAGCCACGGTAGAGGAGTGATGTGTTTTGATTCTTCTGCCCATTTATGCTCAGCCTTTCAGGTTAAGAAAGAATGAATGAACGATTTCAAAAGTAAGAATGTTTATAGGCCAAGGATCAATTTTTCTGGCATGACTGATGAACTCTGCATCAGGAGATTTAGATAAAACAGGAACCCTAGACTTAAAATGTTTGAAAGCAAAGAACAATTCAGATAAGGGCACCCCAGCTGTGATCAATGCAACGGGACAGCAGATTACAAGTCGGACACCGAGTGCACTGGCCAAAGAAAAACGCAATAGCTCACCGAGAACAGCACAACCACTTATCTGTAGTTTTGATCAGAAATTCATACCCAAGCCACAACTTCAATTATGGAAGCCCTGAATTTACAATTTTGAAAGCAGTCACAAAACAGAAAAGTGATTAATGCCAGAATCGTGTCTGTGCCTTAACAATTCATCTATACTCTAAACCAACCAACCTTCCAGTTACCCAGCAGCACTCACTGTGCAAGGCAGCAAAACTGTACATTAAGACTGGAAGCGCATGGAGGCAGAAAGGGCAAGACATTTTTAATGCCGGTCCTGAAGTTGCTAGTGATGAATGAGACCTCTGGTTGGGGTGGAAGAAGGCATGTATGTGCTCTGCAACCACTTACGCAAAGTGTGCACAGGCCAGCAAGGTACTGAATTTCTGTAGGGGGAATGGTTACAAGTTCTTCCATTTTGGAGGGCAAATCCCAGCTTCTGGCAAAATAAAGGATTACTCAGTTATGCTGGTAGCCTGTCTGCTCTCCTCCATTACCAGTCAAATCCATAGCAATCCATAGGATTTCATTAGCCCTGACTGAAATCCAGTTTCTTCCTGTTTTAGTGATTATTGGCCATACTGCTATGAGGTTATGGAGACAACTCTTACTATTCATTGAGCAGTTAGATTATTCCAGTGATAGATCTCCCACAGAAAAAACTGAGAGTATCCTTCTCCCACAAGACCTTAAAATACCACAGCTGAACCAGCTGGGGCAGGGGATTTGAACTCACAGCTAGACAGAGAATTGGATCTATTTTTTTCCATTCTGGATAAATGCCCATTGCTTGGTTGAAGGAGCAGGGAGTTTGCTGGCAGGCAGAGCAAGGGAGCCTGGCTGCTCAGCACCAGGCTGGAGCAGGACCTTTGCCCCCCAGTCAGCATCCTCCATTTGCGTGAACGCTTCCTCCTCACAGCTACTCCTAAGGGGTGGCATACGGGTGCCACAACTCTCTGTGCAATAACAAAGTGTATCGGGTGTCAGTGTTGGGTATCTGTATTACTGCACCATTGTAAAAACCGCAACACCAGTCTTAGGAGCTGCCATAGGCTTGGTAGCTGAACTCTTCACCCTGTACTGCCCAGAGCCTCCATCACTGCCCCTCCACAGTCTCCCCCCACACCTCGTGGTGCTGCTTCCACCGCTGGCTGTAGTCCTCCTGGAAATGGTCAGTGACCCCCGTTCCCCAGACAGTGAAGATGAGAAGCCCCTGTCTCTTACCTACAATCTACTAATCCTTCTTCAAAAGGCTGAACAACGACCATCTGGAGATCACAGCAACCTCCTGACAGAGGAAAGACTTGTATTCAAACATGTCTTTCACACTGAGCGAGGTATGTGGTGAATCCTGGGGACCTTTTGTGTAAGGTTAAAGTGTGCTCTCTGGCTTGGGCCATACAGGTGAAGAAGAGGAGGGCTCAGGAGCCAACTTGATAATTTTGTGGGGCTCAGCTGTAAGCTAGAGCACTGAGTTTCTGGCTGCCCAGTAGAAACCCCAACTGATACAAGACACAGCAAGTAAATTGGGGTTTTGAGGCTCTTGGCAGCAGCCAAACATTAAATCTAGGAACCCAATGCCTTCTGTGTCGTTGAAAATAGTAACACCTGAACAGTTTCAGCCATAGAAGACAAGGGAGCAGACCTTTAAAAGTCTGACACTTCCTACACTATTCCTAGATACTTCCAGGAACAAACACATTGTTTATTAAACCAGCTTCACTCTTGAAAACCCGGAAGGCCAGAAAGCCTTGCTCCTAAATCAAGATTCCTTTGGCCACCCTCCTTACAAACCTTCTAATTCTAAATATCAAAAATACCTGGAAACACCCAATTCCAAATAATGACAGAGTGGAGGGAGACTGTCCCCCCCGCCCCAGGACTCTGGACCTCAAGCACAGCCCACAAATTCTCCTCATGAAAACTCTCATCCTTCCCAGGCTCAGCAGCTGGTGAAGGAGAGTGTGGCATCACCTTCTTTCTTTGTCACAAGCAGCTGCGTGACCCTGTCATGTATAATCAAACGTTTACAGGTATTTAAACGCCTGAGTCCCACTAACTTCAGAGGCAAGCAAGATCCTCATAGCTTTGAGGAGCTGAGTCTGTGCCCCTTGGGATTGTATCTGGTAAAGCAAGAAAAAAAAAGTTACAGTACAACAGAGTACAACCATACTGTGATCAGGCCACAAATTAATTAGCATTCACTGAACTAGCACAGGAATCAAGCACATCCTGGACAATGCATAAAATACCTGATTTTGAAACTGTCGTCTTTGTTATGGCTGTTTCACTACTGTCCAACTATTCAGATGAAAAATCATAGACAAGTTGTGAAAAGTCATTTCACTTAAGTCTACAACCCAAACATTACATAGAAAATGGGGGCTATCAAGAGCTTAATTGGGCTTTGCACAAATGCAGAAAAACCCTCCACACATCTTTTTCATTCTGTGTTGGCAGGAAGCACAAAAATGAGAATCAGATGCAGAAAACACACACTTTCTACACGGTACAAAAGCCCGAACCAGAATGTCTTCAACAAACTGCTGTGCTTAGCTTTCATCCCAGTTTCCTGCAAAGCTTTGCACAGCGAGTGCCACCGCTGCTTGCTGTCTTGGCAGTATCAGCAAGAGCTCCTGGGGTGCCCTTCTGTTTTCACACTCCGTACTGTGAAACAAGCCAGCAACAGTATGCTGTGCCAGGCGGGATGCAGGGAACTGCCAGGGATCCTGCTTGAGTGCTGCAACCTATCCAGAACTGTAAGCAGTGACCAGGACTCCAGCTCAACTACTTTGCATTTCATTCATAGCTTTTCTTTGGTAATGTGAAAATAAATGGAAGATAATAATCCAGTAAACAGCCCCCTTTTCAAGAAGGATACTTCCAAGGACACACGCTTTGCTTTCAAAAACTGCTGAGGATGACCCGTGCAGTAACTAAAACTGCTCGCCAATTCTCAGCAGCAAAACTTTTCAGTTAATTCATCTACTTTTTTCAGTTTGTAGTGTTTGTTTAGCTTGGTTCACATCACACCTCCAGTTTTGAGGCAAAACCATAAACCATTACATTGGCACAACTGTGGGTGTGATAAACACTGGCAGGAGGTGGGAAGGTGTAGATCAAGCAGTGAGATTCCCATCGTTCTCAAATGCTCTTGCCAGAGCAAGAACTGCAACGTAGAGCCACACCCTGTCTGGGTGCTTACCCCTGGTCACAGCACATGCACAGCTTTTACACAAATCTGTACTGGATTTCTACGTGTTGTAGATCATAGTATTTCATTTATCTAATCTGCATCAGTAGGGGTGTGTGTGTGAAAGATGGATGAAAGAATCATGCATCAGAAGTCCAGACACAAGATGCAGGTGTTGAACTTAGTTTTAAACAGGGTGGCTGTGGCTGAATTCCCTTTCAGTTAGAGACAACGAGCCGGAAAAGAACTTAACTGACAAAAAAGTAGCTGAGTTGTCTGCAAAGTGTTCTTTGAGTTAAATACACACTAAATACAGCACACAGAGATGCTATTTTCCTTCCTCTAAGTAAATATGGTGTTACACCATTCTTTTACATATTCCCCATAAAATCAACCCTCCCGATTTCAGGTTAACTTTTTTTTTTTTTTGTGAATTCTCCCTCTACTCACACCTAGCATAGCTGGGGCATTTCCCACCTTAGGTGCACACAAGTGCTACTTGCAGCTGGACAATTTCCCGTCTACCTGCTTCACAGGTTCTGTCTTGCTGCATTATTCTTGCTCTATTTCCCTTCCACTGCAATGCTTGGTTGTTGCACCTGTCAGGACTCAGCAAGAATAGTGCTCTATTTTCTTTCTGATGCTATTGTGAAGATAGGGCTTGACTCAAAAGCTGGTAGCTAAAAAGGGAGAAGAGAAGGGATTGTCAATGGTTTGTGAGCAATTATTGATGAGACGACGTCTCAGCTCCATTATTTTGCCTGTAGTTACCTCAAATGCAGTGGGGAGGAAGCCTTTGAGAGGAGCTTGGCAACTTTGACATGTCCGTCAGATGGCATCTTACAATAACCATGGCTATGATTACAGGACTGCTGCATACAGTCAGAAACTGAAGTGTAACGTTTAAGGATATTCCTGTCTTTGTAAGAGAAAGGGCAGCACAGAGAGGCCACGAGGGTGGGTCAAAGAGTTGGACAGTAGAGGAGGGAGAGGGATAACAAGCACAGGGCTAACCACACCAACCCCTCTATTAATGGCACGTAACGGAGGCCATTATCAGTGACACTGGCTCACCTGCTGGCAAAGCCTGGAAGGTGCAAAGCAACTGCAGGGCTGTTCAACGCTGGTGAGGCTGAGGGCAACCTTTCGGCAGCACGCTCGAGAGGAAGCATGCCCTGTCACAGCGGTACTGCACAGCTCACCAAGGAGGAAGCACAGTGTGGCAGACTGCTTGCTTCCTATGCAAGACTACTGACATCGCTAAGGTACCTGTTAGTCGACAACGTCTGTGGGTTTTATGGTACACAAGTTTAACTGTCTAACTTCAGGAGGAGTATGAAGTTCTGCTTTGTTACTGAACTCATGATTTGGGGTTGAAGGCAGATGAGATGACTAGGTTTCTTGTATTTGTTATTCAGTGCAACACTCGCCCTGCTCTGTGGATTGCCTTGAGCACCTCTGCAGCAACAACAGATATATTCTGTCTCTAGAAGTTACCTTAGATCTTTACCACAGAGTTAACTGCTCAAGTTCTTGTCTTACAAGATCATAAAACAGCTTCACAATCGAATTAACAACTTATATTCATTCAGTAACAACAGAATTTTTATTCAAGAATGGGACAGCCTATTAGGACAGTCAGGTTCCCTTAAAACATCTCAAAAGACAAAGAGCATGATTTCTGCAAAATGCTGTGATACTTCCAATGCTTTATTACACTCAGTGGCATAGAAACTAACAGGCCAACAAACCTGTTGATGTACCACTGGCTACTGACAACTAACATTTTTTAAAGGTCATTATTTGCCATGGTTAACTGTGCTATTAGCGAAGTATTTTGGTGGCTCTGAAAGCAGAATGCTTTACAACAGCATACATTTCCATGTATCAATATCCCTTTTAGCTTAAAGGTGGGTTGGAGTTTTCAGGTTACCATACCAGGAATGCTGGTGGTAACATTTCTCAGGCCTCCAATAATTTCTGCTGTTGGCTGAATCCAGCCACTTTAATGTCCTTAAATTATTTTGAGTGAACAATATTTGACTATAATTCTGATTTGTTGACAGGAAATTTTTTTGTAAATGATTTAGTCAAAAAATCTGCACTTTCCAAATAGTATTTACAAATTATCTAAATGCTACTACTCTGTATCTTTCAAAGAGCATCAATACCAAATGCGTTTACCACACGTTATGAGACCCTTGCCACGTGCGTTTAGAGCAGCGCTCCCTCCGGTCTGGCTCCAAAGTTAAAGCATCTGAAGTGTAAATTGTGTGTGACAGAGCCAAGGAAACCCACTTTACTTTAACCTTGTTAATGGTGAGCCAGATGGAACTGCTGAGGCCACCCATTGTTCAGGTTTGCATTTTTGTGTAATACCATGGTGTAGGTCCATAGGGCCTCATGAATTCCGCTCCTCTGAATATATACTGTGCTGTTAAAGGCACTGAAAGGATCAAGCTCGGCTCTGAGAGCAGCTGGCTTTGTATTTTTTTAATGGTTGTTAGCAGCAGCAGCAGGTCCATTCTACTCCCCCATTCTCCCCCTGCCCTTCTTAAAATCCTGATCTGTTGGTTCTTGAATGAAACCAAACCCTAACTCTGTCCTATGCAGCACATCATACATTACCTCAGGTTCACTCCCCCAAATATTCATCAAAAAGTCTCAGATTTTCTCTCCCTTGCAGCCTCAGACCCTGCCCCAGCGGTTCTTAATCACACAAATAATGATCACCGACTTCATCAACAGTCAGGTTGTAATTTCCTTTGTACCAAACCCAGGTAACCTGTGCCTGCATAATTTTTGTTACTGATCATCGCCTTCTGAAAATTTGGTTAATTTTCCCTGTCTTGACCGCTTTTGTGCCTTTAAGATGAAAATGGAAGCAAGAGGAGTTTTGAGTAAAGACAGCCCACAGCTGACTCCTCAGTCTGAGAAATAAGGGAAAGCTTGCAAATTGTTACATGCCAAGACCCATCTCTACAGTGCTTGTGATGTAGAAGATAACATCTCGCAATGCCTGTGCCATGATGCGGCAACGTCAGACATTTGCTGGTGAAAAGCTGCAACACACGATGTAACAGAGGTAGTGAAAAACCCACAAGACTATGGCTGGCTGCCTAACATGTTTCCAGCTGTGGTGCGAGATATCATAAAGGTTGGGAGAGAGGTGTACTGTTCTCCCTGTTTACTCCAGCTGTGGTGCATGCTGTTCTGAATGGGATGAGAAAAGCACAAAACCATCAGAAAAGCAAACTGCACCTCACAAAAAGGAGACTGCAGCCAGAAATAACTAAATTGCACCACCGAGCACCAAATAATGTGTCTGCCTCTTTGCGGGAGGACTTTGACATACTGGCTTCTGAAGACGATGCAGTTAGCATAACCTGTGAATGGTATTAGAGGGATGCTGCAAACAATTATCTGTTGTTACAGAAACTACACAGATGCTTTTGCAACACTGGGGCTCATCAGGTTATTAAAAGGGCTGAGAAACCATAATCAATACTTCAGAGCGAATTCCCTGACCTGTTTGAAGTGACTTGCTTTTGCACTACATCGGTAGAAGGAAGGAAGGAAATCCCCCTAACCAGATCCTCAGGTCAGTGCCTCATCTGGTGTAGGAGACACACTACTCGTTGAAATATATTCCTGCCATTCCCAGCTGGCCTATGTGCCTTTGGGAAGAGGAGCCAGGAGGCACCCAAAGCTCAGCAGCACTGAGCCCGCTGTAGTGTGGAGTAGGGAATCAAGGACCTGATCATTTCTTTTCTTTCCCCAAGCTGCTCTAGACACCGTCAGGAAGAGCAGCTTCCCCTTTCCTACCTGCTCCCCAAAAGCAGAAAAATGGCAGCCAAACTCCTTCCTGGAGTTCCTATAACCTGACATGAAGGCTTTGGGGCAACCATGGCTGGCTGCCAAAGGGGAAGACCAATGAACTGGGGAACCACAGGAAAGACACGCTGGCAGGAAAGGCAGGACATGGTAATCTCAACTTTCTCCCCACAGCAAGAAGGTCAGTTTAAATCCTGTCCCTCACCCCTTTATCTGTTACGTAAATAGTAGGGTGCAACTTAGGAAAGTTATTTTTAACTTGAATATTTCTTTAATATGTCCTTAAAGGCTGCCTAGATGCTATGAGGTGGCTTAGTGGGATACACTGCACAAGGCACAGCAGTTTTATACTCACTATGTTGTTAAAAACATTTCTCATTCCAAATCATAAATCACAGAGGAGCACACGAGGTTCAAAAACAAGTGAAGCTCTCAGGCGCGGTAAACTATTTTTTACCCATTTCAGAGTTCATGTGGTAAACCTTATTTTAACTGGTAATTTTCCTTTGCACACTGTAACATCCTTTTTGAATGCCAGATTACCTTTTGTACATTTCCATTGTCTAAGAAAATAATCTAGTTAACAAAATACAAATGCTAGGTAAGGTACGATAATAAAGGTAAGGCATGATTTGCAACTGATAAACTAACATTGCACTCCACCCACTTTTTCTAATTTTGCCAGGTCTTCTCTATTGGATGCAAGGCTGTCATACACATTTTGAGATCAGACTGGCTTGATTGCCATTGCCTGCAGGTTTTATGTCTGTCTTTCATAAGCATGCTTTAGCCCTAAGTCCATATCCCAAAGCAAAAGCTGTTAATAACCCTGGACTGATGTGACGCTTGGTACTTTAGCACCCTAGGATGGAGATTATATGTCCCCCCTTCATTTCATCATGCTAAGCTTCCCTGAAGCTTTGTTTCTTTCAGAGGCAGCTGTCTGCATTTCCATACCTTACCCTGCCTCTTGCCACCAGAGTTAAAATCACATGTGTAACAGTTAGAAAAAACAGCTGCAAAACTATTTTCCCTATGAAGTCTTGTAGAATGAATTAGTTCAGCTGGTAACTTTCCTCTGATGATGATGATGACGACAAGAAAACTTTAAGCTGTCTTATAGAAAGGGAAGTCATCAATAGATCCGGACTTCAGTTGCCAGTATCACACTGTACAAAAGGAACTCTGAATAACATTAGTATCACTGTAGAGCTTTATCATAAATTATTTTTTAAAAAGGCACTGGTTAGGGGTTTTGTTTGTTTGTTTGTTTTTAAGGTACTTGGCTTCACTTCCCTGGTAACTGATGGTAATTGAAAGATTTGCAATAAAACTAGTTTGCTGTCTCAACATAGTACATTAACATTTTATAACATACTTTTATACTTTATCAGTATTTATGAATGCTTTGAAAACCTCACAAATTCCTAGCAAAGACTAAGAAAATATTCATGTCTGGAAGTATCAGGGAATATATACTTTCCTTCTTTGGAAGCCTGGAAAACACAACATTGAATGGATTACATACTGAGTTTCAAAAGGTTACTGACACACGTGTACTTTTCAGCATTACAGTACTACCAGCTTTAAGTGCTGATTTTATATAATCCTTTCCCTTCAGTGAGAAAATTTCCTTTGAAGAACTGTCATTAAGAAATCTGAAACATTAACTTCTTGTGTATTACACTCTATAATTGATGCATATAGTAAAATTAGATGGAAAGAATATGGTTCCGGCTACTGTGTGTGAAATGTATGTTATTTTTTTCCTTGTTGTGAAGAAGGCAGGTTATCATTTTAGTACATTCAAGTTCCGAAGTAAAACTCTGAAACTGTAACAAACTTAAGATAATATGATCGATGTGAAATAGCAGAACACTACACTAGGAAATGCTAGTTTTCTCCAATTGTTTCACATCATTCACAGCAGTTCAAACTAATGCAACAGAAACAGAAAAAAAAATAAACAGATTGCTCAGAGGAAGCTGGTGGGGAAGGAAGAGCTGTGATTACACCACACACTGCACTTCTCCAAGCCTACCGCTCGCATTTTGCAAATTTCGAGGAGCAGCTGCTGAAAGGCAGGAAGGGAATTCAGAAATGACCGCTGCATATGCGCTGCTCTGCCATTCTTAAACACCAGACTAGAAGTTAACAGTGAATTAAGCCTGATGACTGCAGCTTTTAAAGGTTGCTCTTCAGCCGCACAGGGATGTCGGGCACGGAGCTGAGGAATGCTGCTCACCTTCCCAGTCAGTCGCTGACTTCCTGGTACAGTACGGTTTAACACAAAAGTTAATGGTGTGGTGACACCAAAATGTCTAAAATAGGTAGGATTTGCTTTTCTCATCCTGTTTTCTTTCCCTGGCCAGGAAAGCAGCAAGCTGCAGCCCTGCTAAAAGCACAGACCATCGTTCTTGCGGGGAACTGGTGTGCAGTGGGATCTGGTACTTCAGATCTGTGTGGCAGTCCAACAGGGGAAGCTTGAATAGAAAAGGCCTTGCCTGGGATGCTCCCCAAACCCTCTGCGAGGTCTTGCCAGTGCCTATTTACACCTCAGCCTTTTGGAAACCAAACCTAAGTCCCTGCTGGGTTTTGTGCTCCTGACACTTTCCTCCAGCGAACCCCGCTGGCTCTTAAATTAATTGCTCCTACTACAGGGACCACAGAGCCACCACCACGTTGCCAGGAACGTCTCTGCCACGCCAGAGAGCACAACACGTTTCATGCCCAGCTGCCTGTAGGGTTTCGTACTCCAGATAAATCCACCAAAAGCAGAGCTGTTACCAAGAGGCATCCTCTGCTCTGCCACCACCCTATCTGTTTGCTCCTCGGGACCTGTTTTTTTTTACAGGATTAGTTTCTCTCAGTTACGCTCCCTGAACTGGCTCTCTGCAGGATTAGATCAACCCCAGTGACCCTGTTGGGAGAGGACCACAACGCTGGCTAGGGGCACAGGGGGGCCAGAGGGTGCAGGGGGGCCCCCGGTAATGTGAAACTGCACCCGAGCAGCGACCTGGCTTACACAGCCAGGGGCAGCACCCATTTCTTTTAAAGTCACAGTTCCCCTACAAGAAAAAATAATGAATGGGAATTCAATTTGTTAATGCTGTCCAGTACCTGGGAGATTCTCATTTCTTCAGCTTGTATAGCACAGTGCAGAAAAATTAACAACTAAAAAACCTTGTATGCTTTATACTTAAAATTAGTGCAGTATCACTTTCTGAAATTTACAGTATTTTAAACTTACTAGTGTCTCTCTAACAAGGAAAAACACCCTGACAGGCATCATTTGTCAGCCACCAAAAAAAAAAACAAAAAAAAAATTAAAAAAAAAAAATCAGTTGGACTCTGAAGCACAGCTGTCTGAGTCTTTGGCTGAAGAGTTTTGGGGCGATTGCTGGGGAGAGTTTTGGGAAGCCTGGACCAGACATAGCTGAACACTAGCTGTGTGTCCCGAGGGGATGTCAGTGTGTGACGAGGAAGAGTCCCAAGACCCGGCTACATATTAATGGACACAGGCATGAGATACAGAACCAGCTGTTGGAAATTTATGCTCTTGATATTGAGCATATATGATTTACAAGCACATACAAAGGAGAGAAAAAAAATCTCAGGATGTTCAGTGACTACATCAACAATAACCTAAATGTACATATTTATTGCATGCTTGAGAACACCAGTATTAATGCAAGAAATTTTAAGTTAACCCCCAAATCTGAAGGAATCTGTCTTGAATCCCCTTGAGAAAGGGCATGGCCTGGGGTTGGGCCAAGGTCATCTCTCTACCTTGCCCATGTTCATCCTTCTTCCAGAGAGGCTCTTTTCCTCTGCAGAAAGAGACTGCATTGTATGCCGAATTAAGTTATTGGCATGCTCTTCCAAACAGGTCTCTAGGGCTGCATCTATTACAGCATCCTCAGGAGAACTCTCCTGACCATGTTGCTTGACCATTTCAGTAGTCTCAGCCTATGGGTGCGTTTGGCAGCGTCACGAGCGCTACCTGTCTGAAATACCAAGAGGGGAACTGTACAAGCGCCTTGTCTTTTTACAGCGAGCACAGTGCAGCCCATCCTCTCCCAGAAAGGGACACATGAGCGTGCTCATCCACGTCCCACACGGTAGCAGCAGAACCCCTACCTTCGGGCCACGCACTTGGCCTCCTTCCTCAAAGAGTCCGTGCACAGCCGGGAAAACCAGCCCTCCCGCTCCGCAGGGCTACACGCCAGCCACAGCACACCTACAGGGAGCCTGGCGCTTGGCGCCAAGCCATTCCCTCACCAGACTTCAGCACAACCACAGCTGTGGCACACGTCTTCATCTGCGCTGGCTTTCACAGCTAACGCACGCTGCACGCACACAGAGTACCTGGGGCCCCTGGGCGGCTACAACGGGGTGAGCCCTGGCAGAGAGCTGGATCCCAGCCAGGCAGAGCCCTGGCCAGCCACGCACCCTGGACCATGAGTGCAAGGCACACAGCTACAACTTAATGCTGTTCTCTGTCTCTTGGTCAGCTTGCAGCTGACCCATGTTGGGTGCTCCACTTCTTCTGAATCATATGAAATATGCACGTTAAAGAAGCTTCTCTAACTATTCCTCACCTTTTCTGGGGGAAAAATAGGGGCAAAAGGAAGATGAGCACTACAGCCTGCCTGATTCAGGGCAGAAGTATGCTGAAGACCTGTCTACAGGCACTGGAAGTCATCAGAGTCCACAAAAAGCATCAGTCTGGAAGCAGCCCTACCTCCGTCTGCCATGGAGGTGAGCACTGTCCGCCCACCACTTCTCTTTAATCCAGTCAGCCCCAGCCCCACGAACTACCTAGTTCATATCCAGCGATCCCTTTTACCACATTTCCTCCCATCTTCAGTTCTTCAACCCCCCCCCCTTCACTTCCATCCTGATTCTGCTCCTAATTGTCACATTTAGCTTTTACATACTCATATGCACAAACCGTTTCAGAGGTCACAGCTGGCTACTTCAAGGAAATGAGGATTTTTAAACTGACAAACATGAACTATCGTTTAATAAAGCAGTGCCTTTTTTTTAAAAAAAAAAACAAAACAGATTTGTTTCCAGTCTTTACCCATAAACCTGTCCCTGTGGAATCTTTTATTTTTTCTTTAACTAAATGAGAATCTGCTTTAAGAAAACAATTCAAAGTTAAATGAAAATGGATTTATATGCCACACACAAACTGTAGTCCTCTACAGTGTAACAAAATATGCAAGCTTAAGCAAATTTACCACCTGCTACCACAGAAAGGGAACATGGTGGTATCCTGTTCCCAACACAGCATCTCATTATAGCAGCCGGATGTTTCCACTACAGTGATTAGTGTGCATACAGTGTCACAATTAATTTCCAGTACTAATACCATCTTACAATTCATATACTTTTTCACTTACAGTCTCAACCATAATCTGTAATTGAAGAATTTTTGGCAGGTTTGTGAAAACTCTCAACTGACCTTAGACGGGCAAGACCATAGATGGAAAAAGCGCATGTTGTGATATCGTTACTTCTGTTGTTACCTGGCCCAATGAGAGCAAGCTAACACAGCTATATTGGTATAGCTTCATTTTGTCTAATACCTCATACTGCAAAAGGGGAATAACGTAAAACAACACACTCTAGGATGCACCAGCAGAGAGAACTGGGAGAAAGGAGCACATGCTGTGGCCCCGCTGACTACACAGACATAGAGTGGGGACTGTCAGCTGGTTAGAGGAAGATGTCCTACTAATGCAACACATGCAGCATATTTTAGAAGCAGCCAGTCACAGAGAGTCTTAGCTACCAGCAACTGCAATAAACTAAACGGGGTTACAAAGCCAGGATTCACCATGTTCCACAGCATCACTTTATTACACGACTATCTGTACCAAGCTCACCTGGTGGAAGTTTGGAATACAAAGGGAGTATCACTGTCAGCATAAGAAAGAAGCACTAATCAGTTCCTGTCCGCTTTACCTTGCACCTGTAACTTCTTTTAAATCGATGAGCTCATCAACATGTACATCTCATTCTGAACTGATCTTATTATTAAGTCATCTTCCTTTTGATACCCACTTTCTTCAATGCAGCCGAGGCAACCTTTCCTAAATCTATTGTGTATACATTTATGCGTATACTATATATGTGTATAAAACACATACGTATACAACAGATTTAATACATTTTTGGGCTCTTCACAATTGAAGTCAATCTTCTATAAAATGCATCGTAACATTACACTAGTGTAAAGACTATTATTATTCTGCCAAATTCAGAAGCTTTCAAATTTGACTCATTGGTATTTTATGCAAGAATTAAGCAAGAAATGTGGGCCAGTAAGAAAAATGAGATCTAATAGCTTAGATATATTACAATATACTTCTAAAGATTTTATGGATAGCTATCACCTAAAGTACCTCATAGGCATTCATGTTCACCTGGCAGTTGGGAACTATAACCACTGCTTACAAAGAAAACCAACAAGCTTCTTTGCTGGTTTCTCATTCAAATCAGCAGCTAGAAACAGAGGACCACAAAAACCAATAGTTCCTTCAACAAAAAAGGCCACCAATAGTCCAGATTTCTGAAACCCTCTAAACTCAACTGCATTAGTACAAAAGGTATTTTCTGATGAGTTCTTATTTTGAAAAGAAGGGGGGCAGTGCAGGCTAAACCCTAGAAAGCAAAACAGAAGAAATCATCTCTTTATGGCAGTTCGTGCTAAGGAAGTGACTCAGCTGAGGCAAATTACAGAGCCCATTTGGAGACACTGATTCCAAGAGCACTGGGAACTGCAGTCAGAAATCTGGTGCAGCTGCACTGCCAGAAATTTCAACCTTCACAAGCACATAAGCCTGAAAATACCATTTGCAGTAATTCTGATCAGTTTTGTCTAGCTCTGCAGCAATTTTTTGATGTGAAAAAGAACATGTGAGAGAACTGAGGATATATTGTCTACCTATTTTTCACACAGATCAAGCAAAAACAAAGCAGGATTTCATCATAAAAAAATCAAATATAATTTCTAAGTCATTAAAAAATTGTATTATCACTTCTGAGTTTTGAATTCCTCCTTCCTCAAACTCAGCAAGCAGTCTACTTTGCCCTGCAAGCTACTGCACACAAAACTTAGGCAGTTCTTAGTACATTTAGAACTAATGCTACAATAATTAAGGGATGAAAAACCTCCAGCACCCTGGAGCAGTTTTCGATCTGTAGATTTCAGGTATCTATAAGACTACTTTTAAAGGGTGGGCAAAAGACAGTTAAGAAAAGCAGACTTGTGGACAGGATGTTTGAATCATCAGACATCATGAAACGAGAGGATACACACATCCAACAAAAATCCTGGGGAGCAGGTCTTCCAGGTTAAAAAATGTCTGTGTGTATCACTGCTCTCTAATAATTCAAATACCCAAGAATCACAATTAGTATTGCAATTAAAACCAGCAGTGATTTTAAGTATTAGATGGACTAAGAAGGAAACCAGTTCTGCACTGAAGAGTTTACTATCTAAACAGACAGAACAGAGGGAAGGTATAGAAAGGGCTTAGGCAAACAAGAAAGTTATCTCTAAGTCATGTCAGGCACACTAACTTTGTAGTTGCTTAACTTTTTTCCTTTATTAATTAACAAGTCCTCTGTTCCTTCACAATGATTCACGTGTTTTCCCAAGTGGGTAACCAAAGCCGTTCTGTAAAACAGAATTAGCTCTCCATCCATCAATCCTACCGATTTATTTAACCACAGAGAGAGCTGACAAGCAAGAATCACAAAATGGCTGATCAGAAGCTACCCCATTTTATCCCAAGAATCCAAACAGGGAACAGATCTCCAAGATAAAACAGCCTTCAGGGTTGGTCCTGCCCCTTCAAACACTCCCCGTTTCCCCTATGCCTGTGGTACCCCTGGGGACGGAGGGCACAGCTGGCTGTGGCAGTACCCCCAGGGACGCAGGGCACACCCAGTCAACGGTGGCACCGCCGGGGTCGCAGGGCACACCCGGCCGCGGTGGCCCTTGCAGCTGGTAGAGCTTCTCCAGCCACCCCAGTGAAATGGCAGGAAGGAAACAAAGCGGTGGCTGCGTCCGTGGGAAGGGTCCAGGGGCTGCTGCAGCCCGCAACGGCTCCTCCTGCTTTCCCTTCTTTTCCTTCCATGAAGGAGGAAGAAATGATGGTGATCATTTTGCTCAGTTTCCCCTCAGGTGCAAGTCAGGGCTAAAAGCTCCAAAAGGAAGGTTTTAGCCTTTAGAGGAAGAGTTTGTAAAGTTATAAACTTGCACAGCGGTTTAAATCTGATCCTTCACTACTGAAGGAACAGTAATAACGTGTGGAGGTTAGGCTGAAGCTTACATGGCTGTCTGCTTGAGTTTAGCTGTATTTTATAGTACTTCAGTTTAATTAGTAGCCATACCTGTAGGAGAAGTACCATAATCCATACACTGTTAGTCAGAGCCTGAGATGTGAGATATCCATAACTTTGTTTTCCTTCCTGCATGCTGAAACACTAGTCTGGCTTTTGCATGTGATACTGAAACCACTTCTATTTGCACTTTAAACAAGACAAAAATGTGATTGCTTACACAAATCCTTGAGCTTGCATAATTTTCAGATGTGGAAAGGTGTCTTTTGCTAGACAATCTTTGAAATTGATTGTACAGATGAAAGATGAAGTCCTCATTCTTCTAAAACCACATACTAATGAATTTCAAACTATGACAGACAAGAACAAACAGACAGTGCTGTTTTCTTTTAAATCAATTTATAATCTATGAAAGAACATTCCTTGGTGACAAGTTTGCATTGGAAAGGAATTCACATTTGAAAAGCTGTAACAAAAAGAGATGCTTACAAATGTTTTTAAGCATCACAGTCAGGAAATTTTAATACGGGAATAATTCTTCCCATGTACTGAGAGCACTCGTATTCTCCAGTGAGAGCAAGGGGTCTTCAGCAGACCACAAGCAAGATTCAGGTTCCACAACACTTGCTACTGCTGTTTATAAGAAACAGAGCTAATTAAGTGCATACAGACTGTATGATCAGATCCTGAATTATCCTAAAAAATGTTGCACAAAAGCATTTAGTATACAAAATACATAGTGTGTTTATACTGCACAGGCATTATGTTTCTGCAATAAAAAAAAAAAAAATTCTTCAGTGTTAATGTGCTCAAATAATATAAACTGCTTGCATCAACAAACACAGTACAATTAGCTTGTTACCCTTAAACTGAGTTTAAAATAAGCAAATTGTTTGATGACTTTGATGTTTTCCACCCAAAATGTGCTGGCTAATTTTTCCATTCCAGTTCCCATTCCAATCTTTTAACTGCCTTAATCTCCTGCCCTCAGATGTTGACCTCCTAAGAACAGAGGTCATAGGTTAGCACAGACAGACCTCAAAAGATCTGGACTATCAATTCATGCCTGAAAGATTTCTCTTCCACAAAAGAACCACTAAAAAAGCAAATTCCAAAATCCAGCTCCACAGGCTGCATAAAAAATAAACTTGTTGACATGTTACATTCGTAAATATACTAAAAAGATTGGCTCTAAACAGCATGAATTAATTTCTGTAGGATACAAAAATAAATAAAACCAATGGCATGGACATGGAATAATGACTTAACTTCAAAGATAAAAAATGAAAGCTCTAGACAGGAGAGAATTAAGAGTCAGCATCTTTAACCACAGATATGTATGTTTTAAATGTTTCTAATCTCTACATTTGAAAGTAGCATTTTTCCACACCAAGCATTTTTAAACACAATTTGTTTTCTTGTGAGGGTGAAAGTATGAGATTAGCTAACTCAGAAAATGAAACACCACTAGTTTATACAAATTTTACTGATTATTAGTGAGACTACTACCTCATTTTCTTGCCATAATCAGCCATACAACAGATTCCTTGCTGCTTATTTGGTCAATGAGCGTACAGCTCTCATTAAAAAAATGCCAGATGTTTCTTTTCTATGCATAAATGAAATGTATAGATTGTAAAGGAGAAAGATAACTTCATGAGGCTCCAGTGAGTTAGAAATACAGGGAAAACAAGAATGAACCATTTGATAAAATTATTTCTGAGGTCCAAGTAAAATTTGTATGTTACACAATGTACATAAGGACAAAAATTCTAGAAGTGATTAATGATATTCCCACATTTAATAACATAAAATCCCACTGAACTACTTAACAAAAAGTAAATTAAAACACTCTGTGGATTCTTTTTTTACTTAGAAAACGAAAGTGCTTAGCACATTTTAAGTAATTATTAAAAGGAGATGTAGGCACATTATTCCTAGCAATTATTATGTGGGCAGCTAACCATGATTCTCGAAAAATATATCAACGCACAAAACCATAGAAAATGAGTCTGATCAACAGGACATTAAAGATTTTTCACATACTTACTAGAAAGAAGTTATTTACAACAACTCAGGAAAAAGAAAGTAAATAAAATTAAAGCTTTACAGAGGTAAATAAATAGGCTTACATCTGAGCTATACACAATTACTGATCCTACTGCCAACTACTGATTATTCCCTCCCATTGACGGAGGGAGTAACACTGCATAATTTTATAGAACAACTCGTCTCATTATGCAGACACAGACTGACACACACACACTCTTTTGTTTTACATTATTAGTTTAGCACAACAAAAAGGCAGAGGTACTAATTTTAAACACTAGCAAATCTGAAGCTGAATTTGAAACACTGAACTATTTCAGCTTTTTATATTGGCCAAAAGATATCCATTTATCATTGAGGAAATCAAAGCATTCTGGTTAAACTTTGATGCAAAGGCTGTTGCAACATTAATTGCAGACAATGAAATAAGAGCAGTCTGTGGGTTCCTATTGTTTTCAGAGCTGTCTGAAGTAAATTAAATGCTTAGCATTTAAACTGTCCAACAGCTAAAAGAGTAAAACTCCCAAGTAACTTCTAGGCTAAAGAAAGCCATTCAGCACAAGACCAGCACAATTTAAATCAATTTTTGTACCTTCAGCTATTCATTGTAAAAGCTCTAGTGCCAGGAGACTCAACACCAGTAAGATTATAAATGAATGCAGATCAAAGAAAAGAAATTGTTTAGCTCACTCCCATATTTCATAGTGACCCTTCACAACTCTTTCCTCCTTAACTGTTCCACAGGTCTGTTACTGAGCAAACCCAGCTCCCTCTGCTCCATCAATAACACTGGCCTCGGCTCACTATTCCTCCAGCTTGGCCTTGGCCACCTTTGTTCTCTCTTGCACATGTATGTGCAATTTCTTCTGCAAAACCAGTCCCTTCATCCTCGTCCTACAGCGTCACAGTATGGTTTCAAAGAAAAAACAGTCCAAAACCCCAAGCCTGGCTGCCAGTCAGAGAAGCATTCAGGCTAATTTCTACCCATTACCTACAAAATCAGCATTCAAAAAAGAAGGAAACAATTTACACTGTAGTAACAGCCTATGAACTGTATGATGACATGCAAGTTCTCCTACATTGCCTTTTCTCATTTGCTGCTCAAAATATAAGGTAGTTATTGTATACTACTTCTTTAGCCTACTCAGTTCAATGCCTAGATTCACCACTAAATCATTCAACTAAATCTTGAATACAATACAGAAGTACTGACTTTGGGGCTCTCGCTAAGATATTGTCATGCATTGCAAATATGAATTACCTTGCAAATAGCTGTAGGAAATTGTGTGGTTTAATTGGTCTCAAGGAAATGCACAGGATTCTGGAGCACAAGAAAAAAGCCAAAGTTGTTTTCCAGAGGAGCCTTACTCTAGGTGCCCAATTTGAAATATTAGAGCCCACAGAGCACTTACTATTTTATAGCACCTGATATGTTTAGGACAAAGCTCAAACTGAGCAACTGTTACAGCTGGGAGCATTTGGTGGTTCTGCAAAACAAACTCCAGATGTGTCACATTTGTCACCCGGTAAACGAGGAACACACAATAAGGAGACTACTGCAAAAAATCCCATTTCAGATCAACCCTCCCAGATCCGCTGGAATCACCTTAGTCTTCGCAGGGCTGCAAAGCAGGAGCTTAGCTCCCACTTAATGCTTCAGCTCCTTGTATGTTAGCTCTTGACTTGCAGCAATCTTTCAAAATGGAGGAAATTTTAATTCAATCCCTGTTTGTGCCTGAGGAGATTCAGGATTCTCCACACTCCCTGAAGAGTGCCCAAACTGCCAGCTTTGAGGTGATCATTTGGAGACTGAAAAAACTCTGTGCTTCTCATATTGACATCATTTTCAGTGGTCTGCCCTCCCCAAGCCCTTCTCTTCCTTCTCCTTCCCGATCTCCCCCGCATCTGTGTTTTCATATTCCTGCTCCTTCCTAATCTTCTCCCTATCCATCGCCCTTGAAATATGTTCCTGTCACCCTGTCTGAGGGATCATAGACATCACAGGAGCATTTCTATTTGAGCTCCACTGTCTCATCTCTGAAGAGCTTCCCATAACCAGAAAAAGCAACTGCAAAGTCCCACTCAGTCCTGCTACTTCTGGATGGAGGATGCCACATTACTGTACAGGGGTGGCTTAAACCAGTACTTTTTTCCCCCAGATAAACCTACCTTTCCTGGTGGAAATATGCCCTTAAACCCATTATTTCTTCCCGTACATAGCCTATGTCTTATTACCTGCTTGACAAGTGCTCTAGCATGCTGTAGGTGCAATTGGGCGGGGTGTGCATACACAGTGGGAATAGCAGTAGCATGCCTGCACCACCACTACAGAGATGACTACCTCCGTGACACATTCCTCTTATATAATGAGCTGCTGAGCTTCTTGACAAAATAAGATACTGAAGTAAATTCACATTTTTAAATGATTCATATTTAAGTAGGTTTGAGCTTTAAGTGTCAAGGACAGAAACATGAAGCCACAGCTAATAACAGAAACAGCTGTAGCAATTTGGAATGATATTACTGCACAGACTTTATTAATTTGAAGTTAAAGGGCTCCAGAACTTTTATTCCTTCTGAAGAGCTTCAGATTCATCAATAGCAGTAAATCAAAGGTGACTTTTGGGGAATATCTGATTTAGCAGCTATGCTATAATTCAGTTTTCTCCAACTTTCAAGTTCTTGGTGTCTTTTTCAACAGGCCAAGACATATGGCAAATTTTTCCATCATCTGGAATCACCATTATAATCTTTCCTTTGTGTTGTGCATTTATTACATGCTTTGAGTATGCTCACTAGGTGATGCTGGAGTGCAACACATCAAGAAAAGCAAGGAAATGCAACTGTTTTCTTAAAATAAAAGGGATTTGGGGTTTAAGTATTTACAGTGAACTTTTTTGTAGTAAAATATAGCACAGGCTGTGTGCATTTTTTTAAAAGACAATTTGTCCTGCGAGCAGTTCTGTTCCCAGTTCATTGATAGCTATAGTGTGTCACATGAGCAAAAATCAGCACAGTCTGTACTCAGGGTCAACATCAGCTTAAAAAGAAATTTCCACAATTGAGGAAATCTTTTCAAATAATGCCCTCTTCCCAATTACTTTCAAAGCACAGGCTTAAGTATTTACTGGGTTTGGCCCTTAAAACACATGCACTTTTTTTGTTTATTCTTGTCTACTTGAAATTAGTATATTCATATAGTAGTAAGAAATTAAACAGTGAGAGAGAAATTTGAGTTGAGGAAGATGCCAGTTACATTAGGAAGATTTTTAGAAAGAGAAACAATGTTTCTTAAATTATTTACTGAAACACTTTTAACATACATTCTACTGAAGTTATACATAATCTGTTAAATTGTGCAAAGTTCTCAACTCTTTCTTGCTTCTTGCTTCAGATATGGGTAATCATTACTACAGGTAAGACGCCAGTGTATCATTAGATGTATCAGCACACCATAGCAAAGGCCTAAATATATGTTGGTACTTTACTGTAAATGAGAGAGAGCTCATCCCTTGATGAAAGGGGGTGAAATACTCAGAAAACATGAGGCCTGAGAAGACATCCGATTAAAGAAAAATATTCTGCATTCTGAAAACAGTGTATGTACTTAAGAAACCCATCTGCTGTGCAGGGACAGCTTTACTCTACACGAGGCTGCATAAAAACGACACCTTCCCACTCACTTCATCTGTTCCTTGTACATTTTCAGAATTGTATATACTTACTTTAGCATCAAATTTGGATTTCTTATTATAAACACTATGAAAAATTTGGGGCCTATCCCTTCTTAACTGTATACTCATACAAAAGATACCAAAGACAACTTTATTCAGACTTTACTCTGTTCTTAATATAAGCTTGCACTGAAGAAAATTAGGCCTAGATATCACTTAGTGGTATCACTGCCACCAGGTTCCCAGCTCTTGGCTTTAGTGCAGCAATTTGCATTCACTTGAAGTACGCAAAAGCCCTATCAGAAGGTACATCTGATGGAAAGGAAGCACGTATTTTCATGTGTCTTGTTGATTTCTGCACCTAACTGCAAAGCCCAACTCCCACCCACAGCCAAGCGAGCAGGCTGAAACACTGCATCATCATGCAGGTTCACCAGCAACGTGGTATCTGAAATAAGGCCTTGCTTTCGAGTTGCCTTGTGGTGAATTTGGTAGTTAAAAGCATGTGAAACAAGTGAATGGCTCTTCAAATGAACGAGGAAATGCCTGTATCACCACCCAGCATATTACAGTGTGCCCAAGATAACTCCTTAGCTGATCTTGGTCTCAGAAGCAGTGCATGGTAAGGGACCAAATTAAGCTTTGTAGCCTGCATCTAACTATGGGCACTTGGCTTTGCAAATTAAACAATGTTCTCTACATTTTAAATTTGGAACGGGATTTCCTACGTGTCTTCTGAAAGACAAAACCTTTCATTCTAATAGTACACATATTGTTATGCAGAACTGTAACCATTCCTACACCTAGCTCCAACATTCGAGTACTGATCTTTTGGCTCTGCATCCTGGCTCCTGACTGAGCTATGGAAGTAGGCAGGAAGGGAAAGCCATTATCATTTGAGGAAGGCAACTCCCAGTGCTGTGTGCTGGATCTGGGGGCAGAAGCTAGGCTACCCATGGCTTGCTGTCTTCTGAGGGGCAAGGCTTTTCCTGCTTGTGCTCTCGCTCTGGGGCACTTACTCTACCATAGCTCTACACCTGGCATTTCCAGAAGACTGAAGTTTAGCTACAGTCTAGGTTGGAGATGAAATCATACCAAATAGTGTATGGTCCATAGATATCGGGCACTATACACAACAGTCACTGGCAGTTGTTTTGTCTTTCCTCCCTTAAGTCACCCTCCTTTCATCTTTTGGTAAAGAAAATACCCGGTCTTGGAGATCTGATTCTGTTCTCATCAGGCTGGACGGACCAAGTCCTGGAAGCATGCCATATGTTTGGTATGCAGGAAGGTAGTGGCTGCTGAGCTCCCTTAAACACAGATGGATGATGTAGAGATTTTAACAAGGGCTGCCTAATGAATATATGCAGTAACACTTTTCAGAGGCTTCTAACTTAGATTTGGATGGGTCTGCACAAAGACAAGGGAAGATTAACCTCCTGCCCTAGAGATCCATCTCCAAGCCAGCTTTCACGCCTCCAATCCACAGCACCAATTAGCAGCTATTTTTAAAAGTTACCTCTTTTTTAACCCCTCTGGTTAAAGCCCTCTGGTTTTATCCCACTCTTAGAAAAACCTGAACTGTTGCTAAACCTTCCAAAAAGTTGTTAGCCTGAAAAAAAGAGCAAGTATGGGAAACTTTGTCCCTAATGATTGCAGTCCAGCAAAAATATAACCTTCTTAATACTGGAGTACCACAAAGCTCTCAGGGTTTTTGTTTTTTGCAGGTTTTTTTGTTTGTTTGTGGTTTTGTTTTGTTTTTTTAAATCTAGCAGAGTTCTGCCACTGATGTTATGAGCAGTTCATACTAGTTTAGTGGTGTATTATGGCACAGTCAGCAAATACGAATAATAAGATCATGTAAGAAAGCACATCTCAGACTGGTGTTTATCCCCCTTTCTAGCCCTATTGTCTAAGTGTGCAAATTATTAACTATATAAAACTCGGCACAAATAACCTCAAATTTTGTTTGAGGATCGAAGAGGAAGTTGCATCCAGCAACTTCGGTACTTAACACATCATCTAATTGTCTTTTGCGGATTAGGTGTTGATACTGAAGAAATGCCTAAACCACTAACTACCAGAGATGGAAAGCTATACCTCCCTATTTCTTACAATCTCTCCTTAAATACATGCTCCTGTTGGAAAGACGACAGTAGGCCAAAGGGACCTCATTTCATATGGCAGTTTTCAGGTAAGAGAACAAAAACGACAGTGGTCTTTGCAGTCTGTAAGCCTAAGAAGGATCTCAAACATCACTGGAAAGAGGAACTAAACACCCAACAGAATCACTGTAAAGCAGGGAAAAAGCAAACAGCCAAGAAAATGACCTACGCTTGAAAAATGGGAAAAGCAAGAATGAAAACTGGAAAGAAGGAATTCTTATGACGTAAAACCAGATGAAAGAGAGTCACGGAGGAGGTGTTCACGTTTTAATTTCTGAAACGCCACCCTTGAGTAAGGTCCTTTTGCAAGGCTATATTTTTAAGAAATCTGTAAAAGCCATGCAACTTCTCCATTACTTCTGTGCCAGCTTCCTCTTTAGAAAATGGCAGAACTGTGAACATGATCTACCTTGGAGAGAAGCAGGAAAATTCAACCCTTTGACAGTGACGTGCTGACACCATTTTGTGCCAAGGGCTACAACTCCCTGAACTTTTCATCCACTTCTCTGGACAGCTAGGCGCTCTTGCTTTGTCTGCCCCCCATTTTGCCCCAGTGCTCTTCAGGACCTGCCGAAAGCAGGTCCCCAGGGCTGGCCGAGGGCAGGAGCAGACATGCCCCCTGCATCGTAGCTCTGTGCGGTGACCGCCAGCCTGGCCTCGCCTCCCAGCTCTCGGGCAAAGGGACTCTGACAGGCTTTCCCCATCCACCTCAGTCCCATCTGTCTGTTAAGCACAGTTTTTATGAGCTTCTCTCATTTCAGTACTAGTTCAGGGCTCTCCTTCCCAGCCTGTACCACTCCCATTATTCACGTCTCCTTCACAAAAATCTGCTTGGCTCGAGCCATAGGAGGCTCTTCTATGAAAATTAAGCTATACACTTGAGCGTGATTCAGCCAGTAGAGACGGAATTGACCTAATCTCAAGTTTGAAGTGACTTTGAATCATGTAACTTTGCTGTCCTAAACTAGCTCTCCACAATGTCTTCAGATATTAAATCCATTTTCTGTCTGACTCAGACACAAACTAATTTTAAGTGACAATTCATCAGGGAAGTATTACATTATTTAATTACAGCCCTCCTTCCCTAAGTGGTGGTGGTGGTTTAGAAATATGTTTTTCTTCATTTGAAAATTACGCTTTTGGTCATCTCCAAGAGTTACTGGCAAACACCATTTATTACATCGTAACACAAAACCACTTATTTTCTAGTTGTCTCTCCTTCATAGATGTCTATGTTGGAAAAAGGTTTTTGAAGTGTTACAGTCATGCTGCAGTGCTCATTACTATTTAGCCAACTGAGCTAGAAATACACAGTTATTTCACTAGCCATATTCCCCACAACATAATTCAGCATCACTGTTTATCCAGTGGCAATGATTTGTTAAGCTCCCTCATTTCCAGCAGCTCCCAACTCCCTCCCTCACAGCTGACTTGGAGGGCTGTGCTACAAACTACATCAGTGAAATGTTTCATGTCAAACCCAGAATCTCACAGCATACTGCTTACTTATTACATGTTTAAATCCAAACCACTTCCTGATACAGGTCACCCGTGCTAGAAAGCTTCCCTGCCACAAGCGTGATGTTAGCTGAGGGTAGCATAGGACTGAAATGTCATAAATTAGAACTGGGAGATGGAGCTATAACCTTAACTATTTCTTCCTTGTCCTTTCCTTCTTGCTTTATTTTATTGTTTCCATTTTGGTGTAAATACTTCAAAACCAAAAAAGAAAAAAAGTTGTCGTCATCCTCCCCATCCCCCCGAAATGTTCCACTTGAAGCAAGTGCCAAGCCAAGCAAATACAGCACTACAGACATTCTGCTGAAAAAGTATCCAACTTCAAGCTCCTACTAGGAATATTTGCAGATACTGGATAATACCTCTAGGTCCCAAAGATAATTCCAGCTTCTAGTCCTGTGAGCATCATACATCATCTTTGTTAATATTGTGCCAAAGGTCTGTGGGTCAAATTTATTTAAACATATACTGCGCTAAAGAATATTTTCCCAGCTATATAAATTTATAAAAATAATCTTAAATAAAAAATTACAACTGATAAAATGGTCCTTTACCCGGTTTCATTTTAGGGCACATACAAACACTGGGAGTGTTAGGTTTTGTGGGTTTTTTTTTTCCCCTTCCTCCCTTTTCCTTTCTCCCAACGTTATTCTGAGATGGTGGGCTAAGTTCTGACTTCATTTATTCTACTCTAAATCAAGATTTCACAGACTAGTCTAGAAGTTACTGAGCAGCTGATTAAGGTGTGAATTCAGAGTACTTTATCTTTTCTGCATCAGCTCCCCATGGTCATTCCTAGAGAGCAGCACTGAGTGCTTCTGTGTCAGCTCACTGTCAAAGTTGAGCAAAACACACTGCATTTGGCATGTGTTAAGAACTCATACAAAGGGAGCCTCAACCTGCTACAGTATAAAGCGTTGCAAATTCATTCTCTGGCTTACTCAGGTAGAGACCAGCCCCAAGAGGTGCCACTGTGCATCTCTGCCATAACAGACCACTTCTAAACCCAGCAACTTGTCAGATGCAAATCCCAACTGAGTCTCATTTAGAAACCTCCCCTCTAGCACAGATTACTCTAGACACCAAAAAAAATAAGACACATGGATATTACAATAGTTTAAAAAGGTCTTGGAAATTAAAGCCTGCAGGCTGCTTATAGCTGCAGTTTCATTTCACATGGACCACAAAAGACTTTCCCTTCCTTGTACTGGCATGTGCTAGCATGCTGGCTGGGAAAGATGCAGAAGTGGCCAGTATCTCCGACAGCAATTACAAAGACTTCCCACCCATGTTATAAAATTAACATGGCCCACAGTAATGCTGAAGGGGAAATATTATCATAGCAAGGTCCCCACAGCAACAACACTCTTCAAATTACAGAGAGTCTGAATCTATTGTGGAAGCACCACAAAATCTACCAAAAAAGCACCAATATTTGGTAACTTCAGTTACTTTATTTTTTCCCTCTCTGCACATATTGCTGCTTTTCCCTTTCTTTTTCCCACCTTTGCTATCTCTAACTTTTTCTGTCAGTCTTGCCTTCTGCCTTAAGTCCTGCCTACACTGTTAATAGAGTCATGGGATCCATTCAAATGTGATCAATTTAAAGAGATGCAGTGAGGCTGGGCCCTCACACTTTTACACTGGTAACGTAGAAATGAGATAAACACAAGAACATGGAATTAGCTTTCATAAGTGGAGGCAGTTCTCACAGTACAACAGCAATCTTCAAGAAATTTTCCACTACACATGTTGGAGATGCACTTTTTTAATTGGCTAGGTATTCAACCAAACCAATTCTCTTTCAAGCAAAGACACTGCTCCTCACTGAGTGATAATGTTAATGCTACTTGAGACGTTTCAAATTTCAGACTTTTCTGGTGTCTTATGATTTAAGCATAAGAATTTTGAGACAGATGTGGGTAGATGTTTTTGCCCACACTTTCATATTCAAATTGATTCAATTTAATTTTGAATTTTTGTTTCTTTAAAGGCAAGTGAACATGAAAGAGTACATTGTCTCATGGATCACCCCTCTGCACTGTTTTTTAGGGTCTATCTGTTATTTTTTTTCTATGCTTTAGCTATGAAAAAACAGCACTGAAAGTAGGGTTCATCTCACCTAACTTTAGAGACTTGCAAGGGAAGCAGCTACAGCGCTGGAGCTAGACTCCCTTTCAGTCCCTGAAGAGAAACAGCCACAAGGCAAGATTCATCCCCAATATTTTAGATGCTTCCCTAGGGTGAGATGAATTGCACTCTGAAAGTACTGCTTCCTCTGCATTGACTATACTGTGCACTATAGATACCTACATTTGTTCAGATCCCTGTCTCTTTCAATAGTAGTAGTTTTTCCTGGTCTACTTACAACCTGTCCATTTAAATTTCAAGGTTTTTGAAGCAAAGACTGTCTTCCTTCATACACATGTGCAACAAACAGGACAACAGTATCATGACTGCGTGACTAGTCTTTACTTGCTTCCATAGTATGAAACATCAATAACAATAGTAATGCTAATACCCTAAACAGATTAGTAATTACAGTCCATGGAAAACCAATGGTTTGAATAAGAACTATATTGGAAGCCTAGCTCAAAAAAAAAACCAAACCAAAAAAAAATCCACCCAATTTTTCACAGCCATTGCATGCAACACGACTCTGAAAGGCCAGATATGGTGAGCAATCAAAAAGAAAGCTTTGTCCGGCTTACAAAGTCTCTCCTTGTTGTGGTTATGGACTCTGATCTGTTACAGCAGCAATAAATTTTGTTCATGGCCTTCAGCTTTTACAAAGAAGGTGAAAGAGGGACAACTATCATGTTGTCTCCAGTCCTTAATTAAAAAAAAAAAAAGGAAAAAATAAAAAAGAGGGGGGGGGGAAAAAAAAGAAGCCTTTTAACAGAGGTGGGGACAAGTGGAGTTCATCTGTAGCCAGCAAAGGCTTCTGATCCCCTGTTTCTCGAGGCTGGGCTACACTGCCTTTCCAGGTGACCCCCTCTTTCCCAAGCTACTCTTTGCTTCAGAATTTGCAATGGAAGAGAGCCACCTCTGAGTCGTGCCATACATCAAATACTGCAGGCAAAACCTGGCTGTTTGGATGTTCTTACTAGGATCCTTCACAAACTATATATTCCCCTTGACCTCAGTCATTACAGCTACTGGGCTGGGCAATACCATGAGGAAAAAAGGGACATTCACCTAAATACAAGAGCTTTTGGGCAGGAAGGCTGTCCTTGGGGAGCTAGGTGCCGGTGGCTTCATAGTGAAGAGGATTACAGAACTTCTTCAAGCCATCAAAGGCAGAAAGTAAAGTAAAACAGTGCAAGTCAGACTGCTGCACTTGTGTATAAAGAAGTGCAGCTCTCGAGACTAACCTGGAATTTGTAAGATATTGTTACAACAGTTCTTCAAACCACCAGGCATTAAAACTTTTGGAAACACCTGATACTCTGTTCACTAAGTAAAAATATAATTAATCAAATTATGTACATCTCAACCCTGACTGCACCACCTACACTTTCTTCTGTATAAAACTACTGATGCACAGTTTAAAACCCCACTGCACACAATAGTCTCTTTAGCATGCACAATTCTCACCAAAACATGGCATTATTTCACCTGTATTCAGACTGACCTCTCTTCTCAGTCTAATAGCAGTATTTTCAGAATAATATTACATTCCTTTGCATGCTCCCTCTAATTCAGTAAAACCTTCTCAAGTAACACCGATCAAGTGGGTGATCTGTGTAGTTGTATAGATACAGCTTAGTAAGTTTAATCAAACTACTAGGCTACATGTAAAAGCCAAATTTACATAGCAGGGTTTCCTTTCACAAATGAGTAAATGCTGAAAACATAATTTCAAGAAAAACTTGCAAAGAAAAAAAAGGGGGAAATAGCAAAGTTAAGGTAATTACCTATCTCCCTTTGGTTTTCTTTTTTGTACTGTCTTCCCTTTGGGTCGTCTTTCACTTCCTAAACAGGGGCTCCCACCAGGGCCTGTTACCCGTATTGATTCAAGGCCTTTGGAAGATTTCTTAAAAGTAAATTCCACTGGTTCTCCTTCTTTTAGGCTTCTAAATCCTTCCATGTAAAGCTTGCTCTGTAAATAGGAAAAATACTCTTGGTTACCATTGCCTTAAAAACAGTATTTACATTCAAAATCAGCAGGATAAATTATCCTATCTACTATCCTAGAATACATACAGGTTGAGTAACAGTTTCCTCTGTATGAGCTATAGCAGACAATACCACAAATTACAGTCCTGGATACACCAAAAACACTGTTCAACACTGAACAAGTGACAAGAACCTATTTTCAGTATCAACAAAACTGAAATAACATTTTCCTTTTCTGTGATGAATGCTATGGATGTAAGAAGCAGATAAAATGCCATATTCTTAAAACCCCTGTCTAACAGGTATTGGAAACTGAGAAGGCTTTTTTTAACAAAATGGAAAGAGAGCAAATGTTCACTTTTGAGCTAATTAATTTATGATCAAAATTATCATAATTTGTATTCCTTGTATCTGGGACATGGCTCTGCTGCTCTGAAAATGAATCAAAGATACAATGAGCATGAGAGGCAGGAGGAAGGCACTCTGAACATAAAGTCCACTGAAATGGGCAATTCAAATATCCCTAGTGAGCTGCTAAATTTCTGTTCACTACCCCAGAAATCTTATCTAGTTAGCATGATTTAGGTATGGATTTGTATTTTTATTCACAGAAAAGGAAATTATTATCATCAGGGCAAGAGAAATAAATACTGATAAATCTTCTGATATTACACTGAAGCAGCAAAGTCTTGGACAAGCTGAAGTCAACAGGAGCTTACCACTGATTTTGATCCAATGAAAATTTTCATCACAATTCCTAATAAATTATGTACATAGTAAGTCTACATCCGAGGACAAATCTGATTAATCAAACTCTTAAGTAAAATAATCATGAAGTTAAGTGAGACAATTTTTTTGGGGGAAAAAGATACAATGATAGACATGGGTTGCATTAAACATTTATTTTAGAAGTTACACATCACATGAATGAGATCAGTTGGATTCACAGAGAATATTACAAAATTGTCAATTTCCAAACACTTGCAGTTTTTGCAGGAGAGCTATGAAACATGTTTTCTTCCTTTGCTCAAGAACTCTTCATAGCAAAGAGAAAAATGTATCCTGACTGATTCTTACTCTGTTCTCCAGCATTCACTGGGCTGAACCATGGAGTCAAGAAGGGAATCTTTGCTGCGGGTGGCATCCCACTGTTCTGGTTTCAGCTGGGATAGAGTTAATTTTCTTCCTAGCAGCTGGCATAGTGCTGTGGTTTGGATTTAGTAGGAGAAGAATGTTGATAACACGCTGACGTTTTGGTTGTTGCCAAGTTCTGCTTATGCTAGTCAAGGACTTTTCAGCTTCCCATGCTCTGCCAGGTGCACAAGAAACTGGGAGGGGGCACAGCCAGAATAGTTGATCCAAACTGACCAAAGGGCTATTCCACACCATGTGACATCATGCTCAGTATACAAGCTGCGGGGAGTTGGCCAGGGGGCAGCGATTGCTCCTTGGGAACTGTCTGGATATTGGTTGGGTGGTGAGCAATTGCACTGTGCATCACTTGCTTTGTATATTATTATTACTATTATTATTATGTTGTTATTATTATCATTACCATTTTACTTTATTTCAATTATTAAACTGTTCTTATCTCACCCCAGGAATTTTTTTCACTCCTACTCCTCTGATTCTCTCCCCCATCCCACCGGGGCAGAGGGATCGAGCGAGCGGCTGCATGGTGCTTAGTTGCTGGCTGGGTTTAAACACCACCCACTCAGTCACGTCAAAAAGAGCTGAATGACACTGGACTCTAAGTCGTATCTACTACCCCACAAGTGCAACTAGTGAACATGTTCAAATCTGATGGTAATCCCTGACATGGGCTCCCTGTATTCGTGTTATGGGTATGGGAGGTCTGCAGTACCAAGACACTATTTTAGCAGAGCACAAGAACTGACACCTACAGAGTTCATACACAAAGAGGGAGCTGGTCTCTTCACAAGGATGCACAGGGAACAGGACAGGAGGCAACAGGCCTGAGCTGCTTCAGGAGAAACTCCACCCAGACATGAGGAGAAGTTGCTCACTATGAGAAGAATTAAACAGAGAAGCCCAGAGAAGTAGTATAGATTCCTTTGCTGGAAATAGCTAAGACTCAGCTTAACAGGGCACTGAATAACCTAATCCAAGGCCCTGCTTTCAGCAAATGGTTGAACCAGACTATCTCAAGAGGTCCTTTCCAACCCAGACTTTTCTGCAATTCAGATATCTTAATCCAGAGCTGAACCACACCCGGTGAGACTGGAAAACAGGATTCCAGTTCCTGGTTCTGCAGTAGAACTACCTCGGGGAACCTGTGTCATTTAACTTCTCCCTGTTTGTCTAAAGAGGGACATAACTGCAAAGCCCATTCTCCCACAGCACTAATAAACCAAGTTAAAAATTACAAAATAATTGGGAATATTTATTTTAATGAAACCACATGAAAGCACATGCACCTTTGCTTCCAAAAACCCCAAGCACAGGACCAGCTGAGTTCTCGCAATCTACCCAGCAGCAACCATTCATAATGCAACAAGACACTACCGATGCCAGTCTGACAGAGGGACTCGGTTGCTTATAATTTTTCCAGCAGCCAAAAGCAAGCAAGAACGCAGCTCCACTGGTTAGGACAAAGGCCGTTTTTGCTTATCCAGCTGTGCAGCTCTACTGCATGTGGCTCTTCTACTAAATGTTGTAACACTGTGAAGCATAAGACAAATAGTTGACTTTCTAGGTGAGAGGTTGAACACTATTTAAAAGGGGGGGTGGCCATGAAAGAAGAAATAGATAATACCTGTTCCCTGAATCATAAGCTTGGCTGTTTTTTGAAATGAAAATATAAGGTATGAAAAAGGAAATATGCAAATTTTCTCACTAATACAACTGGAAGACAGTAATTCTACATAGACCAATGAAACAAACCACCCAGGAAGGCAGTATTATTTCAAGCAAGCCCTCCACTTCGAAATGTCTGTATAGCAATAAGGAAATCTTTGCACAATGAAGAAACATAGAAGTTCAGCATATGCCCAAAGAAGACACCACCACTCATCAACCAACAGATTCTGCCTGTGGTGTGAATCTATCCCTAGGTCCGTCCACACCTCTTCAGTCTTCAGCAGGCACCAGGGAAAATCTTGTTAAAAGGAAAGAACTGCACAACATGTATTTTGTCCCAAACTAAAACACACAGTTAAACGTTCCAAAACTATACAAACAACCCAACATAGATGGGTGCTAATCGCAAGGGGAACCTCAAGCTACTTCTCAGTACTACCAAACATGGCATGGATGCTCTTGTCTTTTTGTTTAATTACAACTTAATGAAAATACAGTTAAATCTCAACAAGATTTGTGTGTTCTTCCTTTCTGAGTTTCACTCAAATGCCAAAAGGTTGACATCTGATATGCACGTAACATTACGTCTTCTACTTTACTTCAAAAGAAATAAGTACTTATTTAAGACGCAACCTAAACCAGGGCATTATTAGTAGTCTAAGATGTTTTTTATTTTTCTCATTTCACTTTTAGCAACAGAACTTTCATTTCCAAACAAAGCACTATATTTACAAGAGGGATTTTTAAAATATATTTAAAAGCCAAAGTAATGGAACAGTTATGCTTTCAGAAACCACATCTTACACAAGTATATGTTTTTTGGCATGTTTGTTTTTTCAAGCACTTTTAACAACAGAAAATGTTGAAAAAAAACACTCCAAATGACTTGCACAGTACTCTCCTTGAATACACCTCAACAGCTTTCCAATGTTATAGATGGATTTGGTGCTGTCTGACTTACTGTGTAACGTATACTACCATGCTGTCAGCCAGCTCATGGTGAGATTCTCTGAGGGTGCAGTAACAATTCAAAGCCATAGTGAAAAAATGGCATTTGGAAACCAGCAAAACAAATCTAAAACCTGAATCCCTCTTAACTTGTCTGAAGAGTTGGACAAAAATCTCTGTAAAGTTGATAATTTAATGTTGAGAGTCCTAGCTCAGTATTTTCCTCACATGACTTAAACAAAACCCACACAATTAAAAGCAGCCAGAGTTTCAAGTCAGTGAACCATTTCTAGAGCCCTGAATGGGGTGTATGGGCACACCGCCAGTGAACAAAGGGAAAAACTTAAAAGCAACATGCTTTTCCTCCTTTCTCTCTCTTTCAGCTGTCAGAAGCTTTGCTGTTATTTTTACCAGCAGTCAATACAGTGATTTCAGACTAGAGCTTTTTTTTTCTTTTTCTTTTTTAACTTGACAGTGCCATTTCTTTTTTTTTTTTTTAACAGGTATCCTATTATTTCTTGGTATTTTAGCCTATACTGTAAAGTCTCACACACCTCTGTCACAAGCAATGGCTTGGTCCAAAATGCTGACAATTTCGTAAGAGTCTTAGCAACAACAAAAAATAAGAATGGAAAAATCCATGATCACAAGTTCTTGGAAAGCATTTCCTACTATGAAACAAAAATCAGAACATAACAGATATAAAATGTATTAGCAAGACGGTCCCAAAGAAAAGTAGCATTTCCTGGGCAGTGTCAGGGAGTGCTTACAACTCTCACTGGGCTCTACAAAAGAAAGGAAGTTTGGAATTAAGGCTCATTACATGGGCCCACTCGCCTCTGATACGTGTGCATTACTCTTATTAATGTGTGGGGAGGGAAGGAAGAACAGGGTCCCAGTAAGCACCTCCTCACAACTTCTTCGCCATTTCTAGTCAGGGCTGTGAACAACTGCTGTCTCAGACATTAAATTCTTTAGAGGGGGGAAAAAATGTTATTTGGTGGCATTCTGCTTAGATTGTTTATTTTCTGTATCTCTCATTTCTGCAGCTTTTTATCTAGTGATTGATTGATTGCTCGGTACAATGACCAGATGCCACCAGTATGCTGGGTTTCCCAAAGTAAGAAAACGGCTTTCCCTCCAAAATTATCTACAATTAAATCCAGACATGAAGGAAAGCATATCCTGAAGCCCAGCTACACTGAAGATAGTAAGAAATTCTCTCCAAAGCAACCTGGCACGGTTCTGTCAAGAGCTAGAAAACTTTGAGTAAAGCAAGAGTACAGAGTAAGAGGACACAGAAGTAAAACAATTTATACTGGATCTGTGTTAGTGCTCTTACCTGCACTAGGTCAAAACCAGAATTTAACTGTTGTACACTGCAAATGTTAGGGGAAGTGCTGCAAAATGGTATCAGTTGCATGATACAAGTCCTGCTGCAAGGACTTTTGTTGCCCACCAGAAGTTCATTTTAGGAGGTTTGTGAAGATCGTGTATTTTTGCAGACAGAATGCTAAAACAAACAAACAAATCCACTACATTGAACAATAGCCCCTCGGAGAGCAACACGCAGCTCTACTGCACCAACACAAAATTTGAAGGCCAGGCACCCACAAGACAACTCGCCATTGCTCCTGTTGACCTCAATGGCTTTTTCCTGCTCCTAGAGGCTTATCTTGCACCAAATCTGGCGCTTCTTGGTCCTTGCCATAAGCCAATTTAACTCACTAATCTGACAGGAAACAAACTCGGTTTAAAACAGTGGGGGGGAGGATAAGAGGAAGAGGAAACAGGGATAGGTTTGGGTTCCCCCCCACCCTCCCAGTGAGCTAAATTTGTTCACAGAAAGGTTCAGCGAGCTCCAGGACGTATGCAGTGGAAACGGCAACTTCTGAGATCAGAATGTGTTCCTTAATATTTTACGTAAGAAAGGAAAATCTACAGTATAACAATTTTTTTTTTAAAAAGGTCAACATAATATAAATTAACTTTACTTTAAAAATAAAGCTATAAACCACTCTCTCAAAGATTTGCACTTCAGCTCTCAGGCTATGGAGAGCCATGTACACTACATGTATACAATGTTTATTAGATAGGGCAAACTATTGCAAGTAATTTTACAGTAGGGAAAGAACTGGTATGTAGGCAGTTACCACAATGCAGCTGGCACACTGCAATTTCACATCCTTATTTACTTGCAATTTGTTTCTGTCTTGAATTTCCACCTCGACCGTAGTCATGTTCATAACCTTGTTCCCATTCATCATTGTCGCTGTCCCCACACTGTTACTCTTCTTACTGAGAAGTGTGCAAAGGTATTTATTTAGCTTTTGAACAAAAGGCTCCCTCTAATTCAAAACCACCCTCCCTATGCAACAGAAGAATTTCTTCTCAATTTATTTTTATGTCTAAAGAAACTTCTACTAACCATTTTAACTCTTAAGAACTTGAAGTAAATTCTAACTGAGCTTAATACTTTCAGTTCTTTTTCCACCACAACTTCCAAGAAGTGACTTCCTTTGATAATCTACTCCTCCTTCCTTTTGCATTACCTTTTCTCTAACAATATCCCTCCCAGGAGAAGGTTCGCTGCTAGAAGGATTAGGTAATTTCCCACAATTCTCCTTCTCCTTTACTTGGGATTCAAGTTGAACCTTTTCTCCATTTAACACTCCAGTACTTCAGCTCACCTGTGTTCACTAACCGGTTCTCCTAATTTAACAAATGTTTGCCTTAAAAAAATTTATTGACTTTTTATCATCCCATTTAACTTAAACTAAATTAATCCAGTTCATGTTTTTTCTTCATTTTTTAAACAGTCAGGTTTTCTATAAGGTCAGCAATTCCTTCCAAGTCCAAAATAACACAACTTCTATCCTGAATTACTCTTTTGTTAAGAAAACTGTTGACTGTCACGTACAGAAATACCACATCATTGTAATATCATTTGTGCTTAAATATAGATCTGGCCTACTACATATCCTACCTATAATGTTACTATTCCTACTAGTCTTCCTCTCTCATAATATTGTTATTACACTGTATATAAATCCTAAGCTAGAGGTTTACAACAGGTCATTCATAATTCCTTGCCAAAGTTATTTTGACCAAACAGATTCTACTGTGTCCACGCTACTGTTTGTTTCTTTACATGGTGCCACTTCATTCATGACACCTTACTAATTTTCTGCATAATTTTCAGTATTTGTGTTCAGGCCATGAATGCTAATTTGACCGTGTTTCCGCTGCCTCTATATCTGGTTACACATCCAGCACCAGCTGTTCCAGTTTTGTATACTAATGAAAAGAGCCTGGATAATAAACATCTCATTTGCTTTTCCTCCCTGACCTTACCCTCTTTTCTCACTATAGTAAGTGTATTTTTTTGTTAGTATAGCATGTACACAACTAGTCTTCTACTACTAGTTTTCACCCTTCCTTTGCTCCTTTGCATAGACCATTTGTGTTAGTGCACGTGCAATTCTCATTTACCCAATCTTCCTTCTTCTGTGCCTTAATACCAGACATGAAAATCAAGCCAGCCTCTTCTCCCATTTCTTAGTTTAAGTATTTTCTCATCAGTCACGCTAGGCACAAGATAGGGTTTTAGGACTCAGTTCAGCCAATTCAAAAGGACAGTTCCTCTTCCCTCACCTCAGTCTCACATTGACTCAGAAAGAAAACCGTTTACCTTTTCTTGGTAATGTCAGGTTTTCTGCTGTTTCTGCTCCCTGAATCAGTTCTATGCAGAGTCAAAAAACCAAAAAAAACCAAAAACCAGTACACCTCAAAAGAAGCCACATAAGTGTGCAGCCATGGCAGGTAAGTCTGTCCTGTGCAGCACCTTGCCAATTTACACTGCCTTAGGGATCATCTGAAACCACGCTATTAATCCCAGACAGTTTGTAATACCCTCTGAAGGCCACTCATTGAGAAGCATCTTCTCTTGACGGTCTACCAATGGTCAAACACCTCCAGTCTCCCTCCTCACAAGTGCTCCCTTGCTACCGGCTGACCACACCGCCTTTGGGAGCCCCATAGATCCCCCCAGGATGGAGGCCCTTCCCTTCTTTCACTCGCCACTGAGCTATTCCACCCTCAGGGAAGTGCAGTCACTTCATGCAACTGAAACCACCTCATTTTCTGTTCCAAATATTCATCTGCCGTAAGGCAGCTTTGCAGAAACCTGAAGGTTCTTTCTACAAAAATTAGAAACAAACGAACATGACCTTTTATGTAATCAATAAATAGGGCAGATTATCCTCTTTCTGTTTTCATTGGGAAGAGGCACTTTTTTCCCTTCTGTTTTTTCTTCTTTCATGAGACTAGGGCCTGAGGTCCAGATGAACAGGCTCTCAAAGGCACCAATCAGTTCATTTTAGTGCATTGTCAAGTGCAAAACTTCCCGACGGGGGAGAAAACTAGCATGGCTAGACTGTGGGCACAGTGCACCTCTTCCCCTGACAACATCCCGTACACTGAAAAATTCACGACAATGGTGAGCTGCATAATTTCACACAGTGTTTTTCAAGCCTCCTTTCCGTTAAAAACCCAAACCTCCAAGGCAGAGGTCAAAACAAGCCATTCTTGCAGCTCGTCTTCTATTACCTGAAGAAGGGAGGTGCCACACAGAGTCCTAGACCTTTTTTTACCCCCTTGGCGGGGGGCGGGGGGGGGAGCGTGGGCCACCAGAAAAATCCATGAATGCCACAAAGTCCGGTTCTCAATTCTTCCACAAGGGACACAGATACACTGAAACCTGCATGATGGATGTGGCTGAGCTGTCTCCTGTCTGGCATCTCCTATGAGTTCAATGGTGAGGAAGAACACAGTATGGCTATGATTCACTCATTTTAAAAAGCACACTGAATATACTGGAACACAGTTCTCCTCTAACAGATCTAAAAATCAGCCGATTTCAATGTAGATTGTCCCATAAACACAGGTGCAAGTGCAAAAGCACAGGAAGGCGCAGTGTACAACCCACACAGTTTGCTGCATTTTTTCAAGTACTGCAAGTGTACTACAGTAGAAAGCACAGACTCAATGGAAGAGTTATTTCACCTAAAACTAAACCACCATTTCCTCCAGATTTACTACACCTTTCTGGTGTCGTTAACCACATTTTCAGAAACAACTGCAGCACCTCTACTTTCCACGCCTGCCCTACGATGTCTATAAGCTTCATTTCTGTGCTCCTCTACACACCCCCATCCACAGGAATGACAACTCCCTACGCCAGGAGATGTTTTAGCTATATAAAGGTTTCCTATCCACCTCCCTCACCACCTCCTACCATCCCAAGAGACTGCGTATAATTAAAAAGAAATTAGGCCCAGATTGTGTTTTGCTCATTGAGGTACAGCAGGATCTCTCTCTGCACATGCACCTTTCCCTTCACCTGTGTAGAAGTGGCCTGAAAGAGTCATGTTTTCTTCCTGCAGACCCTTAACATCCATCTCTGGGAAGTTGTCCTTAACCTTTAAATTGGATACCAGTAGCGGAAAATAGTACCAGGAAAATACTGAGAAAGCGGTTCATCCACCTTTTTGCATCCCAGCTTTGCATGAGAAAATTGAACGGTTTATGTCTCACCGGTAAACAGTGGAATGGCTAACACTGTGGGCAACTACAGAAGCCACAGGCTGACACTGAAAAAAGGCACTTCATAGAAATGATTCAGCAAGTCAGCAGGTCAAAGGGAGTTCCTGAACCTGTTAAGACAGTTCAGCTCACCCTGTTCTCATGGCAGAATATATCCTGATTATACCAACCTGCCTCTTTCTTCCTGAAATATGGCATAACAGGTAGCTACCAACTCTGCAGATCAACAGCTGGGGAGAGGGTAGCTGGGTTGTGGTGGTAGATATAGGCTAGATATAGGCTAATCCATACCCAGGACAGAAAGGATCTTACTTGTGAGCAGTAAGTTGAGGTAGACTGTTGGGATGGGAAGAATGGAGGTAAGAGAGAGGATGGTGGTTGGATTGTGCTGGAACTCAGCAACTTGACTTTCTCAAGGGGCAGGGTACAGGGTGGTGGAAGGGCTGGGCCATGAAGACCAGGGGTGGCAGCCCACAAGGAATGGGCTGGGGCAAAGGCCTGGCTGACGATTCAAGCTAAAACTGATCTGTGGAAAAGAAGTGGCTGACAGTTCCTGTGACTACAGCTTCTCAAAGCTGCAGGAGAGCCAACACCCCTCCCTTCCCAGGATGTGAAGGTACGGGAGCAGCTCAAGTCCTGGAAGCAGAATGAGGGTTTACAGCCCAATCCTAACTTAGATTGTGCTAGCAGTCCACCCCTGCCACTACCTCCTTTTCTTTCTCCTTCTCCTCTGGTTGGTTCCAGCTCCCTACATGCTGGAGCCTGAAGAACTGTCCTCACACCACCACCACCACCTCCTCCTCCTCTCCCAGGCCCCGGGCTGAGAAACAGAGCCTGCCAGCCCAGCACAGTGCCACAGTTGCAACTGCACAGGTCCTTGCCTCAGAAACCCGAGATCCCTGCTGTGGAGGATGCTTTCTGAAAACTACCATCAGCTGCATTAGCGCAAAGCCCCTCCATGCTTCAATGACCTCTTGTAATTCTTCAGAGAGAAAAAGCTGTCTGCTTGAAAGCTACTGCAAGCCAAGGAGCAAGAGAGTGAGTGAGCACGGATGATATTTTAGCCAACTGGGTGTAACTATGCCCTAAGCAATCCCAAGATAAAAATCCATTATCTTGTAAACAGGAACCTCTCTCAAACTATTCTCATGCTTTTGGGCAAATACTGTTTTTACTTTTATGGTACATGTGTCCTTGGTTCCCACCGAAGACTCACATTGTACTGTGCAAGGTCCTGCACAAATGATACAAGAAGGCATGGTCAATCAACAGGCAATACACCAACACTGCTAAATCATTTGGAGGTCAGAACCTACATTTACTATTTATTTTTTAATTCAGTTTATTTAAAATGCCAATATATAAGTGAAACAGCAATGAAATACTGGTTAGAATACTTGTTTACTAAAATCAAAGTCACCTTGCACACAAAAATTAGACAAGAATATCTGAAAAAATTAATGGGGTTCAAATGTCATTGCTCCTAAAGCAAAGAAGTGATAAGTAGGCTGAAATTGTTATTGGGGCTGCTTTATTTTTAAGCTGTAGTTATTTTCACAACATTATCTATATTGTAAAAAGAAAACACTTTTTCCTTTACTATAAAAGCAAAATTGAACAGCAACATTTATACTGTATTAACAATTCCTGACTTATGATTCAAGTTCTTTAGTATTTCTATGCTTTTTTACTATGGTTAATCCTCCTTAGCTATTCTTGTGCAGCAGACTATATATTTACTATTTTTTTTCCTTTTTTTTAATCTAGCACTAGATAATCTAGTATCCCATCAGTTCTACCAAATTAAACTCATGGTCAGTTATACCTTAATTAGATACAATTTTATCAGAATTACAAATATTGATTAGATATTCAGATATTTGAGTAAAAGAACACTATTGTCTTGGAGGAAGAATGAGCACGAGGTTATTTTATACTTCAAACTTTTATCACTTTTTTGAGGGAAGGGAGTGGCAGATCATCTAAATACATGAGTTAAGGTACTAGAGAGCAGTGAAACTAGTAATATATGTCTAAAATGGTCTGGACAGTACAGGAAATGAGTGGGTGACTTCAAATTAAATTATTTTTTAGAAATACACAGCAGTAGGAGGAGATAGTGATGATTCAAAAAGTAACTTGAACTTAGCAGTACCTTTAAATTACTATTTGGGAGACTATTTAATTTGTAACTTTACTGTGAACTAGTTCTCTAAACAGCTGCATTTTAAAAGCTCACGGAAATGGTTGGCTTGGAGCCACTTCTGTTATCAAAGCATAAGCTATATTCTGTTACAAAGGACACGTCCCATGTTTCAATGAAACACCTCTGAATTTACAGTGATACAAATGAGAAAACAGCATTTAAGGCAAAACCCTTCTAAAGTAAATGGAAGGCAGATTGAAGTGATTTTTATGGTAGAGGACAATGGATTTTAACTATAAAAGATAAACTATTTAAATTTATTAGCATAGGTATTGGGGAAATACTCAGAAATGCTTGGAAAACTTTACTTTTAAAATAGTATATTATTACTATAGATATATTTATTGAGGAAGTAATTGTGAAACTGGAATATCATGCGTACAACTGCATTAATAAATTGACAGTAATGTTGGCTTCTGCTCAGATTACACAACGCAAGACTACTTAAATATTATTTAAGACTCCAATATTGAATCTGTCGTTTTTATGCCCTAATTTTAGCATGCTCTGCCAAAGAATGTAAATGTTTTCCGAGGCCTCCTGAAAGAGGGTCAGACCAGCTGCAGCAGGAAGATACAAAGGGGTTCCTTAAGGACAAGTCCTTCCTCTTACAATCTGCTGACACAGCTCCCATCAACACTCATGGGGGAGAGCAGACCTAGAAGTATCAGCCTGTTAACTCTGAATTTGTTTACTTTTGTGGGTTGGTTACACCTCAGACATGCCAGACACATCTCATTACAAAACACAGGCAGGTGACAAGTTCTGATGCAGTTATAAGGCAAATATTTCACAGGAGAAATCCTTCCAAACACACATTTATGGTTTAGCCGCATCACCTAGTAACATCCTTTCAATATCATGATTTGAGCTGTAGACTCTCTCCCGTCCTTCTTTCAATACCAAAAGCACATTGTTTTGTAGGGCACCAGTGGCATACGTGGCACGCTCAGATTTCCACTGTCTGTTGGAGGTACAGATCCTGGCTGACAAAGGGAAAGTGAACAACAAAGAAGTATCTTCTCTTCCAAATACCTTTTCCAAGCCAAGGTATCGCAAGACCAGGGACACTGGCTTTGCAGTAGTTATGTTTTCTTAACTTCTCAGAAGTTTATTTCTATTGTACCCATCTGTAATAACATTAAAACACTTCTCCACGTAATGATTTTATTCCTCTTGGTTCTGGCCAAAGACTTTTCCTCCTTGTAACATTACACTTTATATGGAAGGAAAAACAGAACTGTACAAAAATTGAAGTCTTTTCACTGCAACGTATTTATGTTTCCACTCAATCTTTTTGCTGCATTAATGCAATGGCCTGGCCCCACAGACTGCCTAACATTAGTGAAAGCTGCCAACCCTCCCCATACCAACAGCTCAGTACCCCCCAAAAACTGAAACTCACAATAAACAAAATACAGCCTGAAATCTCTACCATCTATACCTCCTTTACAGATCCAATAAAAGTTGCCTGCTCCCTGAGCTGTTTGCTTTTAATACTAGAAGTAAACAAATTCCAGGCTCTGTTTTTATTGGACTGTTTGAAAGAGAAAACTCCAAAGGCTAAAATCAGAGGTACATTGCATAGTAACTAAGACGCAAGAAACACAGCTGTAGGAAATAAATTCTGTGTACTATTTCTGTATTTAGACTCCTTTCAGTGATGCATCTTATGATCATATTCACACCAACATTTATCTTCTGGCTACTATGTAAGATGCAGCCATTTGTAGCTGAAAGCACGACACATTATGTGTGTGGGGGGGTAGCAGGTTATCATAAAATCAAGTACAAATTAAAGTGAGAGGAATAAAAAGGGGGTTGACTTGCAGCTGTATGTGCAACTTCAGCTTCAGTATTTTCTAAATTTTTTCCTCCCGGACTGTACAAACTTAGTTTTACCTTATCACAGTTTATATACATGTATGTGCATGTATGTACACGTGCAAACACATGTGTAATTTAAAGCCAACTCCATAACCTAGCTTGATCAAACAGGTAAATAAAACAGAGGCCAAATTAAACACCAGGCCACACAAGGTGTCCATTACAAAGTATAATAAAAGGTTAGCTAGAAAGCTCTTGCTGGCGGAAAAAATTACTTGCCAGTAACTTGAGTTCTGCAAACGCCTCTTGTAGATATTATGCTATGGGGGAACAGGTATGTTGCAGTATTTAACCACGAAAGCTTTTTTTAATCCAGGCAGTACCTACACTGGATGCATGTGCCCAGCAGTTCTTGCACCAGCAGCTTCCACGGAGGTATCCCATGGGGAGAGGAAGTGAGCTGAATCACAAGAAAAGGCACAGGAGAAGGAAGGCTACTGAGCAATTGCTCAAGCTCTGGTTAAATGAACTCTAATGATTACCAGTAGATTCACCTGAGCATGGGTCAACATCCATTTATGCAGTCTTTGGCTCTCAGTTATAGCTACAAATAGGTGTGGAGATACAGTGAAGTTGGAGATGCAGTGAAGTAAACTTACCAGGAAAAACTGAAAAACTAACTATGTGTGAAAATGACTCAGCTTTTGGTAAATGTGGTTTTAGAAGATGGTAGATTAAATTGTTATGTGAAATAACTTGAAAACCTTGAATAGGAACATGGTAAATCCTCAGGAAAGATTTGTTACTACCGTCCCCTGCAATCCCCAAAATACCACACCACTTCCCAAAAATATAGTAGTAGCAAGTAGACTGTCATCAACACGAGTGGCAGTGCCACCTGAAAGGCCATTCAGTTCCACCTTAGACCCCTCAAAGTACTGTAACATAGAATTAGAAAAGATGTAAGTACCAGTGGGGAGAACACAGAGTAGACGCTGTGCTCTATTTCCACCAGGCTTGGGTAGCTGGAGAACATGCTTACTTTTTAAGCCAAGTCAGATTTTGCTCACTCAGTCAAAAACTATCTCCACCTTCAGGTGGAGACTCAAAACTGCTACAGTTGAGAAAGGGGATGAGCAGGATCTACCGGTTGTCAGGAGTCATCCAGGCTCAATACAATTACAGGGAGGAAATACTGATCTGGGTCCCCCTTCCTGCTGTGAGAGAGGAGGCCTGAGAGCTCTGGGGTTGTACGGGGGGTGGGGGGGGCGGCACAGGGATGAGCTGGGGAGCAGACCTGCCTGCCTTGGCCAGATGGGAACATGAACAGTGGAGAGTCTCATTTTCTCTTATAAAACACATGTAGGATTAAAGGCATAAATAGATGAGCAGATAAGAATTTCATTGACCGAAGGACAAAGAAGGTATTGATACCCAAGCGAGGCTAAGACCTCCTCCGGAAAAAAAGTTCCAGCAATTTTGGATAACGCAATAAATATGTCTCTAATTAGACAGGCACAGTCTAAGAAAATGTTCTGTGGTAGAGCTCTTGTATTTCTGTTCGCTATGCTGGCAAATATAACCTGATTGTTTAGGATTCTAAAGGTTAAAAAAATACACTGCTAATGGCTCTATCCACAAAGAAGTAGTGCACTAATTCCAGAAGCTGTCACCACCTTACGCAGCAGGGAGAAGATGGCAAAGCTTTTGCACCACCTTTTCAGCATCAGAGAACACAATGATTATCCAAGTATGGATATGAGGCTGCATAAAGTACTGCACGAAGACTTGGCAGGCTGTGCAACAATGTACCCAGCAGGAACCACCACACGATCACAGCTGGTCAGGAGACTGGACACCATGAGCTTGAAGAGTATGCAGAATGTGCTTCCACACCCCAGAGAAAAACTTGCATAGGACAGTTAGACAGATGAACAACCGCCTCTTCCAAGATACAGATAAGTAACATTGTCTACAGTACCACCTAGGCTCGGTAAACATTCTGCTCATAAGCAAAACATGCTCGTGGACAGAGACATTGGGGGGAAAAAAGCACCAACACAGAACTTAGAAGGCTTTCCTACATCTGTTCAGGTGAACGGATGTAAATCATTTTGAGGCCAATCCTACATAATCTATCTCACTTTCTTAAACACACACACCCCTTCAATTCAATGGATCTTAAGGACAAATCAGTAAAACAGCTTGTTTCTTTATAGCTACACAGGACTTCTACACCTCCCAGACCGCTCAGACATGACTATGTCACATGAATAGTTATTTTAAGAATGCAAGGAAAGCATAAGATTATATTCATGATTAGTCACCTGTGAAATTTCTGCAGTTCATATACCATATGGGATTTCTTACAGCTGGCTTTGTTCTGCAGACACAGGAATAGTCTTCAGAGTAATCAGGTGCATAAATGTCTGTTATGTAGACAGGCAAGATACTTTTGCGATAAGAAATTAAAAAAAAATGTTAACAAGAAAAATAGAAAGTCAAGACTACACAAAATTAAAGTCAGATTGTTTGGTTTTTTTAAAGTTAACACAAACTAGCTTGATTAATCACCCTCGGTGTTCCCAGAGAATTAAGCCCCCGAGGCTAACAACAAGCATGAGAAACTTAAGAGAGGGAGGGGACAGCTCCTGGTAGAGTTAGGACATTTAAATGCATAGAAAAGAGACACCATAAAAACAGATACAGAGCTGGGAGATGCATGATTCTCCACAGACTCAAGACCTCAGGCTTCTCTCCTGTAAGCAACTAAAACTAGGAACAGCTGCAGCTGCAAAAACTAGTCTTGTATCAGTAAAATGTTTGTATTTTCAGTTCAGCTGTTGATTTAGAAGAGAATTCAAGAAGTATAAACCACCAAAAGGTTACCCAGCACAGCTTAAGACCTGTTTTTTTCTCCAATGACATAACCTAAAGTGAACAAAAAGCTGTTTTAGAGAGTAAAAATGGGGGCTGACTGCTGTCCCATGGATGCAGCTTTTAAAAACTAACACTCTGTCTGCCCTGTCTTCCAAAGGGTGCAGAAGGAGAATGGGCATCTAAAAATTTTTCTTTCTCATCAAAGAAAACATGTACTGTGAACGTACTCAAAGACACCTAAACCACAGGTATCTCTCCCGGGAAGTAACACACCTATCCAATCCATTTTTCATTTCCTGATATGATACAGAATGAAGGCCTATCACACATAAAATCAAAACCAGCAGCAAAGTCATTTGTTGTCTGGTAAAAGGGACACAGAACTGGCAATGTATGATCAGTCAAGTAAGCACATGGCCAGGGCAGTGACAGAAAGCTCTCCAGCAGCACTCCACATAAGAACAGCCCAGCAAAGCAGCAAGCAACAACTTGGACAAATGCTAGGATCCAGGATGAAGTAACATGGACACTCAGCTTGGAAATTAAAAACAAACACTGAAGAGTTAGAAAGGCCCTTCTCAATGGAAAGGGCAGGGTCACCACTCAGAAACTAGAAACACGGACTGGCCCAAAGGGACTCCACCACAGCCGTCTAGAGAAACTGGGCATTACTTAGCCCAGGAAATTACATAGCATAGCACTTCATTCACATGCTTTCCGCCTTACGGATTTTAAGATCCTTTTCTCTCTGTTGCTTTTTGTTCTATAAAAATTATAGTTCTGTTTGAAGGTCATTTCTGGTCACTGATTACCACATCACTGCTCTTAAGGGAATAAAATAGCAGCTTATGAGCCCAGTTGCACTTGCTGGGATTGACACTGAGCAGGAGCATCGCAGGACCCTCTCACAAGAGACAGGATGACTTGGGGCCAGGAGGCAGCTAGGTTGAAACTTCAGCCCTGGAGAGGCCAGCCCAGGCTAGCAAGGCAGCTTGCCTCAGTGCTTGTAACATGTGATGCTTCCCTGTTTTGGGAGCAAAAATTTTGCTAGGACGACAGAGTTTCGAGTACTGTTAAAAGAGCTTGCCTGCTGGAGGTCTGGATTCCTTGCACTGCCAATGTCACTTATTTCAGACAGAGTCCCCATCCTTGCACTGGCCCCTTTGGTTTTCTCCCCCCTCCCTGAGAATCTTCTGCCCCATCCTCCCTGAGAATAAGATATAAAGGCAGAAACACTGGTTTTGTCTATACAAAGATTCAGACATGTCTGAACAACCGCAGGCGTCCAATCCCCTGACTCCATAGGAATAGCTAATTTTTTCGCTGGTCAAAATGCCTCCTTGCTTCGAACCAGGGTAGAACTCAGCTGAGCCAACAGGAGCTTCACTCACCAAGTCTCAGAGTTTAAACTATCACTACTAGATAGATGGCCACCAATGGTGTTTTTCTGAAATTTGGAAAACTCTCACCCACCACGATGCATTATTAATGACCTGCTATATATAAAACCATTTGTTGCATCTGTTTTGTGTTCCTTTTCTACATCAAACAGTAACACTGCATTGTTTCTGATACAGCCTGCCCCCAAGTCTTGAAAACCTTCTGACTCAATCATACGCGACCTAAACATCAGGAATATTTTTAGCTTCCTTATCATGCTTCAACTTCAGGGCTTAACTGGAATTTCTAGTAAAGAAATGGTAATACGCTTAATAATGTGCTTAGATTTATAACACATACTAATTGTGTCACAACCTGGACTCACAATTGCATATAATATTTTGGTTCTGTCCCTGTTGTTTTCTGCTCCATTTCAGTTAATGTAAGAAGCTATCCAGGCAAGTTTTTTGGCCAAATATGACATTTTGTTTCTTAAACAAAATATGACATTTGGTTTCTTAAAACCAAACCAAACCAAACCAACCAACCAAAACAAAACATTACAAATGAACTGTTTGTGAAATAAAAATAGCTGGCTCTTTAAAGAGCAGCTTGAATATACAGTATCTTACTAAATCCTGAAGGATATGTGTAGACAAAGACAGGGATAGGGATATCTCTATGTACATACATACAGAGTATCCTATTTTCAGAAACCGAGTATTTCTGGAATGACAACAAAACTAAAATGTTAGAATTACTCATATAAAGTCATTAACATAATTTTTAATTTAAGTGATGGCCTTTTAAGGAAAAGGGAGCAGCTCCCTTCTGCTCTTCCCAGCTGCAGCTGCAGATTCCTTCCTCTACCCCATGTACCAAGTTTGGCATTCACCACTAGTTTAGGTAGTAGTGCCAGCGCAAAATTAATTGTACAAAAAATAGGTGGGTTTGGGGTGGTGGTGTGTTTTGTTTTTAGAACAGGTTTAGCTTGCTGCACTGACTCCTGCTGGAGCCTGGGCCAGCGTAGAAAGAGCAGAGCAGGTAAGACTGCTCCTTCTGATGCAGCTAACCTAAGTTGGCTACACTGTGATGTCAGATCAGACCCTCAGAGTACCAGTCACCTAAACATTTAAAAGATAAATGAAGTTTAGTAAATATAATTTCAAAATATTTTTCTTTGTGGGAAATTTCGTTAGTCACATGCTATGGTCAGAACTCAGAGGGACACAGATGAACTCTTCATGAAAAATTTGGAATTTGTGACAAAACCTTTCTGTCAATAACTACAAGGACCAGTGCAGACCTCTACAGAAAAAGGAAAAAATTTTCAAAGTGAAAAAAACCACTTAACTGGGAAGTAAATCTGTTTGTATTAACAAAATACACCAAATCTATACCATTCATATCTGATAAGCTCATTAGCTGATGAGCCAATCAAGATAATTTTTTTTCAACCCCTTTCTCATGTCATCTTCACACATCTATTGCCTCCAAAATCATGGATTAGTAAATGCTAACATACTGAATTAGAGATGGCAGCTACTGTTGGAGTAAGTCTGGGTTAACAGCTGAGCTTCTTAGTAACTGGGAACTGATATAAAGCACGAATGAAAAACATTTCTGAGAAAAGATCAAGCTTGCGGAGCAGTGAACCACAGGGCTTTAAAGATTATTGCCACTAGATCCCCCCAAAAAGCAATTAAGCAAAGATATTTCTCCCTCAGTATCGGAACTCAGCCTACAGAATAGCTAATCAAATAAAACAGTGCTGTGCACAACGTGCCGATTCCTCCCACTCTGCAAAAGGTGTATTATTGATAGCTCACCCAGTATTTGGAAAATGCATGCAAGGAAATGAAAACTACCATCCTGGGTAAGTTCCACTCGGACTGTGGATGTGGCTGCAGTTAAGCACATTCTTTGTTCACTGTATTATGAAGAAAATTTTCAGCCTCCTGCAAGTATCAGTAACCCTGACAATCAAATATGAACTCCCATTTTAGACTGTAACTGTGGGCTCATCTTCACTACTGTTAAATCAATTGTACTTAACTCAATTACAGTGAGGTAATTACATTAACATGAGTCAGTGCATCCACACATGGCATTTGCACGTGTGCTTAGTGAATTGCTGTTACCTCCCACATGGCACAAGTACTTCACTCAATCACATTAAATAGTACGCAGCTCAGGACACTTTCACCTGTGGTTGAAGCCAACATGAAACCGCACGGCTGCCAAATGCCTCTATCCCACTTGCACAGGGTAGTTCTATTGCAAAGCTGTCCTTAACCAGGTAAACCCTGTGTGGGTTTACCTACCCACTATAACGGCCTCTCATCTTTTAAAATTTACTACGTCCTAATCCTTTTGGAAAGGGAACAAAAATACCTGTCCTTGCAATCTGTTATTATTAAACAGAAAGGTGAGGAGAAAATGAGTAATAATAAATAAAATCAACAAAACTGTGTGGGCTACAAAAATTTTACCATTACCACAAACATTGTGATTCATGGGCTCCTGACTACAGCTGCTGGCAGCCACATATGTACCCATTTCAAAGTCTCTCCTGCCTCTCCATCCCTCGGTGTCTCAGGCTACATACACGTTGCTAATTCAACAGCTCGGGCATCGTTCCCTGGCTCTGAAGCAAGGTGGCACAGCATAATTTAACATCCATCTGGCAAAATTCTTTCCTTCCCCATCTCCACCCCATTCTCAAAAGACAGGGTAGCTGTGCTCAGACTCCTGACCAGAGCCAGCATGCACCCTTCTGCCAGATGTGCCAGATGCACTAGCAGTTGCTGTGGGGAGAGAAAAACGACACGGACCTCTCACACAGCACGGGGGAATCACACTCCACTGCCTCAGCCTGCTCCTCACCCTGGTTTATTTATCACTAGATGCAGTTTTAAAGCCCACAAAGTGTGTAATACTGGCTCAGTTAATAAGGGAGACTTTCTGCTCCTCATCAGGCAGGTGTTTGCAGCAATCACATTTAGCTGGCCCATGCCGTAATTTAAGCAAGAACCTGTACCCTGGTATTTGTGAGCACAGCTCAGCAGCCGTGCTCTCTCATCTCTAGATCCTGACAGAAATCTCTGCACAACTTTTTAATATAATCAACAAGCAGTTGCCAAGAAACTGAATCCATAGTCAGATGTGTAAAAAGCAGACCCACAGGTACAGAAAAATAGCAAACTAATGCAACACATATTTTCTCGTAAAAGACTGTTTAAAGTTGCTGAACACAGTATTCATGAGATTCTATAATCAGATACTGCACCTATTTCACAAAACCTGTGAATGCCTCCCCTCGTTGTACATGGAGAATCATGACTGATAAACATGGAAATGTAATACTGACTGCAGAATACGTTCCCTGGTGTTCAGGTGTGTATGCCATGGTTAACAAATGATAGCGCTAAAATCCTATCAAAGGGAAGATGAAAATCAAGCTAAAGATGGATGTGACTTTGGAGACGTAAGGACAATACAAATGTAGGCTTCTTATGTCTGTCTAAAGAGGCACTTTCTAAAACACTTTTAAATAGCTTCATCGTCTACTCAACTAGCCAGGCATAAGCATACTTTATCACAAAAGTACAAGTATTTTCTGCTTATATTCTGTAAACAAATGCACTGTTCTACAGAACACTGAACCCAGAATACCAAGGCCAAGGAATATGTTAAATATGTTAATATAGAGTTTTGAACTGTCACTATTACAAAACACTAAGTTAAGGTCAACTTCTGAATGAAAAAGTGTATTTATGCACAGATCAGAAATGTAATTTCTTAATATAAGTAGTAGGCATTCATTTTACAAATGGACTGATTAATACTTAAATTGCATCACATGGTTTTCAATGGTTTATCTTAGGGAAACTTGTTTGAAACAGAAAACTGGAAAGGAAACGATCATTCTATTTGGAGCTTGCTTGCCTTTTTAGATCGAGAGTGCTTTTAACTATTCTTATTTTTTCTGAATTGTGATAACAAATCACAATAGAAAAACAGATCTTAGCAACATCTATTCAGGGTTTTTTTACAAATAGCCATGCTATCTTTCAATATTAAATGTCGAAAATCTGTACAAAACCTCAAGCTCTGGCTTAAGTCTAGTGCATTATTTTATAGATAAAACAGTAGATGTTCACTTTCCTTTTGCTGCCTTTGCAGTCTTTTTCCTGACTTGTGCACTCACGTTTTAATCCAACAGTGGTATTCTCTGATCTTGCTAGTGTCCTGTGTGGCTACAAGCTCACACAGTGGGGTCAAGAGAGAGCACAACCAGAAAACCTGTGAAAGGAAAACAAAATGGAGGAGGGGCACCCGCAGAAGATGAAGGAAAGCCAGCAGAAATGTCTACAGCATACACTGCATTTTGCTCAGCTCTACCGAAGTAGTGTTTCATTATCACTATTTCAGAATTAAAAAAAGGTGTTAAAGAAAAACTCTTCCTTGGTCAACCTCCCCAAATTTCCAGGGGCAATTCTGAAATTATTTATTTACTACAGAGGTTGTATCCTATTTGTGAAGAAATCAAGAGTTTATGATAAAATGCTGACCCACAAATGGTAAGCTGATAGGAGAGAAAATAGTTTATAAAGTTTTCTCTTTGTGAAGTTAGAGATTTGTATATTTTTGCTCAGAAAAGGTAGAAATTGTTTCATTTTGTAAAATAAAGAAAATCCTGTGCTATGCAAATACTTTTAAATGGAAATTAAATTTACATTTTATAGTCCTAAGTTTTTCAAACATTACTTTCACAGCTAATACTCCCTTTAAAAACATTTTCTCACATGCAGCTTGTACTTTCTTACATTAAATTCTCCATTTGTTTGCAACATACCCTCCCCCAACCACTGAAGAAAAGATGAATTGCTTACTGTTAATGTCACCGTGGTAACTTATTATAACTACCTGAAATTTGGAAATCAATAATGACCCAAAGAACAAATAAAGACAAATGGTATTTTGTTCACTTAACTCAGTCTTTGCTAGAATAATGTGCCAAATAATTCAATTTGTTATAATATACCCAATATTGATATCCTCCTTATTCTTATCTGCGTGCCAGGAAGAGACATACCTACTTTGGTCCATCTTATATTAAGGCAACTGTGTACTGTCATGATCCACTTAGAGCATGTACATAGTATCACTGCACAAGGCACACAAATTATTGTTTGCAAGAGAAAGCACCAAGTTACTTTAATCAACCATTAATCTATGCAATAAATGAAGTCTTCTGAAAAGTGTAACGATTTCCTCACAGTTACATGTTGCAGTCAAACACCATTTCTTTAGTGGCATTTGGGACGTTTTCTTTCTAAAATAAATTCCTAGATGGATTTACAAGAAAAGCAGCTACAAATTCAAACCATATATAATTTTACATATGAAAGACAACTTTAATGTGAGGATCCTGATCAAATGCTATTAAACACAGAGCTTTGCTACTGGATAGGCTCCATTCATTGGTGGCAATCTATCTGTACAAGAGAAGCATTTCCCAAAATTTCAGGACGTACTTTTTTCTCAATTGAAAACAGACACACACAGCCACTTCCCCCAAACCACACTGACCTCGCCCAGCACAGACTGTCAGCAGTGCCCTGAAGAGCTGCCAGATCTCTTACACTCTTACTCTGCCCATCCTCAGCTGCCTGAGGCTACTCACCCCACCAGAAATTTTATATATATACATATATTTTTATATATACAAATATAAAAATAAAGGCTCCTTCATACATACATTCGTATTACCTCCTCACCAAACACCCCTCGGTGAGAGGGGTGCACTCTAATGTACAATAGCAACATACTGTATCTGTAGTATGGTGCACCTTAGCCAGCCACAGCACAACTTGTGTCAATAAACAATTTCAAGATAATCACTCCTGCTTTTTATTAACTACAGCATCCTTCTGACTTTATGTTAAATTAGCAGCAACCAGACCTCAACATATGCAATGCATCTACTAAATCTGCCCAGGTTATCCATTGCAGCACCCAGCATAATTTCATTGACCCCGCACAGACGGACTTCAGTCCTACCTGCTCTCAGACAAATTAAGCGCCCATGCTCCAACTTGCAGCGCAAGGGAGTCCTGCACAGAGCTCCTTTTGGGACTTCGATCATCATCAGCCAAGTCCAATAAAGTCCAAGTGACTTCTTAACTCTGTACGTATGCCACAGGTAACCCATGCTTTGCAGCACTGAACAAATACCATGAATGACAAACACATGCACATGCATAAGAATAAGTATTTCTTTAAAAGCACCTCTCAGTTCATTCAAGACACTTCAGTGGTTTATTTATGTGAAAATATTTTTCAAGTGTCCTTAAAAGAGAAACAAAAATTACTACTACAGCCTGCTTTGAAGCAGAGCTTGGACACCAGGAGAGAAGCTATTTGTGGCTTATTTGATGTAGCACAGGTTGGCCCTGAACCTTAGCCACAGTAGCCACTGTGTTCAGCTAATACACATTACATAGGGTCTGCTAAGAAACTTGAAATCATGGAACTCTTCAAGGGGGCTTAAATTGATCCTCCTGTAATATTAAGTAAAAGGTGTGCTGGGCAAAGGAGACAGCTCAATGATACCTGCTAGTTACAAACCAGCAGAGCAGTCACAAATTGAATGTCGCCAATGGCAGTGGGAAACTCAGTCCCTAATATTTCTGGTTTTAGTGCGGTCACGATGAGCATATGCCAACAAAGACAGAGGTTCTACGAGATGCAGTTGTGCAAAGTCTCGCTCTGCCGTTTTTTCCCAGCTAGTAAGTTAAATCAATGAGACCAAAGAAAAGTCCAGGGAACAAGACCTCCCATTTTATTTTAGCTCAGTTCCTCGAAAATTACACTCTGCTACTGTCCTGACACCAAACAGAATGGTCGTAGTCTGCATTTCCTCAGGCTGCATGCTTCCACTGCTTCCCTCAAGTTAGCTCCAATTTTCATGTAGCAAAACCAAAGTCCTATGAGCTTGCTGATACAAATGAAATTCAAACATGCAAAAAAAATGACTAGTTTTCAGCTCAGACCGCAAGGGACTGTAATTCCTCCTGCAGCTACAAGGTAGCAGAAGTGACATGGGAGTCTGGGTGGGAACATGTGGCCAGGGTGGAGGCAGGCGTGGGTGGGATTGCCTCTTGTAGCAGAAGTCTAGAGTTGGGTGTCTTAAGGCAATAATGAAACTGCAGGGTTGTAACAAGCAAGGATTTTGTCCAGAGAAAGAAAAAAACAAGAAACTGAGAGTGGTACCACATCTTCAGCAAACAATTTTTTCTTCAACATTAATAGAGATGCTTACTTCATTTAAAAATAACCATGCAGCATAATTCTGGGGCTCACAAAAACAGCAATGAAAAGTTTGATATGTATGAACCAAAATGTCAGTAAAGCACTGGTGTATGGGAGTGACAATGCTTGGGCTTGCAGAGATTTGTGGTATTTGAAAAGCACTTCTACCACCACTTGGGATTGTAAAAACACATTTAACATTAACCTTAAAAACAGACAAAGAATTTTACATAGGAAGGTTAAAATAAGTTGCCAACCCCAATGGAAACATTATCTAAATTTTCCAATTATCTGACATGTACAGTAAAAAACCTGTACCTTCTATAAACAATTCTATGTTTAATTGAAAATCCACAGCCAGACAGCACATGTGAATTAATCAACCTGAGACAAAGTTATCTGTATTTGAAATGTGAAATACTTCTGCTTGACAAACACTTTAAAAAAGGCATGTGTCACCTATTTGAAGCTAACAATGTAAGTAATGTAGACTTTAATCCCTTCATTATTTTATTTTGAAACAACCAAAGCAAGCTTAGGGTTCTGTTAGTACAAATTCCCTTCACAACATATGCATAAAAAAAAATCGTTTGCAAGTAAAAATGTTATCAGAAAAAACAAGGAGATTCCAGTGAGCTGGATGCTGATGGGGGAGGAAGGGGCAACTGACACAACTGCATCCAAGTCAATGGAATTACGCCAAACTCATCCCATAGGAGACTGTCCCAGGGTAGTGAATCGTTACACACCACTCACAGCCTAAAAGCACATTTTGTATTTTCAAATGAAAAAAAAAAAAAAAATCTATTTTCTATTATGTGCTATAAGCTACAATCAGAGAACCTGTAGGACAGTTTTATACAACTCACCCGCATAGCCAGAATTCAGCCATTTCCTTTGCAGCAGAACTGTTGTTGTGGAAGAAATATATGTATTTCTTATATAGTACAGTTTGCTGGGTTTTTTTTTTCATTTTTAAAAAGAAAACAAAAAAACCCAGACTATCAATTGTGTCCTCAATTAAAAAAAATATTGTAAGCAGTGAAACCACAGTTCTTACACAAGGAAAAATAATTCCCATCAAGTCCATGTGGAACTTTGCCCAAGGCCAGACTAAAGCAGAAGACCATTTTTAAGGGGTGGATAGTTATAAAAGTCGCATATTTAAGGTCCTAATCTTTAAACCTTTATTTACATGAATAGTTCTTACTTTAAAGAACAAGTGTTTGCAAGATTGGAATCCTACACTCATTAATCTTTTTGAATGACTTGTTAGCATGAAGAACTATGTTCTCCTTCAAAACAAACAAAAGCAGATAACTGCTGAATATTTTGCAAAGCCTTTCTTTGTGTTGTCACATTACAACACTCAGAAGTTAAATTAAAAAGAAATTGTAAGCCACCAGGTAAAATGCTGCTTAAAAGTTCTAATACGTTTAAGAAAAATTATTGTTAGTAAAAATGCCTTCACTTTAATATTTCAAATATTTCTGTAAATACGACTACTTCAACACAGCATGTTACTTAGCATGTTTTGCTTGATGATGAAGGGGAAGTCTAGCTATTTACTAAGAGGTCTAAGAAAATCACTAAATGTCTAACTTTCTATCGTACCCACATTTAATTCTCCACCCAGTATTCTTTCTCCTGTAAGCATCAGCAAAGCAAACAACAAATGCAACTTAACTCGGGTTTCATATGCTCCCTAAGAGGAAGTTGCATTTGTTTCCAAAGTCGTTTTTAATGTGACGGGGGGAGGGGGGAGACACCCCCACCCCCCATCCCCAAGCTCCGCAACCCCTCCATTGTAAGGCGTGCACCGTTGTTCCCGGCGGGGCGGGCTCCCAGGCCGGGAAATGGGCTGGGTGGGCGGCTGGCCGCTGCCCAGGCCTCCTCGGGAGCCCGGAGGTGCCCGACTAGCCGGTGGGAGAGGCAGCGGCTCTGCCAAGCCCCGCGCCGCGGAGGGTCAGCGCGGGGGTGGGAAGGGAGATCCCCTCTGGAGTAGCTCCACGAAAGGCGCAAGCGAGCCACCGTGCTTCGAGGCACAGCCGCTGCCGCCAGCAGGCCTCCCGGGCTGCCCACGTGTGACAGCCCCTCACCCTCGCCCTCGCCGCCGCCGCGCTTTCCGCCTGCGGGGCGGAGGAAGGGGCAGGACCCCGCGGCCGCAGAACAAAGGGTGGCACTGGCCGCCCTCCCTGGGTGGGGCCTGCGGGCCGAAAAGCGGCCCCGGGCCGCGGCTAATCGTAACGAGAGCCCATGCCTGCGGCTGAAGGCGCCGGGGCCGCAGGCGGGCCGCCTCCGCCGGGTCGGGCCGTCCACCCCGCCGCCATCTTGGTGGGAGCCGCCGCGCCGCCTGGGGCCTGGGGCGGCGAAGGCTGGGCCCCGGGCCGGGCCGGGCCCCCCGCGTGGGATGCCGCGAGAAGAACAAAGCGTTGGGTGCTCGCTTTACCCGCGGCTCCGTTTGAAAATGTTTACGTCTTCAGCAGCCCCCCGTGTAAACATAGGCTTCCATGGCGCTAAGCGCCGGCGCAAATAGCAGCAAACCTCCAGGAAAAATGGAAGTATGCATGAGCGGCGCTGCTGTTTGTTTGCCCGTTCTTTAATTCGCGTTTGCTGTAGGTTAATTTGCTCCGCGGCTGATGGTAAATTGGCCCCTCAGCGTGGGAGAGGGTGATCATCCCCACGGCCCCGCGCTAGCACTTCCAGCGGTTGGCAAGTGCGTGTTTTACTGCTGAAAAGACACGGCGCGGCATGAAATGCGTGAGCTTGGGCAGTGCTGCCCCCTCGAACAAGTCAGGCCCTCCGATAGCTATTTTTGATCTATCATTACTTCGACTCTCACAGATACTAACCAGCATTTCCAGTTCCGCACTGCGTGCTAAATGAACTTTTCTTTTAAAAACCAATTTAAACCGTATTAAGAGAGCAATAAAACGACCATCTTTGAATCTTGCACATCAATCACTTCCTTGGGCCACAGTTAACTACCAGGGGAGGACGGGGTTATAAATGGCCCAAGGAAGCGATAGGCAGTGAATAGCCCTGACCCTGGCTTCCCCGGCTTGATCGGAGGGCCTGCAACCCGAGCCGGGAGGGTGCAAATTCCTCCCGCGCCGGCCGCGGGGGGAGGCCGCCCTTAAGGAGGCTCCAGCCGGCGCGGCGGCCCCGCAGCGCGGCCCTCGGCCTTCCCGCGCGCCCAGGTGCGTGGCCTGCGGAAAAGCCCAAGGCCGCCAGAGCCATCCGCCTCGCCTCCAGCGCCGAACCGCCGCCGCCTCCATCCACCTGCCCCGATTCTTTAACGTGAAACCGGTTATGGGTGTATGCTGCCGCATTAACAATGGAAAACCCCACAGTCTTCCCGCCTGTTTGGCCACTGGCGCGAGAAAGAGCAGAATCGAATCATCTGTCTTTACATCAGCCAGTCAATTAATCTGCGTTTTATAAACTTGTAACTGAGAACAGGATTTCAGCTGTTCTGTTCGCTGTAGTGGTAGTGTTTTGCTGTTGTTTATGTTCGCAGCGATGATTTTAGATAAAAACGGGCATAAGAACAACAAGAAAAAAATTCTGCAGTGATTCCGTTCATGCATGTTTTAAATGGAGAGGTACTAACAGCATTTATCCTACAGTGCCTCCACTACCAGAGCAGTCCAAGACAACTTTTACATTACAAGCAGCCTGCACTACTTGGATATTGCCATACAATAAACACAACATTTATACAAGAAAAATCATGGCTCATTCTTTGCAAAACCAGAGGTTTTCCTCCATCCATGCCAACTGCAGTGCAGCAGGGAAGTCAACGGACGACTGGCAAATCTTGTCGGCAAGTGAAAGAATTAAGACCCAGAATCTTTACTTTTGGCCCCTTCTACATACTAACTATATGGATTTGCAATGTACTGACCCAGAAGGGGACTGACGAATATAAAAACCACAGCGACAATTAGCATCCGTCTCTGCCATTCCTTTATGCAGCAGAATCCAAACTGACCTACATTGTGAAACTTACTTCCTGAAAATAGGCATGGACACTGTAGAAGATGAAAACAAGGCTTGTATGCAAGTATGTAAGAGATCTTGTATTAATTCAAAATTAATATTTAATTGTGGGGGCTTTACATAATATCTAAATTAATTTTGCTAATTTCTTAATGCTTGATTGTAGCTTTTTAATGGTAACATTTTAACAGCAACATTGTTACCAGAAAGCTCTTTATAAAATTAGTCAAATTCATGGAAATCAGACATTTCAAAATCTCCACATCTTCTTGGCAAGAAAATATTTTGTCTAGTAAATGTGTCAAAATTATTTTCAAATCATGTAATCAAACCAATTTTTAAAGGAAGCAAGGATTACTATCTTTCATATATATTTAGCATGTACCCTTATTTTTTGATAATTTACTTCCACACAGATTTAATAAAAGGAAATAATCTGCTTTTTTTGTCCATCATCTTAAAATAATTGGCAATGAGATACGAGCGTGCCCAGAAGAACAATGTGCTAGCAAGACACACAAATTCAGATTAACTTTGTTAAACTGTTGGAATTAAAACAACAACAAAAACCCCCATACTAAACTTTCTACATGTTAACTTAAGTGGAGAAAGCCATAGATGGGTACACAGTTTTATGCTGTTACATATGATCAGTAAATAATTATCTGCCAAGTTAGTCCTCTTTCAGACTTGAAATGCCAGGAATTTCAAACTTGTCCACAAAATGGCAAAGCTGTGCTTAAACTAATGAAGACCCTAGTGAAAATGAACAAAGGAAGCCAATGGAGTATTTTCTGCCACATAGGATGTAAATAAAGAGGAGTCACATTTCTCTTAAGGTACATGGTACAGCTGAACGCACTGGAATAAATTTAGATGGAAATTCATATATGATAAATTAATACAAACAATACTATTATGTAATTAGTTTTGGGGGCATTTTAATGGTAGTGAGGCACTCACAAACATAGTTTATACACACAACCCCCCCCTACATTTATTTAATCAAACTTGTCTATTTTAAGTATGTAAGCTCCCAAATGAAACTATCAGGAAAAAATCCTTGAGAGAATTGTGCATACCTATTGAAACTTCTTGACAACTATTTCACTGATTTCACCTGGCTCAACATTTCATCTCCTAGTAACATTTGGTCCTTCAAGTGTAGCTAAAATATACTGGACTTTTAAAATGCATGTCAAATGGTGGGAGAAAAGAGAAACTAAGCTAAGGTTTATCAGTTTTTAAGAACGTAACAAATAGATTATATTCATCATCCTAAAACCAGAAATATTACAACAAGATCAATCATTTTATGCCAATTACCTCAATATTTCTCAAGAGAGTTTAGCTCCCTTGTAATGGACGTACTATTAATAAAGAATAAATACTAAATTACATATGGATACAAGGAAAACAAATTATAACTATAAAAGCATAGTATTGTTTTATATGTTATTAAAACTAATTACTGATTCCCATATGAGAAAACTATATTAATATGTAGGAGGTCATAGAAAATGCTAAACATTGATTATGCTATTGAATAACGAACACTAAATATAATCAGTCTTTGGCAAAAGTGTAGTGCTTCAGCTGCAGCCATTTTAACAGTCTGATCTTGGTCCATTTACAGTTGTCACCAGTTAAAGAAATGATCATCCAAGGAAGAAGTGCTATCTGTGTAAAGAAGATGAACAATTAACCCACATAAGCATGGAATGGGCTTATCACTTTCCAATAAACTGTCAATAGTTGTCAGTAAAAAAGAAACTACTATATTACAAAAATAAAATAATCTGCCATTTAAAAAAAAAGTAATTGCTTAATGAAAATAAATTAATGAAGATGAATGTAAAAAATCTTCGGAGAAACCAAATCCACCAATTACATTATTAAACATAAAGAGATTTTGTTGCTCAAAGCAGACTGCAGATTAATTTTGAAAAGTATTTGCTGTCTTGCAAAAATGTTATGTAGTCATTAAATGCGAAGACATTATATAAAATGGAAAATGCATTTTTTACAAGTCTTTGCTAATTGCTACTGAAGACAATGTAGGCATAGATCAAATTTTAAGGAAGCTTCTCAACCAGAATGTTTTGCATTTAAATAGTCTTAAACATTTTCAAACCTGACAGATCAGATTTTAGAATGTTTAGTAGATTTTTTTTTAAAATTCTTGAGGAAAAGAAGGCATTGCTAAGAGGAGAATCTGATAGCCTACTTTCTTAGTGTAGATAATAGACTATAGTCCAGGAGAATGAAGGACTCCTTAGTGAAAGATGTGGTATTTACTGCTGCATCAAGTGTTCACAAATGCATGAATTAACACTAACAAAACCCTATTCCAATTAGTCTAAGCAAAGATTTTATCTTTAGATGTACTATATTTCTGCCTGAAAATCTTGAATATGATTTTCGTCTTGCCAATGCACCTTTAAAATCTTTTGCTCTCTTATCATCTACAGTTCAATCCCACAGTCCTCTCCTTGTGACTGGTCCTTTAAAGTCAATGGTGACGTGCAAAGTTCTCTATAAAGAAACTTAATTTCTGACATTGTATATTCATGCATCTGCTTCACACCCAGATCAATCACCTTACAAGTAATGTCTGTCTGTAACAATTATCACTAATTCCTGAAGCTAATCAAAAACCCTTTAAAAATTATTTTACTGTTATCTTTGTTTCTAGGTGGCATTAGTTTCTAAACCAGAATCACACGCAACGAACAGGATGCCCTGCTGAATATCCTGTTAGTTAAAATCAACGTGCACGCTACAGCCACACAGACCCCTATACAAGAAACCATGCATTACTTACAGGGTTAAATTGTACCCTACATTTCCCATCCATTAAACAGTTTTTGCAAAACATGTTACATGAAAACCTTAAACAAATGTGATTTTGATTCATATAAAACAGCTATTACAAATGTAACGTGCTTTAATTAGCGCACACACACAAAACCCCCCCGAACTAAACAATCAAGCAGACAAACAAAGCAGGCTTGGCACAGCCAAATGAGAATTTATTCACTGATTAAATGAAGTAAAGAGCTATTAAGCACTGTGGCGAAATGGAAACTTTTTGACTAACTGCATTTACAAATAACTGAGGACCATTTTATGCCTCCAAATCTGCAAACTGTGCACCTCCTCCTGTCCGGACAGAGGGTTCAGCTACTTCTGCCTCCCCTTAAGTCAGTGCTCGCCCTTATATCTGGGTAGGATCTCTACTTCCCTAACACAGGGGCCCGGGAAAAAGGCAGATCGTGAAGAACTCTGCCAGAAGGATTCCCATCCTTCCCCTTGTGAAGGCAGATACACAATACTGTCGTTACAAAGTTTTTCAGAAGTTTTCCCAATACCCACCGCATCCTATTACCCCTGCGAGAAATCAAAGGCAACGTACAGGTGGCCCCAACTGTCTCTAGACTGCTGAATAGCTGTTCAAGATCCCAAGGCGCGTTCACTGCAAGGGTGAACTTCGTTCCCCTTCAACAGAACCTGCCTGCACACCTATGGTGAGGAGTCTTTTTCACATTCGGGACCATTTCACATGCTACTTCTACCACTCTTTCCTCCGGTGAGGGAATGATTTGGGACTGAGTAATTTTTCAACAGTAAGATGAAAAAAAAGATTATCAGCCCAAGAGCTTTGCATCACAGCAGCCTAGCAGATTAGTGGTCAGGTGAATTTAGGTAAGACATTAAATATTATACATTCACAGTACAAAAAAAGTAGCATATTGTGAAAAGTATATACAAGTTATATAAATGTCAGGTTCATGCAGACACATCATGTTAAGTTGTATCATTTTAAGCTAACTTCTAATTAAATAGCACTGACCCAAACCCTAGTCTACTACTCTACATTTTAGGTACTGTACACGGAACAAATCAGATCATCATATGGCCTTCAAGTTTTTGAGCACAAAAAGCACACTTATGCACTTACAAAAACAAAAGGACGTGAACTACATACTTCCAGTAAGAACAATATAAGAGACTTAAAATCCACTCGTAATGCTGTCCACTTTATTGAACAAGTTTCACAGGTCAGTGGGACCACTTTACACGGGAAGACTGAGCAGAATTTGCTGCATCAGGTCTGTAATATCCACAAGAAAAGAAGGGATGTCATGGTTCCGTTATGTTAATGGTAAGTTTTTGTTTGCTGTTGAAATAATTCTCAAATTTCCATTCACCTGAGGTACTGTTGTTTTTAATATCTGGGGGAGAGGGTAGCAAACAGGTTTGTGAATAATTCTTTGATCTTATTCCACTGCAGTGTCAACAATGGCTAATTCTCACAATGTTCCATCTACCTGTCTTAGGCCAGGTAATTAAACAGGGTAAGATAGCAACATATATCTGTTAAATACAGGCAGTAGTTGGGGAACTAGTCCAAAGTCTGCGGGAATCATCTTGGGTCTATTAGGTACATTCTAGAGTAAAACTTCTCTATATTTCTTGTATTTCCAATATAACGAGTCTAAGAATATTCAGAAATTACTACACACGGTCAGCAGAGGCTTTTTAAAAACCCGTATTTCCACTAAGATTGTATTATTACAAATAGCCCGTAAAACCAACCAGGATTTTGATTACTAGCTTGCAAAACACAGTTGTAAAATGAAATAAAACATTTTTAAAATTATAGCACATGTGCAGTATTAACCGATTTTAAGACACCTGTACTTTGAAAAAATACAAGTTCATGCTTAATCTAGTCTACCTAAAGTACATAAGGGCTATCACTTTTACTCTCAATTTCAGCCCAGGGATTATTTTGGTGCATATATTTATATGACCATAAACAAAGAAAGTTATAGCACAAATGTTAAAGTAGCCTCAAGTGGCACTATAGTAAAAGCAATCTAGAAAAAAAAAAAATCCCTCAATGCTGCGTACCTATAAATTACCATGACTAATTAGAAGAGGGCCTCTCTGGGAACAGATTATCTTTGATGGGAAAGCCACTATCAGCTATGTTCATGAGAAGTACACACTTATCATTGTAATAACAATATTAGTGTTTTCTAACAGAGCATCATAAGATCTGTAGTAGCCATGGAATATTACTTTGATTTTGTAGACAAATTCATACTCTCCAAATATTGATTATATGTGCATTCACTCAGATTTTACCTATTAAACAACTTCAAAAGGTGAAAATACTAACCTATGATGCTAACAAAACCAAATCAAACCTTTCAGCCTCCCTCCTTCCAAAAAATGTAATTTGATCACTAGATTAGAGTTTTGGAATAGAAAGTATCTGTGTGATTTTCTTGGCTTCTGCACTGATAATAGAACAAGGATATTCTACATACGCTCAGACAAATAACTCCTCAAATGTACTGATGTATTTAATTTTCAAGGTTATACATAGGGAATAATTAGGGGGCTATACTTTTCAGATTATCAACTAATTTCACTAAGCTCTCACTTACCTGCTAAAAAGTTATATCCAAATTATTACTAACACGCCCTGTAGATACACTTACTTCTATTCTGTAGAAGTAAGAAACACACATTATTGTCATGAATTGAAAATTCCTCCTAATTTTTTTGGTTTTGTTTTATAAATAGTGCTGTTTGAAAACAGCAATATATTTCAATGCCACAGCTTAATCGTAATCAATAAAACAAGAAAAAAAAAAAGAAAATAGAAATGTGTAAGACTGAAGTGTGACCCAAAAAAGATTCCTGGAACAATGCACTTCCAAGGAGAGCTCAGATGCTTGTCCTCATTCCAATACCCGCAAGTGCCCATTTTCTTGAAAAGTCTCTCAAGTCTTTCTTTTCATGAAAACACTTTCGTTGTCTCTCCACCCCCAGCTGAATCTAACACCAGTATTCTATTTTGCACCAGAGGAGACTGCAGTTTCATTCACATTTCTGTGACAGTAGCTTCCAGCTCTCTTTCCTCCCATACCTTCACCTCACCCTGGCAGCTGCTTATTTGCATCCCTGGCGGCCCCTCCATGGTGCCAACACAGCCATCCCTTATTTGTGGGGATCATGGGGTTTCTCTGATATGAAAAATGATAAAAATCAGATATGAAACCCAAAATTTCCCCAGCTGGGTTTGCCATGCAGCTTCACAAGCACTTATGCTAGCCCAACTGGGAGAGCGCTGTAAAAGCTCTTGAAGCTTACTTAAGCAGCAGCACTGCTGCCAAATGTAAAAGTAAAATCTTGGCCCTAGGACCCCCACCAAGAAGGGTGGCTGTACGAGTTTCAACCTCCACCTGTTCACCACACTGCTACTGCAAAGCCAACTCAGCTGCTTGAAGAGCAGCTGCTGACCTGCTGCATGTTACAGCTTTGCATGTTAGGAAAAAAAAATTAAGATCAGTGCCAGTTTTCCTTAATACAGCGGACTGTAAAACTTGCAGCAGTTTCCACAGCTGCTTCGCAAGCAGCTGAGCCATCTCTGGAGTGGGGATCTGGAATTCCCTCTAGCCATCTCCCAAGGAGCTAACCCCCCATTTTAAGTCAGGACCAGCCACAACCATCTGAGGAAAGGCCTGGACACCAGTTTCTCCAACCAAAAATGCTCAAGCCATCAGAAGCACTTCCCCACCTTCCATGCAGAGGTGTTTACTGATACTCTGCTGATGTAAAAGCAATTTAAGGATTCACTGCTTTCACCAGTGATATCCAGCAAGTAAAAGCTAGTCCAGACCTGTCCTGAGTACTGTCCCTTAGAAAGAGCTAAGTATCACATAATACCTTTCTATCAGTCATGACAACTTTCAGCTGATTTAACAAAAGGGGGGAAAAAAGCACCCTTAAATACAGGGAATGAAAAATGTAAATGGTATGGCCTTATTTCTTTGTGTTTGTTTAAGAAACATCATAAACGGTCTTTACCCTCCGGTTTCTAGGTTCCTAGGATCTTACTTAAACTATACTTTTACGGTCACTTTTACACACCTTTGTAGAAACTGATGGGCCTAATTTTGCTTCTGTTGATAATTACTGATTACATTAATTACATGACAGGCCTTTAATGAGATAGGTTACATAAGGAAGATGAATTAAACAATATTTACATGGGAGTATACTTTGTAAAGAGTCCAAAACAAAACTCTGGATGGGTCTAGATATACTTACCTCAGTAATGTAGTTGCAAACCAGGACAAGCAACAATAACAACATTTTTCCCAATTTGACAATTCATTTCCTTTTAGCTTCGGTTCATGTATCTGCTTTGATATCTTATGTTTGTGCCCCAGACAAAATATCCTCTTCCTTCCAGTATCCCAACTCCTGTGCACAACTTCCTCAGTCTTGGAGAAAAGGAGGATAGCATGCTCTGGAAAAGGGTGCACTTACTGCTCTGCCAAAGAGGGAACTCTCTCTGAGGACAAAATAGTCCCATTGCAGTCCTCTGTCTCTGGGCCGCTTATGATTTTTGCTTGTCAACATTTAATGTTTAAACTTCTTCAGCAAAATCTGATCCGATTCGACACCATTTAGGTTTAATGGGACTTGCCATTCACTTAAATACTACATATGTCTATCGATAAAAATGCACTGTAATGTTGGGTTTAGATGTAAATAGATGAAATCTGGAAGGCATTTCCACAGATGGCAGCTCCATAACTTAAATACCAAATGATAAGTTTCTTCAGACAACCATCTTAAACCATCAAGCTCTCAGTGAAGTATTTTGCCATCTGTCTATGCGTCCATAGGTAGGACTTGAATTGTAGGACTGGGCCTAATTAGTAGCCAAAATAAATTAAAAAAAAAAAAAAAATCCCAAACAAGGCTGTACTGCTCCACACCACAAATCCACGGTCCCCATAATTTAAAGTCCATTTTCTCTGTATGCTCCAACACAACTGGCGAGTGCCAAAGCTTGGCTCCAGATCTCCAACAGTTACCCATTACAGATTCTACACGCACTGAGGCTGCTGAGCAGACGTTGACACCCACTTCTTTAGCATAGGTCTGATCTCTGCCGGATCTCTGATACACATGCTCACTTCAGACACACGTTTACTCCCCATTCGCTTCCTTCCTCAGCTTCCCTCTCTAAATCCTGCTAGCCACTTTTGTTTTGATTAGGACTGGGCTTGCCTGGTCCCCAGCAGAAGTCAAAGATGACAAGTTTGTAACAGCATACTCTGCATGGAGATTTCTGTACTTCAAAGGGGCACTGCTATGTCATATTCAACAATAAGGAGCAATGTAATATTGATCCCACTTGCTTGCCCAGAACTTCCAGTTATCCTGAGCAATTAAGTAGCTTTTTACAGGCTCCTAATAACGCAGAAATGGAAAAGACATGCTAGATGAATGAATGCATCCTTGCAAAAGCACAGGATCACATATGTCACAATATTACGAAGTCAGCATTCAGCATATCATGCCATGCCCAACTTCATCCTAGAAAAAGTAGATCAACTGCGGCTAAAATACTAGGAATTTAAAGAATAGGCATCTGATTCATCATCAAAAAGGATGGTCAGTCAAATTAAGGGAGAAGACTTTTCACATGCTGCTTACATGTCTAATTTTCCATTTATTCTTCTGTTTACATTCATAAATGCATAGTCTCAGTAATTTTCTCTCCTTTTGTTATAGGTACTTGCAACAATAAGCAAAATGTATAATATATAAATGATAGTGCAGTGCAGAAGGACTCAATGAAAGAAAAAAGGCTCTCTTCCATTTTTATCAAATCTTGTAATAACAGTAACTTGAAGCAACACTAAGAAAGTTCAGATGAAAGTGAAAAATTTCAAACCAACCATGTTCCTTTTAATGAGAAAACAAAATACACCAACTCCTGCATGCTGCTCCTCCCTTCCTTCCTCTCCCCATCTCATAAAAGAGGATCCCAAAGAAGGATCATGTTTAAGGTCCCAGTTCAGAAATCCTGTATCAATCCCTTAACATGGTAAGAATTTTGGACTACAGAGCCAAGTCCCAACAAACATCATCTAAACTGAAAAATCCATCTCATCCTGAAAGACCACATTACTCAGAAACAGAACATAAAATTATAAACCTTGATACTAACAAACATGTATTTAATTTTGTCTATTTACATCTGGCACCCTACCCTTCATTACCATCTTTAACATCTGGGCTTCATGGTAAGCAAAGGAAAATAGACGTTTCTAACATAGCCCATACAAAATGTGTGCAAAGAAGAATCTGCAGCATTTTTGCCTTACTGCCAACATCCAAAAAAGTTGTACATATCTAAGTTGTGCGTACAATTTTGAACATGCAAAAAAATTTTAACAAACATCATCCTTTTCTCTGATTTTATGAAAGCTTGAGCTCTTCTTAGCAATGAAGACCTTTTTTCATGGGCACCACAAAAGGTTTCACCCACTTTACCTCTCCAGTCTGTTTTACCCTTTCACAAATAGATCTTTTTCTAAAATTTAACAAGAGCTGTTCACACGTAACTATGTGCAGAATTCACATCATAAAAGCCAAGCAAGCTACATTATTCAGTCCATGCTAACCTATTAAAAGTCCAAATGACAATACTGAGCCAAATTCAGTATGGTGCACAGGACTAACATTGCTACTATTCATTTTTTTTGTAAAAGAAATGGAGCAGACTAGGCTGCATTGGACATGGCTTCTCTTTGTAAAATTAAATACTTTTTAGGACTTGTAATTTTTATATGACACTAAATGACTCAGACACACGACAAAGATATGAGCTGTATCAGAATAAAGCTAAAAAAGGACAAGAGTGTAGATGTAAGTGTACCCTATTTACGTTGTACACACACACAGAGATGAACATACATAATGGCTGACGTGTTTCTATCTTAAATAATGCATCTAGCTCTAGGTACCTCATTACCAGAAGGGTAACAACAACGTGAAGGTAGTTCAGAGAAGATCAATCAGAATGATTAGTGCTGAAGGAAGGACTTAAAAGGTAGAGTTAAAAACTCAATACTGCAGCTGTTTCATGAACAGAACTTTCATTGGGTCAAGAGGAAGGGAAGTCCAAAGAAAAGCATCATCCTTTAAAAATATATCAATATATACAATTAGTGAAGTGCTGACTTTAGAAAAACATGACTATAATCTACACACAACCAAGGGGGACCTCCAAGAAGAAAGCAAAATTATTTCTTGCAAGCTCAAAAGTCTATGTATAATGAGCTTAAACTATTAACAGGAATTTTGACTTGACGTCCAGTAAGTTTTTGCTCATAGCAAGACCTCATAAACTGGGCATAACCTCACCAAGAAAAGGTAAGATAAGGCAGTAAAAATATTGTTGCAGGGTTCAAGCTAGCTTTGACAGGACTTGAACTAAACAAGACAGAAACTTCTTTCTTCTGCTTAGACTGATTCTATAAAATTATACTAGCAGCTACAAACATTGCAGAACAAGTGAACACATACAACAGTATGTGCACAAATGAAGTGTTTTCAAAGCAGTTTTGAACAGCAATATTTTGTTTCAACAGATTAATAAACTAACATCTTTGCCTTGAAAAGGTCTTTTCACATGACTACATTTTTCAAATTAATGAAAGTAATAGGAATAGGGTCCAATCGCTGTTCAGGCAACAGACTCTGTTGTTCAAGCAGTACTGTTAAATAACATTACTAATATAAAGACATTTTTATGCTCTGGCTGCTACTGTTACCACTGGTCAGCTAGTCAGCTAACACAAAGCATTCTACATAGCAATACAAATTGTCTAAAATGTACTGTGAAATGAAATAGATACTGCTTCTCATCATTACATTAAACAGAAAAATTCTGCTATTGACTGATGGAAAGAAGATTCAGGTCACCATGAAGTTTATATATATCCTCGATTTCATCAGAAAGAAAAAGGTGAGAAACGTATTTTCTTTGTTGTAAGAGCAATCCATTGCAGAATACTAATAAATTCACACAGTAAGACATTTATTTAATACTCAAAATGACTCAGGCGCACAGTTTATGTGCAATGAAACATGCTATTTTTCACTGCATTTTACACTGTGATATGTTTTAGAAACCTAAGGATATCAATAAATTGTAGATTATTAAAGTGTAAACAAACACATCTAACATTTCCTTCTTGTCCCCTCCCTTAGGGGACACAACTGAATAGTGACTTCCAAATTTACCACATACTTTTCTTATTATTTTCTATGATTATTTGCCATTATGGAACAGCACACGTTGTCTAATATTACTTAAACGTATCACGTTATCATGCAGTTCAACACTTCTGTATTTCCACAGCTCTAAGAATATCTTTGTTTCCAAATGAGTTTTTTATTAACAACACTGCTATGCTTCAAATGTCTGTCTTCTACTATTTGAGAAGCTAAAAGAATGACATGTATTAACACAAAATTAGATGAAGAAAATGGGTTTTTATCTATAAAGTAAATTTATAGATCTGTAAAGAGCAATTTCAGAACTTAAAAGGGTACAAAGAAGGGAAGAAAGGGGGAAAAACAGGAGGAAGACTGCTCCTTTGATAAGTATTTCATTCATTCAGTTCTAAAAAGAAAAAGCAGCAGTGAAGAGGGGGGCACCTCACATGCCAGTACAAAGCAGGAAGTGTAAGTATTTAGTAAGTTCACTATTGGATTCTACACTTTGTACATAATTCCAAATGCAAACAGCTGATACTGATGTGCAGGTCCTTAGGCGTAAGGTACATGTAAGACAACAAGATCAGAAATCCACTTTGCCACCGCAAGGAGCAAGGCAACATGCCACAGCAGCAGCACTCTAAGTTTCGGTCACCTTTTTATTAACCTAATGAAAAGTGTATTCTTTAAAAAAGCCTGATGAAAATTACCACAAAATATGGCCGGGCCGTCAAATAGAATATTAAAAGCGAACCACTGTATTATCATGGAACACCCCTCTGCACCGTCATTGCAAACGTCATAGAAAATGGACAACCACGTAAAAAGTTAAGATGCCTTTCGGCCTTCCTAACATGGCCCTAGCCAAACCCAAAATGGTCTCTTTACCTGATACGGCTCTTCTGTTCTCTGATCACAGAGAAGACGGGTGAGATTCAAAATAGCGTTGTTGCAACTGGAGACTAACAGAAGGACTGGGGAGGGTTTACACACGCTCCTTCTTCACAAACCACGCTACAGACCCTGGGAAAAGTTCCCTTAACTTTATCATTTAGTACGTATCTTGCATCTGAAACTCCTCTGCATGAAGGCATTCCTACCAGCTTCCACGTTCAAAATACGAACACCGTTCATGCTGCTGTGCTTAAAAATAAAAACAACGGCCACACACCCCTTCTCTCCCGAACAGCCTTACAGAAACGCTGCTTTTGGTCTGATTCCTTAATCGTTACATTTTTTTCTAGGAAGGGATGTTTAAAAATCAACCAACCAAGCCACATGCATGCTTCAGTGTATCACCACAGGGACGCTCTCAGGTCTGAATTACTGCAAAATAACACTGTAATTATGTCTTAATTTCAGTAACTAATCTCAGATGAGCTTTTAAAAAGCAATCCGAGGTTTGCAAGAAAAGCGTTTAAAATTGTATTCAACTGTTTTCTGAATGAAAACCAACATTTATTTATCCTTTTCCGAGCTTAATTTTAATCACTTTCCAAGGAAAGGCATATCTGCTCCTGATCAGTCTGGTGCCAGATGATAAACCTTGTTAAAGACAAAAGTGTGGCATCTGAAAATAAATAAAAAGGACAGGAGAAGTTTCTAACCAAGGAGGAAGATACGAAGAAACAACGTTATCCCTTTGCACAAATCTCCGGCCACAGAGACTAAGCACAATCTAACGACCTTATTTACTCCAATAGTACGCTGCCAACAAAACTACTACCTAAGGCAACTTTTTAATTCCAGATGTACCTAAATAGCTAGGAAAACTAGGTTACTTCTCTTCACACGAAACCGGAGTCCCACTGAGCTCAACCAAATGTGGCAGGCTGAGATGGCAGACAAAAAATGGGTCTTACTTGGTGTACAAAGACATCAACTGGAGACTCCAAGGGGCTTCCCTCTCGGTTGCTCATGGAGATGAACCCGAACCCCATTCTCACATTGAACCATTTGCAATGGCCGGTTCCGTGCAAAACCTGGGATTCTTCCTCTTCTTCCTGCTCCGGCAACTTCCCGGGCTCGTCTCCACCTTTACTCGCCCCTGCTGAGGAAGAGGGCAAGGCGGGGGGGGGGGTGGGGGAAGGGGGGAGAAAAAGAAGGAAGGGGGGGACAAGATGCAAAGCAAAGAGTTAAATTCTGGTAACATCCTTGTGCCACTGTATAAAGGAGTTAGTAGAGAAGAAACGGGAAAAAAAAGGCGAACAAAACAAAATCAAAAAGCAAACGGCGAAAAGAGCTTATTTTTTCCTAAATCCTAAAATAAACAACCTTCTCCCCCAAATACGTAAAAAAATAAAATCACCGGAGGTTACAGAGAGGAAACACTGCGTACAGAGGCTCTCCCTCTCTCCTTGCCCAGGGCAGCCCACGTTTCTGTACATACGTGTGTTTTCCATTTAACTCACTCTTTCAGCCACATTACAGCACGGAACGCGATACTTTACTTGAATATTGCTGGTTTAAGACCGATCCCATTTCTCAAGAGAAATTCTCAGCCCAATTAGTCTCTCCTCGCAAGGCGCAGGACCGGTGGGCGAGGGGGGAGGCCGGCCGAGGAGGGGTGGAGGAGAGAGAATAAGCAAAATTGGGTAGATTGCACAACTGGTTATTGCACATGCAGCGCCGAAACCACTATTTTCCAACATGTATCCATCCCTCCTTGGAATAAACTTCCGATTAAAGTTGGGACAGGTGTACGGCCGTTTTCTCATCCCACCACTGCAACTGTGCTTAATCAAACAGGAACAATTCAAACAATAGCCCCCTGAAAGCTTTTCAAGTTGTGAATCGGTGTGGGCGGTACGGAACAGTTTCTGAGCTGGGTAACAATGGGTTTGGGAGAAAGCCCCCTTGCGCGAGCTGCTAAAAAAGGGTAATGCATAGTTGGGTTAAAAGGGGGGTGGGGGGAGAGGGGGGGAGAGAGGGAGAGAGCGAGCGAGCGAGCGAAAATCATAGTAAAACAATAGAAAAAGAAAATTAACCTTCGGCCATGTTGCCCCACGGGCCCTCTGCTCCAAACTCGTGAGATGAAAACTTTCCCTGTGGATCGAAGTGGTCTTCTGCATTAATCTAACATCCTGATTTTGAACGATCGCAAATTTAGCTCGCATGGTCTAATGTGCTTTCCCTCTTTTGATTTTTCCCCTTCTCTCTCGCTCCGTTTCTGGCCCCCTGCGCACACGTGACTCGGTCAATTACATGCTTTCTTGCTACTAATTTCACATCGGATCCTTAAGGGGTTGGCAGGAGGCAGGAGTAGCCAATCGCCATTTCAACTAGGCTGACACGCCAAAATAATTTATGAATGAACAAGAAATTTCCAACACGTCTTTTTTTTTTTTTTTTTTTTTTTTCGACAGCTAATCTGCATGCGTCTTTACGGGAAATCGAGATGACGTATTATTCTGGGGTTTCTGCACTCCCGTGCATGCAGAAATACGTAGGAAGATCCGTGTGTTTCTAGATACAGCCCAGACAACAACAAATATACGCAGAGGCGGACGCGCAGATGAGATTGTTAGGGTGCCTGTGCCCGCTCTAGGCGGGGTACGCGTACACCCCCCAATGCCAGACGCTTACAGATGTGGTATACACATGTGTATAGACATGCGCTAGGTATGTTGCGAGGCATCTGCGTTACCGGCTGCGCAAAAAAAGAAAAAGGGGGGGGAAGTCTAACCGGATCGCCGGTTCCACCTGAAGAAAAGCCGCCCAAAGCCCCCGCAGCGCAGCGGCGGTCCCGGGGCGGGGGGGATCTGCTCGTGGTGTGTGGTGGGGGGGGTGTGCGTGTGCCGCGGCTCCCGGGCGGCCGCCGCCGCTCATGCCTTTGCTGCACATTACTAATTTCGCATTCAAATTAAAAGCGCGCCGGAAACGCGGTATCACCTTAATATGGCCCACAATGTGCGGAGGTTTAGCGTTTCAAAACATTTCTGGAGGGGGATGGGGCGAGGAATTGTACTTCACAGGTTTCTCCGCCATCTCTTTCCGGGGGAGGGGATGTGATTAATGACTTCCTAAATAAGAGCCCAGTTTTCAAGCCTAGTATTGGAGTGAACCTCCATCAGCAGCGATTGTTTCCCAGGAGCGCGGGGGAGAGGGAGAAGGAGAGGAGGACGAGGGCTAGGACTGACAGCGAAAAGGATTCGCTGGAGAGGAGGAAGGCGGAAAAAAAAAAAAAAAAAAAAAAGCCGGAGGAAGAAGACAAAGAGGGGAGGAATAACGCTGCCCGGGGACTGCTGGTTTAAGCCTTCACTGCCCGCGGGAGGGGGGATCCAACTCGGCAAAGAAATGTGCTCTGTGTAACGGGCATGGTAGCAGCCTGAGCGCACCCCTGTACCTCGGCTCCCGCAGGTACGCAGCTATCAACGTGCTCGCAAGCCCCTGCCATTGCTGCGCTGACGGCCAAACGCTTGTTTAAAAAGTACTTTTAGAAACGTGACCCACCCCCGTTAGGTGAGGGTCCGTTTTCTGTTCCATCTGTCCCATCTCCTTCAGCGCAAAGGTACAGATGAAGGTATGAAACCAGCAGATTTTGCCTTGTCTGTCCTCACCACGTATACTCACATATAACCTCACTTTACATCCAGTGTTATATCACCTTTAAACGTTGCCCATACCTTGTTAAAACCTGGGCTCAATTACTTTCTTATTAAAACCCCTTCCTCTCCCCGCCCCCCCCGGCATCCTCTCTTATCCCAAGGACACACACAAACAAAAGCCAAAGCACCAAACCGACCCGTGCAGAACCTGAATACAAGGGGTTTATGCATTTGCAAAGCACTTGCTGTTGTTTTGGAAGTGGCGTCGATCAGTCTGCCCAATTAAGGGGGACGCCTTTGCCCCCGATGGGCCTGTTTACTCCTTTTGTTGCCTTTCAGGAAAGCGTACATTCCCCTGCTAGCGCCTCATTTCTGTGTGAAATACCAAGGTGCTCAGTTTGATCATTTGCTAGAAAGAAAGCGAGGGTGGGCAAAAGTGTACAAATACAAGCAGCCGGGCAAGTGGAGCAGAAGCTTTAAATCCTGAAATTCCTTTGCAGTCTTCAACCGTAAATTTCCTATAGGTTATTTCAACAGTGGAGGTCGACTTCCTACACTGACCTGCCCTACGCATTCGTGCAACGTAGCACTTCTTTTTGCTCGTAACCACCCTTCCCCCTTTACAATAGCGATTATTTTACAATATTAAATCACCAGTAATTTTATATGCTTGGATCTTATGACCGGGACGGTATCTAATAGACAATAAATGTAGGAGAATTTAACACACGCGAAACCCCAGCTATGAACAAGAAATTAAGGTTACCGGAAGAAAAAAAAAAGATGCTTACACCACTTACTTGAAGTGCCCGAGACTACATTTCTTGTAGCAGAACGGCACATTTATAAAATACGAGTTCTCCCTGTCCCTCCCTTCGAAAAGACAGAAGGTTTTCTCTTTAATACCGTTTTAAAGGTCTTTGTTTTTTTCAGATTGATTTATTCTACCGACATTTGGTATAAAAATTCCTTAGAGGGTAGAATATTGGTTAAACAGACACAAACGAGTTGATCGAGTTCATTAAATGGAAAAAAATGTCTTGTTAGCAAATTTCAGATAAAAGAAAATTCAGTATATGTTCTTCGATGAAGAAGTGAAAGACTACAAAAACACGTAAATAAACGAACGTAAAGATATTTGTTGCAAAGTATTTCTGACATTGCAAAATAAATGCAGATTTTGTAAAATGGAGGGGGGGATTTGCAAAGGGTCTTTAGTGAGATTTTCAGGCCTCCAGTATTAGTGGAATTAAGGTTGGGGTCACTGGACTGGTCACTGGTGTCAGATGTTATCGACTCATTCATTTCCTGCAAGGGACATCAGCCTTTCAAGTTTTGTGGAAGGTAGAGAGCTGTTGCCAGCTGGGAACTCTCCGGGAAAAAAAAAAAAAAGGGGGGGGGGGTGGAATCCCAACCCACTAACACCCCTCCAAAATTCATTCGCAAAGAATTGGGGGGGAGGGGGGAAGGATAAAGGGGGGAAAAGCTCTACAGAACAAGCCAGTCCCTGGAAAGATTAGTTTAATGGTAATAGTTCACATATAAAAATAATTCATATTAAAAAAAAATCCTTACATTTCGCTAAATAGATGCTAATTTTGGTAGAGACAATTATAGGAAGCTGGAATCATTGTCTTTCTAAATGCACAGTAAGAGCTCACTTGAAACTACGTAACCAAAACCAGCGGCGCTGGATTTCCACTTTGTCACCTTCCTAAAACTTTTAAAGTCTTAACTCTGGGTTTGTTTTTTTTTTCTATTCCCCAAAACAACAACAAAAAGACACCCCCCCACCTCAAAAAAAACCCAAACCCCACCAAAACAGAAAAAAAAAAAAGGCAAACGACCGACCCGCCTGCATTTGAAACAAAACGCGTGTTTTACACTTGAAAGCAGAGCTCGGGGTGCTGTCACGACTTCCCATTTCAAAGCACAGCCAACATTTCTCGCCGACGGGCAGGCAGGAAAAGCAGGAACGGCGCCGGAGAGCTCCTGCCCCCCCCCCCCCCCCCCCCCTTTCTTCTTCTTCTTCTTCTTCACTTGTTGGGGTTGGTTGCTTTGAGCCGCGGCCGCCCCCCCCCTCCTTCCTCCACGCACGACAGCGCCGGCCCACGCGGGCCGCTCCCGCTTGATGTTTGACCGAATAAAGCCGCCCGTCGTGTTTCCGACACGGTTTCTATCGAAACCGGCGCTTCCTCACGCGGAGGGACGGGGCGGGGGGCTTTCTGGACGCTTCCTCAGGGCAGAGACCCTTGGCCTGGGGGTCGGTGCGGCCCCTGAGGGGGCCGCACCGACCCCCAGGCCAAGGGTCTCTGCCGGTGCTAAGCTCTTCCCGCCAAAACCCTCTCACCTACAGTTTGGGCGCCAAAAACCTCCTTCCCTTTCCGCCGCCCTGAAGCGCCCGGGTCGAGGGCGGGGGTTGCCACCGGCCCGGCGGGCTTTCCCTTCGGCAGCGGCCGCCTCGCTCGGCGCCAGCCGAGGGGAGGGGAGGTGGGGGGGGGGGAGGGCGGTTAAGGCCGTTTCCAACCGCTCCTCGCCCGCCGTTCGTCGCCCAACGGCCGCGCTCTGTCAGCGCCGGCGGCTGAGGCGGCGGGGCTGGCCCCGCTCCGACCCAGCTGCGCGCTGCCCAGGGACGATGAGGGACGGGATCTGCTCGACGTGCATCTGCGAGCTACGAACTCCGCCGGCTCTATAACGCTGCCTTCGCACCGCGCCCGTCCCGACCGACGGCTCTTTTCGGGAAAACGCCGTTTGAAGGCGCACCACACGCCTTTCCCCCCTCGCCCGCCGCCCGCCATTTGCCGCTGGAGCACGCTTTTGGGAGCCTCCCCCCCCCCGCCCCGGCGCTCCTCAGCCCCGCACGGCTCCCCGCCGCCGCCTCCGTTACCGAGACGGGGCGGCCCTCGCCGAAGGATCGCGCCGCGGCTGGCGGGCGCCGCTGCTTTAATTGACGGCCGGAGCGTGGTTTCACACAGGCGCTTTGCTGACATTTGCTGTCGAAACGAAACGCGGCGGCTGTGGGTGCCGCACAGCCCTCCGGCGCCGTCCACCCTGCCTTCCGCGGGTCATTGCCGGCAGCGCCGGCGGCTTGCGAGGGGGGGGGTTGTAAAATGCCGGCAATTGCTGTAATCCCGCGCGGGATCCGAGGGCAGGAGGACGCGGGAGGCACCCACTCGGAGAGCTCTGCTGCAGGATGTGGTCTCACGTACATTAACAGTCTCCCAGCTGTGGATTTGCAACCGATCGCAACCGATCGCGACCGCTTCCCCGGCGGATTTAAGGAGGCTCTAGCCAGCCGTCGTGGGGGACCGTCCGACGGGGCTACGAGCCGGCGGGGAAGACCGGCGCTTGCAGAGGCAGCGGCAGCACGCCGCTGCCCGCCCCACGGAACCGCGCCGGCGGCCCGCTCTCAGCGCTTCACCTCCCGCGCTGCCGGCGCAGGACGGCGAGCGGGCGGCTCTGCGCCTCAGGCGCTCCCGCCCCAGCCCGTCTCCTCGCCCGGGCCGGCCCGGGCTCGCTGTGCGCGTCCCGGCGGGGCGCGCATCCTCCCGGCGGGGCAAGGCAGCCGCCCGGGCGCTCTCGCCCGCCGCACGGCAGCCCGGCGGCGAGAGGGGCAGCTCCCCCCGTCCCAGCGCACCGGTAAAACCTGACCCCTGCCCGCGCCAGCGCCGGGCTGCAGCGAGCCCTTCCCCGCGCACGGCAGCCGGGGCAGGGGCGGCTTCCAGGCGCCTGTGGGGCGGGCGGAGCGGGGCCCGGCTCCCTGCCTCGGGCGCGCAGCGCCGCTCCGCGGGGGAGCCCCGCGCCCCCTGCCCGCCGCCCCGCGCATGCGCCGCCGCCGCCAGCGGGCGCTCGGGAAGGGCCGGGCCGGGCCGGGCCGGGCCGGGGCGGGCGGGCAGCGCTGCCGGCCGGGCTGCGCTCGGTCGAGGCGGCGCCGCCGTCGGAGGGGGCAGCGTGGCAGCGGCGTGGAAATAACGCGGGGGGGGGGGGGTGGTGTTAAATTTTCGCCAGCGGTTGAGATGTGGGTGGCCGCCGGCACGTACGCTGCGGTGGCGGTCCCGCAGCCTTCTTGCAGACACGCGGGCTCCTGCGGTTTACAGCAGGTACCTGGCGGTGGGTTACCGTGAATAAGCCTTCCTTACACAACCGTTTATTTGTCTTACGGAACGCTCGGACTGCATCAAGGAAGAACTCTTGCTTGCGCACGAAATTCAGGAGCGCTCCCCCCACCAGGAGTTAAGTTCGTCTGAGTCAGTGGGCACAGGTGCTGCGGTACCTCAGTTCTATAGATGCAAAGTCAGCCATGGAAGACGCTATAGAGAAGACTGACCTGAGCCTGAGGAGACCTTCTTGAATGACCTCATCGTCTTCTGAGGAACCTAAAATCAGAGAGCTGGAGTCAGTACTGTGTACATTGTACCAGAGTACCATATTTAATTACCTCTTCTCCAGTTTAACGGCTCATTAGAAGGCCATAAAATGCCAGGGCATTGACTCTGTGAAGTGACCTGTAAACTTATTAACTGTTTGAGACTTACCTAGCTCATCAGAACCACAATGAGATAACCAAGGCGTAAGATAAAAATCAGCCGCTGCTTTTTAGGCATTGCCCCTCTCATTGATCTCTTAGGAAAGCTACCCAGTTGATGACAACAGAGGGAAAAGACACAGATTTGCAGGATGTTGGACGGTGTTTGTTTCCTTTATCAATATTTAACTGCAATAGGTAACCTAAGAACTAGTGAGTTGTCTTTACTGCACTTAAATTGTACAAATTAAACAATCAGTCATACCTTGTGTATGATTTAAAAAAACAATAAAAATGATTCTTCGGGATTCTTTCGTGGTCAAAATTGCAACTCGATGCCAATTTATGAGTACCAATAGAAAAATGCTTTCAATTATGTCAGTTATAAAATTGCAGAGCATAATATGTAATGATATTAAATTCTAGGTCTCGATCTGAACAAAACGAATTAGTCATAAAAATACAGATGTGTGACTTGATTGAAACGATGTGAAAGGTGTACTTTTTATCTAGTTGAGCAAGGCCTGGCTAATTTTGTATAATGCCAATAATAATATCACGCAGAAAGCGAGTACCGTGGATGGTAGGAAGCATGAAGGAAAAGCCCTTGGTTTTGGGGTAAGCTTGTCACTTAGGCTGTCCAGCTTGCTTAATAAATGAAAGACGAATAGATAGGAGCATGCACAAACTCACCTGCTACAAGCCTGTCCTCTTGCCACCCTCTACTGTCTTTTGAATAATCTACTTTAACTAAAACCCATCCAAAACAAACAAGGAAGTGCATTATCCTCCTGTTCAGATATAAGCCCAATTCTCTTTCAGAGAAATCCGCGATTTGTCTTTTTCCAGTGTAAGAGCACATCCTGACAGTTTTGCTGCTCTCTTACTAAAAAATGGGATATTCCACTAGGAACAAGCAAAGCCAGAAGAAGAATGACTAAAGACAAATGAGAATCAAATTTCTCTAACTTCTTTTCCCCTACAGTCAGTTATCCCAAGTCCTCTCCAACACCAGGAATTGGAAAAGGGGATGGTACAATCTTTCTTTTCAGTGCAACAATGCTGGCAAGCTGATTCAGTTCCTCTTCTTTTGTAGTAACTACGTTTTCCACTGGAATTGTGTGGACTTTTGCCTCGTATTAAACCTAGCTCTGCTTTTACACCTTCAAGCACTGAAGCCCAATCTCTTGTGTCTGCTTCTTTGTTCTGCCAACCTGTGGCTATGTGGCTTTTGTGTCTTTCGGATTTACTTGCATTATTTATGCAAGATGATGAAATATGCAAGGATAGAGTAAAGGATCCGTTCTTGGCTTTGGCACGTAGTCTGCTTCAGCTTATGAAGGGATTAAAAATAAATATTTGGGGGAGTGGTGCTGGGACTCAAAGGTGAAAAGTACAGTTCTTAAAAAATTGTAGCAGAAAACAGCACAAGCTCAAGTTATTCTTGTTTCCAGTATCTCCGATTTCGTAACACATTTGTAAGCACCACATATTTATAGTGTCACATAAACATATCAGATTATTAAGTAGAAAAAAGGAGATGTAATTTTTTTTTTATAAAGTGGTTATTATAAAAAGCTTCCCAACACAATACACAAAACCTGGCACGAGGGACATGAGTGTAGAAAAGCCTGGGCATTCCAATTTACCAGATAGTGAACCAGATAGTTTAAATGAGAAACTAATTAGCATGTATTTTACTGCATCCTACTGAAAGCTGTAAGAAATCAGTCCCCGACTTAAATGGAAGCAGGTTTGAGCTCCGAAATGGCTCATGGTGAATTCTCCTATGCCTCCTTATGCTGTACAAAACAGAAAAATACTTTGGCATTTTAGTTCTGAAACTATCTTGCCATTTACATGAACTTTGTAACTGCAAATAACGAAGTAAATGCTGTTTAGGAATTACGTACTTGACAGCAAGATGGTTTTATAGAAAAAAAGTTACTTTTTCTTTTTTTTGAAAGCAGTCCTTGTTTTAACTATGCACTCACAGCATGTGGAAGGATACTGTAACAGTAAGCACAAAAAATAATGCAACAGAACACCATATGGAATTATTGCAGGATAAGAAATACAATGAAAAGAGTTAAAGACACACTGACAGACATCCAACAAAGGAAATCCACCTTTCCTTACAGGTAGCACATTCTGTAATTCAACTTACTTAACAGCTTATATAGTTTATTTTTTTGGAGAACTTACTGGTCAGTGGAAAATAATAGTAAGTTTATACCTATTTAAAAAGAAAAGAATTGTCTTTGATAAGCATTGTTTTAAATTCCTTAGCTAAGGCAAGTTTGCTGCCGAAAGATTCAAGAAACGTAATTTGCTTGGATGAAAGTAAAGCTGACTTACATTGTTACCCCATTTAAATAAGTTATATGCTTTCCTCCAAAAATTAGTTGAAAAGAAAAATTCAGGTGTTAAACCTGTTTCTTTCACAGTCATTGGTAGCCAGAGGACAGTTTTCTTCCAGAGAGTAAAGCCAGCAGTATTTTTTTGAAAGAATGCTGGATACTACAACTACGATCAGAGTGCAGAAGAACTAGAAAACAAAACCCACCAATAGTTTATTTTATAACAAACAAGTATGCTAGGGATGCAAAGGAATAGGGAAAAACATCCCGATGTTAAAGGAGCTCTTTTAGTTAACTCATCAGGAGCGAAGACTTAAATGGATGAATGCTGCAAAGTATGTACAAAATTTTAAAACTCTGTGTACAGAACCCAAGCATAGAAAAAGCATAGAACATCAGCTTTTTAAATATATACACACACAGAGAGACAGACATTGGTCAGATATATTAACTTAGAAAACGCATTTTGTAATTAACAAACTTTGCCATGCACCTTTTGAACCAGTCAGTAAAAATTAACTAACACTTTATTCTCATTTACAGTTCTTGACTGCTGGTAGAAGCACTTATGCACACAGTATTTTGATTTCAAACATCACAAATGAGTGTTGTCTTATACGCTGAATTAACTTGTTTTAAGAGTGTGTACACAGATTCCTTAAGGTACAATTCTAAATAATGGATTTCCTCCTGAGATGTTTCCATTGCCTTAAATCTCTTTTTCTTTTCGTTTCATTCAGTAAGATATAGTTAGTTTGAAATACCTAAACAAGAAAAATTAAAATTTTCTGAAAATGTACACTCAAGTGTCAATGTCCTTATGGAATTAGAGGGGTGAAAAAAAGTTGAAAGCTCTCACACTTTTATTTTTAGTCTAGCCATAATTTTCTTTGCTTTTCTTCCATACTTTTCTTCTTACAGCATTACAATATTTTTCTAGTGTGTGAAGATAAAAGCAAGCGCACATGAGATGCTGAAACATTTAAAAAATGCTGATTCAAGAAAATTAATTGAACAACTAGCAAATTAAAATTTAGTCTCTATTTACTAATTTCACCCAATTTTGTCAGTGATCTGGGGGAGGGTAATTACAGTTTGAAGTAAATAAAACTGCTTGGCAATAGTCCAGGTATGCTTTTCTCAGATATAAAAAGAGGATAAGCATATCTTAGTTTTTAAGAAATTAAGTACACATTTGTGAAGGTCAAACATCCAGTTATGCACCTTTTAACTACTTGTAAGAATGTCATTTGACTACAGTGAGAACAGGAACAGAGAAAGGTAAAATGTGCTTCCACCGTTGTTACGGATCTGATTCTTTTGGGCAATAAAAAGGCATAATAAAACCCACCGTGTCAGAATTGGAGCCAATGAAAGCCTGCCAACTATTTAAACAGAATCAAAGTTTCTCTTCCAAATGAAAAAAACATTATTATATTAATATTGACAATTATTTTATCATTAAAAACTATTTAGGATTTATTTAGGTTAAAACCTTAGTAATAGGTACTAAAGGAACACGCTGAACACTATTATTTTTGTTTTAAGTAGTGAAATTAGCTATACAGAATTCTCATATTTAGTGTATTTGATTTCGTATAATCTGCAATTTCATACAGTCTGCAGTTGAATGTATATACATTAAGCAACTGTGATAATTATTTAATAAAAAGCAGCGTAAAATAAGTATGTTTCAAACAATATTTTGTAAGGTTCAAAGATTATTTTTTTTTAAATACACAATTTAAAAATAAAACACATCACCCTCTACTACTACTGTTTTTCTACTTCCTTCATATTTGAAGTATTTTGTTCCCAGTTTACTGTTCTCACAGGCATATTGAAATTGCCACACATTGATTTGCTATACAGCAAATGAAACGACGAGAAAACTACCTTGTGATCTTACTACATTTGTTTTCAGACGGATTTTTCTTTGTATTTTTTAAATTAATTAGTATCAGTACTTTGTAAAGAAAAAACCTTTAAAAGCCACAATTCTCAAATCATACATAGATAGATCAACATATTTTTCAGAGCTTGATCACTGATTTATTTTGTAGTTAGTTATTTCTATGAGAATCTATATATAGAGAGAGTAAGATTTTATTTCCCCACTTGAAAACTATTTGCAAACAAAACAATGCCAAATGAAGCCCTGAAAAGATACATGTTGAAGGCCAAATTAAGAAAGAGCCATTATGGCAGCAAGGTGAATTCAATATTTAACTTTTTAGTTTAAAGAAAAATGCGTTTTTTTTCCATTCTCCCTGATTACATTAAAATGAATGTGTATTGTTCACATTCAATGTAGAGATGTTACATGTTAAATCCAGAAATGTACATGCTTTTTCCTCAATGCAAAACCATTATTAAGCCAAGATTAAATGTGTTCTATAAACAAACGGTGTAACTTAGAACTTTCGTTTAGGTTCTAAAAACACTCTAATCAATTAAGACTATAACATCATCCCTTCAGAAGTGATGGCACTACAAGAAGTTTTATTTTTAAAAATATATTCTATAGTTTTTTTATTTATTTTTATAACAACTTTAGTATGGTTTGTTCAGACCTCCTTTCTGAGATGTTTTACATTAATGTTTGTTTTCATGGAATTTACACATCTTTCACATATCCTTTCCTTTGCACAGAATTTTTGTTTGATTTGTACATGCCGTTTACAAAACACAGAATCTTCTTTCTTGGTTTTGGGCTTTTTTTTAAATCACTGAATTATTACTTGAGAGCGTTAATGAAGATGGAAATTTTTTTATCATTCATATTTGATAACATGCTCACCAAAAACTGCTATGGATATTGTGGATTAAAACAATCAAACCAAAGGCTACAAAAGTAAAACAACAGATGAGTGTCTGTATTTTAAACACCAATATTCACTTTTCTAGAAGGATGGATAGTACAGGGTGTATGACATTTTTGTCATTTTAACTGGAGTGGACAGCAGTCCTGCATGTCATACTTTCTGACTGAGTCACTGTTTTAAAACAACTGAACAAATAATGTAATGCAATAGTAGCTTTCTATAAACTTTAGTGCAGGTAGGTCATTAATTCAAACCAGAAAAAAGTACTCAGGAACATCAGTTATATATAACTAAAAATTCACGATCTCTAAAATCAAAGATGAAAATCTTTAAAATTGGTGCACACATCAGTATTTGAAGCAGGTACAGGAGACACAGGGTGTGAGAGAAAAGCAAAAACCTACTATGCGATACAAAAGTACTAGCGAGCGTACAAATTTTAAGAGCATAATTTGTGGGCATTATCTTTAGGTGTTGCAATACTGCATGTAGTCTAAATATATATCAAATGTTACCTATGGAATATTTATTAAATACCTTTAGAATATTTATGAAAACATGTTTTAGTATAAATGTGATATTATTAATATAAACATTGAAACAGTTCCTTCAAATTGTTAAGAACCCTGAATCTTAACTAGTGAAAGAATACTACGCTGCCTGTAATAAAATGATAATCACACGCACACACTAGTTAAGCAGTCAGTTTTACGTCTGTGTAATTACTGCACAGTGACATACAGAACACTGCAGACTGGAAGCAGGACTTTTGGGAAGGAAATGCTTTGCTAGAAATAATAAGTATGTGCACAAATGCCAAAATGCGTGGACCTGCAATTTAACTTTATTGAAATCATAGTATCATCAAGATAGACCCCTTTTTTTTTGCTAAGATCCCTGGAAAAGCAGAAAAAGGCTACACACTCTTATTTTAGTTCTCAAGTACAAATACTAAATACAGATTGTAGATTATTAAATGTTAAATTAAGAAATGTATTTAAATGTTCAAATGTAGACAGACCTGTTTTTATACAGTAACAGCAGCACAAACAATTCCGTATTACAGCCACATTCAAGAAAAGCGGGAATTGTGCAAAACTACCTCTACTTCTCTGTTAAAATTGACCAGTTAAATATTACAGTCCTCGCTTTTCTGTATAATTAAGCTTTTGTTCAACCATGAAAAAACTAGAAACTGATTGCTTGAAAATGAGCTGCATGACCTTTGTCCCTGTTTGTCACCTCTGACCTTTAATTTGAAGACCCTGCATATCAATTCATTCTATTTTTAGAAGCAGAATGTTAAGAAGCCTGTGCATTTTTAAAACTGTTATCCTCCCATATGAAACACGTCAGGTTGTTTTTGTCTTTTTTTAGCCTCTGCACATCAAACCAGAGTGGCATATTTGCTTTTTATTGTGCAACTGCATTTGAAGCACCCAGTGTGCAATTACAGAAAATGAACGCTTGTCTCTGTGGTGAAAAAAGCTCTTTTATTTTTTTTAATGTACTAGAGATGCCGAAGCATACTAAAGTGAATTTGGGGGGGGGGGGGGGGGAATATCTTCTAGATTGCACGCCTTTTGAAATTTAACTGTCTTTTCTTAAAGAGAGGAAGAAAGGGAAAAAAGCTCATGTCTGTGCTTGCGTTGCTGCTAACAGATACCTGTTTTTTCTTGGACCTTCCCCATAGTACGAGGGGTTATTTTGCTCTCAGCGCTGACACGCTCTTTCGATATTAGCTTTCCCAGTGTCCTTTCATAAACCCAACCTGTGGTTAAAAATAGCCAACGGCCAAGTTCCTGCCTAGCCGTCGGTTTGAGCTGCACTTCCGTTTTATACAGGTAACATTATGCTTCGCAAGTTGTCGACAAAAAAAACCCAACCAACCAAACAACAAATCTTCCTTGCTGGAAGGGCTCCTTTTCTGCACGAGAGCGCGCTGGAGTTATTTCTGCCGCTGCCGCTCCTGCCAGCGCTCGACACCCGAGTGCTCCAGCGTCCTGCAGAGAGGCTTTCGGCGAAAGCGCTCCCCCGCCGTGACCCCTCGCCAACGCCGCAAACACACCGGAGGGGAACACACGCCGAACGCGCGGCCTGCGGCCCTGCCCGCGACACCGCCCCGCCCGCGGCGGCGGCCGGCGCCAACATGGCTGGCGGCGCGCGCTTCAGCACCGCGGCCAGCGGCGCGCGGGCGGGGGAGGGGCTGCCGCCCGCCCCGCCCCGCCCCGCCCCGCCCCGGGGCAGCGCCCGGCCCCCGCCCAGCGGGGCACCGCGCTCGGCGACCGGGGGGGGCCCCCGCCGAGGCCGCCGCCGCTCTGCCTGCCAAGGCGGGGCGCTCCGGCCCCTCACCGAGGGAAAAATGGTTCCTTCGGAGAGCAGCGCCCGCCCCGGGAGCGCCCCTCGGGGCCTGGCCGGCCGGCCCGGCCACCGCGCCGCGCAGCGCGGCGTGCAGCTGCCCTTCCCACAGAACCACGGAGTGACGGAAGAGGAGACACCAGAGGAGGAACCAGCGTTCCGAGCGCCGGGGCTCCAGCATTCCTCGCTGCGCCTGGGGACGCGATGGGGAGCGCTGCTTGCGACCTGGCTCCAGCCGCCAAGGCCCGGGCGGCAGCGGGCGCGGGGCTTCCGCCCGCCCTCGCTTACCACCAGCTTCCCTCCTCTTCATACATTCGTAATACGTGCCAGCTAATACCTCTTCCCATTTAAAAAAGAAGTCTCGATAGAGCTGACGTGGCGGCACATGCCCTTTACGGAAATGTATTTTAGAGACAGAGGAGAAGACAGCTCTTTTTGACATACGCACACACGGAGGCAGAGTTTTTACTACAGCTGCATTTTTCTAACTACTGCGCGGGGCTACGTGATCCGTAATCACTACTTTTGCCATTACATACGCGATTCATTTCACTACAGCAAAGGAAACTAGGCTTCCTGGTGTATTAATAATTAAGGGCATAATTTAATTCAATATTGATTCTTACTACTCTATACCAAGGGGAAAAAAACATCATCATCCTCTAAAGAACTACGGCTTAGTTGCATATCTCACAAACAGTCTTCCAAACAAGCTTGTCAGCGTTGTCTCTGAAGTTTCAAGGGTTTTTTTAGCACGTTTTAAAAAATAAATGACCTGTACTTTTGTAAAGCAAAGGATAAAGGCATCAGTGTAACAGTAAACACGCACTATTGCATTCTAGTACAACATTATATCCAGATGTATACCACTGAAACTATACACAACCATATTTAAATGAACTACAACCAAATTTAACTGTAATTATTTTCTTAGTATCTGGTGACTCATTCAAGACAGGACATTTCTCTGTACTTGCAATTATCAATAACATTTCCATGCAGCACGTGAAATTCCAAAACTAATAGATGGCGAACCCACCCCAGCCCTGCGTACGGCCTATTTAAAAAGAACAAGATCAGTTACGTAAGGAAAAAGCATAAAATCTGTAAGCAAATTGGTAGAGCGTACTACTATTTTGTCCCATCACTGTAAGAACGCCATACATCATTTACCCACGACCACTAACAAGCTAACAACTGGTAAGCGAGAAACAAATGAATCAAATCTCTTCGGGTAATATGTGTATCAGATCAAAATGGGTAATTCCCTCGCGTTAAAGCAAAAAGAGACTTAAAATGAACCTAGCGTTTTCAGCTTTATTGAGGGACGCCGATTTTCTACTTTGTACTGGCTTGGCCAAAACACACGCGCCGCTGTCGAGACGCTGGCTTGTTTTTAAATGCATTGACTAATTTACCAGCTGTTTATCCGACTGCCGGCACCATTTACTACGGTCTCATCGCTGCAGCCCAACGAAGCCGCCGGCGCTCGGCCACGGACGCCCCCGCCGCGGAGCCCCCGCGGGAGGCGCGGCCGCGGCCCCGGCCCCGGCCCCGCCGCCTCCCTACCCGCCCAAAACGACCCCGCCGCCTCTGCCCCCCCGCCACCCCGGGGCGTGAAACCAGACAAGGAGAAACGAGGCGCTTTGGAGGCACTTCTGCACTTTATTTGTTCTCCCTTCGCGCCGCGTCCCGTCGGCACCGGCAACTCCGCCGCAGAGCCAGCCCCGAGGCTCGAAGGGACCGTGCCCTGGAAAGCCCGCCCGCACCCCCGCACCGCCCCGGCCCTCTCCCCGCAGCCCCGCGGGGCGGCGGCCGCCGAGGGCGGGCAGCGGCCGGCTGCGACCCCGCGCTCCCTGCGCCGCGGCAGGCAACCATTCAAGATGGCGGCCCCGCCGCCGCCGCTCACGTTTAAACCCCCCGCACCGCGCGCACGGCGCCGCGCGTGACAGCCGGCAGCGGCGCCCGCCCCGGCCCCTCACACCCCCACACCCCCCCCCCCCGCCCCGCCGGTAGCGACCGCAGGGCGGCCAAACCCCGCGCCCTTCGGGGCGCACCGCCGCGGCCCCCATCCTCCGCTAGCCGGCCGCCTCACGGCGGACGCGCCGCCCGTCCACTTTCCGCCCCGGCCTCCCCTTCCGCCCCGGCCGGCGGGGCCGCCGGCTGCTCCGCTCCCCGCCCCCCCCCCCCGCCCCCGGCCGCAGCGCCTCGCCGGGCGCTCACCGCCATCCGCCGGCGGGGCGCGGGCCGCCCCCTGGCGTCGGGCTGCCGCACCGTCCCCGCGGCCGCTGCCCGGCCGTTACCTCGGCCCCGGCCGCCGCCGCGGAGCCGGCGGCTCTCGGCGGGGCGCTGCGCCCCGCGCCCCGCTCGGCGGCGGGGGGAGGCTCCGTCCCTTCGCCCTTCCTCTACTACGACCGCTCTCGTCCTTCGTGTTTGACGGGCGGAGCGGCCCGGCGCCCCCTTCCCCCCGTCCTGGGGCGGGGGGGAGCGGCGGCTCAGGTGCCGGCAGCCGAGCCGGCGGCGGCCGCGGCTCCGCTCGAAGGCAGCGGCAGCCGGCGGAGTAGGGGGCGCAGAGCGGCGGCGAAGGGGAAAAAAAGGTGCGAACCCGGAAGTACACCCGCCACGCCGCCGCCCGCAGGGAAACACCCGCGCCCACACGCAACAATGCGGGGCCACTTCGCCTCCGCCGAGCGCAACTTTTCCTCCGGCACCGGAAAAACCCGCCTTGCCGCCCCCCTCCCCGGGGCCGCCGGGCGGGAGGCGGACCCGCTTGCGCCCCGGCAGGTGCGGCGCCGGTGGGAGGGCGAGAGCCGGCGGCGGCCCCCGCCGCGAAGGAGAGGTGAAGGGAGCTCGCTTACCTCCCGCGCGCCATGGTGGCCGGGCTAAGCGGGGCTGCGCCTGCGGCTGCCGCGGTGGGGAGGCGAGCGCAGGGGCTGGGGGCACCGCACCCACCGACGGGCAACCCCCGGGGGCTTTGCCTTCCCGAGCCGCTGGGAGGACGGAACGGAGGAGGAGGAGGAAGAAGCGAGCCGCAGCGGCAGGAGGGAAGCGGTGCTGACGCCGGGAAGGCGGCGGCGGCAGCCAGCGAGGAGGGGCGGCGGTGGCGGGCAGACACGGCCCCAACGCCGGCTCACGCCGCCGCCGCCGCCGCGCACCTGCCCGCCGCCCTCCCTGCGGGCGGGCGGGCGGCAGGCGGCTGCGCGCGGGGGCGCTCGAGGGCAGCGCGAGCCGGCGGGCCGGGCGGGGCGGGGCCGCCCGCACCGGATCCCCCCCCCCGGGGAGCCGCCCGCCGCGCCCCGCCGGTGCCGCCGGGCCCGGGCGGAGCTGTCCGGGCTGTGTCTTTCCGCAGGCCTCTGCCCGACCCCCTCCCGCCGTGCCGGTACAGCCTGGGCCCGGGGCACCCCGCGGCGCCTCGGCCTCCCGCTCGCAGAGGGCCTCTTCCTGCGGGAGCCAGCCCGCAGGGCCCCGCCCGCAGCACCCCCCCGCCGCTCGAGGGCACCTCCTCGCCTCACGGCTGCGGATCGCCGAGGCCATTTGGCTCCTGCGATCGCAATCGGGCTCCACCGCCCCGCGGAGCGGGGGCCCCCCGGCTGCGGGGCGTCCGGTCCACTTGCGCCGCTGCCCGCCCCCAGCGCTGCCGCTGGCAGGTGGGGCTTGGCTCTCGCGTGGGGGGGTCTTGCACAGCAGCATCTTATCCCGCTCCCGCCGCCACCTGCTGCTGGGGGGGCTCGCTGTGCGCCATCCGCGTCCCCAAAGCAGGCTTTGCTGGCTCTGCAACTGGCTCGCCCAGAGCTTGTCGGTCCCCGGTTGACTTGCACCACGGTGGGGTTCTTTTCCTGGCACATGAGACCTTAGTAATCCCAAAATTTAACTTTTCTGGCTGTTTCTGACTTAACCCACGGAATAAGAATACCCCAATGGTAGTTCGCACACCGCCACGAACACACTTCACCCAAGCGTATATAGTATATACAGTATATTTTTCTAGAAATAGCAGGGTTAACAAAGCGTGGTTACCTATGGATTAACGTTCCACATCCTTTTTCTACCCATCCCCTCTACACAGGCTCCAGTAGGCCCCACTTCCCACGTGCACCAGCAACACGGAGATGGTTGCCAGCAGTGTGTACGCTGACCGGCTCACCAGGCGCTTGCGCTCAGCATTAGCCAACGGGTAAGTCAAGCGGTAGGGAGCTGGGGAAGTTACACCATCTTTCCTCTGGTGGGCACACTGATGAGCAGTCTCTTTTATCTGACCTCTGATTTTCATGATACTTAGTATTTTTGGATCCTTTATGTTGAATTTGGCTGAAATTGTAAAAAGCGTTCAAAAGTTGTTTGGGCGCAAAGAGATGGATAGTGAATGCAATTGCATTTTCTTAAGAGACCAAGATAAAAATGTGGCATGTGGAAAGGATGGCTTTTTTAAGCGCTCAATTTCTACTCTGCAGTGAGCCCAGTTGACGTAGGTTTCTATCATTAGGCATTAGTATACCTGCCTTAATCACAACTTCCCATTCTTGGGCTTTCCTTTGCGGATTTAATTTTTGAGGCTCCAGTAAGACTTTCAAGAATTTATCGGCACTTTTTGAGTGCAATTGAGGGACCTGTCAGTGCTCAAATACTTACAGTGCATAGCTTTGTAACTTCTTCTTCACAAAAAAAGCTTTACACAGAGTTTTGCTATGTGATCTTAGTCTGTGATTAAAGAAGCTATGGAGCCTCTCGAGCCTTCAAATACTGTGCCTTACTTAGCTGAGATACATTTTGCATTGGGCAGAGAAATACTTTCAAGGTTCAGGAGAAAGTCTTGTGCAGCGAGTCACCAGATGACACTGTTCTGTTTAGACTTATCTAGGCACAGCCCTAGAAAGTTGGTTCGTTCATGTTTCCCAGATGAGATTTAAGTAGCCACATTTTGCTAGTACTCCTAATATTTCACTCTTCTTACCTAAAATTTAGCGTGCACTCTGTGTGTGTGTATATATATATATATATAAAAATCTAGCCCAGTATGTAGCTATATATTACCCTAACACAGCTCTAGCTATATTTTGCTAGTAGTTTGAGAATGCATGATCTTTTCTGAAAAACAAACAAACAAAACCAAACCACGGTCAGAACTTGATTTCTCACTTAATTTTTTTATTTATTTCTAACAGATGAGGAAGAGTTCCCTCCTGGTCCCTGGTATTTGTGCTGAGATATTTTTGCAGAAAAAGAAACCTACCCACCTGCTTTGTTTTTGTACCCTCAGCATATGACATAATCTAATTTTATATACAAAGTTGTATAAAACAAGTTATATACAGAACATAAGCAGAATTGAATTCTTCCAATAAATAACTGAACTGCGAACAGTTTGAAAGGCTGTGAACTCTGCACATTCTTTTCTATTACTTGCCATTTCTCAGCTTTTTTTCACTGGGCTTGTTCCTAGGGTTTCCACTGAGAACTTGGTGAAAAATTTGTTTCTTCCTATGCAAATTAAACAGTTCTAGGCATTTTTGTGAGGTACAAGATTTTTTTCCTAAGGTGACCTGTTAAAGTGACCTGCCATCCCTGGTGAAAAAGAAAAAGCACTGAAGATACTTTGCAAAAAAAATAGTGCTTGAAAAAGCACTTCTAATTTTTTATGCTATATGTTCCACCCAAAGCAAAACAAAACATGTAGTCTATTTGTGTTGTGCTGCTATCAAAAATAGTTTCTGGAATAGTTCATGAAAGTACGTCATAAAATCATTATATAGAATATTTTTCTAGTGAGGTCTACTAAAGTTTTTTCACTTCAGCAAAAAAAAAAAAAAAAAGAAAAACATTCAGTAAATAGCACTGTTTTCCATTCTGTAATGGTGTCTCCAACTGTGGGAAATATCCATTGAACCTTTGAAAAGAAGGAGCTGAGATGTTGATTGTGGGGAGGGAATTCCTGAGGTTCCAGGTAGCACCTTCTCCACCACATTCCTGGGTTTCAGAAACCAGTCCAAAGCCAGAGGTTTTAGACCAAGAGCAGTGGCTCCTATTCCACCCCCACTGCTACTTAGACCAGAGAGTACATTTACTCATTTTATGCTGCAGAGTCTTCTGCTCCCACAGCTTTGTGCTGCCTCAAGTTTCCCATCCTTCCACATTTATCTATCCTCTTGGCATTCTGTTTTGATCATGCTATGTTTTCTTTCCTGACGGTATCAGCTCCCAAATGCCAGCCCCTTCATTAGTCTTGCTTTATGCCAGCTTAATCAGGGTCTGAGTAGGCACTTCTGGAGATTGTGTATAGGTTTATCTGCAATATTTCTATGAACTGTTATTTGTTATAAGTGGGTGTGTTTGTGTCAGTTATTACTAAAAATGTCTAAAAATTTCCCATTATAAGACAGTTTTCCAGTTGCTTGTATCTTTGGCAAGCTAGCTCTTTGGTATGAAATGTTTCATGCTTCCTGTTACAGGCTGTTTACATTTTTTCCCAGTCATTTCCAGGAAGAAGATTAAAAAATATATATTTGGTTCACGTTAAGGTATTCTTTTCTTCAAAATGATCTAGCGGTCCCAACATTTGGAGCAGGCACTTCAGATCTGGTGTGATGACAGGAAAATGCCTTTTGTTGTTTGTGTGGGTACTCTGTCCAGATCTGCATGAGCTGTAACCCCTTGCCAAGCCGCAGTTTGCGCACACCGAGAGAGTTTCTTAACAGCTAAAATCTGCAAAGCCTTGGGTCCAACGAAAACCCAAGTCACTTCCAACACTGAACGCCGAGCAGCCTCTGTGCACCGGGCCTTCTACAGCGAATAGGTGCAGTTCACATACACACTCCCCTTCCTTGCCCAGGCTACAGAATCTCAGGGAGAACCTTCCGTGGATGCTTTTAGCTGCTCCTTTTCCCAAACAGGTTCTTGTTTGGGAACTAAGAACAAGGAATTTCTCTCTCTTGTCCTTTTAGTGACCCTACTGCTAACACCCTGGAAGCATGAAGGAAGAAGCTGTCTGAGTCAAATGGAAAAAAGACAAATGCCAGGCGGGATGAGGAAAAACAAAATAGATTAAGAGGAAGAGTCTCTTGAGATCAGGACTGTTCAAGGGGCAAAAAGCTAAGTATAGAAACTGGGGAGCGGAGGCAGAGACTCGCTGCCCAAAAGCATTTCACCTCATATCAGCGTGTTTATTTGCCAGCACAGAGTAATCCACCGTATGTGAAGTATGAGTTAATGAAGACCAACAGGGTTACTGTCGGCTGGAAGACCTGCCCTATGTATCTGTGGGAAGTAGCAGCATCTCTCCTATTTTTTGTGAGGGGCAGGGACCGGAAGTGTGCATGGGGGAGACTGACTACAAAACCATGAGGGAAGCGTGGGAAGTTAGTGGGCGAGTAGGATACACTGAAAGAAGGAAGAGAAAAAGGGTCTGGGAATGCAGTGGAGAAAGAAAAAAAGTATTTAGATGCTTGTTTGCAAAATGGGGATTACAAGAGTATGGAAATAGGTTTGATAGGAACTGTGGTAGGTGAAGGCAGGACAGAAACATGGAAAAAACTTGAGAGTGGAAACAGTACACACAGCTGGTGTGTGGGGGTCCTGTGTGCACCCCCCCTTCTGGGTGTGTGGCTGCCTGGGCTCAGGGCCAGATAAGAGATCGTGTAGCTGGTAGCCTTGAAAGAAAGAGCTGGAAGAAACCTCAGTGAGGGCCTGCTGAGGAGCTGTTTTTAAGCTGAGGCTCTTACTCTTGTTGCTGGCTTAAGCTCCATTGCAGCTGCACTGCAGCCATGCCCATGCCTGTTGATCTGGACCCTGACTGGTGACAGGGTTGACTTTGGACCTCCCTCATACCCGTGGGCTTGTCTGGCCGTCTGCACTCTTGGCTGGCCTTGGTTGCCACCCCCAGACCTGCTCTGCACCCTTGTCAGTGAGACCCTGCCCCGCTGGCCCTGCCGTCACCCATGGCTCCCGGCTCCCCTTCCCCTGAGGAGCAGCCTCCCCTCGCTGCCCCCGGCACTGCGGACTTGCTGTGGACCTTCTCCTACAGCTTCACTTTCCACCAGCGGTCTCGGGAGCAGTAACGTTCAGGATTGCTCCTACAGCTGTGGAACGTGTATACCAGGTATATACCCTAATGGTCTCAAGCCTGGTGATAAATTGTATGACTACCATATATCCATTTAACCCTCTTTTAATTTATTTTTTAAAAAGCACATCAAGTGTACTGTAAAAGGAAAATTACTGCAGTTGCAAAGCTAAGTGTTCCCTGCACGCTGGCAGCAAAACTGATATAAAATGTGCCTTAGAAGGACCCTGGTGAGGGTCTTGTTTTCTGTTTCCTGTTTTCTTTCCTCCAGAACTGCTCATACCTCATGAAGGTCTAGACTGTGCTCTGTTTCTTAGCTGTATGCAGTTATAGAACTTTATTTTATTCTCCTTTTAGCCATCAGCCTCCTTTGCCTTTGGGATTGTTCTAATTTTTTAATGACCCAGTGAAAATGTTAGTAACAGAGAGGTTTCCTATTTTTCTTCTGTCTTCCTCCTATTTTATTTGCTTTGCCAGTGGGGCCAAAGAAAGGAAGTGATTTTTTTTTTAAGTTAGTTTGAAAAAGCTGTGCATAAATATGCTGTTCAGCTTTATTTTGTGGCCTTGTGAAAATCATGCAGCATGTTATAAAGCTTTACATATTAATGTAAGATTCTCAAGAACGTTCCGTTTGCAAGCCTAGACAGATATCTAAGCACATGAACTTTCAATATGGTAATCAGAGAAAAGCATTTTATCACAAATGCCTTTTTAGACATTTATTTAGTTGCAGCCAAGTCAATTGCATTTCAGTTAAGCCTTTATTACAGGCACACTAAAAGCACTCTGCCAAGCCTCACCTGTTGACTTCTCCACACCTTTTCTAAACATTTAGTTCCAAACCAGTGCTATTTTGCCTTCTTCGCGTGTGTGATCATTTCTGTCCTTGTTCAGTGGCTCAGATATGCTAATACGAATGAAAGCTGAGGTTATGCTTCTTGTTTAAGCTGGTGCAGAAACTGAGTTGTGCGCGTCTAGAAACTTGCCATGGCATCAACTGGTGACGGGTTGATCAGGAAGACCAAACCAAAGAGAAAACCAAACCAAAGTGGACCCCCTCAGTCAGCGCAGATCCTGCTTTCTGCATTCTAGAGCAAGGCCACACGCGCAACTCCAGAAAAAGTGTTGTTGGCTCGGGCTTTCCTATTAATGTGAATGAGTGCGCCACGTGTGTGTCACACAGGTATTAGTTTTACATCAAGGAAAAAGACAAATATTTTGCTCCTGACAACATGGAGTATACTGGACTCCTGCTTTCGACCTGTCTGTTCCCCCCATCATGTTTTGTTTCGTGGATGGAAAACCCTGTGCCTGGGTCCTCACCGCTGATTTGCTCGTTCAGGGATATAAAGTCTCTTTGCCCACATCTGAATTAGCAAAATGAGTAGGGCCAGGGCAAACGCCAGAGCACTGGTTGTGCACAGTCCATGAAGTGGTTCTGTGCCAACCAGGCCTCGCCAAAACAATTGGTGCCAGGCTGTGCTTGGGGAACTAGCATGGGCCAAAGCCAAGCCCTAATATGCAGATTGCTTTTGGCCTGGTTGCAGGGATAACTGGTTTAAACCCTTGTATGGTTGTGAGATGTGCCAGGCTAGCTGGCCACAGTGTCAGAAAATGAGCCCTGTACTGTTTTATTTAACAGTATAGACATAAGCTTTGCGTCTTGACCCCATGATGAGGTTGGTGGGAGGAGAGGAAGGGTGGGGTCTCTACTAAGAGGACCCCTTTTGTAAAAGCCAGCTCCAAAAAGAGACTAATAATTGAGTGGCTGCGGGTCTGAATTGCTTCTATATTTTACATTGCACCACCACTGAAGAAAAAAAAGATAGTAGGGAGGGAATAAGAGCTCAGGTCTCCTTGTGTCCAGCCAACTACCCGAAGTGGTGGTTTGTGGCCAAGTTTTTAAATGTTTATTCTACTTCTGATCCCAGGATGCTGACTGCTGTTCGGCCCAGTTCAAAAAGAAACATTTGAGCATGCTCTTCTACAGAAGAATTATCAGAGTGGTGGTTGTGGCACTTTTTTAAAAGGAAAAATATTATGTAGCTTTTCATCTAGTGCTCATCAAAAGCAACAGCAAAGAGTCTGGTGCAGGATGAGGGATTTATGGTAAAGCTGACTTAGTGCACAAGATCTTCAGACTTAAACAATTATTTCAAAAGGACCACAGTCATGTTCAAATACTCTTTTAGTGACATATACTTGGTTAGCCATTAACATTTTAATGCTTTTAAAATCAATATGTATAGCCCTTAAGAATAACAACTATAAGAAAATGTTAGCTTAACATTAGGAATAAATTTTATTTTGTTATGACCGAGACTGGTCTGTGGGTTGTATTGCATTACACTGTATGCAGTTTTCATCAGCTCAAACTGTCTGGCTCCTTATAGCAGCTTGATTTAAGGAGTTTGAACTAGTTTCCTCAGGGAACTGCAGCCTCAAAAAATTGAATTGTTAGCTGGTAGGAAAAAATTACAGAACATTTTTTAAAGTATACAGTGGTGAAGAAAGGAAATGATTACTTGGAGTTGGGGGCGTAGAGTGAGAAAGTGCCTGCCTCATGCGTCTGTGGGTGGTAAGCCACAGTTGGTTTATACATTTACTTTGTTTCTTCATCTACCATTGCTCCAATCACAAGAACTAATTACAGTCATTTAGGTCAGCATTCCTCTATTCTATTGTATATTGAAAAAACAGGTAGAGAAGTTAACATGATTTAGAAGGATCATGCATCTCCACCGGACTAGAATAATATGCAACTAGAATAATAATTTCCAAGCACTCATTTTCAGCAGCACTTTTATTGTTAATCATGAATTTTAAGAGTGAAACCTTAATTGATAAGCAAGGCTTAAAGTGCTCAAAAATATTGTCTTAGAAGATTTTGGTTTACTCCTGGCTTACCTCTGCCACTTCAGTTTGGGTCAATCAGAATTCACTCATAGATTAATTGCAGAAGTAAACCACATTGCTAAAGTGTGAACTGATTGAAGGCTAAGTGGATTCAAATGGAGACTGCTTTCATACAGGAGAGCTTCCCTTCATATTTCCCATACCTTTTTAAATAAATAAATAAAAAGACAACGGAAATAGTAGCATGGTGTTTTAATAGTTTTTGAGTTATTTTCTGACTTTCTTTAAAAGTCAGTATAGTTTAAGTCCCATTGTACTTGCTATCAGAACTCATTTGGAAAACAATTAGGCAGACAGAGTCCAAGTTAAAATGTGAGTGGGGAAGGAAGCATAGAATGGAGATCTTAGCAAATCCTACTTATTTAATCTTTTAGATATACAAAAAAGTGACAGATAACAGCCAGAAATAAAAACCACAGAATGAAAAGAGAAAAAGAGGTGCTCCTTGGCCAAAGTAAAAGCTGAGCTAGGAAGTGGAGGATCAGCTTGCTGTGGGAACAGAAAGATCTTGGGACTTTTTCCAACAGATTCTGGAGTATAAATAACAAAGGCATGTCTGAGGCTCAAAATAAGCGAACAAGTCAGTTAGCTACAGAATGGCGATGGAGGCAAAAATTCTCTGTGCAATCAGAGGACAATTACTGATGATGAAAAGGAGGGCAGAGAAACTGGAGCGTCAAAAATCTGACAGTCACTGAAGGACCGCGTAGTGTGAGTACTGGCAATATTTGGCTGGTTAATGAAGCCACTGAAGAGAAGACTCCATTGCAGAGCCAGGTGGACATGGGGGAAGGGAGGCAGGGATGACACTCAACAGCTGGAAAGCTGGGTGATGAACTGTGAATATATAAAAAACATCCAGGTGTCTGGCATTTTTCTCTCTCAGGAACAGAGCACTGGCATCCTCTGATCAATACTCTGAAGTTATTAGGCTTAGTAATACAGGCTACTAAAGTGCAGAGCTAAATCCATTGCTAGAAAAACCCCACTTCAGGCAATGGAAGTATCAAAGAAATTATTCTATACCACCAGTACTGCAATTTATATAGACTGATGTGTGTTTAAGTAGCCAAGTGTGTAACTTGTAGCTTTAAACCCTGTCCTTTTCCCCAAGCAGTTTGCCTGTACTTCAGCAACACATCCTTCATCTAAGGAGCTGAAAGCTGCTCTTTTTGTGTATTTCTTTAAGTACCATGCTTCAGTTTTCATGTGAGAAAGTATCCCTTCCTAATCCTAGCTCTATCTTAATTTATCAAAACACACGGACACGAGTGTCCCATTCCTCTCTTATTACCAAGAGATGAAAATGGAAGTGACACAAATCAGTGGAGACACTTTTCCACCCTTACCTTATACAATTGATTATTCGTACTGGGAAATTTTACCCCATAAGTAAGTGTGGAAGAATCTAATTATTTGTGAATTATTTTGATGAAAGCACATTCCTAGCTCTATTCATATATAATTTTCAGGTTATTTATTAGCAGTGGCTGCTTGTGACCCTAATTAAAGTAATAGTTGCAGGTGACCCAAAAGTAATGGAAGAATGATCATTTCCTGTGGCCCAGTTTCATGAATGCATTATCTCCCTTTAAGCCTAGATTTCTGCATTGGGAACAATAACATACTGACACTGTCTGATGAAATCAGCCTCAACTGCCATGGGCTTTGGTTACTCAACCTTTTGCTTCCATCATTAATTATACGTGTGTTATAGTTAGCGTAGAGGAGATGATTTGGTCAGTATTAAAAACCTATCATCAAGCTTGCTTTCTTCTGAAGAAAGTGGAAAAGCTAACAAACAAGCCTGGAAAGAAGTAAAGAGATAAAGCATTCATGAGAGATGAAAACTGAACTTTCTTCAGCCTGGAACAGTGAAGAGATACAAAGCAAGTAGTGGGTAAGACATTCTTGGAAAAAACAGAAGATATTTGCTGATACACATAGTGTTTGTACTTGCTTTGTTTTTTTTTCCTTGCATAATCAAGTGTAACACCAATAAAAGATTACACACTGACAATCCCCTGAAAGATAATCAGATATACAGTAGTTGCAACATGGGAAGTAGCTGGGTTCTTGCAAGACATCAACATCTTTTGGTCCTGACCTAGAGGGTCTGTTTTCACAAATAAGAGTACAATTTTGGAAGAGAGTGTAGTCTAGATGACATGATACCCATCTCAGAGGTTGGTCTTTGTTCTTTTTCCAGGCCTGGCCTCTTGTCATAGGGATACCTTTTCATGCATCATAGTTTGAGCCATTCACTAAGCTGGAAAGGCCACTAAAAAAAGTATTCTGCCTCAAGCTGATTCTGGCACAAATGGTGCCTTCCCTCACTGGGAACTGGCCTGAGTAATGGGCATGGCTGAAGTAAATTTTTTTTTCAGCTAGATGCTTTTTACAGAGAGGTGATTTTTTCAGCTAGATAAATCCCATGGTTGTGGTTCACTGTGCAAGTGAACGAGAGTGAGCTGGGTGGGAAGAGGGGGAAAACAACCCCACCTGTCATGTCTGATTTAGTCCCTGACTTGCCATGTTCATAAGGCAGGAACAGAACTATCGAAGGCTGCTGTGGACATAGTAGGCTCTGAGCTGTGACAACGGCATGATGAGACAAAGACTTGGGTGAGAGAGTGTCGCAGATCTCTTACTTCATTCTGTCATGGTGCAGCTTCTACTCAGTTTCCCTTTCAAGTAAGACAGTGTAGCTCTGTAACTTAAAGAGAAGAGGCCTTTAGGATACCTTAAAACTATGCTTCAGTGCTCATTCAAGAAAACAGTCCCCAAGCAGGATCACAGAATGGTTGAGTTTGGAAGGGACCTCTGGAGATCACCTTTGAGCTCCTCTGCTCAAAGCAGGGTCACCTAGAGCAGGGTGCCCAGGGCCATGTCCAGTCAGGTTTTGATATCTCCAAGGACGGAAACTCTGCAGCCTCACCAGGCAACCTGTGCCAGTGTTCAACCACCCTCACAGTAAAAACTCATTGCTTCTTGTCTTGTCACTGGATACCACTGAGAAGAGCCTTCTCCAAGCTAAACAACCCCAGCTCTCAGCCTCTCCCTGTATGATAGGTGCTACAATCCCTTAATCGACTTAGTGACCTTTTGCTGGACCTGCTCAACTTATATAGATATACTGGACTATAACATCACAGTGAACAGTCACAGCTGACAAGTACTGCTTAGAAACATATGACTTCTCCAGGTGACAATCACCTGGTCTAAGTGCATACTTCAAATATGTGACATTGTTTAGCAGCTTGCAGAGCACTTCTTACCTTTTCAAATGTACTGATAACCTTTGTTGCTTCAGAACCTGCCATATATAGAAGTTAACTAGGGTATTGCCTTTTCCAGCTTCTCTTCAAACACTGATTGTTTCTAGGAAAACCTAAAAACCACTGCAAATATCTCTTCCAAGATCTTGGTCTCTACCAAGTTCCTTTGAACCTGCAGGATTTTATCAAAGACTCAGTTTTACTTTTGAAAGGAGAGTTACTAAGAGAAAAGACTTTATTTCCTGGCATCAGTTAGCTCCTCTGTGCAATGAAAGACCCTTTAAGGCAGATTTATAGCTTGCAACAATCTTGTTTGAAAAACAGGTCATTCTAGGAGTGTATCCCAGGATTGACTTGAGTTGTAAACTTGAGATGCATTCTACAAAAAGGGACAGATATAAAGTAAAAACAACAAAAACATCTACCCCTTTTCTCCTTAAAAGTCATGCTAGCTTTGATACGGGTTTTCACAGGGAGCGACATGGGTTGCTCTATGCTTTCTATGAGATAAACCCCAGAAAGAGCCTGCACAAAGGCTAAAAAGTGTCTTAGAGAAATGAGAGGCTTTGAAAAGATGAATTTCAGATACAAGAGTGTTATAAGAGCTTTTTTTTTGCTCTTAGTGCAAAACTGGGAGGAGCGGCTGATAGATCAGATAGTTACACTGCCATTCAAAGGACGGGCTGGAGAAATGGGCTGAGGCACCCTCTAAGTTCCACAAAGAGAAGTGACAAGTCCTGCACCTGGGAAGGAACAACCCCATGCACCAGCACATGCTGGGGGCTGACTAGCTGGAAAGCAGCTTGGCAGAAAATGAGCTGGGGTCCTGGTGGACTCATTGAACATGAGTCAGTAATGTGCCCTTGTGGCAAAGAGGGGCAACAGTATCCTGGGCTGCATTAGGAAGAGCAACTGGAGTGCTGAGTCCAGTTCTGGGCTTCCCAGTACAAGAGAGACATGCTGGAGTGAGTCCAGCAAAGGGCCACAAAGACGATTAAGGGATTGGAGCATCTGTCATACGAGGAGAGGCTGAGAGAGCTGGGACTGTTCAGCCTGCAGAAGAGAAGGCTCAAGGAGATCTGATCAATGAGTATAAATACCTGATGGGGAGAAGGAGAGAAGACCGAGACAGGCTTTTTTCAGTGGTGCTCAGTGAAAGGACAAGAGGTGATGGGCACAAGCAGAAATACTGGAAATTCCATTTAAACGCACTTTGAAGATGATCAAATGCTGGCACAGGTTGCCCAGCGTGGTTGTGGAGTCTCCATCATCAAACTTTGACTGGACCCAGCCCTGAACACTCTGCTGCAGGTGACCTTGTTTTGAGCAGAGGAGCTGGACCAGATAATCTCCAGAGGTCCCTTCCCACCTCAGTGATTCTGTGATTCTGTGACCTATGAGATGAGGCAAGCTGTGTACAAGACATCACAGTAGTTACGGTAAAAATGCTAGCCTAAGTGAAAGACAGGATTTAAAAGAAATCTGTTTGACTCTGAAAAGATTCATGGGTTAATTTAACGTTAAAGAGAAAGGAAAGGAAAATGTTAGCAAATGGAGGGAAAGAGGGAAATGTATCAAGGTGGAAACAACTAGTGGGGCAATGTAGTAGAAATGAGACCATTCTGTAACAGACATGGGGTTTAATAAACACTAAATAAAGGGGTTCTGCAGAGGATGGACAGCAGAAGAATGTATGTTACAAAACCAGAAATACATAATAATCAACACAAGGTAAGAGTTTAATAATAATGAAATAGTAACAAAAGTACTTAACACAGATGGTGCCTGTCTTCCACAGGTCTCCAGGCACTTTCACAGAAACAAAATCCAAGCATAAACACGCAGCTGGCAAGGAAGAGGCTTGATGCAGAAACAGAGCATTTTGCTAAAGGAAGCTCTATTACAGACTGGTTTTAGCCCTGGAAATAATACATAAGCAAGGAGTGAATTGCAACCTAGAAAATGGAGCTAAGCACAAACATAATCAGAGCCAGCATAAATGGTATAAATCATTCAACATTAAAAATGAAACATAAACCCAAATTCTGCCCTGAGGGCAGATATCTGCAGCTTAGCTGGAGCTGTATGTAGCTGCATGGGCTCATCTCAGTGGAAGAGCCTGAAAGGTCAGTGCTCAGGTAAGGCTGTGTCAAAATTAAGAAAAGTGAGGAAAACTTAAGTTCTCCTTAACTTAGGTTAAGAACTCATCTGGCCAAGTCACTTGGGTAACTCCACACTGTCCGAGTAGAGTTTGTAATAGTGGAATATGATATAGAGTTACTGCAGTTAAAGTGCATTGTGCAAATTGGAGCTGATCAAGTAAATAAGAAATTGTCTGCTGAATTCAGACCATGGTTTTAAACTGGTCTCTCAAACATAGAATCATAGAATTGTTTAGGATGGAAAAGACCTTTAAGATCATCCAGTCCAACCATTAACCTAACATTACCAAGTCCACCACTAAACCAATTAAGGGTATAGTACAAATTTCATGTTTCCTGGCTTGGTGGCTGGATTATTTATAATGAAAGTAAACACTAGGAATCATTACGATTGGAAAGGACCTCTAAGATCATCAGTCCAATCATCAACCCAACACCACCATGCCCACATATTGTTGGGAGCAGAGGCAACCACTGTGGCTATCTCTTTCAATTAAAAAAATAAAGGACAATTGGAAAGTCCTTTGTTTTCTGCACAGTGCAGAGCAGAGCGCTTTCAAAAAATTGATTGTCATAGAATGGGAAACTGTTTCCTCAAATCTGCTCACAGAAACAGTGACATACAATATATTGTGGTATGTAGATCTAATTTTGTCACCAGGAAATATATTCATCATTTAAGCCCTATCGGAACAGAGAAAACAATGTCAGGACCAATAGGCTCCATGTCTTCTCATGGATGAACACCTTTCTCTGCCCCTTGGCTTGGGGTAGCCAAGCTAAGGGTCTGTATTATTACACTCTCTAGATTTCAACCAGTGGCCAGATACAACCTCATAATTGGGAATGGTGTCCCCCTCCTCCCCGCTAACTCCTGAGCTATGCCCTAAAATTGCTGAGGAAGGAGCTAATTTGTTCAGCGTTTGTGTAGATGAGTAAGTTCCTGTGTTCAGACCCATCTTTCGGCACTGTTTAGTTTACTACTGTATGTGTATCCATATGTTCCTCATCACAGCATCTGAATGCCTCATAGCCATTAATAGATTTTATTTCTTACAACAGCCATGAAAGTAAAAGATGTATTTTTCTAATTTTAACGATAGGAGATATAAACTAAAAAAAAAAAAAAAAAAAGTGTTTTCTTCTTGTTGCTGATGGCTATATGCCTGAGCTGGAAAGTGAACTACTATCACTTAATTTTTAGCCTAGTAGCCTATACATTAGGCTTTCTTATAACGTAAATCCTTAAAAAGTTAAGCAAATTACATTTGATTATACAAGTTTAGAGGTTAATTAGGTCATTAGCAAAGCTGAAACAACTGGACGTTTAAAGATTTACTATAGATCACAGAGATCTGAATAAATAAAACATCAGTTTTGAATGCTGCTCTGAGAGAATATCTGAGCACATCATGTGTAGAATTTTACATTTAAGAAAGTGTTCAGTTTTGCATTAAGCCAAGGGGACTTGCACATCTGACCTGATAAAATAAGCCCAAGCTTCTGCAGCTTTCATCACCTTTCAGTTAAAAAAAAAACATACGTGCACATACATTTACACATTTTGTTATAACTTCTACACCCCTGATTTACTAAGTCATCATATGCTAGTTCTTTGGGTTCTCTATAGGGATATTGTAACATCAGGTTATTATCTGATTTGAGGTAAACCCCCCAACAGTATGATATACATTTAAAAAAATGTAAAATTTACAGTGCACTAAACACAAACATACTGAACACAAGATGCCTTAAATGAACAGGACTGAACACCACTGTAATGACATGAAATAAATATCCTACATCAAGAAAATTGGGGTGAATATTTGACCAGTGTTGAAGAAAAATGTCAATTTTAAAAAGCGAAAGTATTCCAAAGTTATAGATTAGGTGTAACATAATAGATACACTTACTTTTACTTACTAAAGGTAAGTAAATTCACTACCTTACTTCACTAAAAGTAAGTAAATTCACTGGAGTAAGTGTTCATTTGGAGTGCCTCATGAGAGTAGTTCAAGAGTCCTTGAGTGACTGAAGAATTTTTTTGATGGCTTACAAAGTTCTTTTTTATTTATTGGTTACTGCTCTAAGATGGTAATCAGGTAGGATCAGTGTTCTCCTAATTGTATGTGCTACACTATGTGGTAGTGCTACTTGACACTTAGCATCCTTCTAGTGAGTTACTTTTGGTACTTACAAAAGATATTAGCCTCACTCTAGGGATACAGAAATTAAGACATAAAAGAATAAATTTTACAGTATCACTCAGTGAATCACTGACAATATTAAATGGAGAACCAAATGGAATTTGGGGAATCCATTCTGCCTGTTAAAAATTCTCTCTCCCATGGGAATTGGATTCCCTCACTGTTCCCTTTTTATAGCACAAGAATAAAAACATCCCTTAATGAAAGAGAAAAGAATTTTTCACAAAGTTTGTTAGCCACAACTCCCACTGCCTTTCTAAAAAAATAATTACCAATCTGAGGAAGAGTCAAGAAAGCCTAGAGAACTGTCTCCCTCAGCACGCTGTTTTCTTAGTATAGGTGACAAATACTGGGATTCACATACGTCGGCTTGGTGACATGCTGCATATGCTGCTTAACAGCTAATAGTGGAACACTCAGAGGAAAATTAAATGGAAACCAAACCACAATGAGGAGTCTTCTGTAACTCCTTCATAGATATAGATACAGAACACTTCCTACCCTTCAATACAGCCCTTCCCAGGTCTGGATATCTAACTCTGCTTATAAATTCCTCTGCCATTCAACCATAAACTGGCACTTAATAAGGGGAGACAAGTCTCACAGAGCTCTGCAGAGCCATCCTGTTGTGCTGTGCCAGACCTGGGAACATCTAAATAATACATATGCTAACACAGCTGGAAGTCTGAAGAAAAAAGGATGCCTTTTTTCTTTTGTTTAACTAACCAGTCAGCAACTATGAGAGGGAAATAGCAAAAATACGGAAAGGGGGAGATAAGGGCTTTATCCCTTCATTATCTCTACGGTCGGAAAAAAAAAGGAGTCTGTTTGAAACAGAAGAGATTTTCAACTGAGCCTGCATCCTCCTGCCCTGATTCATCCTTCAGGCTCTGTTCATGAAAACTGAACTGTAGCCATGCAAGTCTTCTACAACTTTCTTTTATTCAAGGGGACCTAGAGCTTAAAAAGTGAGTGGAGCAGGCAGAGAACAGGTGAATTAGATTATGTGGGGTGAATTCTTTTTCTTGTTTGGTTTTTTCCTACCTGACATGTTAAGTGTCAGGTCTATTAGTGTAAGGGCTCACGCAAATAGAGAGAAAAAAAGACAGTATCTTCAGTAAAGAGTTTACAATTCAAAATAAGAATGAAGATTGATAAGAAGGTATCAGGAGACAATGAGAATGGTGATCATGGCACAACAGTAATCTGTTACCATATTTTCTGCAAGTGTTACGGAATAAGTGTAAGGGGCCTATCTGAAAAAGGATAATGAAATGGCCTTGCAATAGGGAGCTCCTACTGAGTGTAAGAAACAGCATGGGAAGAATCACAAAGTTTGGTTTGGTTTTTTTTTGGGGTTTTTTTTTTTTTTTTAACAAATAGGCAAAGTAGAGCCTGACCTGAGAGGGGAACTGGCATCTTACTAACAAATGGCCTCATCACCACAAATTGAGTTCAGTGGGGAGCAGTATGTGGAATGGCGGTCAGCGATGTGACAGTACCGCCCTCTCCCAGAGCCAGCAGTCCTGTCACCTGCTCTCTCCTGCATGAACGCTCCTGCTGAATCCCTGCTGACACAGAAGAAAGGAGCCTGGGAGCAAATCAAACTCTTTGAAATGAAGCTGCTCTCTCATTCCCCCTTCCTCCCCCAAGGCACTCCTGACATGCTCCAAATTTTGTGTAAAGCTAATTGTCCCTTCCCTCCAGGGACTCCATCGAACAATGCTGCTATTGTCTCAGCCTTCCAATATGTCTACCCCAGGACTCGCAAGGCAAGTGAAGAGCCTTTCTTCAATACATTTGAAGAAATTAAATGATCTTTTATCCCTTTCCTACTTACATTTTGTGTTAAATGAAATTGGACACTCTTTCTACTGACTTTCACTGGTACTCACCAAGTAAGTCTGTTCTTTGAAAAACCAGCAGGCCAACACGCAAGCAATGTGCAAACTATGTAATGGTCGCTAATCAATTCACTTTTGTCCAGAAAACTGTACCTACCCAGGAGGGGTTTAGCAGGCAGACCTACTCTCCTGTCCTCTTGGAACCTCAAACAAAACCACAACAGAGCATGAAGTAAATGAAACTCAGGACAATTTGCTCTGTGTATGAAAGTCACCAAAGTACTTAGAGGCAAACTTTCATGGAGTAAAGTGCCATTGTATCGCTGACTTCTGAGCCAATTCATCTATCAAATATGACCTACATTACAGATTATGTCCTGACCTTTGAAGTATCACCACAGCTGCGCTCCTCTTGGACAATTCAAAGCTCTGGTTGAAGTAGGGAAGGGCTGGAGACAAAACTTTCTCTGTCAAAGAGATACAGAGTAGAGCAAACTTCTGGAGAAGAGGACGATCCGGAGTAGGAAATGCCACCAACCCTTCTCTTTTAAAGACATCTTTCCATTGTTTGTGACACTGATCAATGCTAACTTCAATTATTTTTTTCTACAAAGGGAGTGTTAAAGAACTTTTTGTTCTGCTGTTGCCTGATAACTGTTTCACCTATCAATAAAATACTACAGGAATTAGGTTTTCCAACTACCAAATTTCAAAAGGAAAGAAATTGGTGAACAGTAATATGTTTCATAACTACGAAATTGCTTTCTTGCCCTTTCTGTAGTGTCAGATTTTTGCATGCTCTTGAAGCTGGTCATCAGCTCTCCTTCATAAAAAACAAACAGAAAACCCCTCCTCAAAATTTTTTTGAACTTACAAGATGAGGTTGGGGGTTTGGTGAAATTTACTGATAATTCTCCTTTTTCTTTAATTTTATGTGGAAAGTGACTTTCAAATTCACATTAGCAAAACTCCTAAGTTTCCTACTTACATCTTCTGCATTACACCAGTGTCTATGCTTGTACAGTTAGCCAGTGAAACTTTCATTAATGGACCTGGCTGAAAGGTAAGCCCATAAAATCAGCCAGAAAAACAAAAAATATTTCAACTTGTATTATGTCTGCACTTAAGCCTGTCAATTATCTGGACTTAGGTGGGAAAGTGTTGAAAAACATATAACTTAAATACTAAGTGTAGGAGGAGTTTTCTTCCTCAGCTAAACTGTGTCTCATCTCAGTCCCCTCAACGAAACTCGTATGTCTACAAGGTGCCACCTGGAAGGCTTCTTACTTTGGCCTTTGATATACAAAAAGGATATGAAAAATTATTCACAGACAGCTCTTCCCTGACCGCATATTTGAGAAGATTCAGTTGTGCTGTTGAGCACACCACCTGCACAGACTCATGTACACACAAGCTGTGGTGGGCTGACCCTGGCTGCATGCCAAGTGCCCACCAAAGCTGCTCTATCACTCCCCTTCTCAATTGGTCAGGGGACAGAAAATATAACGAAAAGCTCGTGGGTCGAGATAAGGACAGGGAGAGATAACTCAGCAATTACCATCACGGGCAAAACAAACTCAACTTGGGGAAAATCAATTTAATTTATTACCAATCAAAACATAGTAATGAGAAATAAACCCAAATCTTAAAACACCTTCCCCCCATCCCTCCCTTCTTCCCAGGCTCAACTTCACTCCCGATTTTCTCTGCCTCCTCCCCCTCAGTGGTACAGGGGGACAGGGAATAGGGGTTGCAGTCAGTTCATCACATGTTGTCTCTGCCGCTCCTTCCTCTTCAGGGGGAGGGACTCTTCACCCTCTTCCCCTGCTCCACTGTGGGGTCCTTCCCACGGGAGACAGTCCTCCATGAACTTCTCCAATGTGTGTCCTTCCCACGGGCTACAGTTCTTCATGAACTGCTCCAATGTGGGTGCCTTCCATGGGGTGCAGTCCTTCAGGAGCAGACTGCTCCAGCGTGGGTCCCCCACGGGGTCACAAGTCCTGCCAGCAAACCTGCTCCAGCCTGGGCTCCTCTCTCCATGGGTCCACAGCTCCTCCCAGGAGCCTGCTCCAGCGTGGTCTTCCCACAGGGTCACAGCCTCCTTCGGGCACATCCACCTGCTCCAGCGTGGGGTCCTCCCCGGGCTGCAGGTGGATATCTGCTGCACCATGGACCTCCATGGGCTGCAGGGGGACAGCCTGCCTCACCATGGTCTTCACCACGGGCTGCAGGGGAATCTCTGCTCCGGGGCCTGGAGTACCTCCTCCCCCTCCTTCTTCACTGACCTTGGTGTCTGCAGAGTCATTCCTCTCACATATTCTCACTCCTCATTCCAGCTGCACTTTGTGTCCCAGTGTTTTGTTTTTTTTTTTTTTATCCCAGAGGTGCTACCACTGTTGCTGATTGTCTCAGCCTTGGCCAGCAGCAGGTCCCTCTCTCTTGGAGCCGGCTGGCATTGGCCTCTATCGGACACAGGAGAAGCTTCTGGCAGCTTCTCACAGAAGCCACCCCTTTAGACACCCTGCTACCAAAACCTTGCCACGCAAACCCAATACATAAGCACTTAGGGATGGCTACTGATTTATGCCCCATGGAACATGAATGGAGGAGAAAACAGCATGCGCTCTAGGGAGATGCAGGGGAATTAAAAGCTTAATGCCTTTAGGATGTCAAGGCAATATGCTTGGAGGTCTGCAAATGTTTACAAGACACGGTGCTTGTCTTGCTACCCTCCTGTAATTCTATGCTAGTTGCCCTCTCAGGCAATTCTGCCAGTTCCACTGTTTTCCCTCCACCTCTGAATTAGCCAGCATTTCCACCTCAATGATGGTAAACTGCATTGCCCTCAGCACCTGTGGGCACATAATTTGGCAAATACATATTTTTGTGATATGATTATTTAAGATATTAATATACAAATGAGCTCCAGAATGGAATGAACTGTAGGACTCATTTCTAGGACAGCATTACTAGGAACTCTTTTAGTGCCATATTTGGAAACCAAAATCTTATAGGACTACTTTTAAGATGCTCTTTTTCCCTTTAACCAGGAGATTACTTCTTCCATCAAGGTATCTTCCATTAATACACATTATAACAACTCTATGCACACATCCCGGGCTATTCCACTGTGGGCTGAGGATTCAGTAATTGCACAGATTTGTTTAAAAGAAAGTTGAGACAGTAAAGCCTAGCTGACTGAGAGCTGGTGTAGACCTTTAACTAAGTCCAAGGTTGTGCTGACAGCAATATTACTTAGAGCTTCAAAAACTTTAAACTTATATCCTACAGAGGGGAAAATACTTAAAAAGTACAGATCTGCTCAAGCTTATTGGCCAAGCTCTCAGGTGGTTACAAAGTAAAAACAACTCCTTTGCCTTGTATAGTTTTAGATAGTGTAGTGCTTTTCCTGTCAGACTCAGTAACATATAGGATCTGCCAGAGTTTGAAGGAAGGAAGGAAAAATATGAAAAAAGAAAAATATATGTATGATGAACAGATGGAAAGAAATAGGGCAAACTTGTTCCCATTGCTCAGCTTATAGGTCTGTCAGGATATTAAATAAACAAACTTTGTGTGACTGCCCAGAACTTGCTACGTTGATACCCATTCTTCTGTAACTCGCTCACTAAGGGTCTAATTTAGCAGAAATAGGGTCCAGAGCTACATAAAGTCAAGCTTTTTCAGTGTTGTTACTGAAGTGATTCATCAGCTTAGTTGGCCTTAGTTGACTTCAGAACTATTAATTCCTGAGACGTGGTTGTGAGTAGAGACTTCGTTAGAATATCTTTTCTTCCTGTGAAACACTAATCTCCAAAGTCAAAACTCACCTTACACAGCCGCTGAAGCTACTTTTGTATATCCAAAGTTAATCCAGCTCTGAGCTACAGTAATGATGATATATCCCTTTAACAACAGGCATGGAAGCTTTACTCTGTTCTTTTAAAACTGTCCCTAGCACGTATTCAATTGCACATCTTGGATATCTGACAGGCTAGTATCTGATGGGGTGCTATCATTCTTCCTCAAAGTTATCTAGTAGTTTAAATAAGGCAAAGACCCAAACCAAAGATTTTTTTTGGACAAGGCCAACATGAATTTTCATTTGTGTTTAAGCTCTAGTTAATGAACATTGACTAAGATGATTATATTATAGACCGGACACATACATTTTTGATTAACCATGTTTAAGAAGCAAATGCTTGAATCATGGGACAAATATGTAAATAGTGTTTGCACTATAATTTGTAATTGCATTAATTAACACACATTAAACCAGACCGACAGTTTATGAAACTGCCAGTGGAAAAATGGGCAATGCAAATTATGGCCTGGCAGTAATTAACAATTAACTCTGTAATTAACTAAGTAACTAACTCTGTTGGGGAATAGAAAATAAGAATGATTTTACTAATTTAAACGTAAAGCCCAATATTCTAATCTCCAGCAATGAGCAGGATGATTCATTAAAGCATGTTAAAGCATGTAGTGATATTCTCCTGATCAGCATATTCTCCTGGTCTTGCCCACTGGCATTTTAGAGCCAGAGTTTTTATCCAGGACTGCTGTGTTTAACAGCTTTTGATACCCTTTCTTCTAGGAACTTCTCTAGTTGCTTTTTGAACCCATCTACACTTTGGGCTACCACAATGTCCCGTGGCAATTAGTTCCAGTTTCCTATGTGCTGTATGAAATAATCCTTCCTTTTGTTCATATTCAGCTTGCTGCCTGGAAATGTCACCTGATGTTCCATAGTCAGTTTGTGTGCACCTTTTCTGCGCTATTCCTGACTTTACAGAGCTCTATTATAACTTCCTCCTCACTCCCAGCTTTGTCTTTGAGTATTTAGAAACTTGTCAGATGGGAGGAGTTTCATAACTTCAACCATCCCCGACATCCTTTTATATCCTTTCTGAGCTGGGTGAGGGGCCAGAACTGTCCACAGTATTCAGTGGTGCAGTGACGTTTTCTATTTGTTCTTTCTCCTCTGTCGATTTCCCCATGATAATGGGTCGTTCTCCCACGCAAATACCACGGAGCATCATTGCTGCCTGCCCTTGGAAGAGATGGTGCCTGCGTGGAGATCATGCCTTGTGGGAGGCTTGGGATTCCTTCTACCAGACTTAGTGTGGGACTTTTTTTAGGAGCCATCGTCAGCCTTCAAAATAAGATGAACTCACATTTCATCCATGAAGTAATGGGCTCACTAGTCAATTAATTAAACAAACTAGTAGCTCTCTGGGGCTGACAAAATCAGCTGATGTTGGCCCTTGTTTCTTATGCATGCCCTGTTGGAAATGGTCCCTGGCCTTGGCCAATTCCCAAGCTATGACTGGAAATTGCTTGGGAGAGGCATGCCTGGGCAAAACTCTTCCAAGGACTCCTTCAGCAATTTAGCAGTACAGACACTTCAGTTCCAGTGCCCAGCAACAGTCCCAGGCACTGACTCACTCATACAGACAGAAGCTCAGGGGTGGGTAATATCGGCACAGCAGTGTGCATGGGTGCAGGTCCTCCCAGATCTGTGACATTGTATTTGCTCTGTATTTGGAGCAGGAGAAAAATGTTCAGAAATTAGATGAGTCCAGCTGTTTCCTTACACAGTACATCTAGAAGACCTAGGAGACATAGTAGCATAAGAGAGCAATGCTTAGGATTGAGAAAATGAAAGATACGCCCTATTTATATAGGATATATATTTAAAGAAGGAGATGATTCATGTTAATAAGCAATTAAGTATTTATAAGGTAATCCAGGAATCAAGATCAGGTGATTGCAGAGGGGAGAGGAGGATTTCCTCTGGTTTAAGGATTAGATACAGGCATTAAACCATTGGAGTACACAAGTGCTGCAAAGTTAGCATATCCAGAAATCAGATTTTGCTTAATAACACATTAAAGAATTTTTAACATACATACCCATATACAAATCTGGCCTTGCATGGGGATAGATATCTCCCTAATGCTCTATTTAAATATTTATGTAAGGGTATAATTTATATGTTAATAGAAAGATATTAATTCCTTTATGGCTGGATTCTGATTCCCTTACTCACAAGGAAGTATATTCTGCTCATTATCCAATGCCCTTGCTATAAATAGAAAACTGACAAAAAATATTATTCAAACCCTGTTCCAGTTTTATTGAGGGGATTTTTTTAAGGACAGAGACAAAAAATAACATATTTCCCTTGTATATATACAGCCACATGTACCTTTGTAGATGAATGTGTTTAGATGATAATTTTTGTTGCTTGATTAATTATTTAGGTATGGTATGAAAATCAAAGTTTCAGATTAAAATAGCTATTGTCTGCTTTTATGAACAGTCAGAAACTAGGTCATTGCAAGAACTGAAAACATCAGAGTGGTCTGTCATAGGTCTGTCATATTCTATATTTTTATGTGTAGCTAATACAGTATATTGTTAATGTGAGATCTGACGTCTTATTCTAGCACAGCCTAATTTAAGTTGTGTCAGCTGTGAAACTTGCCGAGGGAAATAGAAGCCAAGCACAGTCTGCAGGTGCTAGCCTGCCTTAGCAATTTTTATGTGACAGCTCAAAAGGCTCTTGACCTCATGCTCTAAACCTCCTTGCATATGCACATGAAAGTTTCAAAACTCAAGGTTTCTGCTCTGTCCATCTGGGTGAGCTCCGCAGAGCAGAGTCCTGGTGCTCCACGCAGGTCTGCAGTGTAGCCCGGATGTGTGGTCTGAGCATGGAGGCTCTGCTGGTAGTGTTTTGTTCATGGCAAACTCATTCCAATCCCTGGAAGATGGCGGTAGGCAATAAATTAAGCTCCTCTGTAGTACTTATCTCCCTGTAGCCTTCTGCTGCTGCTGTCTCCTGTGCATTCCTGTCTTCTTGTCCCACGCGGCCACTAACATCATGGGCTTACCGTGCCCTTGCTCTTTGCTGTCAGGTGCCCTCTCTGGCATCCCATGCATATTAGAGGCAGCAGCTCGCTGGAGAGCGTCACTTTTCCTTGCTTCTGTAACTCAAGTTACAAATAACCAACGTATGAGAAAACTCTGCCAAATGGTCTGTGGCTGTGTGCCGCTTTTTGGCTATGGCTACAACTTCTAGCACTTTACCATAGCTGCTTTTATCATAGCTTCATTTTACATGGGTTAGTCTTTTTATACACACATTGTCCTCAAAAGAACTGACCTATAAATAGGGAGGGTTTTTCCAAAGTGTATGAAGTAGACCATTCATCTCACTGATTTCTCTTTGGTGGCCCCAAAGAGCCCAAACAGGGAAATGAGTAACAGCCTAAAATGATAGCTCAGAGTGATGTAAAACATTCTGCTTCTTGTCCTGCACACTCCTTCCTCTCTTCCCAGGATCCACACCCCCTCCTTGATCTGAGGAAGTCACACTTATTTTTCCCAACCATATGCATGTTTTAGATGATTAACTATTAATTTATGAAGCTGCTTTCACTCATAAAGTTGAATTCTTTGGCAACAGACACAACCAAATGACAAACCTCTTTGAATAATAAAAGATATTATAAGAAAGAAAAAATCCTGTAAAAATAAATAATAATAAAGTTGCCATTTAGTATAATTATTACTTGTGTTCTGGTGCTCAAGGTTTGTCAGGTGTTTAGAGACTAACAGAAGAAATGACCTTTCCTCTCAAGTCGAGATATGTCAAATCATCCTTTAAAATTGATGCTCACTTAATCTCCCCCGTCCCATATTCCCAAGCCATGGTACCAATCAATCAGCTACCTCCAGGTTGTATCCCCAAGCTAACCTGCATCTGTTTTCTGGCTCCAGGGACCCACAGGCCCCATGCAGCTGAAAGGCCAACCAACCAGCTGCGTATGGGCAAGGAGGACAAAGGGAGGCCACAAGGCTGAGGAGCAACCAGCAGTATGTGCTCAAAACCAGACTCCCCAGCTACAGTTTTGCCCCTCAGCAGGTCCCTTGTTGTATGATACAGTGCTGCAAGGAGGGAGCAAGCCACAGGAACATTGTCATGTGTCCAAATTCAGGGAGAAAAAGTGGGTGACAAAGATGAGGAGAGGTCTGAAAATTTCAAAATCCAAATATGGGTTTCATGTAGTACAGGAGAACACAGAAAGGAAATCTGGAAAAACAGCTTTTTATGGTTTTTTTGGAAGCTGAAACCAGGATAATGCCAAGAATCCTATCCTTCCATGGCCTTGCCATGAGCTGTTGAAGAGAAACCTTATCTTAAAGTACACATCATCCCCATTTGCCTGACTAGCTCTTTAGACACACTACTAAACCGTATCCTGCCCTCTGGGAAACACTCTAGTGCAAGGAGAGACTGCAACAGAAAACTCATAACTGTGCATGTCTTATTGGGCTTGGGTTGGTTTGTTTTCTGCCCGTTAAGTGCATGTTCTGAAGACCCGAAGTGATACTGAAAGGTGATGCAGAGGAGAAGGATGAGATTAGTGGCTGTGGGTGGCCAAGTTTTTAAAATCAAAATGAAGCGGCAGAATAAGATGATAAGGAATGTGATGGGTAAGGTTAGGAATGCAAGTCAGGAAATGGATTGTGAATTAGCATCTTGCCATGGGGGGAAGGTATACATCGTCTATCATCATCACTGTCAATGGTTAAAACTGATGTTGAAAGAAACATCGATCTATAACTTTGTCTTAAAATGTTGAAACGAGAAAAGCACATACTGAGAACAGGTGAGCAAGTGAATAACATTTAAAAAGCTGATTAAGCATCAGGCAAGGAAAGAAAACTCTCTTTAATGGAATACAGTAACTCTATTAGCTGTCTTCAGTGAAACTTGAGCTTGGGTTGTACTGACTAATGTAAAGTTACACATGAAACCAAGTGCTCTAACAGCTTCTGCAGTAAGAGCTGGGGAGCTACACTAATCAGTTCTGTGATGTGAACAAGCTCTTTAAATGGCTCTCTATTAGACTGTGTTTAGAAATGTTGAAAAATATAAATACAGTTAACTGGTCTGAAAATTTTATTTTTATACGTTGGAAGCGTTGGACTTTCTGCAGAAACTATGTTGGATATATTTTTAGATAAGTTCTGTATTTCATTGTCTTGCTGACATTTTGTATTTCTCCAGTGATACTCGTTACAAAATAATTGATGAGTACTAAATCAAAGTATGTTAAATCCTGAGTCTATGATTCTATATCCCTTGTGACTGTGGTAGTGGTCAATATGTCTAGTTGCTTTTCAGAGAAGAAAGTAGGCAGGAAGGAACTGATTTTGTACCCAAAACCAGACAGATTCCATACGAATTGCAAGACAGAAGTTGAGAGAAACAAAAAACAACAGCTTTTCATCCTTTACCTTTTTACTTTCAATATTTGCAAAGGATTACTATAAGTAACAGTTACTGTTATAGTAAGTGATGTATCAGAAGGAAGCTTTAACAGCCCAAAACATTTTCTCTGTTAAATTTTGAAACATGCTACCATAACACGTTCATTTTACAAAGCACAGAACAGATCTCAGCAGAACACGAGTCATCTTTCAGTCAGGCACACAAGTAACCTACGTTTGCAGACACGCTTGTCCCAGATGGCAGGGGACTTTCAGCCATGGGATGCAGATTCAGACTTCTGGAGGCTCCACACCGGCGCACCTCCCTCCTTGCCCTGTATGAGTGCATTCTGGCTGTCCCTGCTTTGGGGGGCAGTTTTAGGCAGTTGCAGGGTGATGTCTCTGCTCTCTGTTGGCTTCTTACCACTGGAAAGCCTGGAGCCCCACAGCACCTTTAATCTGCGTATTAGGACGCCTGCTTTCTTCAGAAAGCAGAAGCAAATGCCTCAAGGGAGACTGGCAACCATCAAACAGCGCATTATGAAACCTGAAGACACAGCAGATGAATTAAATTTTAAGGCCAAAGTAACTTTAGTAAAAGTGCTTTCACTTAATAGCTGAATGACAAGATTTGGTCAACTTCAGTTAGGTGGTTTATAAGGCTGGAGGTGTGAAGTGCAGGGGAGGATGGCAGCCTGTGTGAGAACCCTGTAAGATGGCAGCCTGGAGCCTCAGCAGCGAGCTGAGACCCAGTGAAGGAACTAAAAGTTCAAGGCTTAATTTCCTGGGAAGTGTTGTGGTGTCTCCGGGTATTTCAGCTACAAGGTGATGTGTACAGGATTTAGTAAGTTGATGTGTACAGGACTCAACTGTGTTGTGGGCAACCTGTCTGTGATTGCTGAGGGAGCAAATGCTGCAGCTTGTCATTGCATCTCACAACGAAGGAACCGAAAACAAATCTGTGTCATAGCATCTTTTGGTGTTTTGTCTGTTTTTTCAGAGCATGGGTAAGATCCTGCTGGGAAATCTGCCTGTTGTGGCAAGGTCTCTGTGCACATTCTGGGTATCGCTTCAACTTTTTAAGCGCAACTGAAAGACCGTATGGACTGCAGAAAGAAAGGGTTGAGCAGAGACACAGAAGCAGTCAGCAGCTTTGCTGCAGAACAGAGCAGAGCAAAGCAGCACAGCATGAACAACCAGCAGAAACAACAGGAGGCTGTGACTGATGGCGGTAGCTAATGGTAAACCTGGCTAGTGTGAGCAACCGGTACCAAACACATTGCTAGTGAGAATAGCTAGAGGCAAATAGAGCGTCCCTCAAAAAAAGCAACTGAGAGCATAACTCCTCTGTCAGCTTTTAGATGGCGAACTATGGGGGAATAGATTGCAAAGTATTCCAGGAACAACAATCAATATCTGTCACTTGGACGTCTCCAAACCCAGACTGGAAATGGAAATTAGACTTCGTCATTATCTTACAAGCATTCAGAACTGTAGGATGAGAACATGGTCAAGAATATTAGGAAAATAAAAATAGCTGTACAGAAAAAAGCCAAAAGTCCATCTAGTCTCATACCCCAGCTCTGACAGCAGATACTTAGAGAAAGAGTGTAAAAAAAGGGCAAGTGACAAATCTCTTCTATATCCTCCCTGGGAGTCTCAAGCAGAAGGGCTAAATCTTCAGCTTTTTTCCTAGTAGAAACAAATGTGCATAGGGACTATATTTGGAGCTGATCATTCGTTTTTCTGAATATGTTTATGACTAGGAATATTTTTCCTAGATTACTTTCTCCACAAATTTTTTGACATGATAAATAGTTTTTCCCTACCTAGTTACTTACCAGGAAGGAGCCAATCAGAACATTCTACTGAAATTCCTTAAGCCTGACATCTTGTGGTTGCTTTTTGTATGCTGCCTTCTGCTCGAGTTTCTTAGAAATTTCTCCCTTGGCTTAAATAGCTATTGTACATCTTCTCTATGTCACTGATTGTGTATTAGCTACACGATTCTGAAAATTATTCACTAACCTCAACAGGGAGCTGAGAAAAGAAGTAATGCTAGTATCAAAATTTACTTCCATTTTTTTTCAGGGCTTTATGGTTTCGAATTGCTAATGTACAAAAGCGTTCTTACCACTGCAATCACAGCCCTCTTTAACACATCTCTGTTTACATGCTGATATTTATCAGCTTAAATATTTTTAAAACTGCTATTAATCCTACCCTAGAACATGAAACAAACTTAAAGGCATTGGCTAGAGTAACAAGGGAGTATACTTTAGTTTGAAAATCTCTCTAACAATGCTCTGTCTTTTGTGAGTTCAAAGCTACCAGCGTCCAGCTGGAGCAGCAGAACGTGTGTAGCAAGACCTGCCTTTTGCATATATTTAGTTACTGGGATAGTTACTGGGAGCACTGCTGTGCTCCCCAAGGTTTAATCCTGTCTTTTACTGCGGTGCAAGTGTGAAAGATACACCACCAATGTCTGCAAAACAGAATCCATTTCAGAAATACCATGAAATACTATTATTGCCAGTCCAAGCAGTATAGCAATTGCTGCATTATTTTTTTATTCTCAGGTATGGCATAATAATATGAAGCTATATCCTCATACTCTTCTGAATTTAAAGGTAGAAGTTTCTTTCTTAGACAGCAACCTGCAACTTGCAATACATTGATACAAAGGTGGAAAGTAATTTGGATGAAACTTTTTGATCTTCTGTTGGTACTTGATTAGCTTGTTTACAGGCATCAACAACTTCTGCAGCAATACCTTACAGGAGGCTTGGGATACCAAGGGGAGTCCATGTGTACAGCATCAGCAGCAAGCAGCAGAGAAACAGCAGATCAATTATCTCCAGTTATTATTGTGTTAAGTAAGGATGGAACAACCCAGTATTTTCTGATATGTATATAATACATTCATTTATTTATTTGCTTGAGAAAAGAGATTGCCTTCCTTTGAACTTTTCTGAGTGACAGAACGCTCCCTTGTCTCCCAACAACTAAAATTAGCCCAGTTTTAATACACTTCCAAGAAGGAAATTAGTTGATCAGGAACAAATTAATAGATTTTGCTTGTCCTTCAAAAGAGAATCAATTCTAGAATGACAGCAAATAGTGTAAGCCTGAATTCACTTTTTACAGAGTTAATGAGGACCTGAAACAGGCATAGACAATGAACACCTCAGTATATTGTAAACTCTAAATTTACAGCAAATTCAACAAAATAATTAGTTCCACTGTTCATTTAATATGTCTAGGTTGTTGTTCAGGATGTAATACGATATTTCAGCATTGTTCACCTTTCCGGTTTCCTTATTGTTACCTTTGATGAGTATAGAGATAATAAATTACAGGACTTTTAACTCATGGTTACCGTTGCAGAACTGTAAATATGCATGTTCTAGAAACATGACAGAATATAAAGAAATTGCCATAGTTATCTGGAGGAAAAAACACCCCTCACATCTGTAGAGAGCTGCAGCTGCACAGAATAAAGTTGCAACACAACTAACCAAAGAAGTGGTAGGGAAAACATGACAGCCAGCAAGACTGTAACATGAACAGCATCACCAAAGTTAGAGAGGAAAGTACAGAATAATTATTGACTTCTTATTGCCCAAGCAGATGTTTAAATAGTCAGCTCTTCACTGATTCCACGCAAGCTGATATATAGAGAGAAGCATAATGATTAGCAAAACAAAGGCTTGTGTCTATGTCTTACTCACCTCTTGGTATTTGCTGCTCAAAAATGCTTTGTGCAAAAGATGGGTTTTACTAAAAGAAGAGTGATGCTGGTTTGTTTTTTTTTTTTTTAATAAGACATAGTTGGAAGTTTTTCAAACTCCAGTGAAGATCTTGCAAAGTTAACGACTATGACATTATGGAAATAGTTCAAAGTATCTTCACTCTAATCCTTGAGCACTCTGGATTTGTTTCAAGGCACAGTGAAACTTCTTTTGAGAAATTAGTAGGGAGAAATATAACAGAACTGACAGAGTTGGTTCAGATAAGGAGCATAGATGTTTTAGACAGAGAATTAAAAATATATCTCTGAGCCTGGACGCTTTATTACTGAGAAATATCAGCAACTCAGCTTTAAGGAAATGTAGGTGGGCATCAAGTAGCACTAACTGCTCTATAGAGAATAGAAATGGATGCTGTGCAAACTGTAATTGATGGTACTTCAGTTTAGAAATGTTGTTGAGAGCGTAAATCATGTGGGTCATAAAAATAGACAATAACATTTTTAACCTTATGTTAGGTTCTAATTATAATTAAAACAAGTTAAAAAAAATCTGTACCTCTTTTGCAGCACTGTCATTAGCCTCAGAAAGAGAAACCAGAATTTAGTATAGTTCATATAGCAAAGCAGGAAAGAAATGGAAGGAAAGAATTCAATAGTTCAACAATGCAGATAAAATAAAACCCGAAAAAGTGATGGGGAGTTTCTCCGATGTCCTGACCCACAGCTACTCACTTGCCAACTGGCAGAATCAAAGCAGCTGCAGTGCTTTCAGAGCCTTCTCTGAGTGCATTCCCCCCATTGATGAAATCTCTTCATAGTACAATGAAAAGAAGCCCAGCCAAAGTATACATGGTTTGTACTTTCTAGAACACGACCTTCAGTATTATTTGGGGAACTAAGCTCATCCATTAAAATAAGATATTAAAATGGGTTTAAGTGATTATAAAAATCAGCATTTTTACATAGGATAATACTCCTCAAAAATAAGACAAGATATAGAAATAATGTATCTTATTTTGTGAGAAATCATGTATCTTATTTTGTGAGATATTCTCTATTAGCATTGCTTTGCACCTACAGCACAAATAATGAGGCTCAGAACTCAAATCTGAATACAGCCAAATTCACATTTCATTTGGTAGTAGAAATAAATGTGGACATAATCCATATTATTATGATTATTGTCTTATAAATCCCATTGACAACAAAGCAAGGTTGCATTGATTGTTTCCAAGACGGATATGCAAATGAAACAATTGATTTCCAGTCTGGATAACAGATAATAGTGAAACAGCTTAATGCTACATTTTCTTACTCTCAATACTATTGACAAAAAGGCTAAAGACAGATTTTGGAATCCAAAAAGCATCTGGAAAAACAAGGATTCATGCATATATGTATAAAGCCTGTCTATCCAATGATACACAGCTAATATATCCTGAAAAGGTTACTATAAGTCTAACTGCGGTAGCATTTTACATGGTCAGATGTACCAAAATACAGCTGCATCAATCAATGTATAGTGCAGGCATGCAGCTGCATCGGTAGTGGAATTCACAGAGACATGTATAGATCCTTCATCATTGTTTTCACTGGGATTATGCACAGTTCTCTGTCTGGAGTGGCTTGATCTGACTTCCTCGGTCCCTAAGAGCATCTACCCAGCAATAAGAGCAGTCCTCTCAAGAGCAGAGGGAAAGAAGCACGGACTAGTTTTCTGTGAATGTCTTATGCTCTTTGACAGTAACATGGGAAAGAGGAAGGTAGCTGAAGTAGGTCTCTGTGAATTAAGTTGACCTCTACCATAATTCTGCAAAGGTCCTCTGTTACATAGCCTCATCTTCAGCGCAGGCAAGTTCCTGCACAGAAGATGCGGCAGTTTCCAACCTGAGTCCGTTCGCGTGTCCAGAAGAAGCCGGCTCAGCCCACAAGGAGCACCTGGCTGTTGGGAAAAATGGCTCCAAGCCACACTCCGAAAGATGTGCTGACTCCTAACACCGCAATGCAGCGGAGGAGAAAATCTCTGCTGGCAGAGCAGCTTCCAGGAAGAACTTAAATTGCACTCATGACTCCACTGCTAGGGAAGGGAATCGAATTGCAGGGGGAAGTACATCGGATCATGCCTGCCTATCTGGAGTATCCCATAAAAATATCATACTCTGTCAGAGTTTTAGTTCATTCCTCGATGAAACGTGAGCTACCACACTATCTGCTCCTTCAGTATGAATGGCAGACAGAAAAAAGATACTTTTACCTATTTGTAAATATTTAATGATATTTTTCCTTTCTGAAGAGATTTGATCTTTTTTTCAAGTAGTCCTGTCATAGTTTGCCAGTAACTGAATAGGGCCTGCTAAAGTGCATCTGAACTTTAGCAGAATGTCTTTTTTTGGTAAAAGGAGAAACCAGCATATAGCTGAAATGTGCTTTCCCACACATTGAATTCGTTCCTATATTTTGGCATCCCATGATGCCAAAAAGGTCCAATTTAGGACTGGATGCTTAGGTTCATCACTGTCCAGAGAAGACTCTTTGTGAAGACCTAGCAATCTAATGATAGACAAGATGCAACAAAAAATGAGATCCAAAGTTCACTGAAGTCTTTATGACACAAATTTCTCTAGGGATTTAAAACCAGAAATATCAATACCAATTTATCTCTTTCTTCTATGCTGTAGGGTAACTAGCTTAAAGTTCTTATAATTTTGTATGTCTGTGTGAAGAATATACAGATGAAAAACAGAGTGAAAGAGCTGAAGGTTTTTATTTTTACTTAGTACTGCATTCCCTTTCTGACAACAATCTGCATTCCTCCAAATCCTGGAAAGAAAATAAATTTTATCTCTGAAGAAGACTTTGCTTGTAGCAAAATAAATGCCATGAGCTCCACAGTTTTAATTGTTTTGATGGTATTATCTTTTTGAAAAGAAATACACTCTATCTCTGGTCTCCCCTGAGAATGCTCACGGCAATGAACTTCCTGTAAAATCCAGGGACAGTGTTTCTCTCGCAGGACTGATAATTGATTTGATTTCATTCACTGCAAAAGGCAAATCTGACCAACTGCTCTTAGGCAGTTGAACATGACAGCTTTAGATATGCAAGTGCAATGGATAGATCTATTAGTGTCTGCTTATCTCAGTACTGAACAGAACTCTGCTTACTGCATTCAATCAGCAAATGACTTAAAATCTGTAAGTGGTAAGTTGGGAATCTTAAGTCTTTCCTTGGGATGACTTTTTTTTCCTTGACACCAAGGAAATTAATAAAATTTGGAAGTATTATTGATGATACCTGTCATGGTGTAACTGATTTTAGCTAATTTTACTACTTTCAGCTAATTTTAGTCACTTAAAAGTTCTCCGTTTGAGACCTAGTCTTACTACAGGTTTCTTACAGACACCTCAGAAGGTATTTCATCCCTGTGTAATACCAATTTCTAAACTAGATGGAATTAATTACCACCTGGAGGTGTCTAATTCTCCATGACAGTCAATATAGGCACAGACAGTAGCAATCCCACTGGAAAAGCGCATTGTTCAAGTAGGAATTTCTCAGGACATACTAACAACTCATAGGGTTGAGCTGAGGTTTTTTTGGATGATGAAGCCTATTATAAAGCAGTCTACTAAAAAGAAAGACCCTTAGCCATTTATGCAGCCCTCAAAGCCCTCTATTTAAAACAAAACTTACTAAGGACTTTACATCACTGCTGTAACAATCCTTGTAACTTTTGAACATGCATCCCCGAATATATTTTGCATTTAGCACTGAACTGGAAGCTAAATACATAAGACCTTAGAACATTTTGCAATTCATTGCATACCCTTCATGCTTTTGTTTTGCTTCAGCCCTTTATTTTGATGCTCTTAAAAGATGTCACTAAATACGTCCTGTGTCAGTGGTGTACCCTTGAAATATCATTGCACTCACAGAGGGTCTCAAAAGACATTCATTTAGAAAGGACATATATTGTCAAGTTTCTTTGCTTTTCTCCTCTTTGATTGCTATTGATGAGCAAAGGCAAACAATGGTTGTTGTTCACACATGTTGTGGTTCTGCTATTAGGTGTATCCAGAATCATGCACACACAAAAGGAAAGGGACCTCAAGAGGTCATTTAATTCATCCTCTACCCTAGTAAGGCCATTTAGAAGTTGGAATAAGCTCTGATCTTAGCCCCTAAACAACCTTAGTTCTTCGAAACTCGGAATAAAAGGAAAAAGCTCTGGATATCCTCACAGATTGTCACTGTTTAATAGCATGCTAATACTGTTTGTTTCTATTAGCAGCATTAGCAGCCTTTGGCAAAGCTGAACATGAAATGTTGCCGACTCGCCTACAGAAGTAGACCGAGGAGGGGAGAATTGCATTATACTGTTTAATTTTACTTAAATAGAACTTACATACTAATTTTTCTAAGGAACACGTTAAGTATGGAGACATTCTGTAGTCAGTCCTTTTTCCTTCTTAACACCAATGAAATAAGAAAGAGATAACTATAGAATGTTTTGGACCAGTAGAGGCAGACTGTGACACAGGATGGATTTCAAAACCATGAACAATGTGATGACACCTCATTTATATCCTATTGCTTGTTCCATTATCTGCCAGAAGAAACACATGACAAACTCAAGTTGGGCTAACGTTCTTGTTGAAAGGGCTCCTCTACTCCATCAAGTATTTGCAGCAAAATAAATCACATTTTTCACATAATATTTTAAAAAGTATTTAATTTTTGTGCTCTAAAAAGCATGTATAGGACCCATTTTTCATCTCACACCCAAGCCTCCACACTTAAAAGTGTTCTGTACAAGTGCTGCAGGTGAATATTGTCCTGGCAACAATATCATGCAGGTCTGCAAAGGAAGGAAGAAAGTGTGGCAAGATTCAGGTAGCAGAACCTTGTGAACAAGGGAAGGAGAAAGCATTGTTTTGGCTACACAGCTAGGGCTAGGCACATTTGCTCCTCTGCGGAGATCAGCAAAGGCATCTGCATGGATTTAAAAATGCTCGACCAGAGCACATGCTGTTCCAGGTAAGAACTATCATACCACATAAGGCCAGTCTGGCTTCTTGTGTCTGACCATGACGGGTGATGAAAACATCCTCTTACGTCTCTTGCACACTTACAGAGTTTACGGAACAAGGTGTGCACAGTGTCATTCTTTCCCTGGGTTCCACACCCGGTTGTGGAAGTCTGTAGTTCAGCAACTCAGTCAGATTGCACCTACACCCATCATGGTTAAAATCTGCTGATGACCCAGTACTCCATGAACTGTTTAATTTTTGCTGGAACACACTTTGCACCCTGGCCTCTGCAACACATTTGTTTTAAGCTTGTTGCCTGTTAACTTCATTTCCTATTCACCTTCTCCACACTGATAAGATTTGATAAACCTCTATCACGTCCACTTGAATCCTCCCTTTTCACATGCAAGAGTCCTAGTCTTGTTTCCTTTATCTCATAGACAAGCCATTCCACATCATTGACAATTCTTCTTCCTTCTCTTTGTATCTTTTCAGAGGTAATAAAACCTTCTTTTCTGAGCCAGGTTGACCAGGCATGTACACATAATAATCAAAATATGATTTTTTTTTTCTGCTTTTAATGCCTTTTACATGTTACAGATCTACAAAGCCAACAGCTACAAATACCATAATTCATAATTAAAACTAAAAAATACTCTTCCATCACCAATAAAAGATAGGCTTGAGAAAACATATAGGCTTTGCAACATTCTTGAAAGCTGATATTCTGACTATTAGACTAATGGAGACAACGAATTCCAGCACTGAAGGTCTTTCAGTGTGTATGCCCCCTTAGCGTTCTCCAGATATTTTAATCAACTGACTTTTAGATGGAATACCTCAGCCGCTATGGTTTACCAGGGGAGTTCAGGCTGTCATCTGGGCACCTAGGAGCTTTCTGAAGATCAGACAGTGTTATTGTATGTTGGGGTTTTTTTTAAGATATGTGGCCAGGTTGATTTCTGTTTTTTTTTTCTCTTGTTAAAGGCTTTCTTAGAATTTAAACAACTACTCTGTTTTCATCTGCTATCTGTAAACTAAGCCTGATCCCTAGGAAGCGCAAACTCCTTTCATTCATCATCGGGGTGTGTTAAATTCACAAGTCTTGCCTGCATAATCAACATCTCAACTACCTTTTAAAAAACACTGTGAAAAATAAATCTGATAAAAGGACTGGAAGCCATCTGATAATTTCTTAGGGAAGACTGGAGTCTAGCCACCACATGTCTAGTAGGTATTAGTTTGAGACAGGATCTTATTGAGGCAGGACACTAATCTTTCTTTTCCCTCTTTTTTGACAGATCAAAAAAGTAAACCTTAGGCAGTTAGGTATTTAAATTTGTCCCATGGAACTAGGTATTGTGGTACAGCAGATCATTTCTAGTCTACTACAATATTCCACGTAATGCTAATCAGTAGAAACATACATCTAACAAACCAACAGTTATTAAAATTGCATTCAAATAATTAATTTTGCTGAGAAAAGGAAGTTGTTAGCTGGTATCTGATTTGTACATTAATGGCAAAGCTTCATTTGTTGTTAAGCATTTTACAATTTTCAAAACAGAAAATTTGCACATCACAAATGAACTTACAGAGTTCTTTTTTACAATGCTGTGGGTATTTGGAACATCTATTTTTGAAAAATGGAATAGTTTTTTTGACAGTTTCACAGCACCCTTTCACATCACCCTTTGCTACAACATTAAAACTCACTGCATAATTTTATCCCTCCTCAACAATTCCGAATTTTAACTTAAAATAATCCTCCTCGCATTTTGGATTGTTTATATTATGTAAATTGCTTATTTTTGTGATTGGGATTGGGGATTCTTGTTCAAAGAATATTCAGTGTTACTGTGATGTAAGTAATAGATACCTAGTATTTTCCACAGAATTTTAGGAAGGGATTCCAAGGTGGTCATCCAGTCATCTCTCCATCCCAAAGCAAGATGAATGGATCTATATCATATGCTATCTCATATGCTCCTCTTGCAAATTATTTAATTGTATGTCTCCTCAGACAACCTATTCTACTACTGCTATGGCTATCAGAAAATATTTTTCTAGTATCAAAACTAAATCTAAGCTCCAAATAATTTGAGGACAGTTAGGGGCTTCCTGAGGCAGATATGACTTTTATGTATTTGGATGTCTTTTGTGGATGTTCGTTCCATGAACTCTTCCAGTGTTACTACGTCAGTTTTCAGCAATCATCACATCATTTGGCAAGAACTGCAGTTGTACTATCTCTTTTTGTTTGCTTCTGAAACTAATTGTTACCAGCTTCATTCAGTGTATCCTTGCCTGACTGCAGAGAGTGAACAACAGATCCCCATCTTCTCTCTCCATGCCCCTCATTTTTCCATTTCTACTATGTCCTCTCCAGTGTTTCTTTTCCAGATAGCAGAGTTCCAACTCAGTTCCCACTTACATGGAAGCCAATCCACATCTCTTGGTTGTCCTTGTTGTCCTTTCTAAACCTTTTCCAATTCTTAGATCTCTTTTCTCCAATTTAGCCTTCCAGGTCAGAGTCATTGGAACATGTCATGGCATTATCTCACTGAAACATTTTACAGAATGAAACAAAGAAACCATTACATGGAATCAGATCACAACAGATTGCTGTGGATTCCCACACACTTCCTTGCATTTGGAAGTAGATCATAAATAACAACTTGTTGGGGTATCATTATCCCAACATTTTTACTTTCTCACTTTACAGCATTTTCATGTAACCCATACTTCTCTGGCTTGCCAAGTTTACATTAAATAACACCTGAAGCACCATTAAGGCCAAAATATCTGACGTTGAATGCTTCTTCACACTTGACAACATGCATTATCCTTCCAGAAGAAGAATGAATTGACAGGCTCACTCTGGCAGTTGTTTCCTTGTTGACTTTTAGGCATCTACTGTTTTTCTTCTGGCACTTTTGCTGGAATTTACGTTACAGACTTGCTGACAAATGCCCAGGTTTTCCTCCCTCATGCAGGCAGGTACTATACTTGCTCTTTTTGAACCCCACCTGTCCTCCATGGTCCATTTCAGCTAGGTCTTGACAAGTCTTAGGAGGGAGTTCATGAGGCACAGCTGACTTGACAGCACCTAACTGATCCTTCCTTAATCTATTCTCAGAGTATAACAGTTTCTCCTTGGATTCAAGTGCTTTATCTGCTTTGTTGTAGTTGGGGTTGACAACTGAAACACAAAAAGATGAGTAATTTATGAACATTTGTTCTTTGCTTCTCATGTCTGACTCTATGTATTATTGCTGTTATTGAATGCTGCTTATTTTTTTTATTTGGTTTTTTTTTAGGTTAGAGGTCCTATATCTTCCTTTTCCTGTGCTTACTTTGAAGTGCTAGTCAAGTGAATCACACTTTCCATTGTTGCTATGCACTCCCCTCTTCATTTTCCGTAACTCCTCAGGTTTAAAGCTCTGAGATTTTGGCTGGTGAAAACCTTTCTCTCCGGCCTGGGACTTCTCTGATGAGCCTGGCATTTCACAGCAGGGATTAGAGCAGAGCTGCCCCATCCTGCTCAGGTGCGTTTGCCAGGTGCCGTTACGTCCTGTAGCTCTGGGGAAACGCAGGCCCTGAGGCCACACTCGCCGCATCACTCAGTACAGGCGACTTCAAAAGGCAGTAATTTTTTTTTTTTTTTCAAAACCCGTAACAAGCAGATATTTAAATATCCGTATTCCACAGGTTTTGAAAATTTATCCCCCCCCGCGATCTCTTTTCTTTTGTCGCCTAGGAAAAATGTAAACCTCCGCAAGCCCCGCCCCACACCACGCCGCTATCGGCGCGGCCTGCGGGGAATGGCGCCACTCCCGCCCGCCGGCCCCGCCCGCCGGCCCCGCCCCCCGCGCATGCGCGCAGCCCTCCGCCCTCCGCGCATGTGCAGAGCGCGGGGCCCGGCGGCGGCCTGGGCAGCCTGGGCGCGCGCCGTCGCCATGGGCTGAGGGGGGAGGCGGTGGCGGCAGCGCAGCCTAGCCTAGCCTAGCCTAGCCTAGCCTAGCCTCAGCGGGGGGTGTCAGCGGCTCCAGGCTGGGCGCCCCGAGGATGGAGAGAGCCATGGAGCAGCTCAACCGGCTGACGAGGTCCCTGCGCCGCGCCCGCACCGTGGAGCTGCCGGACGGTAGGAGAGGAGCGGCAGGCCGGCGGTCTGTCCCGGGGCCGCGGCGGCCTCCCCGGCCCGGGCGGCGGGGAGCTGAGCCGGGGGCCGTTGCGTAGCCCCGCCCGGTGAGGCGAGTCGGGGGGATGGAAACCGGCTCCCTCCCTCCCTCCGCCTCCGAGGGGCTTTTTTATTTGTAATGGGGGTAACAACAACAGCAACGACTTCCCCGTCCCCTTCCTTTCCCCGGTGTCTCGCCGCCGCAGGACGGCGGGGTCTGTCACAGGGCGCCGGGTGCCCCTGCCCGCTGCTGCCGCCCCTGGGCCCGGGCGAGCGGGTGGTCTGGGGTGCTGGACCCTCCTTTTATTCCGTTTTAAATCTTTCGTTAGGTGCTTCTTCGGTGACACACTAGTGATGGCAGATCTTCGGGGTTTTTTTTTTTTTTGTTTTGTTTTTAATAGTGCTGAATTTTGTTTTAAGAGGTGTAAGTCACCGTCACCTGTTACAGCCTAATTTTTTTGTGCTCTAAACTGCTTCTCGTGGGTTCTAGCCACCCGATATTGGGATAGAGTTGAAAATACAGCTTCAGGCACTTATGGCAAGTAGTTTAGTGTTCCAGCCAGGCCCATCCTTTGGGCAGGCTACCCCTGCGAAAGCTTTTGGTAATGCAAAAGTTTCTGTTCATGTGAGTCATGTGCTGTCATTGGACTTTTTTCAGGGTTTGTTTTTACAGACGAGTCTTTGGCGGTATGTCTGCCAGCTTTCATTTCCAGTGTTGGAGGAAAATGAGTAATACTCTGTTTTCTCTGTGTGTTCCCTGTTTGGACTTCCTGGCTGCTACAATATGCACTTCCCCATACACTGAGCTGCTACACCCTTTCCTTATTGTCACCTGTCAACAGTTTCAGTGTCTGCCAGTGCAGTCGCTCATAAATCTCACAAAACAGCAGACAAGTTTCGGATGGATTTTGCTGCTTCCTGTAAGCTCTTGGATGGCAGTAGTGAAAACTGATGTAATTTGTTAATATAAGCTCAGACTTACAGAAATAATGTAGTAGCACCAGTTTAACTAATTGATGATGGTAATATGAATAATGCTTAGCACAACGTATGCTGGCTGGAGCTGCTTTAAATATACTCCAGTACTAGTGTAGGCAAATTCATTCTGAATTTGAGTTCAGGTATTTTCTTCCTGTCTTGGGCATTATTATCTTACACTTCAGAGGTAATTATGTCTGTCTGTGGCGGTGCAAATGCAAGCCCTGTGAGCTCCAGAACAAGTACTTCTCTTGCCCTGTTGTACAGAAGGAATGTCAATCCTATGTAGTCTCTAAGAATTACACGAAACAAATCACAGCTGGACTGACATAAGGAGATAAATGGACTTCAGCCACTGAAGTCTCAAATTACATTCCAAGAAAACCTCCATTCAATGGCCATCTAAATTTGGGTACTTTTTGGCTCATTACATGTCTTCTTTCTTGACCTTGGTGTCCCCTAGGTTCTTGCAGGACTGCCCAAACTCTTCCTGAGAAGCAGGTTTTGGTTGTAGTGTTTTGCTCCAAACATGTACTGACAGGATCAGCTTAGAAAATACCACCACCGGTCTAGTATGGCATGTGGTTTGGTGGCTTCTTGTGTGCTGTGTGCGGCCTCTTGAATTATGATTCCCCCCTCCCCCCCCACATTTGAATAGCTTTAATTTGAAAGAGATGTAGTTAACCTCTGCATCCTTAAACTAAGAGTCATTGTACTATCTTAGAAAGTGGAGATGTATGTTTGAACTCCCTTATGCTGAGGAAGGCACTAAATCTAGGTATTTAACTTCCTTTGCATGTGCTGTAGCCATTAGGGTATTAAATGGATGGTGCTGACACTTCTTTAAGACTGTGATCTCTGCCAAATTCAAGCTAGTATCTCTTATGGAATAAAATACTAAGTGTATCTTGTCAGGTCAGGATTCTAGATGATGAATTTTACATGATTTTTTTTTTTTTTTAAAGCAAGCATTAACACCTGAGTCCAGTGCCAGTGAATACCTTGAGCTGATCTTGTCAATAGGAAATAGTATTGGTTTTTTTCATCACTTTTCTAAAGTATCCTTTAGCAGGCGTTTTCTGGGCACTTAAGACCTTGACGCAAATTTCTGGATTCTACTGTTAAGGCTCAGTGCCTGAAAACTAGGCCTTGCAGCCCGAAGTTGTAGGTTTTGGGCCCTTTGTTGCTTGACTCTGCATTTTGGGTGCTTTTTTTGTCTTTAGTCATGGTTTGATGTGCAAACAAGTTAGATAACAAATAAGTTCTGTAAGTGCATGAGGCATGCGATGCTTTTTCTCTCCCTAGTGTCATGTACTTTTACTTTAAGTCAATAGGAGTTTGTTTATGAATAGGGGTAATATTTACCAAAAACAGGCACAAAATCTCCTTAGTTCCACACCCTTGTACCTGTATTTCTGTACAGGAAAATCTGCATATGCTCCACAGAGTAGATTCTGTTAATAGAATAGCAAGGGCTTAGTTTTGTAACTGTACCATAAACAGCTTTTATGGCCCAGCTACACTCATATTTAACTATTATCTTTTTATAGATCACTATACTTGCAATATAGTTAAATTTAATTAGGATCAATATTAAGCATTTCAGTTAAGCTTGTATATTTGAAACTTTTTTTTGGCCTCTTCTCTTGAATAGGGCATGAGAGTGAGAATATGTAAGGATGTCATGCTCAGATTTGGTTGGTGTTCTCAAGTTCTCTTCTTGTTTCAGTTGGAGAGCTTCATCTTCCTGCCAAGAGATCTGTGGAACAGAGCTCAAGCAAGAGAAATTTTTTTTCATTTGTGTATACTGGGAGCTAATCACAGATACATTTTTTTTAAAAAGTGATCAAATCTTTTCCACAATTGATATCTCTATTTAGCATCTATTTAATTTTATTTCCAGGACTCTCCTGCTGTGTGTGTCCCCTCCCTCCCAGCCTGCCCTCCTGCCCCCCCAGCAGTCAAATTCTAGTAGTGCATATTGAGGATGGAGTTATCTGATGCTCACAGAGCTCTGCCATAAGGAACAGTCTGTAGACAGTTCAAAGTCTTGAACTTGGTAATAGTTAGAATTACTGTCTGCAGCTTTCAAAAGTCATTTGATGTTTTGAGAGGCTCGTGTCTCTTCACCATGCACTCACTGTAAGCAACACTGTTTTGGTGGTGGGTTTTTTTTTTCATTTTTATAAATAACAGAATTAATGTGATTTGAATTTGGATATGACTTACCTCTTCTCAGTGTTCAAAGGTAATAATGGATTAGCATTGCTTCTTTCTTTTGTTAGCTACAGGCAGACTGCTTCAAATAGTGGGTAGCAGCACTAATCTTGGAACTCTGTAGAAGACTAATCATTAATAACATAGCTGCAGTATGATAAGGGTTTCTCTGACTCAACTTGATAACTCTGAAGAATTCTTTGTTTAATATTTGGTAAATGTCAGCTTGCCTGTCTAGTGGAAGTAGTGAAGGTATAGAAGCATGGTATGTAAAAGGTATGAGAAGCTACACTTGTTTGGGTCTGTTTTAATTCTTACTGTTCTGATTGCTTTGTAACTTTGGTATTTGGATCATTTAAGATGATAAGGAAAAAGTTCAAAATAAATGTTTTACGAGAACAGTCCTATATTTCCATATCCTGGAACCATAACCTGGGTTCTCAGAAAGTGTAGTCCCTCCTGTCATAAGCCAGTGTCTATGTGAAGAGTCTGTGGAGATTGTACTCCCAACAATGGGTAGTTTGTGTCAAGCTAGAAAACATAATCATTATACGTCAATAATAATTATTAATAATAATATTATACATTAACATATAGTAATTATTAATAATATTAAAGCCTTTTAAGTTTTGTCAAATTCATCCTTTAAAAATAAGGTTTTACTCCAGAAAGTCTGTAAGTGACCAAACAGGCACGTCATACCCATGCAGTGTGCTGGTACGCGCAGCAGTTGTACTGACAGAGACTGTATAGCCAAATGTCACTCTGTTCCCACCATTGACTTGCATCTTTGTGTTCTGGCCTTTTTTCATTGCCATCAGGTGTGGAATATGAAACTGATTAGAAATTAAAATGAAATTTATTGCATTCAGGTATTCAAGTTTAGAGACAAAAATGAACAGTTGTGGAGTAACCTAAATCATTTTTACAAATGCGTAGGTATCAGGGCTATGGAAGTCACCTTGAAACACCAGCAGTTTCCTTCTTTTTTTAAGCTATTTACTTTTTTTTTGTTAATGCACGTTTCTTAAATACTTTGGCTTAATTAACAGAATTGTCAATTTAAAGAAATGGATGCTTCATTGAAAATTCTGTAATTATTACTTTGTTAAAGAAAAAAAGCCACATTGCAATTTCATGTATTGCAATTCTGTTACCTCTTCCATCTAAGTATGGTGGCTTTTTCTTTATAATGAAATTTTAGGTACATATAACCTTTGTAAAAAAGAATGATCTTTTGAACAATGGACACTGTAAAAGGTAAATACATATTGCTAGATGAATTTATTTTACATAAAAGATTTCTTTATGATAACGGAGTACTTTAATTTTTTTCACAGATAATGAAACTGCTGTCTATACACTAATGCCGATGGTTATGGCTGACCAGCACAGGTGAAAGCTTCTTTAAATTTCTGTTGTTTTTTTTTTTTTAAGGTCTGAAAAACCAGCATGTTTTGTAAAGTTGTAGCTGCTAGAGCGCATGCAGGAGTTCTGCTGCTGAATTGCTGAGATAGCTTCTGTAGCTGAAGTTAGTCACTGACTGTGTGCATCCCAGCATATTCTTATCCGAGAGACCTGTTTTATTTTATGCCATAGACTGGACCTGGGATTTGTTCTGTTGATGCACATAGAGAAATTTGTGCTATGATAAGAACAAAAGCATTGTTTTGTAACTGGGTTGTAGCTCTGAGTGTATATTTATTGATGACATAGAAGCTCTTAGTCTCATTAGATGTCTCGGAAACACATGGCATAAGATCTTGTTCCACTATGAGAGTGATATTTCTGGATTCCTCAGATGAGCAGCTGTTTCTCCTACTCAGTTGTCCTCAAAGTGGTTGGGACCTGGGGGCTGTGTAGTGCCAGCTTAGTGCTGCTACTGTCTGCTGAGTTGTGTAGGCAAGCAGGTAGTAACTCTTACTGAAACTCACTGTTTATCTAATCAGGATGAGCATTTGTTCTGCTACATAATATCTTGTTGCTGTTGTGTCCAAGGGTTTTAAATTATGTGATCAGCTCATTACTGGAGGTTGAAATCACCAGTTCACTTGCAGTTTTGCCTGTTTTTAAATATTTTGTCTTAACTAATATTTTATCTTTACTAATTCATTAGGGCTTGAAGGGTCCTATTTAAATTTCTTATCACATTGGCATATCGTGTGTCCTTCTACTTCATCATGATTTCACATACCAGTCTTCCTTGTGAACTTTGCCTATGTTTGGGAAAGCTGCTGGATATCTGGTTAGGGTATCTGTGTTGAGATAAGGAGGAAAATGGTAATTTATTGTTTTTCAAACCAATGCTGTTAATATGCTTGTTTTCCATATTTGTAAGAAGTGATTTGGCCATCTGCTGTAATTCTTACTAGTTTACATTTGAAACAGTTGCTCATTGTCACAGTTCATTTTTTTTTTTATGTACAAGTGAGAGAGTAAAAGTACTGTTAATATGCAGATGCTTGAAAGCTGTTCGATTTCTTGTTCAGAAATTAGTTGGAGGGAAAAGAAATAGTGATCAAGTAAGAAATAGAGTACTTCTGTACAAGTTACTGTATATACTTTGCTTGGATATTGTGAACTATTTCCTAACTAAAATTGTATTTCTCTTTGAAGGTCTGTCTCAGAGCTGCTGTCAAATTCAAAATTTGATGTGAATTATGCATTTGGACGTGTGAAGAGAAGTTTGCTTCATATTGCAGCAAAGTAAGACTTACTTGAGTCCAGTCCAGAAGTTAACAATGAAAGTATTACCACAAATCTAAGGCACCAATGTAAGCTGGAAAACTCTGTAGTATCAGTTAACATTTTGTTTTTACACTTCTTTTTTGTATTTTGTTTGTTCTTTTAGCAACGTTTCTGCCTCATTGAGAGGACAGGTTTTACACACGATATCAAATGGCTTTCCAGATTCTAGTGAAGGTGGATACTTTTTTTCCTTTCTGTGAAATCTCAGTCTGTGAAGAACTGTAGCCATTACGTGTATCCTGTATAGCTGGGTTACTCTTGCCTTTGTAGATTTAGAGAAGCCTTGTCTGCAGGTGCTGCTTGTTTTTGAAGTATTCTAAAACAGTGGGAAGCACTTGGATGTTCATTGGGAAGCAGCTGTTCTGAAGTACTTCATGTGATCATAACTGAAGGGGATATAACTTGGCCAGTCACTTCTAATAAATTTTTGTATCCTTGATAAAGGACTTAAGTGCAAATTTCAAATCCATGACTTAGATTGTTTATTATTTATGTTGCTCTTCAGTGGGGATAAATCTATATTGCCAAGAAACAGCCAGATTAACACAACCTTAATAGAAATGAACCAGATAGTTTTTGAAATAGCCTTTCAGGAAACTAAACTTTAAACTAATGAATGAATGTTCTATATTTGGGTCCCATTTTAAATAACTTGAAAGTTTGTACATTTAAACTGTTAAAAAAAAAAAAGTAAAAATAAAAGAAATAGTAGTAGTATTGCATATAAATAGCACGTATTTGGGCACAATAAAGGTATAAGTTCCAGCTTTCGAAGCAGACTGTTTTAGAAATATCTGTTTCCCAAATATTCCATCTCAGAATTACATGCTGCTTATATAAAATTTACTTAAGGAAGTACTTAAAGAAAAAAATGCAAGCAAATTTTTAGCATGAATCTTAGCAGTATTTTTGAAAAACTGTATTTATTGATCATAAACCCCAAGAAATTGTGTTACACTTAGTTTCTGGATTCTCTTTTATCTTGGCTAGTTGTTGTGTCATTAAGAGGTTGTCGAGATGCTGGTTTTGCAACTTGTACAGCTTGTCTTCAGTTTCTTTGGGTGGCTGTGTAGCAGTTCTGTCATTGGGAAAACTAGTAATAATGGATAACCTGGTCGTGACAAATGCAAAAATACTGTGTGTTTATCCTCCCAATCAGCTCTTCTTCTTGAAGAGTTCAGGCATAAGATGCATGTATAATGCAAAGTTTGTGTTCTTGGTGACACTGATTATCCTGAAGAGCTGCTATATTATGAAAAGTAAAAGTGAGTTACAGATTCAAAACAAATAGCAAAGAAATTTTTGTATGAGTTTTAGAATTCTTCTGATATTTAAACTTCTAAATGTAACTTCCAGACACTGAAGCATAACAAAAAAAAATTACATCGGAATTGTTATGTAATGGAAAATTCAGTCCTGTGAATAGATTAAAGGTGAGGGAGGTGAGAGGAAATAGTAAGCAGAACACTTGAAACAGTTTGCATTTTAAACAATTGGCAGTCTTAAAGATTCACCCTTGGGTTTTGAAGTCACTAAAATCACATAGAAGGCTAGCACCTATTTATTAGTACAAGTTATGATCAGTCAGTTCTCACTGCATTTAAGTGTCTTTCCTTTAGCTTTGTGTAACGAAATATGGGGTGTAAAAACAGCTTTGTGTTAAGATTTTCTACTGAATGTAATCTGTACATAGTATTGCTGTTGTCTTTGTGTCAATATATCTTTGGTTTGTAAATATCGTTGTTACAGTTTTTCCCTTCCTTATTTTGTTCTTAGCTGTGGATCAGTTGAATGTCTTGTTCTATTATTAAAAAAAGGGGCAAATCCAAACTATCAGGACATTTCAGGATGCACACCTCTCCATTTAGCAGCAAGGAATGGGTAAGAAAAAAAACTCTTAAAAATGTTTTGTGCATAAAGCACTTGAGCTGACATGTTCTGTAATATTTTTGCGTAGTTCAAACAAAATACTTTGATTTTCACTTTTGAAAATAGGGGTGGCACACTTGCAGGGAACGTGGAGGTTAAAATCCATACTTTGAATATTCAGGAAATAATTTCGTAAAATAGGAACTGCCAATTTCAGTGCCAGTCATTTTATTGTTTTCTGTTAAGCAGGAGCTTAATGATTCTTACAACAGTGATGGAACAGGGGATGCATTCACCTTCCAGTTAGCTAAGTAAGAAAAGATTTTGAAGAGGACACTGGAAGGTTTGGAAGGGTTCAGAGTTTTCAGATTTTTCTCAGATAGTATCTCCAAGGAAATTTTTACTACAAGGAAAGGAGTACAAAGTTTGTCTGCACAGCATTAGGAGAAGGAGGGGGGGGAACCACAAAACAGTGAGCAAGCACCTTTTTAAGATCTTTTAAGATCCTATTTCTTGAATTGTAGTATGTGAAAACACACAATGATAATGTTGTCTTTTTCTTTTCAGAGCGTGTATGTGTTACAGTAACTGAATTGTATCATGGCTGGCATTTCAAATGAGGAGGTAGCATTTAGTGGCTTTTAGGTATGTGGGAGGAGTATTTGTAGGAGAAGGGAGGAAGAAGCAGCCAAGTGGTACATGATGAAATGCAGAAATACACACAGGAGACAGTTATGTGGAAAGGAGGCATGAGAAAGGTGTGAGAGGTACCAAATAAAAAGGAAAAGTAAGAATAAACTCTTAAGGGTAAAAGCACTTAGAGCATTAGAGAGCATTAAAAGACAAAAAAACCCCATGAAGTAGGAAAAACACCCCTACTTTCATTAAGGCAGTTATTGTACTTGCCAAAGATTTACATAGTGTTACAATGAGTGTCTCATTAAATAATGATTTAGTGCTGTACTGTAAATGTGTTCACAGAAGTGAACAGACTATGAAGTGTACAGACTATGATGAACTTCATGGGTTTCCATTAGTGGAACTCTAGCTTCTCGTCTTGAGAGCGTAGTTCATGCTGAGCTAAAGCTGTTAGAGTGGTGGTGAAGTACTTCTACACTTTCCACAAAAACATTCAGCTACACAACTGTGTTTTTAGCCCTGTGCTATCATATGCTACATTTGCACTGTATGGGTCTCTGGTGCCACTGATGATCACTTTTTTCACATGCTCAGTACCATACTCCTTGTAAAGTAAAACTACCTGCTGTGGTTTGTGCAATGATGAATTAGAGTGAGTGGAGCTCTAAGAAGATACTCTGTCTTCATAAATTATTTTCCCTGGCTGCATTTTAATGTATTCTTTTGTTTATAGCCAGAAGAAATGTATGAGCAAGCTGCTGGAATACAGTGCAGATGTCAACATTTGTAATAATGAAGGCTTGACTGCAGTAAGTGCTATTTGTTTTCATGGTGCTCTTAAAATGAATGAAGAATTTGAAGATTCTCATTTCTTAAGCTTCTGCCATCTTACATGTAAATAAACAAAACTGCTGTGTATCCAGTGCCCTTAAGAATCAAAAGATGTGATCGAAGAACCTAAGCATATGATAGTATTGTTCAAAGCTTCTCTTTGTGAAAATATTGACAGTAGTACAGTCAGGTTTAAAATCATATTTATGAAATTGCTAAAGGAAACATATCATCGTTTTCTATTTAGATTCATTGGTTGGCTGTCAATGGCCGAACAGAATTGCTTCATGATCTTGTTCAGCATGTTAGTAATGTAGATGTTGAAGATGCAATGGGACAGACAGCCCTTCATGTAGCTTGTCAGAACGGACACAAGACAGTAAGTTCCTGAATTTTATTAACACATTGGATTTGTGAAGAATTGGGTAAAGCCTCAGTGTTGTTGTGTGTGGTTTTTTTATAAACTTCAGGCTAGTCATGCACATGATAAAGGTTAGAAGCGTGAAGAACTCTATTGTTTGTCTTAGTATTGACTGCATACACTTCCATGGGAACAACTAATTTATTCTTGTGGAGATGATTGATCTTGGTGTTTATGGAAGTTTAAGTGACTTACTGTATACTATTCAGCTGTTCTGTAGTACTATTATTGCCTTGTTTATTGCAGGTTTTGATGTAATGTTGAACATTGGAAAATGTTCTTACTTTTTAGAATGTGTTTGATTCATAATTGTACGTTCTATCATATGCTTTTGAAATCTGAAATGATCTTAATTTACTGTGAATAAAAAATGAATGCAGAGTTGGGTCAGTTAAATATCGAACATTAGAAGTAAACAAGTTCACATAGACTCTTCTCTTATTGATCTCTGTAAATAATTTTTAGACCTGGCCTTGCATTAGGGCTGACTATTTACTCTTGGAGTACAGTCTGGATGCTTTACTTGAACTGCATTACAGCCACGTAGAGTAGTGATCTTGAATTATACAGATTGTCTCCAGCACTATTTACTGTTAAAAAACCCCTTTCTTTCTACCTAGATCCTTTCTGTTCTCATTGTCAGAGCTCAACTTTGGAAGACCAAATTCTAAGAAACTGTTATCTATAGACTTACCTACTTTATGTGACTGGAATATAGCAAAAGTTGTTTGAAAGTCTGCTCAACGTTTTCACATTTTAGAATTTGCTTACTTATTTCTTCTAGTGTGTGTTTAAAACTTCAGCTTGTGTTAAGGTTGTCTATGGCTGTCACTAACTTGAGATTTACTTTTCTAAAAAGTTGTTTTCTTTTCTAAATGGCTTGTAGTTCCAGGGATCTTTGGGATTAGCTGAAGTTCAATAAAAGGCATTGTTATTAAAACGGGAAGTTCAAAGGAAGCTTTATGAGCTCTGACAGCCATAATTTTCCATATAGTGTTTAGGAATTTTGGTTTTGAGATTCATTACTGAAAATTAAATCCTTCAGTGTAATTAGACACTAAATAGTTGCAAGCCAATAGACGTTTCTGTTGCTTTTTTTCTAATGCTGGTGTTTTCTTCTGTTCTAGACGGTGCAGTGTTTGCTAGACAGCGGTGCAGATATAAACAGGCCGAATGTGTCAGGGGCAACTCCGCTCTATTTTGCTTGCAGGTATGTATTCTTAACTTTTTAATACTGTGCTTAACCCCCGCCCCCCCCCCCCCACCTTCTGCAGTAACAATGATTAGAAAGCACAAAATTTAGAAAATGCAAAAGCTGACTGGTATTTAATCTTGCCTCATGTTTCAGTGTAGTTTGGTGACTCATCTAAATACTTATCTTAGTACTGCAGGCTTATATACCTCTTTCTAACAGACATGTTAAACACATAGCCGTGCGTGTTCTAGCATGAGTCGTAAGTCAATGACTGCTGAACTTTTTCTCTGAAAAAATGGGATCTACCAACTTAAGATTATTTTGAGTAAACTAAAAATGCAGCCTTTTATAAGGCAAGTTTGACTATTCTTCAATGTACATTGTTGTATTATAGTGTACATGAAATGTGCATATATGCCTTAAAGTTACAATGTTGAAATTATATTGTTGCTTTGATCAGTTCTGTTTTCTTCACAGTTTAGTTTTATTTCAAAACTAACCACATATGATAAATGACCTTTTGTTTTAATTGGAGCATTTCTGCTATTTGGTAGAACATTTACAATTTTATAATCCCTGTTTTGGTTACAGGTTAAATAGTTCACCTATGATTAAATGTTAATATAAACAAAAGGAGAAATGGACTGACCTGGTGGCCTGCCAAGAGTTATGTTGTGGGAGCCCTGGTCTCTGGAGCCTAGTGTATGATGACTTCTTGGCAGTTGAGAAGGGAAGTGGAGAATAAACAGCTGCTAGCTAATTGAATGCCTTGGTGCTTGATTTAGGGACTGGTATTGGCTTTAAAAGAAGTAAGCAACTTGCCTCAGCTTGGAGGTTTTCCCTGAGAAGGGAATGTGTTGCAAGTGCAGTGGTCATGTTACTTTAGAAATTAACAACTGGAGTGGCTGGCAGAGTAGAATGAATAGGGTGCATAGTGGATGTCAGCATCTCCTTGTCAGAAGTGCCAGCTGGTGGTGCTACCACCCGGGAAGAAAGGTTATAGGTCCCTGATGACAGGAAGAGCATGATGTGGTAGCAGTGGCTGGCGATGGCTGGAGAAAGGGTATTGGTGCTCAAAGTCTGACTCTGACACCCCCCCCCCCCCCCCGCCTTTTTTTTTTTTTTTTTTTAAGGTGTTGGGTTGTGCACTTAGTCTAGAGAATTACAGTGAAGAGGTGCTTCAAGTAGGCCATTAGTCTTAGCTCCTTTCTGAGATCGGGTAGCTGACTCTCTTTGTGTCGGGGCAGTCTGGTACATTAGTTAACCTGTTGGTTTCCTGGGCTGGAAGGACATGAACGAGGAGGACTCATCTGGGAACTATTGAGAGACCAGTGAAGCTGCCTCTTGCCCCTCAGCTGTTAATTGTCACTTTTTCTGTGCCCTTCCTGAACCATTAGGGCAGGCAGCCTTGGTGTGTTCCAGGACAGCAAATATTCATATACATTTGTGTAAAGGGCACGCTGCAAACTAGCTTGCGATCTCAAAATTCATTGAAAAACTTGTATCTGTAACCTTAATTGCTGTGTCTTTTGTATCAGTCTTTCGTTTCGCTCTTTAGATACTTCTGTATTACTTTTATCAGTGTATGCACTAAATATTGGTGAAGGCAACAGTCTTCAGTGTGTTTTTAATGAAGTCAACTCTAATCACTGGTACCCAGTTTCTCATTTTCTTCAGAAGAAAGGGCTTTGGAAAGTACATACTCTAGCTGTTGAGGGATATAAATAATCTTTGGCCTTATTTTTTTCTAGGCAATGATGGCCTGTTGGAATAGTTGGTTGTGAAATTCTTGACTCAAGGAAACATAAGTGTCCTATACCAACCTATAAATAGATGAGTGAGACTGTGAAACAGACTCTGAATGGAAAAGTAAAACTCATCGTTCTTCACATTTAAAGGCTAGGCAAAACATTCACATGTACTGGTTAAAAGAAATTAGAGCCAAGAGTGATGTATTGAACTCTTGTGCAAAAGAAGATGTTTTACCAATTAAAAAAAAAAAAAAAAAAACCAAACCTTACTAATGTTTTACTGATGGCTAAAGCAAAATTGGATTATTTTCCCCAAATCTGGTAGGAATGAGCAAAGAACTCAGTGAAGAAAACTGTGTGTGAAGTAAATTAGGGTATGAATTGCAAAAGAGCTCTTCTTTTTTTTTTTCAGGAAATGCAGCTCATACATATTTACAAGTCTAGGCTAAGATGAATAATTTCTGAATGATGAGGGTGACTCTGGCTTGATAAATGGCCCACACCTAATTTTGCACTGTGCTTCTGCAGTGGCCTTGAAAGGTAGTAGAAGAATATAAGTGACATTATCTTCCATCCTGTGTTTCTGCTTAGTTTCATAACATAACTATTTGTTTTCTCCTAGCTGATGTTGGTTTTCTCTGTTAGATGCAATAAAGTCAGATTTATCACTCATAGTAGAGCATAAGTGCTGTATTAACTCTTTCTTCTCTTCTTTTAAATAGCCACGGTCAGAGAGACACTGCACAAATTCTTTTGATGAGAGGAGCCAAATATTTACCGGACAAAAATGGTATTACTCCACTGGATCTCTGTGTACAGGTATTGAGTTAACGACACTATTAGGACCCAGACTAACACGCTTTTTCTGTGAACTTCTATCACTTACTACCGTGCCACCTGATCGGTGTTGTCTTTTTTATTTTTAAGGCCTATGAAAGATGGTAGTCCTTTGGCAAAACAGAAAAGCAAAAACTTTTTGCAATTAAATTGATCCTATGGGCAGGTTCCCAATTTATACCCTTTACAAAAGTCTTAACATTAAAGACTTTGCAAGATTGGAGCTCATGAGAAACAAAGAGTTTGCAGAACTCCATTTGAGTAGAAAGTTTGGGAAACCTTGGTATAATGACCAATAATAGACTCTGTTTAGGTGCTTGACTATTAACAACTAAGAGGTAAAGGTGTGCAGAAAGGAGTGATTTCCTCCCCCCCACCCCCCAATAGATTTTTCTTTTTTCTTGAAGAGATATTGCTAATAAAAACAAACAAAATGTACATGGTGCTGACTCTGTTACTTTTCAAAGGTATTCCAAATACTGTATCTGGATGAGGAACAAAAGTCTTAAGCATTTTTAACTACTGTGCAAAACGCAGTCTTTCTTGTTTGATACCAAATATTGTTTATACTGCTTGGTAGGGTGTCTTTTCTTTATTTGTGAACACTTACACATTTTTCTGTAGGATCAGTTTAAGGTCAGTGTGTAAATAACATGTAATAATGGATGGAAGGTTTTGAACCTTTGCTAGTAATGAGCAGACTAGAACGCTGTGAACTGGAGGCTGTAAAAGAAATCACTGCACTTGGTGGACATCACATTACCTTGGTGCATGTCATTAGTTTGGCAGCATAAAGTTGAAATGTTCAAATCTTTTGCTGTACTAGCAGATTATTTTAATCTCGAATTATTTCATTTCTGAAGATTCCTCATGTGCCTCAGACCTGCAGTTGAAGTAGCTATGTGCATGTGGTAGAGATTGCTGTCTCCGGTACCTGTGGGGTATTTTTGGAATGTCTAACTCTGAAAAATTTGTTTCATAGACTATCTGTGGAAGGTCTTGGTCAGATTAGGTTACTTACAGCATTTCTTTTTGCATATAAGAAATCCTAATAAGTCCTCAGCTCTGAGCACTCCGAAGTGTCAGATCACTTTATTGTCTCACTACTGACTCAACTGTGAAGCTTGGAGTGCGATTTTTTTTTTTCTTTACTATAGCAAAATGACTTGCTGTTACCATAAAACCACATGTCAATTTTGAGGCTCTCTGCAGCTACAGACCTGTAAGACAGTATACCCCTGCGTACTTAATGATACTATTCTTAGTTTTTATGACTAGTGTTTCGACGGTCTGCTTCAGTCTCCAGTTTTACAATCCCTAGGGCACCACTTTATACATAAAATTGTCAGCTTTTTTTAGGTGCAAGTAGTGACACCTAGTGTTTGCTGTTTTGTAGTGATGATGTAGTGTTTGAGATGATCTAGTTTAAAAGTTCATGATACTAAGTGAAAAAGGAGAAAAAAAAATTTCTTTCCTTTTACATCAAGGGTTTTATTCTTTGCTTACAGGTTTGCTTTTCAGAGTAGATACGTGTTTTTAGAAGACTGAAATTATAGTCATATACTTGCCAACATGGTATTACCTTGATTTTTGAGGAGCTGACTTTTCATTAATTCTTACAGATTCTGGGTGGTTTTAATACTTAATTTCTTGGCACCAGGAACAATTAAATGAATCTGTTTAATGAATCCGTTTTCACTGAAGCGAGTTATAAACTGTCATGGAAAGAGAAGGAGCTTCTGGAGTTGCAGCATTTAATACAATATGTGGTCGTCTTTCCAGTGTAGAATTTGATGTGTATTTGGGTGTTAGGTGCCTGCTTAAAAATGCAACTGTGTTAAATAGTATTTGATACAAATAAACCACAAATTCAAGTTCTGCGCTTTCAAAAAAAAATTCTTCTTGCAAGGTGTGAAGTTAGTCTGAGCTGTTGATATAAGGCAGAAGTGGAATCATACTTGTGTATTGATTTTAAAGTTAACTAAGCCTTTCATGGGTTTATCCTATTTCTTTAACAAGTCAGATTTGTGCCTTATGAACCTTTAGGAAAGTATTTGTTCTGAAGGATTAGATTCTGGGCGTAATTAGATGTGTGTCATCCATCAGCAATGGAAAGAGAAGCTAAATATTGCACTGTTTTTAATCTCTGGTAAATTGTTAGGTGAAGGGATGCTCAGATATAACTTTGGCTTTCTAAGTAGGAAAGTGTTTCAAAACACAGGAGAAAGGGAGCGGATATATGTGAGCCAAAATACAGAAAGAATTTGATTCTGTCTTCTCCTGAAGGTTTTGTGATATCTAACTTTGATACATTATTGAATTTCATTTTATTTTACAACTGGATTTCTCCATTCAGCATTTAAGAAAAAAAAAAAATTTGTAATCCACAGTAGGTTTTAATGCTTATAATAGTATAAACCCCAATTCTAATGTTTCTTTTAATTAAAATGATTTTTGAACTATTGCTTTTCAGGGTGGTTATGGAGAGACTTGTGAAGTCTTAATACAATACCATCCTCGACTTTTCCAGACAATAATTCAAATGACACAGAATGAAGATCTACGGGAAAACATGGTAATACAGTATTACATGTTGTATAGTTACTGATCTGTCTGTGTTGTGGAGATCTGATTGTTTAATATGAGTGTCGTGATTAGAAGACACTACCAGCAGTTGACTGTCAGTGCCACAGTAGTTGACCACTATATACATTCCTTTCCCCCATGGAAAATGTACAGTCTTCACATAGTTTTGAACACAAGAATTTGGGATTAAATGTAGGATCTATTTTCATTTAGTGTTCTAACTTTGCGTATTTGGCAATTGAAAGAGCAGACTTGTTGCAAGCTTCAATACAAATGTGCTGGTAGAACATTCTATATATACAATTACTGTGTGTAATGGGGCCTGTTTTCCTTCATTTGGTGGTTATCTGCAGATATGCATTCTAGGATGTGTCTTGAGGCTTGAATCATCTAGAATGAACTTGAACATTCAGAGCATGAGCACTCATCTGTATGAAGTTGCCTTGTACAATTAGAGTGTAAAAGATTGCAGCCGCAATTTCATTTGGTTATTATTGCTGTAGATGAAACTATTCTGTTCCTTTTTCAGTGGTTCTTCTATACTTTGTTTCTTTTATTATTGTGTAGTGCAATCTAAAGCAAAGAAAAAGCAAGGAAAATTAACTTTTGCTTCTTGATTGTGTAGGGGGAAGGAAGCATGGGGTGCTTTTTTCCCCTTCCAAATCTAGCTAGCTGTGGATTTTTAATATATTGTTTGGTTGAAAATAACCACAAACAATTTTACAGACTGTAAATTTAAAAAAAAAAAAATAGATTTAGTAAGGTATGGGCTGCCACTTCACTGAACTTGATTTGCTGGATTTCTGAAGTTTTTATTGTTCTCTCTCATCCCATTACTTTCACTACAAGACTGAGGATTTGTAATTCTATATAGAAACTGTTCAAATTTCTGAGACAGGGTTGAGTTTTACAAAGTAAAATGACGGGGAGAGAATTCTCAAAGTGTATATTAGAATCATGGGAGATGGTGTGGATGATTGAAATAAGAGAAAGTTAAAGAACTAAAGCAATGGAACAAAAAAGACTTACTACAGAAAGGCAAAGCATGTTATTGTATATTGTAGAAGTGAAGACAGTAAGCAACAAAAATGAATGTTTTTGGAGAGGGCATGCAAAATATGAGGGTATGCAAAATATATTAGATAATACATGGTATAGTTATGCTTCATTGCCAAAACAGAAGTATATTTTAAGTGTAGGGTTTTTTTATGGCCAAGTCTGAGCTATTTTGTCCAAAGTTTTGGATGATGGCCAGTTAATTTTATCTGAAAGTGATGACATGAAGAGACTGGATGTGTGTTAGAAGTCAGGACTCACACTTTAAATGTTCTTGACAAACTGGAAAAAATTATCGACAGACTGTGGGGAGAAAGATACTGCCTTAGTCATTTGTAGCTAGAGATTCAACTGAACCTTGAGGAAAAACTTTCACATAGTCAAGGACAGTGAAGTATGAGAAGAGATCAGTTAGTGAAGCTGCAGGGCTTCTAGAATGGAAGACATCTGAAAACCAGGCAGGCAAATTGGGCAAGCCAGTTTGGATTTCAGATACAAATGCTCCTGTCTTGGGGCAGAGTGTTGGACTAGATGACCTTTATGAGATTCCTTTTCATTCCACCTTTCTACAGGAGGAGGTGAGACTGATTACTGAACTTTCTGGAAGTGAGAGAGGAGGGAGTAAATGAGGATACAATAGAAATGTATGAATAGCAGTGCCACTGAAGAGTTAGTTTATCTGGAAAAAAAATGTTGAGGCTAGAGAGAAGTGTAGAACAAAGGAGTTGAAGACAGGGCAGTATCTGGGGGTCTGCAATATCTAGTCTTTGTGAGCCAAGTGATGGTATTAGCAAGAAAAAGGACAATTTTGAGAAGAGGGTAATCATAACAATTATTGATTAGCAGGGTATGACTTCTTATCCAAGGAACCACATTCAGTATCTTGAGCAAAAATGAAGGTAGTGAGAGCGAACTCTAGGATCCAAGCTTGGTTCATTTACACCGTGTCATAAACTAACCAAGGAGTGAACTGGGGAGACGGGTAAATTATGAATTATGAAACTCAAAACATGCTTTTAGCTTTCAGAAGTTGAAAGGGTATCCCACTAATTTTTCAGATGAAAATAAGTTGTTCTTATGAATTAGTAACACATGCTTAAGTGTTCAGCATTCATAGTATTCTATAATATTATATATTCTGTAGTACATAGATTGATACTAGAATGTATACCTTTTCAGTAATCTCTGTAAATTACAATGAAACGTTAACTGGGGTTAGATTAGATGCTGGACAATATGGATGTACATTATTGCTAGATCTCAATGCTTGAGTGATAATGGATAATGTTCTAAATTAAACGTTGATCTGACGCTCCATGACACTATGCAATTTCTTTTGTTTTTAATATATCAGTTGCGGCAGGTTCTGGAACACTTGTCTCAGCAGAGTGAAAGCCAGTATCTTAAAATCCTAACAAGTCTTGCTGAAGTTGCTACAACAAATGGTCACAAACTGCTTAGGTAAGTGTGAGAGGATCATAAGTAGGTTGATAAGCTGCCTGGTAGTTAGTGCCGCTTAGTAGTTTTAATAATCTAAACTATCTGATGCTGGGCACATGCTGGAGTAGATGATCTCAAATCTGATTCTGTATGATAGTGCCTGTTTAGATCCCTGTCTTCATGAGGACTGCAGGAGAGAAGGTTGGTGTCCTTGCATAGCTGCTGGCGCCTAGAAGCTTGAGATGCAGAGAAATGTATTTTTTGTTCGGTTAGTTTGGCTATGTCAGCTCTAGGAAGGGAAGCTTTTTAGCCAACTATCAATCATTCCTTTTTTCCCCGCCTCTCCTTTTTTTTTTTCTCTTCCACATCTTTACTTTTCTGCATGCTTTCTTAGTATGTTTGAGGAGAGTTTTGTTCCTTCAGACACTTTTCCCATGTTTGCTGGCTCTGACTGCCTTCCATGGCTACTAATACATATGAAACAAAAAATTTCATCTCTCAGTGTGCTGTCTCAGCAGCGCAAGAAGCTGTTACTTGGGGAAACAGAAAATAGCCAAGCATATTTTCCTAGTATGCTTTCCTAGTTTTTGTGGCATCTCTTTGAGGGAGTTTGTGCAAAACACCTCATCTGTAATCAGTTGGAACACCAGTAACTTTTTACTGTTTTCAAAAGCTAGCAGAATTTGCTCTAACCTTTATGCTTTACTCGAAGCTAAGAAAATCTTTACTGAAAGAGGTCAAGAGCCTGAAAGCATGAGTGGAAGTTCCTTACATGTTCTGGATGGCTTTTTGGAAAAGAGAGGTTTGAGTGTCCTGTAACCAGAGAGGCATGTCAGCGTAGGTTGTAGAGGAATAAGACTTTGAATGCTTCTTTTCAACTGGGGCTGGGGCATGAGGAGCCCATCAGTTAGGTGGAGACTAAATCATATGTTCTTAGTTGTAGATGTTTTTTTTTTTTTCTTCCCCATCAGTCACATTAAATTTGGATGGAGCTTGCAGATAGCAGGTCAGAACTGCTAGACAATGCCAGGAAGTTCATGACACTGTTAATCACAGTCTTGTTCTGATGGGTGTTCACGTTGATAAATGAGCATAAAAGACTTAAACCCCTCAAATGTTTGGGGTTAAAGTGCATAGACATATTAATGACATTTTGTCGCTGCAAAGATAACTTCAGCTGTTGTTGGGCTTCAGTGTGTAATCAGCTTAACTTGCAACACATCCCTTTTGTCTCCAGACTTCATTAGAGCCAATAGATCTCCCACAAGTAAACTGTGATGAAGTGTAAAACCATTCTGCAGGAAATGCAGAATGCATTTCAAACTTCCTTTGTATGGGGACATCAGAAGTCATGGTAGCTGGATTAGATCACACGAGGCAGTATTTGTTTCTATTTCAGTATCTTCAGAGATATATTAAACTGATTGTATGTTTAGATTTTATTTATTACTGTTACTGCTTCTCTGTATGGAGCAATGCTCCTTCACTATGGCTGTAGAAACAGTACCTATGTGCCTCTACTGTCTCTGAATTTGAACCAGTATGTACTCCTGTACTGCTGCATGTGGGCGGACTAGTGGAGGCTGAAGTCAAGTTGGAAGCTTTGCATTGCGTTGGTTGAGCAGGCATTTCCAGAGATGCCTGTACTTAGGGTGTCCTGTGGACTCTTACTGGCCCACTTCTCTTTGGTACTTTGTAATATGTCACAAGGGAAATAGAATTATTTTCTTTTTCTGTTACAATATAGTTTCACAAAAACTGTGTCTCTGTTCTCTCCAACTCTGTTCCCTGTCACATGCTTCAATATCTACTTCAACTAAGTATTTCCCAGTTGCTTTATTATTAACATAATGAGAATGAAGGTAGTACTTGGTGAATATAGATCCTCTGAGCTTGGGCCTCTCTCCTCCTTCCAGCAAACAGTATGTGAAATGCACTCTGTACATGAAAACCTCCCATAATGATACTCTTGCATGGCTGAGCTAGTATCATCGCTGTTAGTTTCCTGTGTGCTAACCTGCAGCACATTGCTCTTGGGTTTGTTTGTTGTGTAGTTCAAAAGGGTCTAAAGTTGTTTTTTGTAATGCTTCTAGCAGGTAGCCAGGAGTGCCATCAAACTCCTGCCTGAGGACTTCTGCCTGGAATATTAGCAAGGAGCCTGTTCAGTTAGCATTACCTCCATCATGTATTTCCTCTTTCCAAGAAATAATTGTAGTGTGACATGATTTGGTCTTGCTGGTGCAGATTTGGCCTAGTTGAATGTTTACAAACATGCTAGTAAAAGCTTCAGTAAACTATTAAAAACACTTTAAGGTTTTCCTATATATGTGGGTCCTCTTCCTGGAGACCAGGATATTTAAACTGAAATTTCACCAAGAAAACGTTGCTGTTGAGGGATGAGAAACTAATCAAAATGTGTTGTGGTTTTTTTTTTTTTTTTTAATCAACACTTCGGTTAGCTGCTTGTATTCATAGATTCTTTTGGTATATAAGCAAAGACTTTACGAATACTGATTTGTGGCTGTGACCAGAGCTTCTGGTAATATAACTACAGCCTGCTAGTCAGGGGATTTTCTTTACCCAGTTAAAAACTTAACATGCCTACTGTTGCACTCTTTTACTTTTTGTGTTCCTTTCTTACCTTGATTTACTGAAAACTTCTATGGTTAAAGTCTAGATTGTGACAAGAAAGTCATGCTTTGTATATCAGTTTGGTAAAATCCTTAGTATGTGGCTTTTTAAAATTAACACCTCACTGGCAGTCATTAAACGGTAGTGCTAAAAACAAATAGGTCTTTTGCTTTTACCCATGCCATAGGGAGAGCGAGGTCATGATAAAGGTACTGTGGTGTTACAACTAGCTATGTTTCAGATTTGTGAATTAACAGAATATTAATTGCATCAGAAGCTTACAGAATCCTCCAGGATGTCAGTTTTCTGGTGTATACTGATCTTATATTTAGAAAGCATGCTTTTAAGTTGCAAGTACTTTAAGGGTAGAATTGAATATGTGCTCACTTATAAATGAGTAGAATTCAGTAGAAAAAGTTTTGATTTCTTGCAGTTTTTGTTAGCAAAAAGATGGAAGAATTCTTACTACTTGGGATTTAAGGAAAGAAAACCAAGTTGAATTTGGTTGAGAGTGTTCTGCTTGTGCATGAACTCATGAATATCTCATTCCACACTATTGGTACAGAGTTCAGTGTTGGCCAGTTCAGCTAAGATGACATAAAACTTTTAATATATTTGTTAGGTAAATAACATTGGTGCTTTTGTGTACTATCTTTTAGATGATGTTTCTCTTGCGTAGAAATAGTGGCATCTTTACCATCCTGATCCCTTGTCTGATTGAGGTAGTTAATGGGCGTTTAGGATAATAGCTAGGTGAGGATGGGCTGTGGCAGCTTATCTGATTAGTCAGTATGCTTTTATCATTGGATGCTGTCTTTTCTGGATTGAAAAACTTTTTCATCTGGATATGCAAGTTTGTTTCATACATTGAGATCCTTCCTGTAGTAAGCTGAATTTCTGACCAGCTGTTCATAAAGAAGTGTACATATGTGTAAAAACAAATGAAGTATTTTGCGAGATCTGGAATTTGATGTTCTTATTTCACTTCTAGTTAAAATTATGAGTACATGTTAGTAAAATTGTAGTGCTTATATTTGACTTTTGGGGCTGGTGCAGGAAATGAAAGTCGAAATTCACTAGGCTGTAAAGCTTAGGGGTTTTTTTAGCATGTGTGTCAGACCCTACCATTAGATTGCTTACTCCTTAATATAGTAAATTGTTTCATCTAGGAAAAGAAACTTAAATATTCCATTTTTTCCCCCAGCTTGTCAAGTAATTATGAAGCTCAAATGAAGAGTCTCTTAAGGATCGTGAGGATATTTTGCCATGTCTTTCGCATTGGCCCATCCTCTCCCAGTAATGGAAATGACATGGGCTACAATGGAAATAAAACTCCAAGAAGTCAGGTGTTCAAGGTCAGAAAAGTATATGATGTTGTTAGGAAGATAGACGTTAAAGAGATGAATTTCACAAAGCATGCATTCATTAATCAGACATCTCATGAACAGGAAGTAAGTTTGGTTGATGTCCCTATCCCTTCTTAAGTTAAGCCTACCTCTTTCCTTAATTATTTTTTTTTTTCCACTGGATTCATTTAACCACTGATGCACATCTCATCTTATGATTTCTGTTTATTTCTTATGTAATATATTGTTTATTAGATGTTGAAGGTTTAGTTACCTAGCTGATTTTGGTAAACTTTGTTTTTATTTCTATTATGTTATTTAAGAGTGTAGTAATCTCAAAATGTGGTAATATTAATATAATAGATTGTATCAATGTAATTTCAAAATAATATTTGGAGATTCATTGGGAGTTCTGCTCATTCAGTTTTATCCAGTTTCACAAGATAAATTGAAATAATTGAATTCTTAATCTGTTCATTGTTTTCATTGTGACCATGAAGTTTTTTCCCAAGTTGGTCTTGAATTTTATTACTATGTGCTTTGAAACATACCAGTTTACTACTGCCCTTGCAAGGTTATTGATTTGTAGCTGTTATTCAAACACTTACTTTAGGTGCTTGCCATCTAGATGTTTAATTTCTGAAGGGTTTTTTTATACTGGTTGGTTGAGGAATTTCTCTGCAGAAAATCATAGCTTGCCTTTCTGTAAAGCGGGTAGTCTCCCTTACCGCTGTGCCCCCCCCCCCCCCCCCCCGCCATCTTCCTCCATGGTCTTACATGGCACAGTTCATACCACCAAATTTAGATGCCAGTGATTACATGAGAATTTTCCTTAACCTTTGCATTTCTTCCAGAGTGGTGTGAAAACAATATTCTGAAATTACATGCTCATCAGGTTACTTCTAATGACTTTTAAGACAGAGCTATATTGATAAGGTCATGAAGGATGATAACTCTTAATTCCAGCTATACTTAGTTAAGTAGCTCAGTTTTTGTTTAAATTTCTTCTCTTGGAAAGAAGGAAAACATCAGACTAGTTAAAAAACAAACACAAATGTTTGTTTTCTTTCTGGTAGCAAAATAGTTTTAATAACAAATTGATCTATATAATGAATATAAAACTAGTGCTTGAGTATGAAAAATACTGTGTGCAAAATGTAATGCATTGTACAGTATGTAATATAATAATTGTCCTTTAGAGTTGTTCACTAAAATGTATTGAGCTAGACTGGCACATTGTGAGTTTAACGAGGTATCAGTTTTCAAAAAACAAAGCCCTACCCAAATCACAAGAATAATTTTATTTAAGACAGCATTTTCTAACAGCTTTAATGAAAATTGGTTTAAATATACCAGATTAAATAACAAGCAAATGTGAAACGTGCTTAATACAGGAACTATCTGCAGTGAGATATTCTGTTACCTTTCTGTGTAGATATTCTGCTACCTTTTTTTCTTCAAGGTTTTAGGAGTAGTGACCTCGTCTCCTTGTTTATTGTGCTTTGCTCATAGCCCAAAAAGGAAAAAAAAAGAAAGTTTCATGCTTTTCAACTCCAGATAATTTCAGAACTCACTATAAACCTAACAAAAACATTCAATTGCAATTTGCGAAGGAAATTGTTTTTCAGCAGAATTGCTTATCTGTGTGCCCAAACTACTTCATGTGATGAAAGAATTGTTTCTCAATTTAGTATGGAGTTAAGTCTTGTGCAGTAGACTTACATTACACAACTGTCACAGTTGTCCCAGAAAATATCAGCAATTCTTAATTTTGTAAAAGCAACATTTATGTTTTTAATAAATGAGCAATATATATATTACTGTTGCATTAGCTAACAAAACAAAAATTTCAGGATTATTTTAAAATTATTATTTCTATTATTTTAAATTATTTGTTTTAGAAGTGTTAAAACTCAGGCAGCCCTTCATTAGGGCCACTGTTGTCTCTGCGATATTTTTAAGGTTGATTTAAATTTCAAACTCGAATACAAAACTGCTGATGAGAACTTATTCTTGTTTGGGAATGGGGCATACGGGTCTGGCAATGCTAAGTTAATCTTCAGTTGTGGTTGGATTAGCCTGTTCTTCCCTGAATTTACAGTAACTGGGTAGTGGGAGATTAGACACAGTGCAGAGTCTTCCTGTGAAGGGTGACTTCCTGTTCTCTCTTATTTCTACCTTCCCTCTCCTTCTTTTTTGTCCTTTCCTTGAAAACATGGTTGTGATGATCCCTTTCATCTTTTGGGAGGAGGGGAAACAAGCCTGCTATATCTCTAGATTATTACAATGGTATGGAGACTGCTTGAAGACCTGTCAGTTGTATATCTTCACTGGTATCAGTACTTGCATGTGGGACATGCAGGTCAATGACAAAGAACTCCTTTTCTGGTTTTTGTTTTATTCGAGTTTTCTTCAATATAGGCTGTGTAACTGTTTAGTACAGACTATTAAGGAAACCACAGAGGTTGCTGTTCCAAAATGGGAGTTAAATTTGTATTAAAAAAGTCAACATGGAACTTAAAGATTTTAAATTTGAGATCCATATTGAAAATTTTAGAGGAAAGTAGATTTAAATTGGAATTTGCTGACGATCTTAAAATTCAGTTGTGGGGGGATAAATGTTGTAGATAACTTGAATCTTGATACAGGTTTTATGGGGAAGAGCAAGTCTCTTGGACTGGTTCATGTCTGATGTAAGGTCTTGAGCACTGTCCAGGACACAAGAAAGTAATACAGGTCACCACCCACTTCTCTGAATGCTGTTTATTTGAGCAAAGGAAGACCTCTAGATACTGTCTTTCTTTACTGTATAGGAAGCTAATCTGTTCTTCAATACTGTCTTCTTTCAAGAACAGAAACTTCTATCTGGGAAGGACTGAGGGTAGCAGTGGCAGGAGTTCTGTCTTGTGGTAATGCAGAGGAACATTATCACGCCTTATTGCATGGTATAAGGGATTGATTCCTTTCCTTCTGAATGCACTCCCATTAGGTCCAAATAGAGCTGTACCTGATGACCTTTGAAGATGTACTTCATAACTCCTTTTAAAAGCTAGTGCAAAACCATATTTTATCCAATATAACAAGTGAAGAAAAACTTTCTTCTGACTTTTTTCTTAATGCTGTGTTAAGGTTTTCTGTATTAGTATGCTGATTGAATGTATTTTGGAGAGTTGTTGCTGTAATCTAGCTTGGAAGGGGATTGAAAATGTGAGTATATCTTGATCTGAGGCTACTGAGGAATGTTATTGCTTGACAAAGACAAGCAGATCACAGGGCTGTCTTTGCTTTACTGAAGTTCACTGGATGTAATTCATTACAGTCCTGGTCAATTCAGGACTATCCAAATACTCTAAAGTGGAAACTCTACCTAATTAAGACACACTTTTGTACTGATCTTGCAAGAAACAAAATAGTAATTGAATTTTGACACCAAATCTTGAAATAAGGTACTGCTAAGTCAAATGAGATCTTACCAGTGAGAAACTTTATGAATAGTAATTTTGACCAGGTTTACATTCATTACTTTTTCATGTATCGCTCTTCCAATTGCCCTTCAGTATGATCACATATTAGGGAAACTTGCTGCAAAATCTCCTGGTCTAGTTGAACAAATTTGGGAAGCCCATAGCATTTTCCCTCATTTCAGATACTATTCTTTTCTAGAATTGAATTGACTTCTCTGCTGTGACACAGTTGCTTCATGGATTAGTGATCTCCTGCTCTGTGTCTTGAAAGACTGTCTGTCACCTGGCAAAAGATTTTGCTCCAGTATTGGAGTTTGAATATGGGTTTGTTTCCTAGTGTCTTGCTTTCTAGATGGGTAAAGAGGAAGGCATTGCATAGCTAAATCCTTGCATTTGAGAGATGAGGTGTGTAGCTGTAAAAGCTTGGCACTTGATCAAACTCAAGTGTATAATTCCAAATAAACTTTTCTGAAATGTGAGATATGAAAACTGAAGGTTGAGTGGAGGTTTGTGTTTAATATGCAGTTTGTGGTAAGAATCAACAGAAGAATGCTGACTTGTAGTTTTGAAAAAATGTTGCTAATGGTTTGATTGAATATGTCCATATTACGCTTGAAAAGGTCTGATCATGGATGATAACATAAAATGCTGACACCCATTGATATGGACGTGGTGGGTGATATTTAGAGAAGTGCTTTACATCCTGAAGTTAGACTAGAAAAAGGGAAAGTGAAATGTTGAATTTGCTATGCTTGACTGCTTTTTATGAGTGTGTGATCAGAATCTGTGAAAAACTAGCTTTGGAAAAACAAATCAGTTGCAAGAGTTCTGAAAGGCATGCTAAGTCTGTGGGGAATAAGACGAAACAGGAGGTATCAGCAGAAGAATGGTATCTGGCAAGCCAAGCATTGAAAAGTTTGGGAGAAGAAAACTACATTTTAGTATTCTACTGAATAACTACCTAGTTTCTTGTGAGTTACATGTTAAGAACACAGTTGCATTTTAATTCTTCCATATATTCAATAAATCATTTTCCATTAGAAAGTTTTCCTACATTATGGTTCGTGGTGAAAGGTAGGTCTTGAAAAGAAGGTAACTTGATCCTGTATGCAGACATTTATGTAGAAATTGGTACCTATGCTGCAGGTATTCACATCACCATCTAGAGAAATGGGTGGTCACTAGGAGTACAAGGATTAAGTGAATATCATGCAGTATGTTGAGCAAAGCCTACCGATCTTAGACATCAGGCTAGCTTTCCCCAAACTTCTTGTTGGGGAAAAAATGGAAGCATAATGGTAAATTTTTAAATGGTAAATTTCAACTGAATTTTTTAATACATGGCTTTTATAAGAAGTAATTTCTTGTGTATTGAGAGCATGTGGCTATTAGGTGTACTGACAGTGCTCCAGATAGTGTAGGCTTCTGGTATGGTGTGCTGGGAATAAATAGCTCTTAATCTTTAAAGGCAACTTCAGAAGATGAGAACATCATTTTCAGTATCTGCTAAGTCTTTGAATGCTTTAATTGATGAGAAGTGTTGATGCAACAGTAACATATGGAAAAAGGAGTGCATTTAGAAGTTTGCTTTTACTTTTGGAATGCCATGAAAGGCTTGAGTCAGAATTGCCTCCCTGTAGGATACACATCCCTGTGCTCACTAGACTGTATGCTTGTGAAACATCCCCTTAAACACCATGAAGGGATAGCACAGTTAGCCTTCGTGGTTTTTTTTTTTTTTAAATGCTCTTGAGAAAGCCACGGGTCTCTCAGCCCTTTCTCTCTTCTGTAGCAGACCTGCACCTCAGACCAAATGTGTAATGATGGAATTGTACCAGGTTTCAATTATACTGGTTTTAAGCTGGTGGTAGTGAATAAAGAGTGACTTTGTTAAAATAAAATTTTATAGCTTTAAAATACGTGATTCTACTGATACTTGTTTGTATTTCATAAAGCTAGGTGTTAGTGACTCTTACTACATCTGAGATACTACCAAAATGAGCTGTATGAGCTCACACTATGCATAAAGCACATATTACTAGATATGTACATGAGCCTGAATCTCAGTGGTGTTGTCTGGGGTTTGCTCCATCTACGTGGAGGAGGGAGCTTCTTTGACCAGGGCCTTAAAAAAGAACTGACACATGCTTATTCTGGAAACTCAACGTGTGTATTACCGTGTCTCTGCTTGACTGCAGCAGTCAGGCAGTAGTGTGCTGTGTAACAACTGTGAGACCAAACTCTGTTAAATAGTTCAGTATTTCACCCTTTCTAAATAATTTTATCTTTATTCTATCTGCTGCTTGATTGTTTTTCTTCTGTATGAAATCTTCTCTTTGTGCTCTATGGCTAGAAGTACAGAATTTTTCATGAGCATTTGACTGTTATCTCTAACATGACTTCCAAAGGATCATTTAAAGCTTTTAAATGTTCATGATATTTATTTGCCTTAAGAGGATTATCACATCATTAATATTATCTAATGTCAACATGTTCCTTTGTTTTTGCATGTGTTTATTGCAGCCGCTGGAACTGCTCTGGCATTCTCTAGATGAATGGCTCGTTCTTATAGCCACAGAGCTGATGAAAAACAAAAGGGACTCTGCCAACATTACTTCTATTTTACTGAAGCAAAAAGGACCAGATCACCAGGATGCTACTCCTACGCCTTCCTTTGCCGATGCAGGAACTGAGGGCAGGAAAGAGCTATCCGCTGATGCTGGCGAGTCAAAAGCATACGATGTTGCTGGGAAGCAGGAAGCTTGTGCTGATTGCCAGGATGTTATCTCCATGACAGCAAACAGGCTAAGTGCTGTCATTCAGGCCTTTTATATGTGCTGCTCCTGTCAGATGCCTCAGGGGTAAGGAGGGGATCTTGTTTGTTACCGAAACTATTACCATTTTAAAATCATACATGCTTTCTTGGAAGAATGTTTGTGCTGACCAGATGATATTAGTGACAGCCAAGGGTATGCCTTTTATTTCTCTAGTTCAATTGTTTGAATGCTTTTTTTTTCGGCTTTAATGGCACTAGACAGCACAGCAAATTTCAAATTTTCCATGGTGCTGCTACCTATGAGTGTAACTGCGTTGAAGCAGATTTCGTATTGAATATCTAATGGCTCTTTTTAATCATGTGGGATATTTGCAGGAAATGTAATTTAATCTCTTGAAACTTAGCTGTTTCTGCTGTTGGTTCTTAATGTGAAATTATCCCTAAATTTAATGTGATTATCCAACAACAGCTATAAGCTCAGAAAAAAATGTGAATTACCTTTGTGTAATAAAATGACAGCTGGGGCAAAACTTGTTTGGCTATATTGCAGAAGTTTATAATGAGGAGAGTTCAATCTCAAAGTAATGCTTGCTTGGAATCCTGTCCTGGGTTGGCAAACATAGTTTTGTGTGGAACAGGCGCTACAACTTAGGTAAATTTATTATCATCAGTGTCTGATTTAAAAAGAAAAAAAGCATGTCCTCTGTAACTGAGGTCTTAGCCTGTCCGAGGTTGTTATGGATTATGTTTGTGAACTTGCAAGGAAAGGATCCTTCGACCCTCTTGAGTGGAGGATTAGGCAAGTATGATGGTATTACGAGTCCCCTGAGGAATCGGGAAGCAAGGTTCCCACTACATGACAACTCTTGGTTATTCCCAGCCGTTGGAAGTGTTTTTCTTCTTCTGCCAAACATAGTGGAATAAAAGCTTTCAAGTTGGCCGGTACTGTTTGTCTGGGGTACACTCCCCTGTGGACACTCTGGAAGATGATCTGAGGATCAGCATGTTCTGCAAGCACTTTAGTACTTTTGCTTTTAATTTTACTCCACCGTGAAAAAGGAACTGCTGGTTAGCCATTTCCCTTGAAATCTCTATCAAACCTTGCTAAGGTAAAATGCCAGTAAAGTATTATTTACAGCAGCCAAGTGAAAAGCAGAAATGTTTATAGAAGTGAAGAAGTACATTTCGCCCCACCAATTTATCTCTATACCAAAATTCAGTTGGAGAGGTGACTGTCTCCCTGTGTCCAGGTGACTTGCTGACGGGCCTTGCCCACTGGGTCTGTCTGTATGCATAATTTACACTTCACGTTAGGGAGAACTCCTGTGGATACTACATAAGTTTAATTGAGATTTATCATAGAAGCCAGGAGAGTAAGAACTGTTTCAGTGACAACTGGGAGAACTCCCTGGGATGCAGGAAATTAAGGCAGAGTGCACCTGAATTCCATCTTGCTTTCAGAACTGTGTAGAGAACTACAAAGATCTGAGACTTACTCTCTTTTGCTGAAGTTTTCGTGTCAGTAGGAGTAAATGGCACAATGGTATAACTCAGTACTGCTGCCATCTTCAAATAACATTTGAAATTATAACATTATATTTCCAGACAAAATAATTTAAAATGGCTCTAATTTTAGATTTGAATGTCTTTATGTTTAATGGAGGAGAGTAAACAGAGCTCATAGTTTTCCATTATTCCTAATATTCATACAATAAAGAAGGCATTTCATGCTTATATGGAAAATTATCTGATTAACATTTGAAATATTGAGGTTATTTTCTTTTACTTGCCATGATTGCTTTTCTTCTGCAAATGCTGATATTGAATTTAGGCATTCTTTGTTAATATACTGAAATACAATGTTGCAAGTTTTCAGCATCAAAACTGATGAAGGTATGCTAAGTTTTTGTTTGGTTGGTTTTTTCCCCCTGTTCTCTCTGTATTGCATCTTACAGCTTGTGTGGCAATTTACAGGTAGAGAGTGTTAATTTCCTTTCAGGGAAGACTCTTCTAGTTGTGTAATACTTTCAGATGATCTCTCAGACCAGGAGTGTGTTTAAAATGTTCTTGCTTGGTCTCTGGAAGATTTTATTTGCTTATTTGTTTTTTGTGCAGATGAGGGGAAGGATATGGTGAGACTTGTTTCTTCAAAACAGTAAGGGAAAGAAGGAAAATAGCTGACAACAACTGTTCTAGGATTGTTATCCTGGACTTTTTAAAATACTGTTTTTCACAGCCTTGCAGGGCACTTGATGAGAGGGTTTTATTCTTGTTTGCAAGTATTCATTAGCTTTTGCAGAAGCTAAAGGATCCAGATAAGAATTTCTCTTTTTGAAAAAAATTGCAGGACATAGATGCAAATAAACGGAGTAAAACTTGCACCGATGTTAATCCTTCCCTTGTTCTCCACATATATATAGGAGGAAAAAAAAAATTCCATACTAGTGTATGAGATGCTTGCCTGGCAAGTAGTTTTGTTATTTCACGAAACCTTTAAATACCACCTTGCTCCTCATTATTAAGTTTGCTAAGTTTGTAATGTTATTTCTTCCTAGCTCTTTTCCTCACTTACCACAATTTACAAGGTGTGTGGTGGGAATTTTATACAATGAACAAGAATATAGAACAATGTGCATATCATGTATATTGTGCATATTGTATTAGTGCTTCCATATATGTACTTCTGTTGTTGTATTGAAAGCTGGGAGGATTCAGTAGAAGAATGTGTATCCCTATTAGTTTGAGCTTTTTTTTGTTCATGTGGTTAATAATAGTTAGTGGTCAGGTTGCTTGACCTTCTTGAGTATTGGCATTTTTGCCTTAGTTTACTCAGCAGCATTAAGATTTCATAATATTTTGTTTGATGATTGACTAGTTAAACAACATGAGTTTCTGTTTGCTTAGTATCTTATTAAAAAAACAAATGCAACAATTTGTCATTCGAGTTCTTTTCATTATCCAAAAGCATCTTGTGATTTTCTTTGAACAGGATGACATCGCCTCGTTTTATAGAATTTGTCTGTAAACACGATGATGTCCTTAAGTGTTTTGTTAACCGGTAAGCTTCAAGAAACATGGAATTTCTAATTTCCTTCCCTCCTCCCCCCCAATAATTCAGACTTACATTTTTCTTCTTACTGAGTTGTATTTTTAGGCTTTTGTTGTGTCATATGTACCATATGCACTTTAATGGTCCTGCCAAATTGAAGGGAGTGTATATTAATGATTTGGAGCTCAGGCTTAAATGAACTCTTCTGCATATGTAAGTGATCCTTTTGTAAGATTCTGTGAGATTTTGTGAACAAAATCTACTTCACAGAGCAACAGAATAATTTCCTTAACGGATTCTTTCCTCATCTTTGTTCCAAATAAAGCCTTCTCTTTTGAGGCAGATGAAAACTTTCATTCTTCCTCAAATGTGTTACACTTCATGACTTCTTAAAGGAGTCTAAACCATCTTTGTACACTTGGCTGTTTCCAGAGTTTTTCTGGGACTGCGCAGTTTATAACCTTGTTTCTGTCTGGAGAGCTGCTTGTATCCTCCATGCTCAAAGGATGAGATCATATAAGTAATTTGGAAACAAGACTTAGGAAAACATTATGAAATAGAAGAGTCTGTTGGAACTTTTCTGTATGACTAATTGCATTGTCTCTTTATGTAGACTTTGTGTATTATGAAGCATTATTATTGGATCTCTGACTAACAAGCTTCTAACCTATTTTTCTTTCAGAAATCCCAAAATAATTTTTGATCACTTTCATTTTCTTCTTGAGTGTCCTGAACTAATGTCCAGATTTATGCACATCATAAAAGCTCAGGTAAATGTCAGGAGATGCTTAGTTACAGCTTCTAAGAATATAAAGAGGGTGTTTTGTTTAAAAATAATAATATTTTTAAAAAAATCAGTTTGGGGAGGATGGAAGAACTAAGTGCGGCCTCCAGTGCTTCTGAATCTGGGTTGTTGAAAGGTCAGATTAAACTGACATGGCAGCCAGATCTCTGTACTTCTAAGTGTTTAAAATTCATGTGTAAGTCCATTTGAGATGACCAATGTTAAATATGTCTTACAAGTCCAACGTTCAGTTCAACAGAGTTAACTTTCTATTATTAAATCTATTTGTGCACATCTAATAGATTGAGTTTTAAAATGCTGTGCTTTTTCCTTAATTGGCTTACATTTTGAAACAAACCAGAGGATAAATACACCACTATTAGTTGACTTGGCCGTAGTTAATTAGCGGCAGCTCCTTCAATGAAACATCATGTTGTCTTGTTACCCTTTGCTCTGTTTCCTACCATTTCCGTTTGTTTGGGTTTTTTGTTTTGTTTTGTTTTTTTAGTAAAATCCTGATGTCTTGCATAACCTAAACTCACTTTTCAGTTTAACATGGGACATGAATTCAAGACTTAAGAGTTACTTTAGGGAAGACTAGTGTAGTTAGTGGAAAAATTAGTGAGCAAATGCCTGTATGGAAGTCTGCTGCTTTACATTACACTGTGGTGTTAAGCATCTGCCACATTTTCATCACTTACCTTTAAAAGATTATGATTGTCTCCATGTAGCTCAGACAGAGCTGTATATTTGTTCTATTACAAATGAAGATGGTCTTTGGGTGATAATGAGCTATTTGGGACTCCTTCACTTAGCACACAATGGTATACTTTTGCTTTGTTCTCTATGAAAGGTTCCTTACATTTAAAATATTTTGGTCAAAGACCGAATTTGCTGAAAACAAAGGTAAAATTCCTCTAACCAACCAGAACCACCCCCCATAAATAACTGTGGAGAATCTGTTCCAAAAGCTTTATTTATTTATTGTGAACAGTACTGTGCCTTTATTTTTAGGTGTACATTGGTTTTGGTAATCCAGTTTCATTTTTAGGATGTGGTGTAGATACATAGTTTTACTCATTCTTTGGTTGACATGGGTGTTTTTGAAATTCATTACCTGTGAACAATGAGGCCCAGAGAACTGATACCCTGTTTGTTAGATCAACTAAAAGTACATGCTGTGAATTGTGGTAGATGAGAGAGGCTGTACTTGTGTCATACCTGTCTCGGAATAACTGCAAAATGTCAGTCTAAATACAAGTTAGGACCATCTCACCTAGGAATTTCTTTGGAAGGTTTCTGGTTCCTTTGCGTTGTTTTTTATTGCCAATGAACTACAAATACGACTTGTTTATATCAGTTGCGCTTCTGTGCTCAGCTGTGGTTGATAATCAGTAGTGTTACAGAAGCCAGTGACTTCTTACCTGTATTCCTTGCCCCCCTCCCCTGGCCCTGGAAGAAGTTTTGTGCTATTTTTCTCCTGTGTGGTGAACTCTGATAGCTATTTCTAGATAACTGGTGGTCCAGTCTTTTTTCATACCAGACTTCAGCAAGCACTCAAGGGCATGTCTAGTCCTTTCATCTTCCCAAAATACTGTTTAGCATATTGAGGTAGCACTGAGTAACTCTCTGCACATCTCAAAAATTAATTGAGAAGTATGCATAACCATTTTCCAGTCATGCTTATGAAAGAGGAATTATTCAGTATAATGCATCTGTATGATATGGTTTACCTCTTGTTTTGTAGCCATTTAAAGATCGTTGTGAATGGTTCTATGAACATTTGCATGCGGGGCAGCCAGATTCGGACATGGTGCACAGGCCTGTAAATGAAAATGACATCCTTTTGGTTCACAGAGGTATTGTGTTATGGATGGAATTAGTATGTCTTTGAAATACATTGAAATATAATGAATTAAGATAAAAACATTAATTGGTGCTTTGTATTTAGATTCTATTTTTAGGAGTAGCTGTGAAGTTGTGTCTAAAGCGAATTGTGCAAAACTAAAGCAGGGGATTGCTGTGAGATTTCATGGAGAAGAAGGCATGGTGGGTAAAATTGCATGGTTTTCCTTTATGGTATTTATATATGGAAATAGTAATTCTCTTTCACAAGTATTGTTTTGAACTAAATCCTAACTTGAAGTAACTTTTATACGTTATTAAGAAGTATGTGGTTACCCAGTGTAACTTTGTGCAGTGAAAGTTCTATGTACTAATATGTTTTATTCTTTTGACATGCAGGGACAGGGTGTGGTGCGTGAGTGGTTTGATATCTTATCCAGTGAAATAGTTAACCCAGATTACGCCTTATTTACCCAGTCAGCTGATGGTATGTCTCTGCCTTCCCCCCCCCCCCCCCCCCCCCTAATTTTAGGGTGTCTTCTTTTATAAAAGCATTTTTATAATCCAAGAAAAAGTCACTTAATTGGTTTCAGAATATGAGACTTACTTTTTAAAAGCAACACTGACAGAATTGATCTCATATATAGAGAGAGAAGCGATCTGTTAATTGTACGTTTTTATAACTACGGATGAAATGTTTTTCTTAATTTGAAGTTTTCTTGATTTTGTTCTCCCTCTTGTAAGAGGAGAGTTGTTGGTTTTAATGTGTCCATGCTATTTCTGCCTGGTGGTAGAAGGACATAACACTTTGAGAGCAGTATAGAAAGTGTTTTCCGTTCTTCTGCATCTACAAGGGAACTGTGGAGGTATTCCTTTATTTCCTTTTAGAAATCCTGAAATTCAGTCTGTTAACTTTTGTGGTAAAATTAGTTGTTGATCTCCACAGGTCTGCCTTATATTTGACTCTTTGTCTTTTGGGTGCTTCATGTAAAGCAAGTATCTATCAATAAAAGATTTCACATCATCATCAGTGATAAATGTTTTGCTTTCTACCTTACAAAGTCTTGGGAAGTGGCAAGGAATTCAGTCAACAGCAAAGGCATAGATTAGTTCCTGAAAGTTCAAAGGAAAAGTTCAGGGATGTCAGCTTGAGATAGCCTTTTCTAAGGAGACCAGGACTGGACTGTGTCCTGTCTGTATCTGGCTGGAGCCAGATGAAAGAAAGTGGATGCATTATGATCCTTCTTTTGAGCATGTTCAAAAGTTGATAGAAGCATGGCCCATTAGAGTGAGTAAAAAATACACATGGCAATCTAGTAAGATGGAGGACTGAATTTAGCAGATCATGATTACCCTTACGTTGATGATAATTATTTCAGAGTGGTGCCTTGGAGACTGGCTAAGCAGTATCATTGTAATAATAGGATGTCATTACATTGTAGTACATTTCTTTCTGACGTATTTGTGTTGTGAACAAAAAACCCCAAACAATCTTTCAGAACCCCAAAATAAAACTTAGTGGTTTCTGATGCTTAGTGTATTTGATAAATACCAACTTCACTTAAAAATAAAAAGTCATGAAACATGATACTCTTTTTATTTTACAGGAACAACTTTCCAGCCCAACAGCAACTCTTCTGTAAATCCAGATCATTTGAACTACTTCCGTTTCGCAGGCCAGATCCTGGGGCTAGCTCTGAATCACAGGCAGCTGGTGAACATTTACTTCACAAGGTCATTCTACAAACATATTCTTGGTATGGTTTTATTAAAATCCTGTTTATTAGTCATAATGGTTGTCTGAGCAGTGAACCTCTTCCTTTTTTACTTTTGTATATGTGTTAAAAGTGGAAAAGCCTTGGAAATGAATGTCTTGCTAATCTTTTATGTACATCAGAGTCACAACATAATATGGCAGTGATTGCTTTCCAGTATGAGCCTCTCTTAGGTACTGTTACAGTTGCAAAATACAGAAATACATTAGCAAAACTATGTAGGAATTTTATACAGTTAGCAACTTCTAATAAAATAGCCAATCTTACAATTTATGTTTGAATATGAATCTTAAATTAGAAACAAGGAAGTCGTCATTAATCTGTCTAAAGCATGATTATATAATTCAGTTGTCTTTAAGGTTGCTGACTAGGAATGCCTGAAAAGCAGACTAGTGTGGCCAATTGTTTTTGTGGTGTATGTAATTCTTTGCATCACACTTGTGAAACTCATCTGTCCTGTCATGTAATGTCATTCTTGAGAAATGAAAATAATCATTCCCTAGATAACTTAGGATAGACTTAAAAAGTTGATAATGTTTATGAACTCTGGCAAAAATCTATCAGCCATTCTTTATTATGCCTGCAGTTCTTCAGTCATGTAAAACAAAGTGAATCCATACTGTTGCGAACCTCCCTGTCTACCCACTCCAACAAATACTACTGGAATAGTGTTTCAGAACTAATGCAGGTTTATCCTGTCTCCTTCCTGAGGAAAGTTAATTCGTACGCTTACTGTAGCGTACGAGGGTTGGTCAGAAGTCTTTATAAAAATGTAACTTTTCTTTTTAATAGAAAAGGACTGCTGTTAGCTGGTGGTATCTGTGGTCTAAGGCTCTTCGCTCTTCTTTGCGAACCTTTGTGCCTCTTGATTGTCGAACATGATGTCCCTGTTCGGCATTGTCATGAAAAACTTTTCCTCTTGCATGAAGATGTGATGGAAGGGTAAATTTCCTTTGCATTCTTGTTACTCCTCTAAGTACAGGAATTCCTTTGCCGCTGCATGCAGAATTTAATTTGTATTTATGCGCTATTCTTTAATCTTCTTTGGAAGTATAAGATAGCTTGATGTTGGAAGTTTTACTTTTTCTCAAGAACCACTCCTTACTTTAAGGCTACTAGCAAGGTTTTCAAGGGATTGTTTGCATGTCATTCTGTTTTTCTGTATTCATTCTGTCTACCCACAGTCTTCCTGTGATGTTTGCTGAGCCCAGGACAGATCAACTTCAGATTTACTGTTTCTCTTCCCTGAAAGTGTTCAAAGAACACTGTTCCACTTTGTTGATGCTGCAGTCTCAGTCATCTTTGTCAAGATCTTCTTGTCAAAGGGGTGCATTTTACTTCTCTCCCTCAGTACTGCTTTCTGCTGCAGGAGAGTGACTGTGAAGCAGCACCGTGTTGGCAATGCCTCATCAGGCTTCCCAGTCATTGATCTTCACATAGGAAAGTGGTTCCAAAGTAGACATATCTTTGTGTGGCACAATTTGGCACTGACTTAAGGGTTGGCCTCTGACATCAATCAAGGGATTCCTCTGTGTGAGCAGAATCATGATGCTCATGAGTTAATCTCCATGTGATGTATTCACAAATGAGAGAACCATATTTTTCTGCTGTTCAGTGACACCTTGAGAATAGTCAAGTGTTGCTCTTATCACCTTTTTTGGAAATGACTACTAATTAATTTGGGTTCTTTTCTAGTTTGAATTATGATTATACACTGGATTTGTTGGTTTCTGAATTAACAAGATGATCTATTATTTACTCTTTTTCTTTTTTTCATTTTGCTAGAGTCACTATTGCAAACGAAACAGCAGTGAGTAGTCTTTTAATAAGATCTCACCAGTTCCTCTTAGTAAGGTCTTGTCATTCTGTTGAACGGGCATCCTGGAACTGTAGAGGTTTGTGCACATTCAACTTCTTTAAGTTTGAAAGGTTCATGGGTTTTTGTCACTTCTTGTTACTTATCAGACACAGACAACTGGAAAAATTACACCTCCACTTCCCAAAGTAGTTGCTTTTTCTGCCTCAATCACAGTGGTTTATTTAAACCTTTCCAAGGCCTTTTCTTTCAGCTTTCTGTATCTCCTCTCTTCTTGCTTAAGGAACCTGAGTTGCACAGCAGCAGGTGCTCCTAGGGGGTTTTGTTTTATTTTTGTTTCAGGTTCAGCTATGGGTTATGCTAACTGCTGTTCATGCCAAATACAAGTTACCAGGTTACAGACATAGAGATCCCCTTCAGCTACTTGTCAGGCCTTAAGTAATGGAGTATGAAATCTTTTGAAGCCTGAGACTGTTCCCATTCCTTTGGTTTATCACATTGCACAGAAATCCTTGTTTTCTGTAGCCTTTCCTGTTGATGGCACTTAATCCACCAGTTGTGTGGTAGGACCTCCTGTATCTGAGGAACAGTGTGAACCTCTTTCAAAGGAACTCTTCTCTTTAGTCAACAGACATGATGTGGAAGTGCCTTAATTAGAAGATGAAACCTGCATTATTAACAAATGTGGCTACTTTTTTGAAGCTCAGGTGGGTGCATCACCTTTTTTCACTGTGGTGAACCGAGATCTTTCTGCAACAATATCTGGTAGGCAAGGAAAGATCACCAACTTAAGTGATTACCCAGCTAACATGCAACTAATGTGCTTTATAAAGATGTTAGCTTGCATGATTTTTTTTTTTCGTGTGCTGTGAAATCAAACATTGTCCCATAGGTCTTCATGTTTATTAGGGCTGCACTCTTACGGATGTAGAACTGAGGCAGAAATATAGTCAGAAATTAATAAGGCCTCTTAGGGTTTGTTTTTCTTAGACTGCCTATCTGTCTGTCTTCTGCTTAAACAGGGGAGGAGAAGGTAGTTTCACTAGTGCTGTTGTCCAGTTACTTTGTATGTTTTTCTAAGGAGCCAGTAACTTTTCTGTTCAGAAAAAATAACTTCCACCTCCAACCCGCAAAGACACATAGCAGATAAATTTCTAACTGTGCTATCTGCTGTTAGACTTAAACCCCCTGTTTCAGAGTATAATACAAAATACTCCTTGAAATGGCATAAACAAAAGTGAAAATTAATTTCTGGGTCAGTGTATACTGAGCTGGAGGCCTTAGATCCTTGAATAGTTACTGAACTTGTCTCAGAGCTTGCCTGTAGTATCTTTGTGTGACACGGAACTTCAAAGAAATACCTGTTTATCACAATTATGCTAAGATAGATTTCTCTTCCTTTTCAAACTACAGGTGTCTTAAGGGTATAGCAAGAGAAAGATACATAATATTTCATGGGATTCAAATTCTGTGCTGATAAATCTGACAGAGTTTCTTTATGTAACTGCCTGGCTTGAGTCTATTGATTGGTAAAATATCTGTCAAGCAAATGAGGAAGCTTAGTGCTTTGGTCTCACAACATGCTGACTATGAGTGTAGTCTCATCATAATGCTCTAGTTCAGTTTCTTCTCTAAAGGAGTCTCTGATTCCTGCTTTTCAGTCTGCTGCTTTTCCCACATGTTTTGCTTATATCCCTCAGACATCATTATTTCCACATTTCATATGTGAAATGCATGTATGCTTACTAGTTGGCAAAAGTGAAAGTCCTCTAGAAACTACTAGACAGCTGTTAGATTTTTTTTTTGAGATGACTGGAAATTCATAAGTAAATTATCTATCCCTCTCTTAAACTGGAGTGTTGCTTGATTTTTATTAGGAAAAACAATGCCTTACAGCTTGTGTATGCACCATTTCAGCACTAGTCAGCTCTTCCAGGGAACTACTGTAACAGTTTTTGCACTTACATGTTTGCACCAGCTGCTAACCTTTGAATTTTGTGTTACTCTCTGGGGTACTGCTTCTGCAGTCCATAGTGTGCTAAGACTTCTACTAATGGGCACTCTTGTGACACTTCACAATGCGCAGAAGATGGTGAAGCACAGAGAGTACTTCCCGATAACTTGCTTTTCTCTAAACCTACTACTGCCCTCACCCCCTCCCCCTTTTCCGAGGTATTTATCTGTCTTGGTAGAGCTAAAGTAGCTATCATGACAGAGTTAAAGTAATTGGTGTTTGCTTTCTTGTGTAGTGAAGGGGGTAGTTCTCTTGCACAAACTCAGGGTCACCTTGTTCTGAACACCTGTCCTGGTTTTGGCTGGGATAGAGTTAATTTTCTTCCTAGCAGCAGGCATAGTGCTGTGTTTTGGATTTAGTAGGAGAAGAATGTTGATAACACGCTGATGTTCTTAGTTGTTGCTGAGTACTGCTCACACTAGTCAAGGACTTTTTCAGCTTCCCATGCTCTGCCAGGCGCACAAGAAAGTGGGAGGGGGCACAGCCAGAATAGTTGATCCAAACTGCCCAAAGGGTATTCCATACCATGTGACGTCATGCTCAGTATATAAACTGGGGGGGGTGTTGGCCGGGGAGCAGCGATCGCTGCTCGGGAACTGGCTGGGCATCGGTCGGTGGGTGGTGAGCAATTGCATTGTGCATCACTTGCTTCATATATCGTTATTATCATTATTATACTGTTACTATTAGCATTACTATTTTACTTTATTTCAATTATTAAACTGTTCTTATCTCAACCCAGGAGTGTTTCTCACTCTTACTCCTCTGATTCTCTCCGCCATCCCACAGGGGTAGGGGGAGTGAGCGAGCGGCTGCGTGGTGCTTAGTTGCTGGCTGGGGCTAAACCACGACAACACCTTTGCTCAAATTTGTTTCAGTGCCATGTCTGTGAAGGGGCTGTAAATAGGTGGTTTCTATACTTGGATAGAAGTCAGATTTATAGCAACTCGTGTCTTAATACTTCTAAATGATTTGCAAGTTCAGTTTGAAAATGTAAAATTCCTATAAATAATTTTTTTCAACTGCGTAGTAGGTCTCAGAGCAAACATGATTAAAAAGGAAACTGAAGAGCAAAAGAGTTTTCTAAGTACAAAAAGGTTGTATTCTCCCCCCCACCCCCCAGTTCTAAATAATTTTCTGCGGGAAAAGACATTATTGTATAGAGAAATGATATTTGGGTTTCTAAAAGTTATGTAGAAAACTTTAAGATTTTTTAGGAAACATTTAAAATTGTGTGTTCTGTTAACATTGTGTGTTAGATGCTTTTACTGAAATCCCTTAGCGAGCTAAAACGGCAAATGGTTGCTGCTCAAGTGGTATGCCATTTGCTTCGCTGGGAAGAAAAACGTAAAGAGGAAACTTGATTCTTTAATACTTTTAAAGTGTAGTAAGTACAGTTCTGCTGTAGTTAGTGATGGTGAATCCCTTTTTCCCTTTTCCTATTACTGCATTATTCTGGTTTCTCTCTAGAGGGCAATCTTCTACCATGTATTAAGTTAGAACCCTTTTTGCTTTATCCTATTTATTTGAAGGGTTTTGTGTGTCTCTTTTGTCTAGGTATACCTGTAAATTATCAGGATGTAGCATCTATTGATCCAGAGTATGCAAAGAACTTGCAGTGGATTTTAGATAATGATATCAGTGATCTGGGTTTAGAGCTGACCTTCTCTGTTGAGACTGATGTATTTGGAGCAATGGAAGAAGTGCCATTGAAGCCAGGTGGTGCAAGTATACTTGTTACACAGGAAAACAAGGTGAGTATACAGGTTTATTCAGAAGTTGATAGTATAAGAAAACTTGTTGGACTGACTTTTTGAATAACTGGAAGCATAAATAGTATACCCTTTTTGAAGGAAGTATGCAAAATTAAAAGACACTTTTCCCCCTTTTTTTTCTAGCTTAGCATGTTATAGAAATAGTACTATTTAAAAATGTCTATAAGTGTTCAGGTTTGAGGTTCTTCTTTCTGATAGAACTTTTGGAAGGAAAATGGGATCAACTTTAAATGCAGGGTTTATTTTAAAAGTTACAAATATTCTTAAAGTTAAGTCATGGACATATATACCAGGAAGAAAAATCAGTAGCAAATGGTAAAAGTAAAATTGTAGGTAGTGTTGGAAAGCGTGCTGCCTGCTAGGGCAGTCTGTGGCACTGGATTGCTCTACAGTAACATACGGATAATTGGCACAGTAAAAGGCTGCAGGAAGCTTTTCCAGCCATTTGCAAGCCACTTGGTGTGTATGGAAGTAATCTACCTTTTTAATTTACTTTAATAGTAACAGCTTGGAAAGTCCCTGAGTTCTGTGCAGCATTAGTTCAAAAATGAATATGGAAAAATGCAGCCAGATTTTGAAAACCATCTAGAAATTTACACATCAGTTTGAATTCTGCAGTTACCGACTAGATAGTTTTGAGTAACTGTAGGAGTGTCGTGGGTAGACCTGCAATTTTTTGTATCATTGACTCTTTTGATCCTTATGTCTCTTTGTGTTTTGATTTTCATTTGTACTGAGCTAGCCTGACTTGCTTTGTGTACATAGTATTAATTCAGCACTACCTGTCGGGTAGACAGCTGCTCTATTGGTAAATGGCCACTTGGTGTCAGCATTTGTTCAAACAAAATTGTAGTTCGTGTTGGAGCAATTGGCACTAGATTCTTGTATGATTAATCCTCATTTTCATTAAGGAAGAGTGTCATTCCAATAACAGGAATACATATTATTAGCCTGATTCTGCACTGTTTCCTGCAATATAGTCATTCATGAAAGAATACAGATGGTAAAACAAGTCTTAATTGTGAAGGCAGTGGATGATTAATTTCTTTATTACCTGTCAGAGAAAGCAAGGATGTTGATTCTTGTTTCTGGGCAGTCTTAGCTTCTCAATATATAAAATAGATGTACTTGACATAAATTGTGGTTTCATAACTATTTAAAAACTGTTATCAGTTAGCATGAAATTAGAAGTTTGCCCATACAAGGATACCCTCAGCTATCAGTAGCTTACATTGCTCTGTTAACTTCTGACTGGAGGCACAGACTAAAAAGGGTGATTGAACATGTGTAGAACAGATGCATCCATTCTAGCTCATCAGCCTTCCTCAGCTGTGGCAGGAGGGGACAGGAGTTTGTGTAGCTTTTATTTGAAAGGTGGTAGGGAGCAGATGACTGTTGTGGTAGTTTTGAAACTGTTAATTGATTTTTTTTTTTTTTTTTAATTTAAAGCTGCAAAATGTGAAGTCAACAAACACTTGTAAGATGGCACTGTCTCTTGTTCACTGATTTTTTTTTTTTTTTGACAGTGGCGAACCAAGTTGTTGAAAATTGTAGATTGGTGTTTTAGTGGTGTTTGAGGATTTTTCCCAACTTCTTTAATGTGATGTGGCTTTGCAGTATGTTTTAGCTTAGCAGTTCTAACAGGTTAAACAGGAAAGTGTCTACTTTACTTTATAAAACATCTTTTTTTCCTGCAAGAGGTATTTCTCTTTTTCTGCCTTTACCTCAGGAATAAAAGATTGCTATTTAAAACTCATTGTATTTGCTATACCTCTGGGAGAAGAAAATTCAGCTTCTAAAGGAATTTGCTGTGTATGCACACTAGCAGATTACCTGTTTAAAGGCTAACATTTTTTTTTAAATGAAATAGAGTGAATCTTTATTCCTTAAAAAAAACCCACTGCCAAACCAACAAACCTGCATGACCTCCCCATGCCAAAACCAAAACATTCCTGCTCCCAAATTGCCCAAACAATTCATCTCCATCTTATTGAAAACCAAAATGAAAGAGAGTAAATGCCTCATTGAGGAAGTAGTAATAGCTGTTTGTAAAAAGTTGTTTTCTTTGAACAAGGAATTTTTTTTTTTACATCAACTGGGTAATAGGTTGTCCTGGTTTCGGCTGGGATAGAGATTAATTTGCTTCCTGGTAGCTGGCATAGTGCTGTGTTTTGGATCTAGTATGAGAATAGAGTTGATAACACACTGATGTTTTAGTTGTTGCTAAGTACTGCTCACACTAGTCAAGGACTTTTTCAGCTTCCCATGCTCTGCCAGGTGCACAAGAAAGTGGGAGGGGGCACAGCCAGAATAGTTGATCCAAACTGCCCAAAGGGTATTCCATACCATGTGACGTCATGCTCAGTATATAAACTGGGGGGAGTTGGCCAGGGGGCAGCGATTGCGGCTCAGGGACTGGCTGGGTGTCAGTCAGTGGGTGGTGAGCAGTTGCATTGTGCATCACTTGTTTTGTATGTTCTTTTATCATTATTATTATTTTCTCTTCCTTTGCTGTCCTATTAAACTGTCTTTATCTCAACCCCTGGGTTTTTTTTTTTTTTTTTTTACCCTGATTCTCTCCCCTATCCCACTGGGGCAGGGGGAGGGTGAGCAAGCAGCTGTGTGGTGCTTAGTTGCCACCTGGGGTTAAACTGCAACATAGGTGAATGGTTGTGGGACCATACGATGCAAATGGTCCAGTCTTGCAATTGGAGTGTCCATGTAGCTCCAACTGAAGTATGGGTTATAGTAGTGGTTCAACTGCCTTCTGTCATGGTAATGGGGTGTCCTGGTTTCGGCTGGGATGGAGTTAATTTTCTTCCTAGTAGCAGGCATAGTGCTGTGTTTTGGATTTAGTAGGAAAAGAATGTTGATAACACGCTGACATTTTTAGTTGTTGCTAAGTACTGCTTATGCTAGTCAAGGACTTTTCAGCTTCCCATGCTCTGCCAGGTGCACAAGAAACTGGGAGGGGGCACAGCCAGAATTGTTGATCCAAACTGACCAAAGGGCTATTCTATACCATATGACGTCATGCTCAGTATATAAACTGGAGGGGGTTGGCCGGGGAGCGGCGATCGCTGCTCGGGAACTGGCTGGGTATTGGTTGGCAGGTAGTGAGCAGTTGCATTGTGCATCACTTGCTTCGTATATTATTATTATTATTATTATTATTATTATTATTATTATTATTATAATAATATTGTTATCATTACTATATTGTTATTATTATCATTACTATATTGTTATTATTATCATTACTATTTTACTTTATTTCAATTATTAAACTGTTCTTATCTCAACCCGGGAGTGTTTGTCACTCTTACTCCTCCGATTCTCTCCCCCATCCCATCGGGGTAGGGGGAGTGAGCGAGCGGCTGCGTGGTGCTTAGTTGCTGGCTGGGGCTAAACCATGACATGGGGAGACTTCAAAGGGAAAAATCAGGCTTTTTCCAGTGTCCGTGCTATGCATTTCTCTGTTCTTTCCTGTGTATATTTTTTCAGCTTTCTACTTAACTTTCTAGGGAAAAATAAAACTAGCTCTAGACAAAAGTTTGACCATATGCTATTTTAAAAAATGGTGCAAATCTTCACAATCCTGTGGCTTTCTCTGTCCTCCCAGGACATGTCTGTCTGTGAGCTGGCTGTGCTATTTGGCGGTAAAAAATTACGGGTTTTTTCAGTCAGCTTTGGAATGGGGCTGCTCTCTGAATCTGAATGTCATAATGAACATTGATCCTCATCTCACAGTGTATGGGGTTGTGAAATCGGGGAAGCATGATCTCTGCTTGATTTACCTCAAAGGAAAATACAGAACAACCCCTCACCCAAACCAGACTTTGGCATCATATTTGTAATGCACGTCTCACATGTGTTCAATCAAATCTCCCCGCTTAAAAGAAGGCTAGATTGTCCCTTTTATGCACTATGTAGGAATGCATATGTGGATCTGAAATTATGTAGATATTTCTGTTTTGTAATGTGCTCCTAAGGCTTCTAGGAGAGAATAAAATGTAAACGAAATGAACAGAGGGAAAAACAAATTGACCATTTTTTTTTTACTGGCATATATTATGTAAATTGCGTGCTACAGGTCTTTCAGCATGTGCCAGTGCTGATAGTCAGGATGCTTGGCTGTTCCACACTATTAACAAAATTTCCTGTTACACCTAAAGCACAGCAACTGTTTTCTCTCATAATGAAAGTGTTCAATGTAAATGTTTTTGTAATGCAGAAAATAAGTGTTTGTCATTTTTTTCTAATGGATTTTCTTTAAAAATAAGATTGTGAATTTTTTTTTTTTGCTAAGTTTCTGATTTCTTCTAGAGTTTTTAAGATGTATTCACAGAGGCTGACTTCTGTCTAGGGCAGTTAATCTCCTTTGGCTACCCCTTTAATTCCTTAGAGAAGGGAGGTGTCTTCAGTTCCACTGACAGTAGAAGCAACCTAGGGTGGTTAGACTAAAACTGGGTTTTTGGGAACAACTCTGCGGTTGAAGATATGATTAGGTAATGTTTTCTTCAGAGCACTTCACAAATTAATTGTCTTCTTGCTCTAATGAAATGGTGGTAATGTATTTCAAAATGTCTTCCACCTGCGAAGCAAATGACAACTTCTCGATACTTCTGTGAATGTAAGGAATAGCGTTTGAAAAATATTCTTCTGTTTTGAGATGTTTCATACTTCATTCTCTTTTTCAGAAAGGGAGGAAAGAAGGAATGCTTGGTTGTTCTTGTTCAGGTTCAGAACCTAAAAAGTTTAGGTTAATGCTTTTTTTTAAAATTCAAGGTAGCATTTTTGTAGGATTATTGTCTTGAAGGTGATAGGTGAGATGGTTTAATTGGGAGGTATGTTTCATGATTTCATTATTAAAAACCACAATTAGGAAGTCGAAGCATTACTTTGAAACAGAGTACCTTAAATAATCTAGGAATAAATTTTATTCTCAAGTAGAAATCTCTTTTCTTGAGTAAAGAAACTTTTAGACTTGTGTAGTTTTGTTGGTGTGGATGAGATGTGTATACAGCTTTAATGTAGGCACTTTTGCCTGTCTCATTCTGAAAACCTTCCTCCATTAACTGACTCCTAGGCTTTTGTGTTTTCAACAAAAGCAAAGTTCCGGTAGCTTCCTTTTCTAATTGGCATCTTTTAAAGGGGAGCCCCCAAATCTCTAAAGCATGCAAACTATGGTATTGTTTATTCACATGGTTCTGGTATACATGCTTTTCTGTCTTTTTTTCCTTTTTAAAAACTGAGGAGACTTTCAAGACTTTCTTAAAAAGATTGAAATTGTTATTAAGACAACAAAGCTTGCAGGGATAAGATGTATTCTCTTAGACTTCCAGAGATAGGGGGAAAGCAAGAAAGCTTTTTGGCTCACAGATATTCCTTCAGAAGTTTATGCTTTTTCGTGAGTTATGCCAGTTTGCTTAATAGAATATTTTTCTTTACAAACATTGCCTTGTTTATGTCAGATGATCACAATGGTGGTTGCATTGGATGTGGGCATGACAAACTAAGTTTTATTCACTTCCTTTACCTTAGTCCAAGTCCCTGGTTTTTTTGCCCAGTTTGTGTTAAGATTTAAATGTTTCTATTTGGGAATTATCTTTGGAAGGAAGGAAAGGGAAGAGGGGCTCTGAACTCTGAGGGGCCTTCTGAATTATTTTGGGTTGTTTCCATGTGTGAAAAGTGCATAGGGACTCTTACCATCTTCCAGTAGATGAAATTTGTAATGTGTTGAGGACTGCATTTATGTGTGTATGAGTTTGTATGAGCACTATATATTTTTGCTATTGTATGTCTTGATGTCATTTTTGATGTTGCAGGCTGAGTATGTCCAGCTTGTCACAGAGCTTAGAATGACAAGAGCCATTCAGCCTCAGATAAATGCCTTTTTACAAGGCTTCCATATGTTCATTCCACCATCTTTGATCCAGCTTTTTGATGAATATGAACTGGTAAGCAGAAATTCCTATACTTTTTTAAATACTTTGTTCAGCATACTTTATCAGTAGTGTAATGATATAGAAGTAAAGTTCAGTACCCACAGCATAAGCATTTTGTATCTTTCACTTTGGTTTTGCTTCCTGGACATCTATCAGTGAGGATATCAATATGTGTATTCCTGCTTACCCTAATTACTTAGAATGATCATCTTCCTGGAATGTGATAGCTTCAAGTGCCAGTGATAAATGCCTTAAATTGTAATTTCAAAATGGAATCAGGGTGTTGTGGCCTTTAAGCCTTTTCATATTTTCTTTCAGGAGGACAGAAGTTCTTTAAAAGTAAGGAGATGCTGTCTGTTACTTTTTCTGAGTCACAGAATCAAATTCCAATAAGTTTTTGTGGTGGTTTGATCTTCTGTAACCAACACATCTCAAGTTTTGTCTCAAGTCATGCCAAAACTCAGAGCTTTTTTTCTTTTAGCTTCTTCGGCAATAATTCCTATCTCTTGATACCGTGTGCTTAAATTAAACAGATCATATGAAGTTACCTGAATTCAAGAATCTTCTTGTACTAAAAATCATAGGTTGCATAAGGTTGCCACTAAACAGAAGCAGCACTGTAATTTTTATACTTGTTAAAGCATTACTTTTCAAGTGTTTATGCTATTTTAAAATTAATGATTAGTTAGGAGGACTAATCATGATCTGTGTGCTTCTTCTGAAGGAGCTTTTGTTGTCTGGTATGCCAGAAATTGATGTGAATGATTGGTTAAAAAATACGGAGTACACCAGTGGCTATGAGAGAGGAGACCAAGTTATTCAGGTAAAATAATTTTTTTTAATAATGATGACTATTGCATTTTAATCCAAAAAAAGGTGGTGCTGTTGTAATTTTCTCTGTGTGTTTATGGAAGCTTATTTTGGCCGAAATTTGTGCAAGTTTTTTATACTATATTCCTATATTAAGTGACTTTTGCAGCATCTGTGGTATGAATTTCATATGAAAACTTCCATCATTTAAGTAACAAACACACAAATATTCCATTTATTGTTTTACCATTATCTTTTCAAGTACTACGAGTATTTAATGGAAAATACAAACTAACTTATTTTTCATTTAGTGGTTCTGGGACGTTGTGGAAGAACTAACTCAGGAAGAGAGAGTATTACTATTACAGTTTGTTACTGGCAGGTGAGAAACTTTCCTCTAATGACAAAAATATTGCCTGGATACTCTGAAATAAGTCAAGAGACTTCAGATTACCATACAAGATCACTTAACTAGGAACTGTTTTGCAAACTTAGGTGTTCTATATGTTGATCAAAGTAGACAAAGTGTGTGTTAATACTTTTGCTGCCTGTATTGCCAGCAAAATGATTGATTACTTATTTATTATACTTGACTACTTTGCAAGAGGCCTTTGTTGCTGTCCCAGGCAATATTTAACAAGGCAGTAGTGAATTTAACTGCACTTTATATTCTTCTTCCTGTTGCCTATTTATGTAGCTCTTGGCTTCTCCAGTAATCAATATAGGCTTTAATATATGAGATAACTAGGTATCACTTCAGTCAGTGTAAACAACATCCTTCTCCTAAAGCTGAGGTGAATTTAGCATTAGTGCAGCGTAAAGATGTAACCTTATGCAAGACGATGTTTGCTTTATATAGGATTTCTGTCCTAAATTCTAATTGTTCTTCAGGGAAAGCCACTTTTATTTCCTTTTATGGTTTGGGGGCAGTGGGGGAAGGTTTTGAGCAATAAATGCCCCTGTGAGGTGGGTGAATTGCTGAGTTTGTATATACAGAGATTTTGCAAAGCGGATCCATAGACATACATGTGGCACCTGCGTTGTGTAATCCATGTCTTTTTCTGGTGGTGGGCAGAGATTGCACCATCTTCTTAATTTGATGTTCCCTTCATATTCTAGGATTAGTAGAGTTAGTTGACCTTTTGTTTATAAGTCTTGTGGTTAAGCAATGGTAAAGTACAAATTAAGATCATCAAATCTTGTCTCTTATACCAAGGAATTTCACAGTAATGGATGTATCGCCAAATGGCATGGTCTTCAAATTCTATTAGTTTCACCTGACTTATTATGAATTTCATTGTTTTTAGGGATCACAGACAATTTAGGAAGCTAGTTCTGTGCACATGGATCTTTTCTTCTTGTCCTCTGCAGAAATGATTCCTGCAGTTCTAACTGCACATCTGTTACACACCAGCTGCTGGTCTTTCATTTTTAGTGGACTAGTCCATTTCTAAATCTAGATGGCAAATAAGGACCTTCAAGATGTAAGGTCATGTTTCAAATGCTTCTGAAAACATTCCAAATGATACTGAAGTGGCATTCACTATTTTTATGGCATTTGGATTAATCTACTGGATTCTAAGGGATGCTTTCTAGCAAGTAAACAATTATGTTGTCTGATAAATACGTGCTTCAGCACCATTAATTTTGGTCACAAATCACATAGTGACTTGTTCTTACCCATTTCTTGTTAGTAGCAAAGAAATTTTTGGTGTGTCTCTTAAGAACTCTGGGCTGGAATTGAAAAACAAATTGCTTAGTCTTTTTTCTGTATCAGCTAGTAGGAACACATTGTGTTTTTTATTCAGTGATTGAAGTATAATAGGTATATTTTTCCATAAAAATTTAACTTTTGAAAGTTACCTCTAATAGTAGTATGCAGCTGGCACTTTTGCACATGAATCCCCAGACAGTCCTAGTTTCTGGGCGTGGAAGATTTAGATGCTGAGTTGTCTGTGAGCTAAAACACAAGTTAGTCTAGTACAGGCCAGTATCTTAAGTAAAATTGTACACTAAAAGTATACCTGATAGCAAACTATGATGTTTTGCTGGCGTCACATTTCCTTACTGAAGAATTTGTTTCTGTATGTACTGGTTGGCAGGCTGTATTAAAAATTTTCATTGTTTTTTCCATTTCCCTTTAATGTCTTCTGCATATTTACTTACTTGATTTTTTTATTTTTGATGTGTGTGTGAAGTGGTACTATTCTTTCTTTCCACTCAAAGACTATGACATTAATTTAGTGAATTAAATAAAACAATTATAGTTATGATTGTCTTCAGTGTTTCTCTGACATTTCTAAATATTTCTTAAACTTTGCCTTTTGTCTTCTTCCCCCATTCTTACACCTTTTTCTCTTCAATGTAATGGAAGTCTTGCTTTGGTAGTTTCAGTGGAGATAGCATTGTATTCATCATTAATACCAATCTTGAGACGTCTTTTAACAGTAAAGTAATTGTCGTGAGCAGTGTTTGAATAGCAGATTCTGTGTGTTTGGAGGTCTTAGCACACTCAAGAAAAAGCCTAAATATTCTTGTGCCTCATGTTGGGGATCTGAAAGCTTGCTTATGCACCATCTACTTTTTCTTCTGCTGACAGCTGCTTAAGATGGTATTGCCAATGCCACATGCTTTTACTTCCCCTGCCCTGATCTGTTTGGTGTTTGTAATAGTATTTGGCTAAATTATTGTTAATTATCCATTGGCAACTTTTGATCAGATTTTTAGTTAACAGTTGGAGGAAAGTGTTGGCAGCTTATCATGATGAATTCTGCTTTATTGGTATTCTGCAGGTATCAGGATTGCTGTTTAACTTAGGGGACTGTAGTTTCTGCTGAGTAATAAGCTGTATGTGACTTTAAATTCAGCATATTTGATAAATGTGATATATATATGACTACTTTTAAAAGTAAAACAAAACGTGAGGGAACTGTCTTAAAGTATCTCTTCTATACTGTTTTCATTTCAAGCAAATTTATGCAAAATCTGTAAGTGGAAAAATAGTGAGAAAAGTTAGCATTCAGATTAAACAACATTTTAATAGTCTTGAAGTTTCCAAAGCTATGAAATTCTATTGTTGCTCTTGCTGAAGGCTATTTGCACATGCAGTAAGAGAGGTAAGATCTTGTGATCTTATTTGCACGTATTTGGAAGGCTTTCTTTACTATATTGGCTGTGTTTTGCTTGGAAAGAAAACTCATTCTTAGAGGCGTAAGTTGGCAGCCATCTGTTACTTTTAAATGTTCAAAGCCCTGATCACACTATACAATTTTGACCTGTTGTATGAAAAACATTTTAATAAGTTAAACTGTAAAAACTTTCAGCTAATAGTGGGCTGAATGAGAAATTTTCAACAGTTAGGTCTGGTTTATTGCTAATTTTGAATGTGGAATTCTCTTGCTTCATTGGAGGAAAAAAAAGTCACTGCAGGGGAGGCAGCACTGTATTAGAACTGTGAGCCAAAACCATGGTATAAAAGAGTACTGCTGTAAAATCTTTACAACTGTTCTGAACTGTGGCTGTGAGCACAATTCCATTTGTATGTCAGAAATAGTGTGCTGCAAATAATCAGCACTACCCTATGTAGTGGTTGCCTTGTGTACCAGTGCTAGAACTATATGCCCACCATTTCTGTCATTAAGCTAGGTGATACAGATTTATGCGTTGGATACTGTAGCTAGCGCTTAAAAGTAAAGTATGTTTAAAAAGTATTATTGAGAGCTCTGTCCTAGCTCCTTAACATTTGGCAGTAGCAACCCTTACTCTTTTGCATTTCTGCCAAGAAGTTTTACTGTGAGTGGAAACATTACTGCATTCTTTTCCATTCTTGCACCTGGTTTTTACAGTCACTTTGATTTTGTGAATATGGGAGCATTTTTTTAATGTAAGTACCTGTAATCCAAAATTCTAACAGCTGTTATGTATTTTATGAAAAATTTGTTTTATCACATTGTTTCTTTGCTAGCTATAAAATCGCAGAATAGCTGAGGTTGGAAGGGACTTCTGGAGATTGTCTAGTCCAACCCCGTGCTCTGAGCAGGGTCAGCTAGAGCTGGACACTCAAGGTCTTGTCCAGTCAGGTTTTGACTGTCTCCAGGGGTGCTGACCCCTCATCTTCTCTGGGCAACTTGTTCCAGTGTTTGACCACCTCACAGTAAAAAGGTTTTTCTCATGTTTAAATGGAATTTCCTGGATTTCAATTTGTGCCCATTGCCTCCTGTCACTTGGGCACCACTGGGTGCTCCATCTTTAGACTTGTGCTCCATCTTATTTATTCCTCCCTTCAGGTAATTATATACATTAATCAAATTCCCCTGAGCCCTCTCTTCTCCAGGCTAACATTTCCAGTTCACTCTCCTCCTGCGTTGGGTGCTCGAATACCTTACCATCTTTGTGGCCCTTTGCTCAACTTGCTGCAGTGTGTCCCTGTCCCTCCTGTAGTGGGGAGCTTGGAGGTGGACTCCAGATGTTTCTCACCGAGTACAGGAAAAGGATCACCTCCCTTGACCTGGTGGTGACATTCTTCGTGATGCAGCCCAAGAGGCTGCTGGCCGCCTTTGATGCAAGGATGCATTGCTGGCTCACATTCAACTACTTTAGTCCTTATCCTTTCATTATGGTTTTTCGATTTGGGGGGGGGGGTGTGTGTGAGGGCTGCACTAACAACGTTACCTTGTAATGCATACAATTTAAGTTGATGTTACAAAAATATCTGAATCTTATTCTATTTGTCTCTGTTAGTTTAAAATTATAGGGAAGGACTCTGAAGACCCGGGGCTATTGTCCATTTACACCTTGAGTAATCTTTGAATAATATATTGGTAAAAGGAAAGTGTTCCTGAAGATGCTAGTGATTTTTTTTAGTCTTCTGGTTTTGCCATAGGTTGTCACTGGGTATACACTGATGTAATGGTTTTATTAGTTACTTGAAGTAGTTGGTCTGAAGTAGTAAATGAAGAGACATGTCAAGAACACTTTGTTCAGTTGTTTCATGGATAATAATTGGAGAATAAACTATTTTATGATACAGTGTTTCTTAAACTGTAAATATAAATAACCATAGATGTTTGCCTAAACTGAGATAATGTTCTGTTACAAAAACTGGTTGTAGAAATGAGTCCTCTTTGCAAACAGAATTGTCTTTAAGTATCATTCAAACAATTTGATGCCTAATGTAAATGGACAAATGCATTACTCATATTGTAATTAAAAGCGTTTAGACAATGAAAACTTTTATCAGGGTTCCCCCTTTCTTACCCATATCAAAGTATTAGTTACTGTCTAGTTACTAGCAGTAGGAGATGGTTGCAGTGTAGAGATTATATTTTTTGGCTTACGACACTCTTGTAATGATCCAACTTCTGTGAATTTTCTCAGTTCCAGGGTGCCTCATGGTGGCTTTGCCCATATAATGGGTGGCAGTGGATTGCAAAATTTTACAATTGCTGCTGTGCCATATACTGCAAATCTTTTGCCAACATCAAGCACATGGTATGTTAAATAGTCTTATTGAAATATCTTAAAACCAGGGCTTTTTCATGTCAGTTGCAGCCAAAAGTACCGTTCTTTTGACTATTTTCATTAAAAGGCCAAAAAAAATTTCAGACAGTTTGTGAAGTATTCACTATCCAACATAAAAGTGGTGGGTTTTAACGCAGGGGATGTTACATTATGCTTGCTCATTGTTTACTACTTTATTTTGCTTTAGTAAAGGCAGTGGGATTAATAAGGGAATATTAAAGTTAAATTATTGTATTACAATTTACTGAAGTGAAAAACCCCTCTATTTCCTGCAATATATTTGAATGCTCAGTGGTGCTGTAATGCAGCACAAGTTTTTTTTTCTTCCATAAATGTGACATCATCAGGGTTTTCATTCAGAAAACTTTACTGTTGGGTTTCTTGCTGAATTGTGATGTGGCTTTATTTTTCTTTTCTTTCCAGTATCAACATGCTCAAGTTACCTGAATACCCAAGTAAAGAAATCCTTAAGGACAGGCTTCTTGTGGCATTGCACTGTGGAAGCTATGGTTACACAATGGCATAATGAAGTACAGAAAACTCATCTGACTACTGATGTTCAGAGTGGCAGAAGTAATTTTGGAAACTGTCAATAGAAAAGCAGCTTAGATGCTGCAGCCCGTTGGCAGGGCTGGGCTTCAGAATTCATACAGGATCATCATTTCCTCCATTATGTGTTGTCAAAGTAACCAATACTGTCACAACAAACTTCTCAGTATTTTCATTTTTTTAAATGACAGATCTGTGTGGAAATCAGTTTACATGCTTTTCATTATTACTTCAGTCTAAATCATAAAGTTTGTCAGAATCTTTCCACACTTTTGATTTTCAACTATATGGTTGAATGACATCTGCGTTTTAGTTTGCTTTGCCCTCAGATTGCATACTGCTAATGGACAGACTTGTACTTTATGCCTTGTTGCATGTGAAAGTGCCATTTATTTTTGCGGAGAACGCTATAGAAAGTTCAATTTGGATATTGTACAGTAAGACAGATCTGATGTATTTTCCATTTCTTTGCATAGTAACAGAAATAAAATTTTATAACTTTTTAGTATTTTAATGTATATAGTATGTAAAGATTAGACTGTTATCACTGGAAAAAATAACAGATGAAGTTAATATCTAATTTATATTCGAATTTACAATATATTCTACAAAATATTTAAAGTATTTGTGACTTTATAGTCAACTTGCAGTTTAGAATTTGTAAATATTATTTAAGATCAATATCCATTTGTTTGAATGCCTTTACTTTTTCCTTGACATAATTGTATGTTCAAAAAGTATTATTAAATTTTAATATTTTTACCAGAATCTGAATGTGACAAGTTTTTTTGTCTTTGTGGGTGTTTTATTCTTTTTTCCCCCCAGGATTTTATTCATCTTACTATATTACAATTTAAATTAATTGTCATGGAAGTAGCATTTGAGAAGGCATTGTCAGAGTGTATGGATGGACATAAGCAATGCACAAGGAAGGAACTTGAGCTTATTGAGGTTAACTGGCAAGACTAGAATGAATCTCATGTCAAAATGTATATAAAATTAGAATGTATTACTCAATATATAAAAATACACAGCAATGGCTCATCATCATGTGTTTTTGATGGTAAGTAGCTGCACATGTTGGGGTAGATGATGCATAACTGCTTTTTAGGGACGTTGTTTTGGTTCAGGCTGGGAGTGGTGGTTTGGTTGGGTTTTTTTTCTTTACGTTAATCTGGTCATCCCTGCCTGTCATGCTTTTGCTTCAGAGAATGCAAACTGGATTCTCTCCAGGTGAAAATAAACAGAAAAACATGATCCAAAAATGTACCAAATGCAGACATAATTAAGTGTTCATCCATTAGCAAGACCTAACTGATCTGAAGAGGTGATCTGAAGAGTTAGTAAATGAGTTCAGGCATAGCGAACCCCCCAAACACGTAAATTTTAAGGTTCAGCACAAACTGTTTGCTACTAATCCAGTCATTTCCTACACTAAGTGCTAATACATGTGTAGCCTGAGTTTACCGGCTGATCTGTCTAGGCTGCTTACTTGGTGCTGTTTCTTGAGATTTTATTTATTTTAGTCTGAAGTCTGGGGGTGTGAGAGAGAAATATGTGGACCATCTGATTCAGTGGTGCCATGGTAATTTTACGTTGGGCTGAGCTTTATACATAGACTTAGTAGCTTTATTTCCCTTCCAGTTCTGTTTGTGCACATGTATGCATAAATGTTGGTTTAAATTCTTACGCATTGTTTGTGACTGCAGCTTGTAGGAGAATACTGCTTTTAGTTAGCAGGAAGAGCAGACTCTTCCAGCAGGGCAATCCGGTGAAAGCTGGTTAAACTCTATTGCTTCAGTCACTGGAGAGATGCTGTTCTTCTCTGGCATGCCCTAGGAAGCTTAGACTATTTAGATAGGTTAGATGTTTGAGGCTGTGGGGATTTTAGCATTAAATCCCAGTTGCCTTGGATCCTTCAGTTAGCAAAAATACTCTGCTTTTCTGCACAGTTGGGCACTGCTTGGTTCCCTGGCTATGTAGCTTATTTCTTTGTGTGCCTCTGCAAGGTAGATGGATTGCAGGACAGTGTTTTGAGCAATACAAGGCATTTGTCAGGAATTATGTATTCCTGTTTTCTTTAAACTGGGATTTTATCCTTATGTGAGGGTTTTACTGTAAATACTGTTGTTCATTAACTACTATGCAATCTGTTTTTTTTTTTTTTCTTTTTTCATTTCACATGTTCTGTTTCACAGTAATAACAGCTGTTTGCAGGAAACTGAAACCTTGCGTACTCCTGCGTAGTGTCCAAAACATGTCATACCATAACACTGAGTGAAGGGGAAAAAAGAATCAGATTCTTTTTCTTTTTTTTGCACTTACACTTTTGTATTATACTGTAGGTGACATAGGCATCAACAAGCTGAATTTGGTCTCAAAAGTATTTCTAAAATGCTCTGCAACTGGTTTTGAAATGTAATGGAGTGCAGAATTTTAATGTTCTCAACAGTTCCCTATGACAGATCTCCCTGTTACAGCCTCACAAATGGTTCAGAAAAAAATTGCTCCTTCCTCCCCCATCCTGATGTTAGTCATGTCCCGTATGAAGTATCTTGTGGTATTTCTTGTAATATTTGTACCAAATACTCCCTTGGTAGGTCACAATGAAATGTTGTTAAAATACTCTTGTAATAAAAAAGCATGATGAAAATGTGTAGAAAATGGGAATAGAGCTCTCGATACTGGACTCTTGGCATAACAGCAACCTTGTTATTGCTTGTTTTGAACAGGTTTTTTTCCTGCTGAAATGCTAAATGGTACTGTCTGCTGCAGTTGACCATGTGAAGGTAGCAGGATTTAATTATTGCATTGAAAGACTGTTTTTAGGGACACCTGTGCCCTATTACCAATGGGGTATGAAAAGCCTGTTGAGAAACTATAACTTAATATAGCTTATAGTTTAGAATGATTAATTGGTTTATATTTGTTCTCTCCCACTGTGAGTGTTTTATCTCGGAAAGAACAGAACAGATGTCTTGTCAGATCATAGATCATGAGTGCTCATTAACTTTTATTATCTTTATGAAATGTTAGATAGCAAAGCCTAGTTTTTGATGCTTGAAAATGTGTTGTGCATCTAATGTTGCAAAACCATTAAAACCATAAACTGTGAAATGTAGCTTAATGACTTCTACTGTATGTTCCACAGTCAATAAGATTGAAAATGGAATGAGAGGGAGAAGGTGGTTGGCCTGAATTTTTCAGAGACTTGGAGACTTCCACATGTACAGTAGAACAGTATTAGGACCACCTATGCTTTGGAAGTGTGTGAATGCTCTGTTTAAGAGTATAAACTCAAAACTGTAGTTTTAGTTTAGCTGGACTGTTCTTTGAAGACTAATTAGCTGATTCAGCTCTGCAAGTACAGCTCAGTAGTGCCTCAGAAAAGCCTTGCTCTTCCTTTCCAGACCTGAGCGGGAGTGGACATCTCTTCAGTGGTGTCCAACCTGGATGTACAGTGCATAAAGCATGGAAGGGGGAAGAAGATTGCTTTTCTAAACCTTTTGAATAAATAAATAAAAAACCTTATTTGTCCCTCACAATATGCAGGCAAGTAATACTCTGTACGTGTTCCTCTAAGTCTTAATGTGTAGGTGTTTTTTTTCTAGTAATACTTCTATGGTGTTGCACAGGAATCAGGTGTAGAAATTAAACCAAGTGATCATCGTTCCTTTTGTACACGTAGTGGGTTGATCTTTCACTCTGAAGGAAAGTAGTCTTTGCAGTTCTGCTCCCTGGACACAAGAGGACCTTTGTTCAGGCAGTAGAAGGCTTTTGCTGGCACTGGCTTCCTTCCATTCCTCCCAGTGCCCTCTGCCGGTCAGGCGTCTGTTGCTGAAAAGCAAAATCCAGAGTTCCCTCAATGACCAAGACTTAAATTTTTTAACTGATTGAATCTAAAGAATGCAGCTGCTGAATGCTCCCAACAGGATTATCTATTTTTGTAATAATGCTATTTTTTTCTTTGTGTGTTATTCATGGTATTATTTAAATACAGTTGCTGAGTTCTGGATTCTTGGTTCAGTGAAGACCCTGGGTTTGGTTATGCTTGGCTGTTATCTAGAGTAAACTTGAATTTCTTGCAGTGTACTACTGCTGCTTGTGTGTCAGCAAATCTTGACAAAAGGCAAATTTCTCAATTGATAAATTTTTCATGTTTCTTGTAGAATTTTTTTTTAAAAAAAGCACCAATCATAATCAGAAGTCTTGCTAAGAGCACCCAGTCACCATTTTAAAGACCTTGTAAATAACTGCTTATTATAAAATATTTTCTATTAAAGAAATGTTTCAAGCAATTATGAAAATACTAAAGGATATTGAGAAAGTACTCTAGCATATCCCACTTTCTAATACAACTTTTGAGTTCATAATTAAAAAAGTCCAGTGAATTCACAAAGGAAACACTTCTTCTTTTTTAAGGCACATTTATGAAGAAGGAAGACAGTGAACTAAGGAATGCCTTACCTTAATACCTTGTTCCTGTAGTAACACCACCCCAGTCTCCAGAATGGAGGCAATACTCAAAGGGCTTGTAAACTGTAAAGATAGGGGTGTTTTGCTTCTGTACCTTAGCTTTTGGGGAGTGGGATTCATCTGGGGAGAACAGGCAAAAGAGGAACGGCCTAGCGATGGAGGAAGCAGAGGAGAAAGTTGCAATCAAATACAGTAATGCTGGTAGCTTAAGAAGGAAGGCTTCTTCCATAAGGTCTGATGTCTGCCTAATGCTGGTAGACCAGAATGGAAAGCTGGACTTCTTCAAGGTTTGTTTTCTCTCTTTTCCCCCATCTTGCATACTTACCTTCTTTTATGTGTGTTAAACAAGCTGTTCATGATTGAGGTCGGCCTCAAGTCTCTTGATTAATCAACAGAGATGTGAGGAGAAAAAGAAGACAGGATAGCTTCTAGAAGAAATCTGAGATGGTGTCAATATATAATGCATGGGAACAGCTGTTTGCCTGGGAACCTTTACGCTAGTCAAACCCTACTTCTGATGCAAGATTATTTTCTAGGAGCCGCTCTTTCTACAGAAAGCCTTTCTGGAGTGTGTACTTTAGGAAGCCAAATAGCTGCAGTATTTAACTGGACATATTGCTTTATTGACTGCCATTCTGGTATCCTCTGGTAATCGGTTCCCTTTGCAGAAATCAGAAAACAAAGACGGTACTATCTCTATGGGAATTTTTCTTGCGTGTTAGAAAGAATGCTTGAAGAAAACCATCTGATTAATTAACACACTGATAAATATGAACTGTGGTAAGAGGAAATGGATGACCCTGGCTAAATTCTTACCAGGCAGGCATAATGATCTGTTTTTAGCACCTCTTATCTCCACCACAAGCTTTTGGAATGTGATGCAGATGTTGAAGAGTGGAGAACAAGAAGATGTTTTCCCAAGGCAGCTTTTCAGGTTTTGAAGGCTAGTTTCTTTTTCTTTACAGTTTCCATGCTATATTATATATAATATATAACAATAAATATTTAAATAAGTATAAAACAACAATATGGTTGGACTGGATGATCTTAAAGGTCTTTTCCAACCTAAACGATTCTATGATTCTATGAATATATATTAAATATATACATTACATAAATCCAAAGCATTTCAATTATATATGATATATTAAATATATATATAAAAATATTATTAGTACTACCATAGTAAAATGCTACATACCAGAGTGTTTTAGGCTGTGGAAATTTTGTTTTCCTTTATTAATACTGCTTACTGGATGATTTTTTGTATAGATTAAATAAAGTAGACTTTCTATTTTAGCCTTGTAGTTGGGGATTTAGCATGTATGTTTGTGTTTTTCTTACCTTCATTTTGAAATGGTGGGTTTTCAATTAGGCTGTTGAAATTATGGCAAATCAGTAGTTTGTATATGCCGCTGCTGTTACTAAGAATTTTTAGCAGGTCCGTAGAAGAGTATTTTTCCAGTTAAGAAGTGAAATTGGCCAACTACTAAACTGATGCTAAGAACCAAAGCTTTAAATCAACTAGATTAAACTTCCTCAGGGATTCTTGAGTTGTAAAGATAAGTGCTTTTCAAGTCAGAACATCTGTTTATACCTAGACTTACTATAGATAATCATACAGCTGATAGACTAGAGGCTGTGATATATGTTTTATAGACACACTTGTCAATTCAACTTTTTTTTTTTTTACTCTCTAAGGACAATAACACAGTTAATATACTTCTGTGGGACTAACTATAGCTTAGAGGCAGTAGGAATCAAACCACATAAGGAAACCTAGTATAAGGTTACTGGCTTACTCCTGTTCTTAGTTTCATTTGAAAATAACTCTATACAGTTAGGTAGCTTTAAACATTTCTAGTTATGGGTATAAAGCAGTATTTCTAGTTGCAGTTATAAAAATCTGCATGTAATTCGAACTAATAGAATAAATTAATAAAATTTGAATTAAAATAGCATGGGTTTCCTATGCACCTTTAGTTTCAGTTTAAAAAATGGCATTATTGCATGTCTTTCCATGGCATACAATTTAGCTGGAGCCCATTATTTTTAAAATGCTCACTTGGCATGTTTGAAATGTTACAGATAAGCTCAAAACACCAATGAGAAGGGCTGCAATGGTCCATCAAAATATTTCCTCTGAAACCCGTGTCTTCCATCTGGTCCATCAAAATACTTCCTCTGAAACCCGGGTCTTCCATCCATTTTAGTCTCCTCATGTCGTCGTCTACTGCATAATGCTAAATCTTCTCTCACAACAGAACCTTTCCAATTTCTCACCCAGATATTTCTGGACAATTTTCTCTGAATGTAACATGGACCCATTGATAGGAATAGCAAATAATATCCCTAAATGTGTGTTAACTTTTTTCCATGAGAAATTGTTTAAAAAAAAAAATGCTAATATGATTAGAAACTAATAAATACCAAAAGGTGTAAAATTTCAGCACGAGTGCAAACACTGTGAAGGCATGTGGCCCCAAGCCCGCCGTTTGCAGCTGTATATACTTGCTGCATTAAGTGCTTGTGACATTCTGTGCCAAGAGTTCAACTACTGGGTTTCATACAGTGCTGAGTGATTCATCGGGATTATTAAGATTCTCCTGGGATAGCTTTACCATACTGATTGCCTCTGACAGATCAGTTTGCTTAGATTAAAAAGCAATTGTTACTGTCTAGTCAAATTTACAACCTCTGGTAAAAGGAAGCTGAACCTTAGTGCTGTCCAGTATATAAAAACACCTTGGTCTACAAATTATGTGGATTGGAAAGAAAACTAATACTTGAAGAGTGATACTAGTTTACATGCACACAGGCAAAGATTTCCCAGGTATCTAATACACAGCTTGTCTGTGCTAATAAGTTTATTCTGATGTATTTAGGTGAGTCTATGTATAAAAACATTATTTTAGATTAATTCTTCTTATTGCTGTCTTTGTGGAAATAAGGTGGTGCAGGTATTGATTGGTATTTGGATGCCTGTGGATGTTATGGCAGTATGGCTTTTAGGTGTGTGTCACATAAAGGAAGGGATTGTACTACAGGGAATCTAAATTCCATAATAGATTAGGCCTGGTGAGCAGGCCTGGAGACAACTACTGCTGTTTACCCCTGATTTGTGGCACATATTAGTGATGCTCTAGGTGTAAGATGTAACCAAGAGAAAAGAGAAAATAAGTGGTAGAAGCACACTTCTGAAAGTAAAGAGCATCTTCTGGGAAGAGGTAAGTAGAGTCCTGAGGGTAATGTGGAATAACAGGGGTGTTTTTGGCAACAGATATGTCATTCGGTCGTCGGGTGGGAAAAGTGCCCAGGCCTCCTCGAGGTGTGATCTTTTTCTCTTCCCCACCTGGTCTGAAGGCTGCAGTCTGGTGCCACAGAGACTGGGAACACTGGTCGGGCTCGGCAGGTCTAGAGGACGGTTGGTGGAGATGGTGAATTGTCTCTTTCAAGTTTGATGCTGGCTTAGAATGAGTCTTCCGCTGACTTGTCACTTTGATATTTCCCCCCGTCCCATGACTTAAGGTAGATTTTCTTGGCAGTATTTGCTAAAACAAGTTAAGCTTTTGCTGAAAGGGCACCACTTCAGATTGTATATGAGAAGGGGCTCCCTTCTGTACAGACAAGATGCTCCCCATTAAGCACAGCGGCATGCGTAACTGCTAAAATGTGTGTCTAATTTAAGAAAACTCCAAATGTAAACTCTGTGGGCAGGACATATGGGGGTTAATTATCATATCTGTACTTTTGGTCCTTAGCTCATTGACATTCTTTTTGAAATGCACTTTATTTATGTTGCCTGTTTGTCTTGGAAATAGCCTGTGTGTGCCTGTGTATACTTCAAAAAAAAAAACCAACAAAACCCCACCACCCACAAAAACCCAAACAAACTTCTGAATATTAATATTACCTTCCTTGCCAGCAAAGAGCTGTTCTCCTGACTTCACTTAGAAGTAATTCACACACAAAGGTTGAAAATCTGGTTGGGTGAAATTTAAGTAGATGTCGCTTGCTTTATTTAGGTTTGGGGATCTTGTGGAAGTGTTTTTATTTTAGCGTATTTAGAATCTCCATCTCCAGTCTTGACTGGATTACAGCAATTTAAGAACTGTCTTAGAAAGATGAGACAAGCATACTTAGAGTCTTTGCTATTCATTACAGTTTCCTTCTGTGTATTTGATGATGATTTCCTGTGTTTTCACTAACAGAGTCACCAGAGAAATGGACTGAAATAATGGAAATGTACAAGTGAGTAACTGTGATAACCTTTAATGCAAAGCTATGCTTTCTGTAAGTTGTATTAATACTTTGATTAAAACTGTTCAGGAGACCAGCTGTGTGTTAATTACATCTCATAGCTATGTGTACTTTATTTGTGTGTGTGTGTGTAAAAACCTGAAGAAAATCTTTTCCTTACTGTCTTTCACAGGAAAAAAACCACCTTTGGACATGTCTTGCACTGCTGGACCATAGGCTTTGTTTCTGCTTCTGTGTCTGTCTTGTCTCCAGTACCAAGCTTTTCTGTTACTCCAGTCTTGACTGGTTTGATGTGAGTTCACCAGGGGCTTTTGCTCTGCCGCGTATCTTTGTGCTTAACAGCCAGCAAAGTTCAATGGACAGACGGATTACACAGAGACCGCTCAGGCTCATGTTTGATGTCTACCTCTGCCGCTGACCTCCTTTGTAACCTTAGTAAATCACTTCGTGTCTCTGTACGTAGGCCCATGCTATTATAGTTAGGCTGTAACTTCAGAGGAAAGGAGACACCCTTTGTGTATCTGTGTGATGCCTCACAGAACAGATGAGTTCAGTAGGGACATCTGGAAGTATCCAGATACAGGGTCTGTATTTTTACCCAGGGTTTAATTCTGGTGCCTGTTCCTTGGAGACAGCCCTTGAGTGGGGCTTCATGAGTCTACTTGCTCTTCTTCTGTCTCACCATCCTGCTGAGCTCTTCTGGCAGCTGGAGCAAACCAGAGAACCAGAGTGGATGGCTGTCATAAACATGCTGTTAGGAGACCTCTGTATCTTGAAAATGCTGTGCAGTGCTCGCTGGTCACAAATTTTGAAAATGGTAATAAAATTATACAGAAGGACTCAGGATCAGCCAAACACTCTCCAAGGCTTGCTTCTGCTTCAGTGTCGTCTTCTCCCCTGTCACCTTGACTATATACTTTGTAAAATGTGGGGCAATAGGTTCATTCCTGCGATCTGTCTGGAAAGCAATCGTGTTCAAGAACTAGTGAACTGGTGGGGATACTCTGTAAGAGTGTGACTCAGGTGCTTTAACTTGACCTAGAGGCATCGTCTTCTCCAAAGCCTTCATTGCTTTGTTGCTGAAGGCTTTTACATCCAGAAACTGATGGCCTGAATGGAGAGGTGCATTAGATAAGGGTAGGAAATCCCCATGGTTTAATACTGATTCCTTAACTTTCAGACAACTAAGTTTCTAGTCGTTGCTTTCCAACTTCTGACAAAGCTGGAAAGTTGCTTTTAAGCAGTAGGGGTTATCTTATGGGAAATCTTACTTTCTTCTTGCAGCAGAAATGAAATTTATTTTTGGAGGCTTTGATGTCAGTGTCATGCTCTGCTTGTTTGGGTCTTTTTCTGTATCCATTCAACATCACCTGGCAACTTCTGTACCAAGACTAACTACCTGAGGTTGAATACACAGTCCATCTTGTGTCTATCCTACCTTTTTTCTACATGTATAAGCTCTCACTAGTACAAGCTATACTTAGGAAAGTCTGCATTTTTTTTCTCTGTTATGTAGAGACTTTGACACTAAATCTGTGTCTTCAATATATATTTGCTACAATTAGTGCTTTTTTTTTTTTTTAGTTTGTTGCTTTAAGTCTGTATTTGAAGTGGACAGCACTCAAAAGAAAGGAGGAAAAAAATAAAAAAAGTCAGGGAGCAAGGGTGGGGAGTTTCCAGAAGGGCGGGGGGTTTCCAGAAATATGCCTGTGTCTTCATCCAGGGTGTTACCCTGCAGCTCTACAGAGATGTTGGGTTTTTTTAAAACATACCTTATTTGTCTGTGACTGTGGAATACAAGACCTTTAAATTTCATCCCATCCTCCCCTTCAGACAAATCAAACTTCACAGCATCAGGAATGCTTCTGAGCATGTCTTGATGAAGGCAAGGATAGAAAGCAGTAAACCAGCAAAGAATCTGCAAGGTCTGAAGGTCTTTAATTCTGAAGGTGATATATAGCCAGGTGGTGATATATGCCAAACATCAGCTCCTACCAGCCCTAAAAAAAGGAGTGCCAAATATAAATCTATCTAAAATATTTCCTTTGCTTTTTCTGCCTTAGGATAACTATCTACCCTGATCCTGGACCATAAAGTTGTGCTAGTTCAGTATATCTGAACCTGCTTAAGTAAGGGAACTTAATTATTTGTGATTTTTATGACATTTGTATTTCCCTGGGTGTAATGCAAAGACTGACATCATCAGAAGCAAGAAATCACACACTAAAAATATTTCATAATGAAATATACGAACTATGTGTGTAGGTGGCATAACCTCTCTATCTCTGATTAATTATAGCACATGAAATTCAGATTATGGTCTCAGAGTACCAGATCTCAAAGCATACAGGGCTACTTGCAGAACACCCACTTTTGCTGACACTTGTGTTTTCTTTTTGACTGTGGGAGAGTTGAGATATTGGTGGCACCCAGCTTTACAAGTGAGATCATCTTGCCAGCCATTCCATTAAATATTGTAAGACATTGTTACTTCAGGGCTTTAAGCTGCTTTTTTTTGGCATATAAAGTTACATCAGAAGGTAAACATCTGGTTTTGTTTTGCTGCATTCTTCATGCAAAGAATGTATCAGTATCATCAAGCAATGGGAATGCATTTAAGTGTAATTATCTTGAATTATTTGCTGCTAAGTCTCCCTTGCCAGTGGTAGAATGCTCTGATTTCTATCTTTGCAGGATGCCAGGCTTTAAACCTGTCAAAGGCCAAACTAAATGTTGGCCATCCTGTTCATCAGGTTCGTGTAACTTGATGGGTAAAGGGAAGTCTGTATTTGGAAATCTTTGCTGAATTCTCAAAGGTGCTTGGCTTTTACCTTTTGGGAGAAGGCATCATTTATATCAACAGCTTGTTTAAGAAAATGGTCTCTTGCTTGTAAATTGGTATAAGAAATTGCTGAAAAGGGAGGATCATACAATATTCCTCTAATGAGCAATATTATATGGTAATTAGTCTAGTTCCTCTTTCCTCTAATGAATTTAGTGTTTGTATATTAGCTCTTTTTTAATAGACTGCTGTCTATGGGAGGTGTGGGTTTGACCTTTGAATAACTTGCTTTGTCATTTCTTTCCATTTTTGATTACTGGCCTTTCTTGTTATTGCCAAACTTCTATATTTATGTTCTGAGCAGAGACTTATCTGAATCTACTGAATTCAGGTAACACAAATAAGGACACTTATCTTAAAGGAGTCTTTTACTCTCTTTAGATTCTCTTTCCCCATGTAGAAGAGCACCTTGAAATATGGGTTAACATCTGCCCTACACTACATATTTTACATGTACTCTTGAGGAGTTCTTAAAATCCTCAATTTTAGAGGAGCATGTGGTTCTGCTTATGTTGTCCTAAGACCATATTTCCTCTTTATTGCTGGACCTCGGTTATGGTAGGAAAAGACTCTGATCAGCAGTCTCCAGGGAAAACTGGAGAACTTTACATCTGTTCTAAAACAAACATCAGTGTTTTGGGAAGACATTTCTTCCACTACTTATCAGAGCGGTACCTAGGACAAACTGCAGAAGTTTCCACGGAGATGTGGTGTGCACAGGCTGCTGAATGCTGCAGTACGCACCATCTATTTGCTTTGGAGCTGGGACTGCAAACCCCTCTCAAATGTGTGCAGTAAAACAGCTTAAGTTGAAAGAGGATAAAATTAATGTCGTGAGGGAGTCGCCTGATGGGCAAACAAAGGGACTATAAAAAATGTTGAGGCCCCTTCGGATACATTGAGTGGAACAGGCTCCTTTCATTACTAATCGTTTGCAGAAACTGCAGTACAGCTGCTGCAGTGCTAACCTGAGGCTTGCCAGCTCTTGGATGAGTTCCCCCTTTCTCTCCAGCCCCAGTGGCTGTGGCCGCCCTTCCCTCTTTCTCTGTTGCTTTTCCCTTTCTCTCTCTCTCCCCCCCTCCTCTCTTTTCTCCCTTGTTTTTCTGTTAAGTGGGAGAATGATCCTTCCCTTTGTCACAAAGAAAGCTGGCGGAAAATGAAAAGATCTGCTTTGTGGAAACACGTAAGTTATATTTTTGCTCTGCATCAGATCTTATTTAGTTCCTGCCACCAAAAGTAGCCAGTAGTCTGAGAGACAGTCTTCACCGTAGCCTCCTCAGGTCACTGCTATTAGTTGTTTTATGTGTGTATGAGACTGCTCTACTTGCAAATACATCATGCACGTGCCTATATTAGCCTTGGGAAATGTTTATAGTACATTTTCCTCATGGACAAAACTTTCACAACTATTTCATGTTTTCATGATCAGCTCTAATTACGAGGATAGATACTTTAAAGGTTGGGACATATTAGAAAATGCAGCAATGAAGATCATGGTGATGCCAGAGGTGACTCCGAGATCCTTGTCATAGGAATGAAAATGGGAATATTTAAGGCAGTCAGTCCTTGCTGTGCTTTTGATTGTATTCAGTCATTACATCATGTTTCCCAGCTGAACTTAAAAGTTAATGCTATCCCCACCCCTCCCCAAAACAATGGTTTTATTGAAAGGGTTCTGCCTTTCACTTTGTGAGAAAAGTCTAATTACTATAGAGAGGGAATAAATCTATAGCTACACAGGTGGTTGTCTTTCTTTTTTTTAAAATGTAAATTACATCTGAGTGAAACTGAATCCATCTAACTCATCCAAAGCCTGATAAATTAAGACGATTCCTTCCCTGTACACCACCTGGACTTGGGTTTGCCTGCAAAGCTGATGTGAATTGAGTGGTGGTGCCCAGGCATGTGGCTTTGAATGCTCTTCCTGATGCAAATCCAAATATATTGATATATAATAGCTCTTGGTATTTACTGCTGTGTGACCATGCAGGTGGTATCTCTCATCTAAGCCCCTGACCAGTGCTGTTTGTTGCACTCTGTGAGATGGTAATGGTCAACAGCAGATAAGATTCAAAGTCTGTGGGACAAGTCTATCTAAACGTTACTGAGATTGTGGTATTGTTCTTCTTGAAAAGCAAAGGCTGTAAAATTTGACAATGCTGCGGTAGATTCTGCTGCCTCCTATCCCTATCCACCCTGCAGCTCTATTGCTGGCCATAAAATTAAGTTGTTTTGTTGCCTGTGGTTATTCATTTTAACTGTAGCATAGTAAATTTAATGCAGAGACATTTACTTACTGTAAATTTGTCTCCCATGAAACAAAGGGGCACTAACTTTGTGTGAAGAATATCTGTTTCCATTAAAAATAGTAGAGGCTGCAGGTTAGGACATCTTGTAGAGTAAGCACACTAAGAATCAATAAGTGTTTTATTAATGACTGGAGATTATTTGACTATAATTTTTTTTTTTTAAAAAATCCAATTGCTATAAAAAGGTAAATAAAAAAGTTAACCATCTGTTGCCCCACTTTCATTTAAAACCTTGTATTTAATTTCTTCTTTCTAGGTAACCAATTTTTGCTATTTTGCTCTAATGTTGGGGCTTGGAAGAAGGTGGCTTTAATTTATAACTTCTTTTTATTCAAATGTATTGTTGGCATCACAGGTTTTACACTTCCTATTAGAAGTTTGGAAAATATTTCTTGCTACACTGAAAGAGAACAAAATCCAGTTTAGAAATACAATTTGCTACCACTAAGACACTTGATAACATGAGAGAGATTAATGGAGCCTTATGACAGAAATTTGATTTAAAGCAGGAGATTAATACTGCTTTATCAACCCATACCACGAGTGAATTAGCTCAAGAAATCTGTTTGAAGTTGCTGAGTTGTCTGCTAGAAAAAGGTCTCTGGACATTTATTTGATCATTGCTGAGTACTTGCTGTAGGCTTGTCTATCTAACAACACAGGAACAAACTTCACACCAGTCTTGCTTATTTTACAGTAGTATGTTTCTTATTATTCCTTGTTATCCCACAGGAAGCTGGAATGCTTTGGAGGTCAGGTACTGGCTCAGGGGGATTATTCCTAGTAAAGCTAAAATTAACAAACAGAATTACACTGACATTCTGATTTCATTGAGGACAAAAAAAAATGAATAAGTAGTGTTTTTTATGGGAAAGGTTCTGTCCCAATGCCTGTTGTAAGTCATATTTTTATCAGCAGAAGAAGCCTCTCATTTGCTTTCCTAAATATAGGAGTGTTTATCTTTGGAGCACATTAAAGCAGTTCAGAAGTTGGGCCTGACAGGTTGATAGATCTACAGATGGACACAACTAACAGAGGGATCGGGGAGCTAATGTGTTGGGGCCGCAGCTGGCCGCTGGTCCAGGTAGGCATTCCAGCTCTGCTGCTGATATAAATTACATCAGCATCAAATAAGAAAAGAAAAAAAAAAAAAATCTGTGGCAATCAATCCATTTAGCAGATGTGCTCTATATCTGAAAATACAGCCACCAAATTAACTGGTAGTTCTTAGGATCCTGTATGCTTTATTCAGTGTAAAGGAGAAGTTGCACCATGTGCATGCATAAATATAATGTATGTGTCTGTGTGTATGCACAAGATATGCATGCATGCACACAAATGCTTTTTCCTCCAGTGGCTCTCAATTCTCTTGGGAGAATGTCTGAAGCAACTGTACTTGTAAGTTCAACCAGGCCAAAATGAAGTCTGTATGATTTTGTAGCTTTTAATTTTACTTCTCCTAGAATTGTAGCATCTGGAGTTTTATTTCTAAATCTCTTTCTTTTAAACATTTTTGCTATGCTGTCTATGCAGATGAGTCTGCAGAATTGACCTTCTAACGTATGTATTGGATGACTGTGAAAATGACACATTGTTACACTAAGCTTGTATTTGTTGCCTGCAATATGGTAATATGTAAAGGTGCAATCTCAAATGCTGCACTGCAGAGGTATATGCAAACAGTGGCGTTCTGTATGCACTATGTATGCAGTGAAAAGTGCTTAGAGTACCTTCATCAGGTATCTCAAAGAGCACCTTGTTTCTTTGGTATAGATGAGAATTAACAGTAAAGAGCCTGGTAAGGCACGTAGATTTTGCTGACGTGAATAGTTGCATTTCATAAAACCAAAAGACTATATCTGCAGTGTGGTGACAGAAGTGTGCATTTGCAGACAGAAGATTAGCATTTACCTGCAAACAGTTTAAAGCCTATTTGTGAGAGTCAAACAGGACATGGGAGTCATCTTAGGGAAGAGGGAAGGGGAAAGATCTCTGCTTTCAGGCTGGAGTGGCTGGGCTTTGCTCCATGCCTGCAGTGTGGGCATGAAGTTCTGCTCATCTCAGTGGGGTACCAGACCAATATAAAAATCTGTAGCTTGGGGAGGGGGGGTCAGGACAGCAAGCTGTTTAAAAGGGGCTGACTCAGGCAGCAAAAAAAAGCAAGCTAAAAAAGGATTGTTGAATGTGAGCAAAGGATCAGAGACCTGAACAAAAAAGGGCAGTTACCTGCCAAAGCATTGTCCTTGTTTTTCTCGCTTTAGGATATCTCCAGACATTCTGATATACTTCAACACAGGCTTGAACTACCTTCAAAAGTTCTGTTGAAGAAGACCCCAGTCTCTGAAGGGGACTGCAAGGAGCAAGTGACAGCTCTGTCCATCTTGACGAAGTTGCCACATCTCTTCCTCTTGATGAGCTCATACCCAGCCAGGCTTAGCCCCATGTAAAGGGCAAACAGAAAAAGCCCTGATGCTTTGGGAAAGCTACTGTCGGCGCAGGTGTTACCTTGTGAACTGCCGAGATTTTCCTTTGTGCTCAGTTCTTTGGGGCTCTCCTTCCCTCGTGTGCCATCAAGGAGACCAGTTGCCATCTGGTCCAAAGTGTTTGTAAAGTTCACAGTTGCAATAAATGTCATTCTACAGAAATATAAACAGGCTGTTGCCCTACTGCATTATTGGTGTATTCACATCAGTATGCCTAAAACTTTGTCTGAATTTATTAATGCAAGTTAAAGGAAAATTAATCTTTTCCAGCAGAAAGTGCCTTAGCAGCTACACTGAACGTGGTGCTGTTGAGGACACCTCTGACTTGCTATGGTGCTTGCTGAGTATTTTGTTTGCTGTGTAGGCAGAACCAAGAAACTGGATGCTTTATGCCGGTTTCAGTCTTGAACTGCCAGGTCTATCGGTATGTTCACATCTGACCTTTTGTATAAGAGCCCACAATATATGTTTTTTCAGGAGCCAATTATTTCTGTTCTGTTAAAATATACTTTCCAGAAAGACTGCCAGCAAAGAGAATTGAAGAGCTGGAGACTCCATCTTTTTCTTTACAAATATATTGTAGTAGTCAACTGCCACTATTTTAAAAACTTATAACTTAACAAATAACTTAAATTTACTTGGCTTCAACTTCCAATGGAACTTGGCCTTTTCTGTTCTGTTAAATTAGATATTCCTTCTGTAAAGTGCGTTTTCCATGTCCATGGCACTTGGACACCATAGCCAAAATCTTTCTTGCCTCTAATTAATTCTTGAGTCTTTGAAATAATTTGAACTCTGTGCTCAGTATTGGGGAATACTCATCACTACTGGGGAAGAGTACCCAAGAATACCCAACTGTACATTCCTTGTCTCTTCCTGTCTCTCCTGTAACACTTCCTTCAGACCCCATTTCACCCTCTCCAGTTTATCTGGTTTTTTTGTGTGTTTTATTTTCAGACTATGGACATGGGAGTTAAAGCTAGTGTTTGACTGTTGACCTTATGAAACCCATATATGGGCAAAAAAAAGCTTTTAACTTACTATTCCAGTTTTTAGCTATCCAAGAACTGTGATAGCATTGATATGTATATAGATAAACAGGACTTCTTATGAGAAGTATTAGAGGAGGAGAGTTTGCTTGTTTATCTTCTATAAAGGCAGACAATCAATCAAGTGTTTGTGCAGGTACATATGCAACGTGGGAAGCAAATAGAAGGAATTTGAAGTCCATGTGCAGTTGCAGACTTATGATAGCATTGGAACTACAGAAATGTGCTGGGGTAGCTTGCGTGACTGGAGTGGACCTGGATCTAGCGAAGGGCAACAAGACAAATACACTGGGCTTCTACAAATACACTGGCAACAAAAGGAAGACCAGGGAAGCTGTGAGGCCATGGCTCAGCAAGGCATGGGACCTAAGGACAAAGGACATGGAAAAGGCTGAGATACTCAATACCCTTTTTGCTTTAGTTTTTACTGGTAAGGTTTGTCCTGAGGCCTCCCAGGTCTCCGAGTCTAGTGGTAGAGACTGGGAGGGTGATACTTGCAGGAAAGGCAGACTGCGTTTGAGCGCTTAAGTCAACAGGGCAAACACAAGATTGTGGAACCACATGGGCTGCATCCAAGGGTACTGAGGCTGATGCAACTGTAAGACCTCTCTCTATCATCTTGGAAAAGTCATGGCAGTCAGGGGAGAGAAAAAAGGCAAATGTCTTGGCCATTTTAATGAAGGTCAAAGAGGATCCAGGGACCTATTGGCCTAACCTCTGTCCCCAAGAAGATTATGGAGCCTGTCTTCCTGGAAGCCATGTCCAAGCACATGAAGGACAGGAAGGTGACCGGGAATGGCCAGCATGGATGTACCATGGGCAGATTGTGCCTGATCATTCTGACCACCTTCTGTGGTGAGCAGAGGAAGGGAGTGCAGTGGGTGATGTTTACACTTTAATGATGTTTTGTGAGGTGCACAGGGAAAGAATGAGAGGCAACAGAGACTAGCTGCAACAAGGAAAATTCCAAGTGGGTATGAGGAATTTTTTTCCACCATGAGGGTGGTCAAACACTGTAACAGGCTCCCCAGAGACATTGTGATGTCTCTGTTCTTGGAGACACCACATTCAGAACTAGACTTGGACATGGCCATGAGCAACCTGATCTAGTGGATCTGCTTTGAAAAGGAGGTCAGATCACTTGACCTTTTGAGGTCCTTTCCAGACCCAGAATTTGAGAAAGACAAACTGAAGTCTCTGCTTTGCCTAACTGACAGTAAGATGTCAAATATGGATCTCCCACTTTTCAAGTGACTGTCCTAATTGATGGGTGGAAATGGTGACATTTTCTTAATAAGAAATATTGGAAAGACCTTGCTTTGTTTTCATGCTAGCAAGTTTTGCGGGAGGTGGAAATGTGAGTTCTTGGGGATTATCTTTTCCTATGCTCTGTTTCATCTAAAAATAATTTACTCCTGAATAGATAAAACGGATAAAAACACATACAATCATTACATAATTTATACTTTGCTAACATGTTTTTGCACAACAGTGGAAGCCAATGCTTTTTTTGGAAATTTTCTTTTACAGCCTTTCATTTCAGACATCTTTGAGAGCAATTTTTACACACAGAGAACGCAAACAAGTAAGACCTGCTTTGTGATTAAGGAGTCCGTGATTTTGCTATTCATGTCATAAACTGCATTAAAGTAGCTCTGATAGAAAGAAACAATCTTCAAGGTTAAGTGTCATAAGACGACATCATTTTGTTTAAGCCATTCTGCTTTTATTTGCCTCAGAGAATATATCTTCAGTAAGAGGTCTAAGTCTGCTGGTTCCTGTGGTCATGCTGATGTGTTCCTGTGGTCATCTGACAGAACAAATTCTGCTTTTCCCCTCAGCCAGCTGAAAATGTATTTCAGTTGGAGGAACAAGGTGCAGTGACAGTTGCCACCTTCTTCCCCCCGCGTTCCTCCTACCCAAAGACAAGCTGTCCTTCTGGCAAGAGCTCTCTGTTCTAGTGCAAAGGACTAAGAGAAGATCCTTGAGCAGGAGCGAGTGGGTGACTGCGTTGCTGCCTCTGCCACGGTGTCAGGAAGGCAGTGGCTGTGCCTCCAGGTCTGGCAGCAGGCAAAACCATCACCTTCCTGCTCCTTCTGCTGAAATACACTTTGTTCCTTAAAGTCTAGAGAGATGTGACAAGCTCCAGGTTGTTGAAATTTTGCTTGCTGAATATTTTGCAGACATCCTAGATATGTTTCTGCAGCCTGTCTCTCCCTGTCCATCTGAGATTTGGAAGGGATGTGCAACACCTCTGTAAGTGAAGGAAAGAAAACCTCCTGACTTCCTGGACAGCAGAGCAGGCTTGCTTGACCAGGAACCAGAGACACTGGCCCTGCGTACCCAACCAGTTGTCAGAGCCTTTGTGCTGATCGCAGCCACAAATCAAAAAAAAGGGGCAAGTGGGTGGAAGAGCTTCAGAACTAGGTAAAGGTGTTACATATTTGCAGATATAAACTTAAGTAGTTGAGATAGGGATGAGGTTTTTGTCACTTACCCTCACTTCTATTTAATCTGAAAACCAAATGGCAGATGCCAAGGTTTGTTTGGGTTTGTAATACATGCACGAGGTCAGCAGACAGTCCCCTTGAACAGGGGCTACCTACATGAAGCTGAGTGCTTGAAGGAATCAGAGGCTTCTGGAACAGGATGCCTCGATACAGAGTTGTTCACTCAAATGGGGGTATTCAAAATTGGGAGTAAAGCTTTTAATTCTGGGGGCAAAGTAATTTCCTTAAGGGTCATGAAGCTGATCTGAACCTTCAGACAAAAAGTTCAGGGATCAAAAATTGCTTCTTCCTATTGCAAAAAAAGGGCTGTAGTTCAGTACAAGTAGCAGGTTTATATGGGTTGTGTTTGAACTATTCTTTTTGTCATTTTGTACTTAGATCTCTGAGCTGTCTATAAGAGTAAGAAAGTTACTGCTAGAGAGATTGGAAACTGGTAGCTGATGAATAGTGCTACATCGCTCTGCAAAGAACAGTTGATGAATGTTACCATTGTATGTGAAATGTTTCTCTTTTTTTTTTTTTTCTCTTTAATAGCAGTGTTTTAAACTACATTGTCCCACACAGGGGACTGCAGTAAACCAGAACTGACATACGATAAATGCAAAGCTGTAGTTACAGCTCCAGAAATTGATGAATTACATGTTTCACATGTAGAAGGGCAGTCATGCTATTTCTGCTTGCAGAGTGATAAATGTAATTCAATCTATGAGCAGTAAAACATGAGTGTAACCTGCTAATGCATGTGTATGCTTCCAAGAGGAAAGAAAAGTATGTGAGAAGATGTACTGCTCTGCTTTGAAACCACCTGTTTAATGATGAGTTCTAAAATTTGCAAGGAAAATGTACAGGAGAACCATGTTAGAGTATAAGTCAATAACCCAGGGAATGTTTCTCTAATAAATGTAGTTCAATACTTGTGAGTATTGTTATTCTGTCTCAGACACAGGAGCACCCAGCAAAATGTCACTTTGAGAGATACCAAGATGGGAAAGATGATAAGGCTGTAAATGAAGACCATTATTTATGGCACTATGGGTGCAAAAACGGACCTGTAGGAATGACCCCCTACAACTCACCAAGTTAGAAAGCATGTTTTAAATGATGCCCTGTGGCAAGTGCTAGACAAATTCTAGAATAAAGGGGAAAATACAGGTTCAAATATACTTCAGTGACTGGAAATGAAGGTGACACTTTCAGTTCTGATTTTAACATTTGCCCAGTGGACTGCTAATCATGAGTGGTTTCTCATAAAGAACATACAGGAGCTTCCTTCCAAAAGCTACTTAATTATTTTTTTTAAAATTCTGTTCTGAATTCATATTTAATAAAGATTATTTTTTCTTGGAGCAATACAAGGAAACAGTGTCACAGTTCACTGAGCTTGTGGCAGGATGTTGTAGTGTTCCTGTAAGATTCAGTGATATTTTTTAATGTTAAGATGCTGTTAAACAAGCCAGACCTAGCTGTTGGCTCTGCCAAAGCAAGACCTTATTGGAAGGTTGTTGTCAACAGGCCAGCAGACCATGCCATTGAATGGGCATGCAGAAGCTGATAAATTCCATATGTAGTTCTAACATATGGAGGCTGTAATAACACACCCAGCAATGTCTTAAAGTGTACGGAATTGCTCTAGGAAAAGTCTAACCCTTCTGTCCCATGAGAAGGAGCTTGGGATGATTGTTTCAGCAATTGCTTTTCTTACAAGTTAGGATAATGACATGAGATATATCCATTTTGAAGAGAAGAAAGTCAGTGTTTGATCTGGAAATGCAGCTTTCCTGGCTTTTGTATTTTAACTGAAATGCCTTCCTATTCACAGAGCTTTTTCCTAGACCCTAGTTCTAGATAGGGCAAATGCACAGACAAATGCCTGCTTGGCATCATGTGGGACCCCTCTTTACAGTTTCTGGAGTTTAACTCCAAATTTGACATCGTTTTGACAAACTGAAAGGCATATATATGGCAAAAAAGACCATGCAACTGAATGGAAAAAACTGTAGTAGACTTGTGGGGTTTTTTTTCACTCTTCATTTTGGTTTAACACATACCACCTTAATACATTATATGGGAAATCTTCCACTGTCCTTTGACGCTGAACTTAATGCACCGCTGATCTCAACAGAATGCAACACTGCTTTGATGCTGCACATCACGATGTACTGTCTATGGAAATAAGGTGCAGATGATTATTGCAAATAATGATACCTTGTACTGCAGAAGTGCTTAGAGATCCAGATGGAATAAGTGAGTGGGTATCAGAAGAAAGAGCTGCCCAACCTTACTGCTTGCTAATGGTGTAAAGCAAAAGCATTATCTGTGTAGCCTGAAATGTGAAAGGGACCTGTATGAACTGTCAGGTAACAATTAAATACAGTGCACCTAGCTGGCAGTATATTTTTGAGCTTTTTGAAAGGGAGATGGGAATGGATGCAAATGAACAAGCAAAAGCTCATCTGGTTACTGCTGTGGAATAGGAAAAAGCAGAAATGAAAGATGCATTTGTGATAAACAAGATTGAAATTCCTTGGGAGAGTGCATGTGTATTTAACCTCTTAGCATGAATGTATTTGGTTTTTTGTCAGAATAAATTGCTAAAACAAATCATGAGATAGAGAAGCAAAGAAATATAAGGAAAATTTCTGGATTAGGGTGCAAGTAAATTCACATGCCCCCAAACTCTCTGTAAAAATACTGATTAGAAGAAAGCAGCATCAAACTATGATGTATCTTAATAGCGGCTGAGAGTTTCCAAACAGATATTCTTATCAAGAAATGAACTGTGAATACCTCCCCAGCTGCTAATAGATTGTTTTAAGAGGTGTTCTACTTAGAAATTGATGTCTTACCTCTCTGGGTTGTTTTTTTGTTGGTTTTTTTTTTTTTTAAATATTTTATAACGGTATATTACGCCTTCAGTATTTGATATCCAGCCATACTCACAGTAAATGTCTTTTCTATACTTGCTATTTTCACAGACGCTTATATGTTTTTCTGTCAGTTATGTATAATCAATCCATGCCCTTGGGAGAAAGCTGAAGCTCTGCTCTCAACGTGTGTGCTGGAGGGGGGACATGGCAGAGGACCTGTCTCTGGGGGTGACAATGACACCCTCCCAATTCGCTGGCAGCCCAGTTTCTACTGGTTTCACCTCTCAGCCAATTCCACAACAGTCACAGGGTATGTCTCATGCCTCTCTAAACTTGGTGTGCTTTAATATCTCAAAAAACCAAACCACAATCCAGGTAAGTGTTGCGCTGATGGTAGTTAGAAACCAAATACTTCATTTCGTTAAGTTTCATTCTCTTGTTTTTAAGAGCTCAAAACTGATCACCTTGAAGAAATACCTAGATTAAAATATTTTGGAATTGTAAATAAAAGCACTTTTTTCACAATTGTTTTTTAAAATCAAAATGCTTCTGATGATGACAGTGAGCCAAGGAAGAAGGAACAGCTAATTTCTAGCAGAGACTTGAGCTTGGTCTGGGAAGTGACATATCAGGGTTTAAAAGAAAAAAAAAAAACAAAACACAACCCCACACCCCAGACCCTTATCAACTAAGTGAAAGAGGTCAGCAACAGTTCACCAAAACTAGGAGAACTTTAAGCTTTATTTCTGTGCAGTCTCTTTTCAGAACAACTGAACAATTGTTCATCCCCTGTGCCAGGTGCCTTCTCTCCCTCCCCAAGGCAAGTTAAGGTGAGCACACTGGATGAAAAAAGCACCTGTGTAGTTATTCCTCCTTATTCTTCCGCTGATACTAGACCATTTGCTTGCGGTCTTCTTCCTCTAGCACAGCAGTAACTAGACTTCAAGACCCTAAACTGGCAGCTTTTTTCAGTTTCTGTTTTTTCACAGACACACTATCTTGTTTTTGAAAAATGCTGGTAGGCTATAGAGAGCTTGAAGCAAAATGTGGAGGAACGCTTCATGTGGCATTGCCTTCTGAACACCACTGGATATGCTGTTTGAAAACAGGTATTCAGGTGAAGTGTCCAGGTCTCTGTTTATTCCTCAATCATCAGGCTGGGGAAAGTATTCAGTGAATCTGAAAACTCAGTTTGCAGGATTTCAGAAGAAGAAAACTGAAAGTCTTGTTGAAAGGTCCTGGGTCTAATAACCTCTTGCACTTTACCCAGTAAGACATTATTGATGGGACTTGTTTAAAATCTACCTTTTTCCTCCCTACAGCCCCCAAATCCCATGGCACTGGAGTCGATGTTCTGCCAAGCAGGGGATCGCTGACAGTTTCAGACAGAAAGAGCATGTTTGTTGCCCTTAGTGGCTGAGCTGCAAGTATTTATTTTTTTTTTTGTCAAAATCCACTTAAGAAGGTTTTGCCCCGGAGTGGGTTTTTTTGTCAGATAAGTGAAATGAAGTCTTGCCTGAGTGTGAAAGTTGTTCTGCTCTAACTGTGTCAGGATAATGGTAGGGGCACAAACTTCCCTCCTCTCATCCATGACAGACCCATGAATAGCACTATGAAGGTGTCTGATAGTGGTACCAATGACTCCCACATGGCCAGCCTGTGACTCCTGAGTCACGTGCAGCATTGTCCTGGTTTCGGCTGGGATAGAGTTAATTTTCTTCCTAGGAGCTGGCATAGCGCTGTGTTTTGGATCTAGTATGAGAATAGAGTTGATAACACGCCAATGTTTTAGTTGTTGCTGAGTACTGCTCACACTAGTCAAGGACTTTTTCAGCTTCCCAAGCTCTGCCAGGTGCACAAGAAAGTGGGAGGGGGCACAGCCAGAATAGTTGATCCAAACTGCCCAAAGGGCTATTCCATACCATATGACGTCATGCTCAGTATATAAACTGGAGGGGGTTGGCCGGGGAGCAGCGATTGCAGCTTGGGAACTGTCTGGGTATCGTTTGGCACATGGCGAGCAATTGCATTGTGCATCACTTGCTTTGTATATTATTATTATTATTATTATCATTATTATATTGTTATTATTATCATTACTATTTTACTTTATTTCAATTATTAAACTGTTCTTATCTCAACCCAGGAGTGTTTCTCGCTCTTACTCCTCCGATTCTCTCCCCCATCCCACAGGGGTAGGGGGAGTGAGCGAGCGGCTGCGTGGTGCTTAGTTGCTGGCTGGGGCTAAACCACAACAAGCATGTTGCTACAGGACCCTGTCACTAGACGATGTTTGGCTGAGCGTTGCTGTGGCACCCTTCGATCCAGCCAGATATTTTGCTGAGTCTCATCCTGCAATGGAGCCCTAGGATCTCAGCAGCTGTTATGCCCTAGCTTTTCTTGTCACCTGTCCCCTTCTTCCCCTTTGGTTTTCTGACGTACCTGTTTTTATGGCTCTTGGCCATAGGAGTTTTGTACGCGGCTCACAGAGTCGGTAAGGCTGGTTGTCTAATTGGATAGGAGGAAGAGAAATCAGTATCATGTATGATACTCTCATGATGCAGTTGGTGTCTACGTGAAGGGCTATGCTGATAATTTATCAAAAGTCACATCTGTAACAGGCGTAATTCTATTTTATAATAGTCTGCCCTGGGATTGTAGAAGAGCTCTGAGAAGTTGCTGTAAGAGATGAAAGAGCTGAAAAATTCTTAAATGGCATCTAAGGAATAGGCTGCAGGGGTAGGGAAGGGGGATGGAGGCTCCTCAGTTCATGTTTGAGGCTAAATGTTTAGCATATCAGTTTTGCAGCATCACTGAAGTGATGTGGACCTGTTTCTCTGACCTCTTTCAAGACAGCATTTTGCTTTCTGTATCTGAAATCGTTCCTGGCTCACCTTCTGAAGACCTTTCTAGCTCAATCTACAAAGCCTTTTGCAACTCACTGTTCCTCAGTGAAAAGCTATTTGGAAAGGCAATGAATCGTGAAGTGGTCTGATAAATACTTGGCAGAGGAAAGATGCTCCGATGCTTGGGAGTCTAGCCTGGGATTTGGATGATCAGGTTGACTTTTTATTTATTTTTTTTTTCCCTCTCTCTTCAGCAGACTTCCTAAAGAAGCTCAGACAGGTTATTTAGCCTTACTTTCCAGCTCATGGAAGTGTTGTGGATATGGTCTATGAGGTGATCAGTGATAACAGCAGGAAGGTATCAAAAGAAAAATTTGAGCCTGTTCTACTGTTTTTTTCTTCTAATTTTTATTAAATAGACTGCCAATTTCAGTTGATTTCATATCCTTTCCTGAGATATATTAAACCAGACTCAACTTTTATGGGATAAGGCCTCATGTTATACCCTTGTTTTGACACCCAGTGGCTGTAGCTGTAGATTGCTCCAAGGTCTGGAAGAGTCCTTTGAACATCTTCCTTACTGCTGCATTCGTGTTAGCTTTGCATGGCAAGGTTTCGCCAAGGACATGATTGTGTTAATCTTTGCAAAGTGGTGGAACAGACCAATTGTTTCTATTTATTAATCTCTGATCACTTCAAAGAGCATTTGAATCTATGGAAAATGACAATAATAAAGAAATGATGCTTGACAACTCTCTCAGTGCTACAGATGGTGAATTGCACAATCAGATATTATGCATGACAACTTGAAGAGGTCAGTTGTTGTTGACAGAGAGCTTTCTGTGTAGCACATGTAATTGCAGAAGTACCGTTTGTCTTCCTGTTGATTCATTACTATCATTTTCTGTGCAATTTCAATGTCATTTTACTCGCCCTGATTTCATTTCATGATCCAGAAAGGAATTTACTTTTAGCACAGGTAAGAGGATTTTTCATAGCACTTATCTGCTGAAAGTCACCCTCAGCAAACACACACCTGAAAGCAGACGTGCCTTCAGACAGCATTTAGCATAGGCAGCCAGGCACCCATGGACTGAAAAGCAGAATCTGTAGCAGATTCATGCAATCCATGATAGTGAATGAAACAAGGGATCTCCTTTCTTCCCAGCTCCCGAAGGGGATTTCCTTCCTTTCTTTGCTTCCCAACAAGAAAACACTTCTCCCAAGAGACACTTCTCAGCAGAACTGAGAGCTTTGTAGGAACATCTGACTTCTGAGGCTATTTGTTAATGTCCTGAGGTCCCGCTGTCTTGGCCTATTCATGCTGGCTTCAGGAAGACTCTGACAGAGAGGCGTCATCTTGTTGATGTTACTCTTCTTCCTCTTCTTTAGCTGACCTTTAGCTGCACTCCTGAAACACAGTGCAACTTGAGGAGAACTGGGCAGATTATCTGGAGACAGGTAACCTACTTGTACAAACTGTCTTGTGGCATCATGTGATTGAGACCTGGAGGATCTGTCCATTGAAACAAAAAGTTGGTGATGTAAGAAACCAGCAGTGTAGGCTGTGCATAGATATCTTTCAGCTGAGCTGGTGGGTTAGGTTACCTTCCATGTTGGTCAGACTATAGGGACTTTTGTGCAAGCTTTTGCTCTTATTCGCTTCAGGAAAATAACACCTGTGGTGTTATGTGAGCTAATTTATGTGGCTTGGCTTGAAACAAGATGAGAGTGCTTGGACAGATTTCTCCACTTACAAACTGGCAGGGACAGTAGCCTCCAACAAGGGAGAAGGGTGATCAGCAGCTATGATGGTTGCCCTTTTTGCTGGCATAGCTGAGTCTGGAAGATGACAGCTATTTGAGGCTAACCAGAATTAACATCGGTCTGTGTTTTTTAACATCGTAATGCTGCTAGAGAACAACTCAGGCCATGAGCAACAGTGGAGAAGTTCACACACTCATTCATGAGTCATCCTTCCCCTGTCTTGGCCTCACACCCACTCACCCACGACCTGGACAGGGAGGCAGCTCTGTATTCGTCTCCTTGCCCCACAGCAAAGCCAAAAAAGGGCCTCAGAGAAAGTGATTTTACAATGCGACTTGACAACACTAAGTCAAACTGGGACTGATCACAGATTTGACACTCAATTAGAGACCATACAAAGGTAACGGGTTCACAGTAGAACTGCTTGCTGCTCAATCTTGCTCTCTGTGTTGAAGGCAAAGCACTGAAGCGAGAGTCCTGGACATTTGCTTCATTTAAGGCAGCAGTCTCAGGCTTTCCTGAAAAACCCATATGCTATCTTACGAATTAAACCCTTGTTAATATGTACTGGAATAACATTTGTTTTAGGTGCTGCAGCTTCACACTGGTGGCATAACTCAGGCTGGTTTGCCTCTACCCTTCTAAGCTCCCAGCAACCTCCAGTCTCTTGGGAAATGAATCAACACATTTACGACTTTAACTGTTGCATGGGAGAACTGTTCACCTGTGAGATTTACCACCTCTGATCACTGAAGCACAGTAGCTCTGAGTATAATTATGAGGAAAAAATGAAGCTAGTTTGTAGCTTACCCAAGTTAATTAAATCAAAGCCATAATTAATTGTGTATCCTATTCTGTAATTTGGCAAGCTCTTGAAAAGCTGTCTTGCTGAGACCTGATTTTTACCACTTTACTTGTCTGATGAAGATGGCCATTTTTATGAAAGCCTTCAAAGAAATAGATTAGTACCTAATAGCACCAAAACACTCAAAATCTTCTGGTTCAGATGTCAATCTTATTAGCTGTCTGAGTCTTTTCAAGTAGCACAAAAGCTATTTATTTACAGACTGACACATAGTAGCTTGCTTTATTCCTTCTCCCTCCCCTAAAAAGAGATCCTGTTTACTCAAAATCAGCTCTCTCTTCCAGTATAAATACTAAAGAACTGTTTCTGTCTTCAAAGGACTGTGGACATTCTTTTAAGCATTGACTGCTGTTATTAGCTATTACTTTAAGCTTAAATGGTATTGAATTAAAATAATCTCTTAATGATAATCCTCTCCTCACAGGACTTAATGGTTTTTAAATTGGGTTTTGGCAAATATGAGACTAGGCAAGGATGCAAGCCTGGGTCTTATCCAAAGACCATTTAAATCAATGAAGTCATCAGGTTGTTTAAATGCATCATTCCACAGCATGACAACTAACATTTAGTGGAATGTTTGCAGAATATTACAATGTCTATAAAATACAGATTAAATGTACCTGAGACACAGCCAGTTCCATGACAAACAGGAGATGAAAGTTGTTTGGTCTTTTTTTTTTTTTCTTTTCAGATTTACTCTGCTGATCTGACTTGCTGCAAGCTGTAGAAAATGTCAACTTCCAAGCAGTAATATTCATTACAGCAAGCAGTCCAACAAGTCTCTTCAAAATGGACTGTTCTATATGATTTTTTTTTTTTCTTTGAAGGTTGATGGATTTTGTTAGATAAATGATACATGGAGGCTGTAAAGGTATCTAGTGACTAACGTCCCCCTCTCCTCCGTACCAGTGGAAGATGGTCTGCACCTTCCTATTCATACTACTGTCTATCCCTGGATGGTCAGTAAACTGCTGCACCTTGTCAAGGAGTGATTTTTATGCCTTTTCTGAGCCTTGTCATTTGTAAGGACTTTATATTTCTTTGTACATTTCTCAAGAGTTTGCAATTCAAAAAAATAAACTGCCTTCAGATGCCTAAGGCTCAAATCAAAGTGTGGTCTTAACTGCCAGGAGGTGGTATTGTGTGACCTTTTTTTCTCCTGCAGATATATGACAGCTGGGTGAAAAGGTATATTCCTTACTTGTATGAAGCTGAAGATGTTTTGGATAATCTTAAAAGTAAGTCAAAACTAACCCAATCAATTCCTTCAAGTCCCATGTCCTTTGTGTTTAAGTTTTGAATTAACGCAAAAATTCAACATATTTCTGGAAAAACAATCCTAAGGGTAGTTTGATGACAGAGTAGGAAGACATTAGAGAGAACAGGAAGATCTGAGGTGATCTTGGAAAAGAAAAAGACAGAGTCTTGAGCTCACTATTTTTATAGGTAAATTTTAGGTCCACCCTTGCTCTTCTCTTCCACTGTATGTGTCAGGCAGTCTTTGATATAGAAAAGAGTAGTTTTGCACAATAACATGCAAATTCAGAAAATGATGTTGGTTTTGTGGATGGTGAGATTTGCTGATCCCCTTTTCCTTAGGGCTCTGAAGCAGCCGTATTTTATGGGAAAACATGAAAACCTTATTCCAGAAGAAAGCAACTGTCCTCTACAGGAGCAATAACTAGAGGCAATAAAGGTGTACTGCAGAATCTGAGCAAAAAATAGCTGTGTATCACACTTGTTTTTTTGTGGGCCCTCAAGCTGTAGAGTTAGACACTCCGGGAGCTACTTTTGGATCCTTTGTTTTGGAGTAAAGCACGCACTGTGCAGTGCCAGTTCTGGGTGTTCCTGGGATGCAGTGCTGTTCTGCAAGCAAAGCCAGGGCTTCTGTTGGAGCCAGAGAACAAGGGAGGACTGGCACCCAAAAAGGCCATAAGTAGTGTAATTCCCCACAGGCAGTGTGAGGGAGACTGTTTTGGAAAGATGCCTTCCTTATCTTCCTTTCTCACTCTGTTTTTTCAGACCAAGTTAATTATATTTGCATATACAGTCACTGTTTACTCCTGCGACAAGACCATAGGGAGCGGTGGTTTTGGCTGGAAAGGATGCTGTATTTGTGGGGGAAAGAGGGTGGGATAATTGGGCAGAGCTGAGATTCCCTTCTTCCTTGCTCCCTGATGCGATGCTAAAGCTTGCAGTTGGTGGCCCCTGTGTCCTCTGTAACTTTTCACAGAGATTTCTTGGCTGTTTCAAGGCTAACTTTGCTAACTTTGTTTGTGCTTTGTTAATACTCATTGTTACTGCTGTTTTGCAACCTTGCTCAGGCAATTACATTCTGTCTATTGAAGATTCCCATTGCTGGATCAATAGAAGAAATTTATTCTTCATTTCCTTCATAATAGCTATTGTATAGTGCTGCAAAATGGCTGTTGTAGCCAGCTGTAATTCGGCAGTGGATGAGCAATCCTGCAGTCTGAAAAGCATCCAAAGATCTTATGGGATAAAAAGTGATATAATTGTTATTGGTAGCTCTATTGCTCCCTTGGCATCTCCTGTAAGTATTAGTTGAGAATTGGAGGGTTAGCTGGGCATAACTGTTGCTTCAATCAATTATCTGTGCATTTTCCCCATCCCATCTGATGATCGCTTCTGTTGCAAACCACTTGTATCCCACAGGGTCCCTCGATTGAACTTGAGTCTACAGAATTTTGTATCTGGTTCCCTGCAGCTTCCCAGCCATCCAATGGCCCCATACAGAACTGGGCCCTCGAGGTTAGGATTGTTGGTTTCCATTCTCTCTCAAACAGCTGGTGTGTCATTGGTGTTGTCTCTAGACATCAAGCAACTTGGCCTCCTACAAGCCTGCTGGCAACATCTGATGTGTAAAGTTACGCGCCTGATGACAGAGAAAGTGTTGAAGCAACCCACTAATTTAGCTGTGACAATATCAGCTTCTGCCTTTTGTCCCTGAAATAGGAGACCTTCTCAGGGTCTTGGGTTACAGATTGGAGTGTTTTGTAGTTAAGAATGTCTGGGTCAAATAACAGAAAAAAACGCTTTTATTGTTGCATGGCATTGTGAAGCCAAATGTGTGCTTGATTTTCTATCAGCACGGTGCATTAAGCTGGCACCTAAAATGGTTCTGTCTCTTTAAAGGGCTTGGCAGTATGGGAGGCAGTAATCACGTCCTGAGCAGGGAATGATGCCTGTACCACTACAAAAAGTAGGTGGAAATGCTACTAGGTTGCAACACTGGTGTTTAATACTCAACTTTTAATGGTTGAAATGGCTGTTCATGTTTTGGGTAGCGACAGTAGCTGCGTCCTGTGATTTTCGTATTTTGAAAGACCATCTCAAAAGAAAAATTGAGGAGGTTTTATTATATTGCACAGCCCCTGGTGGGGGGCTAATAGAAAGTGAGAACTAATAGGACAGGTAACTTGCAACGATGGTGTTCCAAAGAAAAGCATAAAGGAGTGTGTTGTTTTGGTTTGTATTTTGTGAGGGATGTTAAAGAAATGAACGTTTACTTAGGAAATAGGCAAATGTCGTACTGCGAGGAGAGGTAAGGAAAGAGCAGGACCAAAATTTGGAACCTGAGTGAGGCATGCTCTCCACAGTCATTAAAAAACCTGAACTTGTCTTTTATGCATTTGTGATAATGAACAAAGAATTCTCCAGTCTTTAAATGAGCTACCTCACAGAAAGCACGTTTATATAGCAATCTTCTTATTGCATCTGCATCACCATAAAACCTTTTGACATAGCCTTTTTATAACTCCTGTCTACATATGCATCTCATGCAAATTATTTGCTTTTGAGTATGATAGTGAGGTCTATTGAAAACATTAAATAATAAATTATGTAACTTTCTCATTCCCTTTTAGGTGAAATGCTTAATAGACAAAATTCAAACACAAGTTTAATTCACCTGTAAAGTACTTGGGCATCTGAATTACAGTTTTAATCTGCAGCAGCTGAGTTATGTCCTACTGTTACAATATATTCAGGGAGGGAAGGCTAGATAGGTAGAATCTCCTCATTCTATGGATTGTGGGGATAACTTATGCAGACAGCTAACAGCCTATTCCTACTAGGTGGGGAGAATTTATTGGAAGGGCTCAGCATCTTGCTCCTCCTGTCACTGGTGGGTTATTAGCTTGTTCCTCCCCCTGCGGGGGGGATCTGTTTGGGTTCAGCCTTGAGCTGACAAGTACTGCTTTCTGGAGAAATGGGTTTGCGATGTGAGAGGAGGATTGTGCCTGCATGTGCTCCTGACCAGGAGGGATGCTTAAGTGGGTTAGCTTGTTTCTTCATTACTGCAAGCTAAAAGAGACAAGCTCTGCTATTGTTTGTGCTGTTGGCTAACATACGAAGTAGTTATACAGAGAGTTGGCAGAATACATGTCAATTTATATAAGCATGAAGACCGTCACGGTCTGATGTAAGGCTTGAACCTGCAAACATTTCTTCTGAATAGTCAAGAGGGTACTCAGCTGGAACATAAGCTGGCAACTCAGGCTTCTGAGGACGATGGGTATCTGCCCAAACTATTGGATGTTCTGATCTAAATGACCATGAACTGGGTGTGAATGAAGCATATTGTTAATCTTACTGGGTGAATAACAAGATTTCTTTTTTCCTTGGGGCACCCAGAGAGACAAAAAGCTTGCTACTTGCTTATATTCCCACATCAACTCCCATGAGTTTTATGGGTAAGCAGGCGTCTCCCTTGACCTCCACTTTCTATGTCAACTACTTGCTCTCTGACAGAAGACAGAGGCTCGCAATATAACCAACTACCAGGTATTTTTGCCTACGAGTTGTTCTCCAGCCCCTCCAAACTCCTGAGGAAAAGGACTGGGGGTGGAAAGCAGAAAGGGCTTCACTCTCTGTTAATATCAACACATCATGAAGGTCATTAAGTGTGTTAGCAGTTCAAAATGAGTCAGGGGGAACACTCCTTTGAATAGACTCCTATGGCTGGCTTGGAAAAAAACCACGTTTGGATTCTGGCCATACAGGGAACAAACTCAAATGGATCAAAGGCAGAGAAAGAAATCTCATTTGGTAGCATATTAACCATTTTTGGTTAATACCTCAGTACCTCAAAAACCCCTTGAGATTGTCAGATGAAGGACAATATGGAAAAAACCATATTAATGCATGTTCTGTAGTTTGTAAGAGAGTTACATCGTTAAATCTTACTCTGAAAAATAGCTTTACTGAAACCTCTGCATTTTGCAGTGTCTGCTGGTGGAAAGGAAGATGCAGCATCGAGATTTAATGTTGGATCCATGTTATTCTGTGTAGTATTTGCCTGCTAATATAAAAGTCTGGGCACACTGCACTTATCTCATATTTACTAAAGATGAACTACAACATTACCAGTTGCTTTCCCAATTAAATTTAACCTTAGACTGGGCTGGGTGATTTTGATAAGACAAATTACAACCTGTCCCTAGGACAAGTGAACAAGATACTAACTGAGAAATATAAAGCTAGAAATAAATAAAATAATTGTACCTAATGGAGCAATTTAAAAGGGTTGCTTTTTATGGTCTTTGAGAAGTATTTTCAACTTGCAGTGATTTATTTCTGCTGCTCAGAAGCTACATGAATAACTAATATTCTCCGATAAAGGCTCTATCCTATTAAGGAGTCAACTTTGCAGTAAAGGCAAAGAAGAATATAAAAAGTTGCAAAGACAAGGTAAAGCTATTAGCAAATCTCCATTCCAAAGTTGTTTCCTACTTGCTGTAAACCATTTCTATCAAGGGAGCAATTTCCTGTGTGCTGCCATTAGTGGATAATATTTTCCTTCAAATAATGGGCTGTGGATGGTGACTAACCACAAATGGTAATATTCTCTCTTTTAAAAGCCTGCACAGCACACTTTAATGTTCCGCCATGATGCATTAAAACATAAAGTAGACTATTTCCAATATGAAAACTCATTTGTTTAGAAAAATCTCTCTCCCTCTCTCATTACCTCTCTCAAAACAGCTGAATGAGAGTTGAGGTTCCCATTAAGTTTCAGTTGTCCCGGAGTTCAAAGGTACATTCTATAGTTAGCAAACCTTGGAAGAACATTTTATATGGGGCTTGAAAAAATACAGTAAAATCTGATGAACAAGGCAACAGCATGTGCACATATGCCATGAGATTTGTTACTGCTTACATCTCTGGGCTGCACGGACATGCACAGAAGATAAACTGAGCTAGGATTAACCAGGTGCAGTATAACAGCATTCTGTTATCTGTCCCTGACAAATTACAGGCTGCTAGCTGGAATTGCCACTTGCAGATAGTAGTCATTTAGTAGTAAACTGTGCTTGGTTTTTTTTCTAAAAGCCTGAAACAAGGACACGTTTATATAAGTATGTTGAAATATGAAATGCTTTGAGTATGTGTAAGGGAAATGAAAACCTTCCTAGCCTTTCATTTCCTATCAAACATTTACTGCATTGCAGGTCTCTCCAGCTCAGTAGCAACGTCAGTGTAGCATACCTCATACACACCATGCTTTATAGTGTCATGGTAATGTATTATTTGAGGCCTTCTTTAAACCTGTATTCTGTTTTTATAGAACTGATTTTGATTAAAGAGAATATAGAAACTCTTTTTGGATGTTTTCAAGTGTGACAATTTATGAGGGAAAGTAAATGCTCTACACTTGTATGTTATCACAGGATTCATTGCTCTGGAGGAAAAGTCCCTGCTCACAACTGAGCTTGCTCAGTGGAATAAGCACAGCAGAAAATACTGAGGTCCCTAACTTAGTTTTAAATGGTTCTTTTTTCAGGTGGTTTGATTTCTATTTTTGGAAAAGCAAAGCTGCAAAATAAAGGCTACTGTTTTGCATTGCAATACCATGACCCTTTCCTTTCTAGAATTGTATTAAACAAAACCCACTTAAATCTCATATCCTACTACTGATGCATATATTGGGGGATCATTTTACTCACCATCAAATGAGAAAAACAAGACAGGAGATAGGTGGTGAGAATACTGCACCTAAAAGGCATTTACATGTAAATTTAAAGAGAAAATGTAACCAGAACATAAGAGCAAATGCAGTTCATTTTTCAAATGTGGTGTAAGTTATTGGTTTCATGGATTATCAGAAAGCTGCACCTTTGCTAATATCCTGTTCCCACACTCCTTGCTCATTGCAGAACAGATTGGGGAAGTTTTGTACTGAATACTCTGAAGTTCATACCAAAATATGTCAGTCAGCAGTTACCAAGCTGTTGGTTTATGAATCAGCTTAAAAAAAGAATTGTGATGTCACTTCCATTTTTCCATCTCCTTGTGCACTTCTTTTATGTCTCAATAAACGAAATATTTTCTAGAATATATAGTAAAATAATGCCAGGGGAAATTTAAAATGTTCAATTACACTGTCCTCCTAAAATATGTCAGGTCTTTCAGGCAATGTATCAGAAAGGAACACAATGAAGCTGTCATTATTTTATCTCTTCTATTACTCAATTTACCAGAAACAATTAATAAGGCCATAAACAGTGTCTTGACCCATTTTGGTTTGCTACCGAAATACCTTCTGTGATCTGACTTTTGTGCTTGTCTAATTTAAGTGTGAAGTTTCTACTTGCTTTTGTTTGGATCACTTCCAAGCATGAGACAAAGTCTATGGTAGCAATATTACAGCACACAGCTTTAGTAAAATACCAAAATTTTGGCATGGCTCTTGAAATAGCTGAAAGACTGTTTCAGTGAATGCGTTATGGTAAAAGAGAGAGAAAAAGAGCAAAGCCAAGGGGATTCAGAGGATGTGACACTGGGTGTGAAACAGCCTCAGTTTCCCCTTGCATCTCAGCACGTGGGTTGTCTTTCAAAGTTCATCGAGGCTAAATATATGCAAAGGGGCTCCCTCTCTTGCGAAGCAGCAGAAAACCCAGTCAATCAAGTTTTCTACGTGGAAAGACCAGCAATGTATCTGCCAAGGAGCTAATGCAACTTTTTGAACTGTTGTCTCAGTCTCCTAACAGCATGTCTGTCCGGACCAAGGAGTACATGGGTTATTGCACAGGGAGAGCAGCAGCAAGACTGCGTTTGCAGCAGCAGAGGTGCAATGGCATTGACTAGCAAACTAATACGTACTCAGCCCACTGGAGAGTTTAGGCTCCGCTGGCTTCTGCTGAGCTGAGGCATGAGATAGAGTGTACAGCGTTGTATGCTTAGCTGTTCAAGAGGGAGAGAGTAAATGAAACCAGTGGTCCATTCTGGTCATGAACCTCTGATCAGCAGGTCTTCTGTGTTACCCATGCATTTTAACTTATCAGCAGGATGGTATAAAAGATGCTGCCACTGGTGGTTTCGTTTGCTGAATATGGAAAGCACCGTGTGGGTTGTAAAATTATGCAAGATGTTTCAACAGCTAACATAGGAATGCTGCTTTTTAGGTCCTTTACCAGCTGTGTCTTGTTCATTTTTGCTGTAAACTAACTCTTTAAGACCTTTATTCCTGTTTGTTTAAACAGTTAAGAGGTGGACCCTTCTTTGCTTTGTGGCACAGACAGTCCCCTTTGGAGTGTCTTGAATCTGCTACTGGTGTGTAGCAGATTTTATTTCTGTCCTGGTTTTGGCTGCGATAGAGTTAATTTTCTTCCTGGTAGCTGGCATAGCGCTGTGTTTTGGATTTAGTAGGAGAATAATGTTGATAACACGCTGATGTTTTTAGTTGTTGCTAAATACTGCTTATGCTAGTCAAGGACTTTTCAGCTTCCCATGCTCTGCCAGGTGCACAAGAAACTGGGAGGGGGCACAGCCAGAATAGTTGATCCAAACTGCCCAAAGGGCTATTCCATACCATATGACGTCATGCTCAGTATATAAACTGGAGGGGGTTGGCTGGGGAGCAGCGATCGCTGCTCAGGAACTGTCTGGGTATTGGTCGGTGGGTGGTGAGCAGTTGCATTGTGCATCACTTGCTTTGTTTATTATTATTATTATTATTATTATTATTATTATTATTTTGTTGTTGTTGTTATCCTTACTATTTTACTTTATTTCAATTATTAAACTGTTCTTATCTCAACCCAGGAATGTTTCTCACTCTTACTCCTCTGATTCTCTCCCCTGTCCCATCGGGGTAGGGGGAGTGAGTGAGCAGCTGCATGGTGCTTAGCTGCTGGCTGGGGCTAAACCACGACAACTTCTCAGCAAAATTGAGTTGGCTTTATTGGGGCTACCTGGAACACCACACTGGCTCAAATCACACACAGCAAACTGCCATATGTGGGTGTGTGGACAGCTTGTTAGCAGCTGTATTTCTAAGGGATCAGCCACCAAGTTCTTTACTTCTCAGAAATTGTTACCTTTTGCATGTGGTGCCAGCTTTGCTAGCATCCCATTTCATTGTCATCTGTGTCTGGTGACATGGTATTGGTTCCTTTGGTCATGCCTTGTAACTCCTTGAGTCATGACTACAAATACCAAAATTGTTTCCTCATACCACATATCACAGGCAAAATTCTCTGTTCCTATCATATTACCCCCCAGCACCTTTATTGCAGGTGGAATCAATTTAGCCTTTGCTATATTTAAAAAGCATAGATGCCCAGAAGATGATGTCTGAGAAAAAATATTTTGCCTTTCAAATACATGATTCCAGGATTAAAATCTGGGATAATTCATTTTTTCCCCGGTTTCAATCATTTCTGTTTTTCAGATACCCTTCCTAGCTCTTTAAAGTGTAAATCTTATAGGTTATATGTGTCTGTAAATCAAAAACTGCAGAACTCATTTTAGCCTCTTTAAAAAAAATATCACATGTGGACTAAGGACTTTGTATGCCAAGCTACAGCATAATGCACATAGGGAGATGAGTTAAAATCTTTGAAAAAGGGAGGAGGTTTATAATGGGAATGCTTTTTGGAGTGGAAGTATGAGAGGACACCACTACAATAAATCTAGAGAACAGAGATAAAATGAGATCTTATGATGCTTTCATGCGGTTTGGCAAAAAGGAGTTTTGCACCTGAGTTCAGCTGATTCTGCCCAGGAGAGGCTATTAAATGTGTACTTTTCAAATGCTTGTGTTTCACCATTTCCTTCTTTCATTTTTTTTTTCAGTATGAACTGAAAGTGTCACAAAGTCAATGACCCAAAGGCAGAGCTGTGCTTGAGAGGGGCTAAAGATGGGATATTAGCCCCCTCCAACACTCACTCCCGCACACCTCTGGATTGTCTCTGACATGTGCCAGCTCCCCTTGGGGCTGTTGAGCCACAGCTGACCCTGAACCAGGCACATTTTGCAGATATTCGGGTGGTTTGGTGGTGACGCAAAATTTACTATGGCATTTCTCTGCCCTTTGGGAGCTCCCTCTAAATACACAAGGTCTCAAAGGGATAAAGAAAGCAAGGCTGTACTACTGGGTTGGGAACATCTAAGCAAAGTGCTAGAATCGTTTATGGAAGCTTTGTGCCCTCTAGAAATGCCCACACAGCACTTACCCCAGGTTTTGGGCTCCATTGTGTCAGCAGAGGAGCACAAAGTAGCCTTGATGAGACAAAAAGACCCAGCCTTGAGAGCTCCTGATTAGGAGCGTGGCTGTTTTCAGAGGTCCTAATAAAGACCGGAGTCCTGCTGAGTCCAGAGGAGCTTGGTGTCTCCTGCAAGTGAGAGTCTAATTTTGTCGTAAATAGGTTTTTTAACCTTTGTGGCAGCCTGAAAATGTTCGATTTGAGCTTTTGTGCACTGGACTGACCGAAATAGAAGGATTAGAACACAATGAGAAGCAATATGCCCTGGAAAGTGCAATTATGCGGCAATCCATCTGAAAACAGCTGTCTGCAGGAATAGACCAGAGGAGGCATTTTTAATACATCACCAGGCAATGAGGGAGCTGCACCTGTAGCTCAGCAGTTTGAACCCTGATCACATCAGCGCCGCGTCACTGTCGTTTTAGTTGCTCCTTACTCTTCTGCATGAAAGGAATCAACTTGACTTAGGAGGAGACATAAGGAGCAGCAAGAAATCATTCTTCAGCCATACTTGCTAAAGGAGATGATGCCCAAGGAAAGGGTTGGTTTGTTGCTCAACAGAGCAGGAAAGCTGTGGACCAAAAATGACATTGAAACAGAGTGCCTAAAGCCTTTTGCTTTTTCATTTTCATTGCAGGTTCAGGTACATCCTAATTAAGTTTGGGAAGGTGGAGAATAGTTATCTGAGGTTCAAGCTTTTGAATTCATTGCTCCTGCTGGGCAGTAGGAAGTTTAGCACTAGGATGTTTAGAACCCAAAATGATCCTGGAGCCATAGAAAGTTGTCTCTGAAAGCTCAGGGAGTGTGGGTGAGGTTCTGGGAGAAGGTCAGGTAGTGTCTCTTTTCATAAAGGATAAAATGGGTGGAAGGCTGCTGAAGGCCAGTCGACTTGAATTCAGCTGTAGGAAAATACAGGAGTAGGTGAACTACATACAAGTACCTACTGGGGAAAACAAGCCAAACCAAACCCTTGAAGTCTGTGAAGCTTCTGAGTCTGTCTTTACAGCATTCTTGGAAGCACCCTGGGAATTATGGACTGGATGAAATCACTGCAAGGTAGATGCAAAACACATTAAAAAAGTACTCAGACAATACTTCACTGACAGAATGGAATTGTGTCTGCAGGGGTCTGTTCTTGTTCAGGTGCAAGTCAATGCTGTCACTAATGTCTTACTTGAGGGATAGGAAATATCCTATTAAATTTAAAGTTGAAACAAAATGAGGAGGGGAGAGCAGCAATGTGAAGGACAGGTTAAGTGGTGTTGGCAACATGCAGAAACAGACTGAACACAAAAAAGATAATGACAAAGGCAGAACTCTACGCTCAGTGCAGTTGTTTACTGCTGCCAAAACCAGGATTAGGAACAAATGGCTGGGAACCAATTCTGTGGAAAAAATCTAAGGCTGTTGTGGACCACAAGCTGAATGTTCTTGAGACAGGATATGGAACCATAAAAAAAAAAAAACCAAAAAAACAGCAGGAAAACTTTATCCCCTGTTCTGCTCATCACTAGAAAGGCCTCAGCTAGAATAATGGTCTTATTTTGGGTGGACCCATGAAATTTCTTGCCACAAGATTGTGTGAGTGCTGAATTTTACATGCGTTTAAAAGATAACCTGACAAACTAAATGGAAACAAAGTGTCCTGTTTGAACAACAGCATTTTATTTAGGGGCTCGGAAAAGTCCTGGGAAAATATTGCTATGTGTTTGCTCTGTGCTTAACCCCTTATCAGGTCCAAGCTAAATGAACTTCCAGGCTGCCACACTATGTCCGTTCTTCTGTTCTGCCACGTTCTTAGAGTCAGCAGTGAGGATGAGGGATGGGGATGAAGGGGCATCAGGTTGGACCAGAAGATGCCAATGGCTGCCAGGAGCTGCCCAGTCAGTACTGGAAGGCCTGTGGTGAGAGATGGCTGGGCAAACTGACTTGCTGAAGTGGTAGGTTTCCTGTGCGTATAGCTCTTGTATTACCTCCACACCAGACCTTCGTCAGTGCAAGTCCTTTTCTCCTTCTGTCCAACCTGCTTCCCCCTTGCCACATCCCAGGCTCTGCTGACACCCTCCTCTGAATGTTGCTATACTGCAGTAATACTGGTTTTAATTTTGTTCCTGCACATAATTCTGAGGTCATCTGGTAATCCATGCAGGCATCCAACGTAGAATTTGGATTTATGTTTTAAAAATCTGCCTGACCTGAACAACAGATAACAGTGATTGTGAAGGAGATGTTGTCCCTTCTTGGATAAGTTCTCATAAAGTTTTATATGACAGATTAAAAAATAATAAAAAGAAGAGAAATAATAAAAGAGGACATTATAGTAACAAAGGAGCAGAGCAATTGAGAAGATTCAAACTCCAGACAAAAGCCAAGAGCAAAAATCCATCTTATTCTATGAGGTTAGTGCTGCTTTTTTGGTTTTAATCCTTTTGCTTTGGTGCATTTCACTCCTACCCTTTGCAGGGTATGGAAGCTGAACATTATACTCTAGTGGTTTAATAAAGCCTATCTTCTTGTTTATTTCAATCATTTCCTCGGTGGGCTGAAAGCTTTAGGGATTTCTTTCACAATAATTCCCCAGATCTCATTCTTGGTCATTACAGTGCAGCTGATTGCCACTAAGCAGATCGTTCTTCCTTTTTATTCTTTGCTTTCAGTCTCATAATTCAGTGCTTATCTGCACTGAACTTCATTTGCATTTATTAGCTCTGTTGGTATTTAAAATATCTTCTTGAAGACATTCTTTATCTGTCTGAGTTGTTTCTTAATATTTGCTGTCTCTCCCAATTTAACTTTAAATGTAAAATCAAAATGTTTGTTCCAAATGGTTGTCGAAATTCTTTGCATAAACTGTTGGGTGTGGACCTGTTCCCATTTCCCAACTATCAAATTCTTTCTAGCTGCGAGGTTACCTTTTCTACTTGCACTTCTTCCATGAATCTCCTTATAGCTCCAGCTGGTTCCCGCCTCTTGCTCCTCCTTTCCTCCCTGTCTGGGGGACGTGCCCCTCCAGCGGGGTGCTTGGCAGGGCAGGGCTGCCTCTTGTTCCTACCGACACACTTGCTCATCTCCCTGAAAGCATCCACCTCGTTTTCCCCGCGCAGATCTCCCCATGTTGGGATGAGCGTCTAGTCTTAGTGTCCACACTCCAACACTGCCACAGGGCAATATGTGTCTTCTGGAGAAGGCAAATCCACCCTGATAGTGCTGGGTTGAGGATTTTCACATGGTGCCATCACTGGTCCTTATGCTTTCTCTGGTATCGGAGGTTAATTTGTTTAGTGACTGAAGGCACCCTGCAGGATATCGGCAATACCTACCTGAGGATAGGTTGGTCACGGTCAAAGCATGGACCCTGGTTCCAGTTTTTGATTCTGGCATAGACTATTTCTGTGACTTGAGGCAAACAAACCTCTCTGCCTTAGTTTCCTCTTGTGTGATATGGAGACTACAATACTTAGAATCATAGAATCATAGAATCATCTAGGTTGGAAAAGACCTTTAAGATCATCCAGTCCAACCATTAACCTACACTACCAAGCCCACTCTAGACTAATCAAGGGTAGACCAGACTAAACCATATCCCGAAGTGCCACATCTACCCGTTTTTTAAACGCCTCCAGGGATGGTGACTCCACCACCTCTCTGGGCAGCCTGTTCCAATGCCTGACCACCCTTTCCGTAAAGAAATTTTTCCTAATTTCCAGTCTAAACCTCCCCTGGCGCAGCTTAAGCCCATTTCCTCTTGTCCTATCGCTAGCTACTTGGGAGAAGAGACCAACACCCACCTCACTACAACCTCCTTTCAGGTAGTTGTAGAGAGCGATAAGGTCTCCCCTCAGCCTCCTCTTTTCCAGGCTAAACAACCCCAGTTCCCTCAGCCGCTCCTCATAAGACTTGTTCTCCAGACCCTTCACCAGCTTCGTTGCCCGCCTCTGAACACGCTCCAGCACCTCAATGTCTTTCTTGTAGTGAGGGGCCCAAAACTGGACACAGTATTCCAGGTGCGGCCTCACCAGCGCCGAGTACAGGGGGACAATCACCTCCCTGCTCCTGCTGGCCACAGCATTCTTGTTAGCAGAACTTCTCTTTTGTTGTTGTTGTTGGCCTTTTCTCACATTTTAGCAGATGTGTTGTTCCCAAATGGAGCAGAACTGAGAAACTGCAAGTCCCAGGATGGTTGTGGGACACGGTAGGGCTGCAGTGCACACCAGTGTAAGTACAGCAGCAGTCACCGACAAGCTGTGATGGACAGGTGAGGACAGACTCCCTCGGAGGGGATTGGCTGCAGACTGGGGCTCCAAAATTCAGGTATTTATGGAGTAATAAAATAGCACTTGCCTGTAGCTACAACTTCAGTATCTCTCCTTCTCACTCCTATCAGAAATCCCTTATTGTTTAGAGCTTGCCAGTGCTGTTGAACGTGACAGTCTTCCTAAAAAGCGGTGTCAAAGGCCAGAGCCACAGGGGGTACAGGGTTTCTGCACTAATATCTAGACCTCATGGGAGTGCATATGGGTCCATCACTTCGGGCAACAGTTATCACCATTTTCTTTCATCTGAGCCAATTAGTCAGAACTGAAACTATACTTTTAGGGTCTGATCGAAAGTCCAGAAAAGTCAAAAGATCATTTCTATTGGCACTACAAGGCTACAGCAGTCTCAAGGGCATAGCGTTGAGCAATCTAAAACTGTTCTTCAAGTTTCTTCAATATTTTAAAGCTTGAAGGTATTTTACCACACTAACTATTTAAGGCAGAGTGTTATAGTGGTGGGAAAGTACAGAAATATTTTGCAGTCTGTGGAAATTTAAAAACAAATGAAGCAGCCTACTGTCCCTGATGTCCCCATACAACTCTCTGAAAACAGAGGAAAAAATAAAATACTATTTTCATTGCTGTTAGCTATAACATCTGTTTCTTGTGGCTCACGCAGAAGGTACCTTCCCCCCTGTCCCCCGCAAAGGAATTAAAACTCTCATAGTCTTTCACCCTTTGTTTTTAATTGTAAAAGAAAATTATAGTCCATCCAGAAGATAGATGTGGAAAGTATGAGAGTTTTGGTTTTGGAAGAGCAATTAGATACAAATTCTGGAAACAATGCTGTAATTTCCATTGCAAACATTCTGAAAGCTGCTTTTTGAAACTGTGAATTGTGTCTTTAATACCAGCTCTTTTGAGCCTTTATGTCCAGATAGGCAAGGAACAAGTATATGTTTAGGTATGCTAAAGCATACTGTCAGTGAGTTGTAGAGACCAAATTTAAACTCTGTCAACTAAAAGAATTTTAAAAACTACCATAATTTTATATATAAGTGGTTTCCTAACATCACTTCTTTTGAACTTTCTCTTCCACTGTGAACACTTCCTTGTTGCTTGCTCGTTTTCTAGGGTGAATAGGATTTTGCCTCTTAATGTATGTCCTGCTATTATGGGGACCTAAAAAACTGGCGATGTGCCTGCAATCTTTTCTTGCTTTGGTACCTTGTAGGTTATGGCTTGGCTTTTTTTGTCTGTCGTTGGTCTGTCCATATCCCCCCCGCCTTTTTTTGTGGTATGAGTTGTTGTTTGTTAGCAGCATTCTGTGACTTGTGGTGCATTAAGAAGACCATCTGTGAATTGTTTAGGACTTAAACGGCTGTTAAATGATTTGCTAACATTTCAGGGAATTTGGCTTAAGAAAAAAAGATGGTACCCCATAACTCTGGTATCAAACAAGTCTTTACTAATTCATTTAGATTAGAAGACTAGGCTGACCAAGTCTGCTTTCATTTTTTCACTTAATGCAATCTGGATAATAAGAATAGTTGGCATAATGAAAAAGAATTCCTACATAATTATAATGTTAATGATACTTCTTATGAAGTTTTTTGCTGACAACTTTCCTTTTAGTGTTTTTTTTTTTTAATTTATTATAATAAACCTGCTTATTAAGCTATTCTACTACTTGTAATATCTCATGGAGGTTAAACTATTGTACAACTCACTGCCCGTGAGTGTCTTTAGTTTATTTAACATTTTGCACAGTCCTTTTATTCTTTTACAGAAGTTGTCCACAACCTCCTTAATATTATAATTCTGTTTACTTCATCATTATTCCAGTTACAGTTGTGTATTCATGGTTTACTTAAGCTGTTGATGAATGTGTCTACACACATACAGCTCTTCATGGAGATATAAATTCACTGTCCAGTGAAGTCTTTGGGAAAGACTTCTGGGGAAGGCTAGCACTTCATTTTTTGCACTTTTATCCTTAACCTCTAGGCTGAGCCATAGCAGAAAACCTTTTGTACCAGGGTTATCCCACATCCTTCTTTCATCCTCCAGACACGCTTGTGCTGCTGCCCTAGACCTGTGCCTGCTCTCTTTGGCTGCTGGCAAGGCTCGGGCCAATCTCCCTTGTCCTCATCTGGTGTCCAGGTTGGAGACCCACCAGACATTCTCTGGTGCTGCAAAAGGCTGGTATTTAAAATTCTTGCTTCCCAGCAGGTTTGCCAACAGAGCAGAATAGAGGAAGAAGTTGAAAAGAAGTAATTTCCTCATGTTTTATGAGCAGGGTGGGAGAGAGGTCTTTGAAAATTGATGGATTCATCCTGGGGTCATCTCAAGTAGAGTGGGAAGAAGAGGGGAAGATGTGCATTATTTGTCCTCCTCCAGTAATGCAGCCCCAAAATACCCATGCCACTTTTGCAGCCAAGATTTCCAAAAGAAAAGGTTCATCCTTTCTGCATCAAATCATGATAACAAGGAAAAAAAAGTGTTTAGAAAGAAACAAGTTAAACAGAAAAACATTCTTACAGAAAGCATGAAGTCCACTAAAAAGCGATACAAAGTGTAGAAAAAAAATCCATAAATTACCAGCTTCATGACTTGTAACTGTCATTTATAATTCATTTTTGTTGACACATGTTTCCTCTTCTCTCAGTTCTGCAATTAAATATTAGCAATATATTGATGACAGGTCCTGGCTATGAAAACTGCATGACAGTTTGCACAAAATACTAGTAATTAGCTTTCAGAGACACATCAACCTTTATGTAAGAAGACACTTTAAATCTATACCATATCACAGTATTTAACAATTGTCCGTCTGTTGCCTCAATTATAATTTGGTGAAGCAGGTTGCATTTCTTTACAATTTAAATCAGAATGTAAAAAAATTCAATTCCTTTTGTTATTGGAACTTGGTTTATTCTAGATATATGGAATTAAATCCAATTCTTGGTGCTAATGAATTTTGAAAACTTCATTGAACTTAATGTGTGGAGTATTTGAATTTATGTCAGGGAGTTTCGAGGTCTATGAAACTATTTTGGGTACCTCTGGTCTGTTTTAAATGAGCTCACAGGGAGTCTACAGTGGAAGAAGAATGATTATTTCAATGTGCAAACTGAAACAGCCCTGTATGCTCTGAGTTTGCCTGAGGCTAGATTAACTCAGATGAAAAAGGGTGGTATTTCTAGGATTTCAGTAAGACTAATGGAGCTCTGAGTTACTGCTCTTCTTTTCCTGTGAAATTCGGGAGTTACAGGGAACATTATGACTATCTGATTATGCATCTGGAATGCTACAGGTACGGAATTTCCTGACATATTTTATGCTCCAGTCCAGTAACTTCTGGTGCATTTGGAGCATGGGTGACTCTGTCAAAGTTTTCCTAAACTTTTCAAAAGTCTATTTCAAAATCTGAAGCTTAACAGTCTAATTTTAAACTCCAAAACTGATCTCTCTGAATGATGACCATCTCACAAGAGGCATTAAAACATCTTATTTATTCCTGATCATAAGCAAGTACTTCGACACATGTTTAATTGTAAAAAACTTGCAACAGGCTCCAGTAGCAAGGAGCAATTGCACCCCTGTCTGATTTGTGCATTCAGGGTTCACAAGTAGAGCAAGTGACAGCAGCAGAGAAAGTTTGGAGTCTTGTAATTACAATCAGCTTCCTGGAGTGTTCCACGAGGACAGCTTCTTTTGGGAAACAGAGAAAAGTGACTGGGTAGGGCTAGTCACCCTGATAGGGATGAAATACTTTGGCTAAACTTCTGTAATGAAACTTGGCTTTCATAAGTCTTGTGTCAGATAGTGGTTTCTTTTGAGTCCTTCCATTTGCCATCAGTTAGTTAACAGCAGGTCAGAGGTTTTCTGTCTCTTACGAAGAAGTGGAGAACTGCAAGTGCAGGGTCTAGCTGATGGTGCTATTCCTTTTTCTCCTGGGTCATGAACATTTAAAGGATACCTTCTCTTTTTTTTTTTTTTAAAGACAAGCTTTATTTTGTTTAGATCTTAATTGTTTTGGTCTTGAGACAGTGACAGCAATATTTGCTATATGTTCTTTTCATGTGACTAAGGTGCATGCAAGTGTGGAAACTTCCCACAACTGGAGGATAATAGGCAAAACCCTAGACTTTTATAGGTAAGATGTGTCCTCAGAAATCTGAGCAGGGGAAGCTTTAAACTCTTGATCATGGTTACAAGAGATTATGGTTGAAAGAAAAATCCCCCTTTTTAACAAAACAGTGACAGGAACATGAAAAAGACATCTCATTTTAAAAATAGTTCTGTTCATCAGATATGGCTCATGAATCCTATTTGGATGAACTGGGAATCATATAACCACAGCATGAAATATATATTAGACGTGTTGTATAAATTTGCAGTGTGTCTTCACGATAGTTCAATAAATGAACACAAGAGTAATGCATGTAAGGCATCCAGGAGTGACTGAGTGAGCCTTCAGACCTTCTACAAAGAGTCAGCGTACTTATGGGGGGAAGAGAGTCAACAGGAGGCCTGGACTTGGGATCTATTCCTCACTTTGCCCTGGCATGGTGGATGAGGTGGAGGCAAGGCATTTCTCTATGAGATGATCCTGCTAACCTATTCCTGCTTCCAAACAGAAGATCTTGGTAGGGCCCTGCTGCCTGAGGTAGCCAGCACAACACAGCCCTTGGTGATCCAACTAACTCTAAGCACGAGGGGAGAATCAGTGGGCTTTTTTTCTTTTTTTTCCTCCCCTTTCGTCTATCTAAGTGAAACCTCCATATTTATTTCCTGCGCTTTTTCCAAGATAACCACTCTGTCTCAACATCCTCAGTATCTGAATTTCCAGTTTGGGAACCGCAAACTTTAAAATCATTAGTCAAGTTCAGGAAGTTTACCAACTTCTTTACTTCCTTCTATAACAACAGGGCACAGAATTCTGCTTAAAAAACCTATCTGCTCTCTTCCTGTAACCTATTTGTTAATCATGTTTTGGTGACTGACTTTTGGGCACAATCCCAAGAATTTTTAAGGCAGTCTTTAATAACCACTAATACGTCTGCATACAAAACCAGATGATTATTATTCATGGGTGAGATTACGCAGAATTAAACTTTCTAAAACTGCAACGAACATTCAGCTAGACATGAAAGTAAGCTGAATTTCCATTTGGTTTGCTTCTTGCTGAGCCTTCAAATTATAAAGTGAAGCAAAGCCAAAAGATTAATACAATGAAAACAAAGATTGGGAAATTAAATGACACGATGCAATTTTCTGCCTCATTGGGCTGGCACCAATAATATGCAAAGGAAAGCCTGCTTAGTGTTGGTTAGTTGCTGTATAAATGCGGGACAATCAGTCTCCTTCTCCAGGGAAGGTATTTTTTTGAATCATATAGCCATTGACTCTTCCAATTACCAGAGACCCCATGAAGAGCTTGAGGCCTATTTTTTTTTTCTTTTTCTGTTCTGCTTTGCCCTATTACTGCTATTAGAGTTTACACAGGTACATGATTTCTCATTATCTCTAATATTTTAGTGACAGATAAGGAGAACACATTGAAAAGAAAGAAGGGAAACCCTGCAGCCTGCTGCCACCTCCATAATTAAATATTAATATTTCAGAAAATGTTACTTTAGGGAGCCCATAATGGACTGTCTGTTAATCATCTCTTTTAGTATACTTTTAACCTATTACATATTCAGGCTGCTGTTAGGGTATTACTGAAAATAAGTAATGGCTTATAACTGTCTGGGGAGAAGCATCATCCTCTAGTCTGCTTCTTTGGATCATTTAGATATTAAAAAACTAAGTCCTCATTATTTTAAAGATTTGAATACTATTTGAATTTCTCTTACATAGCTATGAGCCCAGGGCCTGTTTACTCCTAGCAGGTCTAGTTTGCTTTACCACTGAGTCTGCAAGACTTGTGACCTTGGGAGGAAGGATTTGTTATCTATGAATATGTTGGTGTTCTTGCAGTCAAACTTGGAACCACATTGATGGCTTCATGACATCCTGTGGTGTGCCCAAATTATTGGCCAATGGTTGACTTTTCTTATGATGCAACATCTAAAGAATAAACTCTGAACTGGGGTTCAGGAGGACTAGAGTTGGTCCCAGTTTGAATACTGACATGGTGCATGACCCCAAGTGTGTTTCTTCTGCCTTTGTTTTACCTTCTGTTCTTGTTTGTTTGGTAACTTTAAACTCTAAACCCTTGAGAGTGGGACATGCCTCGCAATTGAATGGTTTGTACAGCACCTCTGGGTCCAATCCCTTTCTGCAGCCCTGGTTTTGCCACTTTTTGGTGGAATAAAAGAAACACTTACATTTTTTGTGGTGTTTATACCTGCCAGGACAGAATGATGCAGGCATGAATTAACATTATCTTGGTGTTATCTAACTACCAAATGCTTGAATCTTAATCTACTTAATGCTCTTAATTTCCACTCTTGTGTTATTTTATATTTAATTTTCTATTAATCCCGTAGTTATATGTGTGGGTGCAGCATTTGACTGGACATATCAGCAGGCTTTGCAAAGCAGGTCTGGTCAGATAACAGAAGAATCATCAAGTGCAAGTGGGAAATATGTAACCTGAGGAAATGGTACAGGTGCATTAGCAAGAGTGACAACTCACTGATCAGCCAGGTTGGTGGGTTTGGTAGATTCTTTGTTGGGTGCATCTGACTAAGAGCTGTTATTTACTGCAGAAAAGGTAGTATTCTATGTTATAGCATATATATCTATATATGTTACAATATTCTGTATCACAGAAGAACCTGAAATAGTCTTATCCTTCTGTAACTGCACCTTATTGCCTGGATGTGATATTATGACACTGATGTTTCTTGTGAAAGGTTTTAGCAGCCTGACATTTCATAGTGAAATTTCCATTATCTTTTGTCTACCACACTCTATTGGATTCAGTGATTTGCACTTCTGGGTGTTTCACCTCCTCTTAGATAGGGTGCTTCTTGCACTTTTAGCTTCAGTGCTGATAAAACTCCACAACTTGGTTTGGGTAGTGTACTAAACTGAAACACGGATTTCAATGCCTCTTCATTTGTCTTCAGTAATGTCTACTCAGTTACTCCAATGTGTGTTTTCAGCCATTCCATTGGACTGCAGCTAATACAAACTGTTTATTGTGTGTATGAAATACTGTCCTTTGCAAATTTTCGGAATTCCTTGGGTATGTATTGCAAGCTGTTATTCCAAATTAGCTTGCTGTAAATACTATGCCTGGTGAATATTACTGTGGTCTGACTCATTGCAGTGCTGTATAATGTTGAGTTACTTTGACAAAACGACTGTAATAATCAAGTATCAGCAGGTAGTGGTTCTGCCTATGTTCATATAAATCAGGCACCAATTGCTGCCAAGCCTCTATTAGGTGCATCATGAACTATCATTGCTTCCTTGCTGTTTTTTCTGATACTTTACGTAAATAAAACAGTCTAGGAGAATTTATGTTACTTGTGAAGTCTTTCTGGAAAATTCCTGTGTGCTTGTTTGCCTTTTTTACAGCGCCACATCTTAGTGCCCCGCACAGACTTTCTTCCAAATGTCTGGAGGAAATATTCTCTGGAATCCCTTGTTTTTTTCTGTAAACCACTTTTAGACTTGTTCGTATCCCACATGCAGAGCCTGAATTTTTTTTTAATTCAAACATCTCTGATAGCCATGCTGTGTGCCTGACATCCAGGCCTTGCTGGCTGTATTCAAAAGAAATCAATGGTATCTATACACTGTACTTCCCACCTCCTCATTTCTGTTGGCAGATCATAGGTGTGAATGAACATCTGTCCCTTCTCTTTTGTATGCCATCATCCTGCTGCATGAGAGGACAGCTGCTACAGGATTTTCCCTCCTTTTTTGACTTTTAATTCGAGTCATTTGAGTGTGATTATCATCATTATAATTTGTATTTTGGATGCTCTTGTCCATCTCCTTCACTACCAGTTGCTCTTTTCTATCCCTCAGGCCTCATGGAAGTGCTGACATTTCTCTTAATCTTTGTGTAAATACTAACAGGGAGTCCATGGCCTCAGTGAGGTTCAGTTCTTTTGTGGAGGTTGGTGCTTTAAATCCTTGCAAGTTTTCTCCTTTAAAGATTAGATCAAATCACTTCCCCTCTCCTAATTTCATTGCCTTTTCTAAGATATGAAGTGCTTCTAATGTATAGAAGTGCTTTCCTCCTAATGCAGTAATGGAAGCAACAACCCCTCTGCTTCCCCCAGCAGATGAGAGTAGGCTGTATCTGTTCCTATGCACCGAACCCAGCCTTTGCGGAATCCATGCAAGTTACATCTGGGAGGGTGGCTGTGGTACAATTTTCCCCATTTTAGCTGTGTGTGGGTCCCAAGGGTCTTTGCACATTCAGATTGGCCCAGCATGTGTTTTGCTTTTTTTATTACTTACAGCAATCAAGCTAACCCGTTCTGAGGATTCCTCCACCTTTCCAATTACACTTAATTATGCTGTGTGCTGGAGCTGCTCTCCCACTTTGGCCATAATGCTACTGACGCATGTTGTCCTGCACGCACCACTGACACTGTGTTCAGTGATAGCTTGAGTTCTTCATTGTTTTAGCAGATGTCCCATGCCCTCCAACACGTCAGTAAATCTCCTAATTCCCTCTGCCTTGAGCTGTCCTTATGTGGATTCCACTGTATATTGCCGAGGTTAATGATTTTTGCAGCTTTCAATCCCACTGCTAAATATTTTGGTTTTGTTTTCTTTTTTCTGTTGTGCTGATGAGAATGAAATCTAGATATTTGACAGCTTTCCTTTAACACTGTATTGCCATCCTATGTGTAGCAAATGCCTCCTGTATCCTGCTGTTGTCATTCACATTCATGCAGTGCTTGGGTCTAGAGGTTGGCTTGGCTGTCTCATTTGCTTTCCAGGATACAGTTTACTAATGCATTTCTGGAAGTTTTGAGGGTTGGTAGCACCTTTCTTGGATCTATTAAGATGCCTGTTTAGCTGTAGATCCTTATTATCTCTTTCCTTACTCTGTTTCATAGCTTTGTAACCACTCAGCTTTGAAGGCAAGAGTGGGCATGCATGGACTATTTTTGATGCACTTTGCCCATCCCCAGGCCGCCTTCAGTGTTGCAGGGAGATGATGGTGCCCCTTTGTCCTGGTTTCGGCTGGGATAGAATTAATTTTCTTCCTAGTAGCAGTCATAGTGCTGTGTTTTGGATTTAGTAGGAGAATAATGTTGATAACACACTGATGTTTTTAGTTGTTGCTAAATACTGCTTATGCTAGTCAAGGACTTTTCAGCTTCCCATGCTCTGCCAGGCGCACAAGAAACTGGGAGGGGGCACAGCCAGAAGAGTTGATCCAAACTGACCAAAGGGCTATTCCATACCATATGATGTCATGCTCAGTATATAAACTGGAGGGGGGTTGGCCGGGGAGCAGCGATCGCTGCTCAGGAACTGTCTGGGTATCGGTTGGCAGGTGGTGAGCAATTGCATTGTGCATCACTTGCTTTGTATGTTGTTATTATTATTATCATTATTATATTGTTATTTTTTTTGTTTTTACCTTATTTCAATTATTAAACTGTTCTTATCTCAACCCAGGAGTGGTTTTTTTCACTCCTACTCCTCCAATTCTCTACCCCATCCCACAAGGGTAGGGGGAGTGAGTGAGCGGCTGCGTGGTGCTTAGTTGCTGGCTGGGGCTAAACCACGACACCCTTGAATGGAAAACCCATCAGCTTTCCACAGAAAGGATAACTACAGCCCTCTTTTTCTGTAGTCAGAGGCCTCTCTACTTCCCGTTCCTCAAATTGAGCTAAGTGAACACTGCTCTCACAATGATCTCAAGAGCATGCTGTCTTGTACTTGGTTTCCTTTGCGGAGATGTTTCTTTGTTACTACCTTTTTATTCACTTAGCAGCAGAGCCTGGTGCTGGCTAGCAGTTCCCAGTTCTTCCTATTCTGCCAGACCATGTGTTGCTATATGGAAAACTACCTGTTTGTGCTGTGGGCAATGCCATCACTGTCCCAAAGACAAGGACCGAAAACCAACAAAGTAAATCAACCCCAGGAACAGAGCAAGCATGGGCATTTTCAGCTCCCGTGCTTCACATAGGTACAATGTTAAGTGCTATTCATATTTCATAAAATCCCTCTGTAAGTTTAGATTACTGGGTGGACATGAGGATCTGGAGCTACTTATGCCCAAGTAAGTCCAATGCTTAAAAGACTGAGTTTTGTCTTCTGTCATTTGTCTCAGGGTTTCCTAGATAGCAAAAGACTGAGATGGAGAATATTTGTTTATCATCTACCCTAATTGTAAATACATTTTCCCAGCCTAGAATATCTTCACATTTACCTTATGACTTTTTACAGCTGCTCTCCACTACTGTTGCATTTCAGAACCTCTGAAATTTGGTTTCTCGGGTAAGTAGATAATTCCTTTTGTTAAAGGAGTTGTTAAAGTGGGTGGGTACTGCAAAGACAGGAATTTTTTTATATTTAAATCTCTGACTTTCTAGCCGCTGCAGCCCTGATCAGTAGGATTACAAGTAAATAAAAAATCACTTTTCTTCATAAATTGACACATAATTAAATGATAAATTGATTTAGTTCCGCCGATTAAAATGGCAGGCCTCAAATTTTATAGGGGGTGAATGGCGAGGCACTGTGCCTGCTTTATGCCATTAGCTTTCCTACAGCTGTAATAAGTAACTAGTCTGGCATGTGTTTTCCATTAGTGATTACAATAAAGGCTTTATAGGGGCACAGTATAAAATGACCAGTAAAAGTGACTCACAGCCAACTCTGTAATGGTGGATAGGGCTTAGCTTTACAAGGACTAGTCTTGTTAACTTAGTAACTAGAAAGTTTCTGTAGTAAAATCAGGCTAGATAGGCTCCTCTGTAGTGCAAGGGGAGGAAGAAGTGCTGACAACTGAGTATCAAAAAAGCTGAGTGAAGAGGTGCCTAAGCTCCTGCAGATACAGTACTGAAAACCTTTCTGTTCTCTAGCATGGGTAGGCAAACACCCACCTCTTGATTGGAAAGAAATGCTTCGCTCCTCCTTTTGGATGAGCAGTCATGAACCTGTTTCAGAATCTAGGGGACTTGACTGGTTCTTAAAATGATTGACTTGTTCTTGCTTTTGGCTCTCCTTCCTCTACATCCAAGCTCCCATGTTTACCTGGGAGCAGAAATGTGAAATGTTGTGTTGGATCTGAATTCCCTAATGGCTAGGCTGTGGTGTGGGTCTTCCTCTGCTTACTGATCGAGGTCAGAGAGAGTGAGGATTTGAACTTGATCTCCAATACCTGAACATGCTTACAGGATGTGGCCTCCCAGGAGGGCTCGAGACTCTTACTGGACAAGAGATTTTAGTCAGTTCAGTGACAGTGTAATAGAAATATTTGTGCATTGGAAACTGTACAGTCAGCATCTGACAATAGCTTGGAGATCTAAGTTTTGGACTAGGTCACCTGAAACTTCAGTGAGGTCACCCAGGTGCATCTTTAGATGTAACCTTTTATCTTGCCTTTCCTCTGTGTGAGAGTGTCCCAGGCAAACATATGCCTACTGGCATTTCAGACCCCTAAAGCCTCTGTCTTGGTGTGCCACTTTGTTGTACTGTAGCTGGTCACCTACCACACAGCTGCGCATGCTCAAATTACCTGTTGAGTGGAGCAAGAATTGTTTCAGCCTCCTGCAATCAGACTTTATAAAAAGGTTAGAGCAAGTATGACTGATTAAGAAGTGCTGGCACCAGCTAGCACAACTGAGTTTTTTGTCTGAAACCAGCTAGGAGCTGCTGCTATTTACTCTTCTGTGTAGTTTCTTTTAAATGTCTTCTGTTTTCTCTTTCTCTCTCTCTCCCCCTTAAAACAAACCTATAGTCTGATACGTTCTTCTGAACCATACCTGGCTACCTTCTGTTATTGGCAAATGTCATTCTTACTGATAGAGGCAATCGTTATTTAAATTAATAACACCCAGGTGGTACCTGAAAGTTTTACATTAATTCCCTGGCAGCTATTCATTCTATCCTTACCTACTTAAATGGTTACAAAGAACTTGCATGAAAAAGAAGTTCTTCATGCTCTTAATGCTATCTTCTCAACTCCTCATGGGAAGCGTGGATCAGTTGATTTCCAAAGTGTGAACTCCTTGTGTCAGAAATATTGGTCAGCTGAGAAGCGTAACTGAAGGTTTGTATTGCTTCTTACACCATGTCCTGCAGGATGCCACTAAAAGTAAACAAACAAACACATGGAACAAGATGTTGCCATAAAATAGGTTTTGTTTTGTTTTAGTGCTGATGGTAGTGTAGTTTGCTTTGTCTATAGCAGATGGTCAATGCTTATTAGCAACCATTTCAGCTATACATGTTTAGTTTTGCATTTCAAATGTCTGAAGTCAGTGTCTTAGTGTGACATTATCAAGATTTTTACAAATTTGCTTGCTAGAGGTGAAGGTGGAAAAGAACTTCCATATGGAGACGTCTTTGTTTTTTGCCTTCTGCCTTGGAATATATATTTAGAGGGGAAACCTGCAAGTGTTAGGACTGGATAACAATTTTCCCTGATTAATTCTCTCAGTTGAAACATTATTGCATCTGTATAGCTGGTGCTGATACCTTGCAGTGAGTGTGAGTGTGGTGAAGCTGCACATCTTCAGTGATGTCATTTAACTGCTATGCAGTTCTAATTCATGGGTTGAAATGTTTGATCGTACTTTTCTGAGGTTGAAGCAGACTTCAGTCAGTGTCAGATATTTGTGAAAACAACGGTGAAAAGCAGAGAGAAGTTTCTGACTGCAGTACAGGAGTACTTCATTGTAGCTGGAAAGCAATAAAGAAATCATTTAGGAGGTCATGTCCATTTTAAGTATAGACATGGCTTTATCTTCAAGGACCAAGACAGTGTCAATTTATGTGCAAAGATATTCTACAATTACTCTGGATGTAAATATGCTATGGGGCTTCTGACAAACGGTGACACTGGCTTGTGCATATTCTTCCTTTTTGTGGGACAACTATAATAATTCTTTTTTTTAACATAAAATCCTGTATCACTCTCTTTGCCCAAAGGTTTTGGGGGGGAAAAAAAAAAAAAAAAAAAAAGAAGGTGAAAACATAATGAACAGGGCAACCTTGTCCTGAATCCTAATGGCTTTCTGATGAGGTAAACAATGACTCTTAATTAGAAGCTAAAATTTTTAATTAAGATGATTCTTCAGTAATTATCTCAGTTGTCTGCTTCACTGGATTTTAATGAAAAAGATTGATTAGGTATAAAACCAGTAGCATAATTAAATATTTAGGGTCTACATTGGTTATTGAGGTGAAAGCAACGTGATTAACTTCAAAGTGCATTTTTCAACAAATGGCGTGAGACAGTGAAGCCCATTTCAAGTACCATGCTGCCCTATCCCAGCTCCCTCCCTCTTTCCCTGCCTGCCCATGTTTCACAAAGTGAATATGCAGGAACATCATTTTTGGGTAATAGTTATGTTGAGCGACAGATTATAACGGCACACTTTTAACTAAGGCTGTCAGAGTGGTTATGAATTCCATATGTCAAGGAGTTTTAGTAAATGGACTGGAACTTGTCACACCAGACTTCAGACCCAGGAGTAGATTTGTTTTTTGTTCTTATGAGAAGTGTGAAATAATTAGTTCAGCAGTTCCATTTCTACATGCACTCAGAACACCCCATAGGACCTGAACGGAGAGAGATGCCTTTCTGTGGTCGATATGACTGCAAGGACGGTGCCAATCACAAATCTCATTTCTGCTTGCTTCCTTTACTCTCACTGAGCAGTCCCTCACTTTATGAACAGTGCCACTGAAGACATGAGTAAAAGCTTATCGAAGTGCAAAATTTGTTCTGAAGAATAAATGGCAGCTGTGCTTCTGATTGTGATTTTATAGCCTTACGAGACCAAGAGAAACTGTGTTCAGCATCCTGTTAGCTAATCATGATTAAACCTTGTAGCTCAGTGTCACTGTGAGGCAAACTGGGCATGTTTTTCTTCTGGAAGTTGTTGCCATTACAGCTGGAAATAAAGACGTCTGTACTGAGAAACCAACCTTAAGAAAAATCTGAAATCACTTTCAAACATTCAGCCATAGTCGTAATCTCAGTGAGAAAGCAGCAACTGTGGGCATGTATGGAAGGAAGCTGGTTGCTTGCTTTCCTTTTTGCTTTACGATACAGAATTCAGGAGCCCTATCTGGAATTCAGGGAGTTTCCCAAAGCCTTTATTATGGATCAGTCTATTGGGAGTCATCCAACAGTACTATGTTTCTTGCCAGTTGCCAGAAGGAGGAAATGTGGTAGACATGCCAAAAAGGTCTCTATGTACAATCATTCCAATGAAAGACTGCCTTGCATTGATTCATATTCTCGTTCATTTTCCCGGTGTGAAGGCAAAACAAGTTTTTCTGCGATTGCACCGGTGCATCAGAGAACAAGACTTTGAACCACAGGATTAATTCTCCTGTTTTTTCACTACATCAGCCCACATTAATTACTGTTAAACTTAATTCTTTTCTCGGGTTCCTCAGCTAACGAAGAAGCCAGCAGATTACCTTTCACACTTTTCCAATTAATTGTTGGAATATTTCCTCAGTGCTAGACAGTCTTAGTTAATCATTAGTCACATTAGCAAAAGGGGTAACACTTCTCTTTCTGTTGATTGTCCTGACTATCAGAGTTAATGTGAAAGGAGCGTAGTGAAGGAGCTTGTGTTTTTTATGAGTTCTTGCACTTAGACTTCCATGACTTCTATGACTTCTTCAAATCTTCTTCAAAGCCACCTCCCCAGTCACATGGTTCTGTTAGACAGGCAATAGCCTGTATAGAAGAAATTCTCCCTTGTCCCCTCCGCCCTTGAAAATGTATTTTTAAGTGACCTTTTTTAAAAAAAAAAAATTAGATTCTGTGTTTCTGTGGTATCCTGACTGGAGAAGACCTGGAAAAATGTCTGGCTATCTTACCCATATGGAAAGAAAAGGGAATTCCTGCAAGGACAATTCTTTGTCTCAATCACCAGAAGATCTAATAAATAAGTCTAACCTACTTTCATGGCTTTCCCTGTTGTAATGAGACACTTTGTAAGGAATCATATATGCGGGTAACTTCTGTATAAGTACTCTCTGCTCAGGGAATGTTGATTTGAACATACTATTTTTACTTCATGTTTCCTTCATGTTTGGAAGGTCAATAGCTCTTTTATGTTTACTTGGCCAACAAATCTAGGAACACAGAAGACATGGGAAAACCTGCATATTGTTTCTGGAGAACACTACACACCAGGTTTCACTACCAGTGTCCACAGCAATGAAAAATAACTCAGTGGAGATGTTTCTTTGACAAACAGTCTGCTTATTGAGGGAGACCTCTCAAAAGACTCTGGTACCCCTCAGAGCAACTGGAGGTAGCAGACTGTGCAATACATTGCTGGTGGGTAACATTCCCTTTCCACCATGTTTGGAGCATAGCCTGGCTGATTTTATTACTTTCTCTTATGTAATCCAACCAACTTTTATGGTCCCAAAATTTTTTGGGTCATTTTCTCAAAGACACTGTTTTACTTCTTACTTATGGTGACAATATAACAAATGAGTAGAAATCCAGATTTTTAATGAATGTTGCAACTACTCCTTGGAGAGCTGAACCAACTAATGTGCTGGTCATCTTGAGCCTATGAACACAACAATCAAATAAAAGACTGGAAAGAAAATAATCCAGTGTTTGGTCATGTAGCTGCTCAAATTTTCTGTTGAGGAGTGTGTTGTGTGCTTAAAAAGGCCAGGGTATACAGTTTTGTGTGTACCAGATTAATCAGGATCTGAAATCTCTTGCTGCCTCGCTTTCTGGAACGCATTTGTCACAGTGGTCTTTTGAAATCAATTGAAATGTATCTTTTCCTCCTGTTAACTGACATGATAGATTGGTAATAATCAAACACTATTTGTCCAATGTCAGTCTAGCTTTTCTGTCATGAGTGATTGAATATCCTTTAAATACCATTGTGGCATTGCTCCTGAATCGAAACCTAATGAGAAAACTTTATAAATGGACTAAAGTCATGTTTCCAGTTCCCAGTTGTGCACTCAGTACAGACACACCTTGCTTTATCTCTGCACTTAGCAAGAATTGTTTAACAGGCTGCTCCTGCAAACTGTCAAGCCCAATACAGAGTGCACATGTAATATTTTAATTAGTGTTTAATGATTCTTTTCTGATCAGGCTTAAAATCCTCTCTGTGCAAGTGATTATAGGTAATTCTTCAGCTGTAACAAGATCATTTGATAATAAGGCTGATAAAAGAAAGCAATTATTTAAATATCAGCAGCTTAATATCAGTAATGACTATCTCCTTCTTGTTAAGGCTTTGTACAAAAGTGTTAATACAGTGTCATTTTAATATTAATTTTCATGGCACTGGAATAGAACATAAACACAAGTAGAGTGGAAGTTTCCCAAGGGAGAGGGATTTTCAACATTTAGTTCCTCTTACTGCCTCACTCCAGTTGATGGTAAGAAAGAGGTAGCATGTGTATATTCACAATTTACCTGGTCACTATAATTGTTAGTAAGAATGAATTTTTCTTGCTCAGTCTGGTTGGATCAGCTCATAAGGCTCTGTTGTATGCTTTGCCATGGGTTCTGGCTCATGGGAAGAAATAGTTTATTTGTGGAGCTTCTCTGCTCTGAGGCTTGTCTAGGGCTACGTCTTGTGTATGCAATAGGGAGCAGCTTCCATAATTTTAATGGACAGAGTACTGTAAGGTTTTTCTCTGAAACCACTCAAGTTAGATTGATTTGTGCTCTGGTAAGAACTATGCTCGTTTAAGAAAAAAACGTCCTATAATTTTGCAAGACAAGTGGAGGGATCACCTTCTCTCCTGGGAGATTTGAAGCCAATTCACATGCACTTAAGCTCTTTGTGCCAGGGTTAATGCCTGGCGCTAATGCTACAGAATTTGATCTTGCAAAGTAGATGTAATTGAGAGGTAACTACTTTTCCTCCTCACTAACAAAAACATGACTCTTCAAATAATGACTAATGACCTGAATTACTGTGATATTTGGGAACACAGAAATGGCAAGATGCTGTTGTACTGGTCTTGGTTGAGATAGAGTTAATTTTCTTCATACTAGCTGCTATGGTGCTATGTTCTAGATTTGTGCTTCAAATAGTGTTGATAACACAGGGATGTTTTAGTTATTGCTGAGCAGTGCTTACACAGCGTCAAGGCCTTCTCTGCCTCTCACACCGCCCCGCCAGCGAATAGGCTGGGGGGGCACAAGTAGCTGGGAGGGGGCACAGTTGGGACAGCAAACCCCAACTGACCAAAGGGATATTCCCTGACATGTGACATGGTGCCCAGCAATAAAATCTCCGGGGGAAGTTTGTCAGTTGCTTGGACAGTGGCTGGGCATTGGTTGGCTGGTAGTAAGCAATTGGGCTTTTTCGCATCAATTTTTCTTTTTTTTTCCCCCCGCCCCTTTTCTTTCTTTTCCTTATTAAACTGTCTTTATCTCAACCCATGAGTTTTCTACCTTTTGCTCTTTTGATTCTCTCCCCCATCCCACTGGGGAGGAACGAGTAAGTGGCTGTGTGGGGCTTAGCTTCCTACTGGGGTTAAACCACAACAGCTGTAAAGAAACAATGCCACAAAATCCTTTTAGATTTTTTTTTTTTTTCCCTTGTTTGCTCCAAATTATGGCCAACCTGACTGGCCTGGTTTTGTCACAAAATGCTATTCACTGGTGACCCTGGGACTAAACAATAGCTTGCTAGACCTGGCTTGTGTGTTTCTGAAAGCTGAAGCAAGTTTGAGTCACTAACCATCAGGTCAAATCTCAATTACCAAAGGAGGTGAAGTGTGAGAAAAGGAGGGGAAATAACCCCTCCTTTATTTGCAAAATAAAGCAAAACTGGAGATGACACAGAGTGCATACACCTTAGACCAGAAGACCATGCAGTGAAAGTGTGATAGAGAGCAGAAAGGGGAATGATGGTTGAGGTGCTTTGTGTGAGGATGCAGAGCACCACTCTGAGGCATGATGTCCATCCCATGTACCTGGCGAATGCAAGCATCCTGCTTGCCCCGCCAGGCACGATGCTTCATGCAGAAGTAACAGCGGTGCTTTTGCAGGCAGGGTGGTCAATCTTCACACTGGTCAGTGGTCCATGGGAGGTGGAGAGAAGGTGCCATGGAGTTCAGCTCTGCTTCCACTGACTTGAAGCAGAGCAGGTGAAATGATCTTCAGTCATGCTTTTAGCTGTGGAACATAATGCTCTCCTTTTTAAAAGGCAAACTGTCAGATGGTTTTCCTCCTTTTATCCAGATGTATATTGGCACATATGTAACCATAGCAACTATGGCTGGAAAAACAGATATCTAGTAGTTTTTAAATTGCCTTCAGAGTAAGTTTAACAATGAAGCTTGAAAGCAGATGATATAGCTCATGGACAGGTAGATGACAAAAATGAAAGGAAATTTTATTGCTAAACCTGTTCAAGCAAAAAAAGGTCCTAATAAGTGAAGTAATAGCTTCTCTCACTAAACAGGCACTTTTACAACTCATTAACGTATCAGCCTTAACTCCAGGCAAACTATTATGTTTTCATGACACAGTTGATACCTACTATCGTTTACTTACCTCCAGTAGCTATTTTTAGGTACAAGTTCTTAACTCAGCGCATGCTGAGTTGACATGACCTCAGCTGATCTTGGTTAAAGTGAGTATTGGCTGTGTGGCGTATGGATTTAAACAAGGACTCCTTCAATTGTATCATCCGTCCTGCTTTGAACTCCACTGACTGCACCTGAACAAGTCTCTGAGTCCACATTTAAAAAGCAGCTTGCGAATGGGATGCTCTGGTTTTGTGTACCTGACCTAGAGCCAGGGAAAGATGTTCAAAGTGATGAACACCCACACAAGCAGTAGATGTGGACAGGCTTCTGTTACACATGACAAAATAGCAGATGGGTGCTGTTAAGGTTAAGGACCCCTAATAACTCGCAGCTTATTGCTTTTGGAAATATAAAGTCAAGGCACCTTAAATCACTTGGGTGTTTTTGGGAATACAGACCGAACTCTACAAAATGCTGCAGACAGTTTATTGCAAAGGTAATATTCATATAATGCTTCTTGGAAATGAAGTGGTACTAAACTAAAGTGCTATGCCTTTCTGTGTCAACAGCTTGAGAAGATCTTTGAGATAATGAGTAGACGAATTAAACTTGAAAAAGGTTGAATGTTTGCAATGCATTTCTACTCCTTATTTAGAAGACTTTTTTCCAGGAAAACAAATGAATCTTTATCTATCTCCATGGAGGATCTTTGCACATAAATAAGAAGAATGTAGCTGCTTAAGACTTCCATCTGTCAGAAACTGGGCTTTTAAAAATCAGTCAGTGCAGAGGAATGCCACATGTATATGCATATACTGGAAATGAAGCACTTTTTAAAGGCTTTGTTAGCTTGGTGTGCAAGTTCACTACTTTAGCAGGAACAGCCTCCAGGTCTTTAGAAATACAGTTCTGGGGCCTGATGTTGGTAGGAGGAGGAGCACACCTCAGCGTAATGATTATTAGGCAATGAGAGAGGCCTCCTTGGCATGATACGTACTGTATCAGTTTGGGGATCCTGGGATGCTGGATACAGGCAGATTGAAATCTGGTAGTCTCTGCTGCATGGCTGAGGAACTGGAGTGCCCTGGGAGAGGGAAAGGGTTGTGATAACGGTATAGCTGTTGTGGTTGAAGGGTAGAAAAAAGGCAGGGTTTGTAGGGAGAGATAATATCTTTTATTTAACTAACTGGTACTAGTAAAAAGTAAGCAGAGAAGGGAAACTCCTTTATTCAAATGTAAATTAGGGTTCCAGAAAATGGAAGGCTCAGAAGTGAATTACTGGGTCTGGGGCTAGATAGACTACAAGTCTGAAAGGGGTTTCACAGGTTTCAGCTAATCTAGTCGTCTATCCTTCACGTCAAGGCTTGGCAGAAAAGGATGGATTTGTTGGTAAAGGTTCCAGGGAAGATGTTCAGCTTTTTGCCCTCTCTGGATGAGGAATTAACACGTTAGTGGCAAGAATGCCATGTTAATCTAAACTTAATCAACCATAATTTTGACAGTTGTTTAAAGTTTTTTAATCAGATTGAATTATAGTAATAAGTCAAAATTTTGTAATCAGTTATTAAATATATTAATCTTAGCATTTCATGGTGGTTGTAGCTGTGAAGTAAAATTAGCTTCATGAATTGACTATCCTAAAATTCTTTTTAATGTGATACAAGTGTTTTTAAATAGTATTTTTATTTCTTAGACAGATAAAGGCTATTTCTTTTGCTGCATTAAGAACTGGAATGTGGTAACCAAGTCAGAGTTAAGTATTATTTGGGCTTTGATGTCATCAATACTAATGCATATAAGAAACTTGAATAAAGGTGAGTCCATATGGGTAGAATTACTCACAGGGTTAGCTGCTTCCCTTAATGGGCCATTTACCTCTGAAGTCTTTATTCAATTCCAGTAGGTCTCAAAGAGTAAGATGATTTTCAATTGGCATAAACATTTTACAGTTTGCCATGAAGGCTTGGATTTACCATAGCTTTTCAAGGTGTTTAACTGAAGTTCTTAACGTAAGAGCATAGCCTTCCACAATACCTTTAAAACTGGCAGTGTTATAGATGCACCCGTGTGGGTGCCAGCTCATTCCAGTCATCTAAGGCCTGAATCATCTTCTGGAATTACCTACTATTATCCATTTGTTAGAGAGTTAAGTGGTGGTGCTCCTCAGATTAGATGCAAAAAGTTAGAATAATTGATCTGGTCCTAAATGTATATACTGACTTGCATAGCGAATTAGATGCTTCTAGTGATTTCTATTGTCAACTTCTTAGTTTGTACATTCACTTGAGGTGGTGGCAGGAATATTAGCACAAATTTTTGCAAGTGGATAGAGAAGCCATTGCAAAACATAGAGCCTATTATATTCTTTACAACTCAAGAGCATGGTAGTGCTGAATTTTGTATATAAAACTGGAACAATTTTGTGAAAGAAGTGAGTTGTGCCATCAAAAGATATTTCTATGGCAGCCAGAAGTGCTGTGCCATGATGGTGGTATGAAAGCACCTGTTCAAACAAAATTCCCCAATTAGGTTTAAATGGCTCTAAGGTTAATTGCCTAGCAATGACGACAGGAAGCACATTGCACTCTTTTCTGTAATGACAGTACTATAGTGCCTTTTATGTAAAGGAAACAAGCCTAAAATTCACCTAAGGTAATGAGAGAAAGAAAGATACCAGGTTTTTTACAGGACGGTCTACAGATACAGAGCAGAAATCATGACCAGTAGTTAGATTTCATGTACAAGAATCATTTTAATTACAGCAAAGCTTCCAAATGTGAAACATTAAGTTCCTTACTCTGCCTGTCGTGCTGATCTTGTCCAAGGGCACAGGGGAACCATGAGGTTAGTACAAACCGTTTAGTTTGGCATCAAGGTAATTCTCAAGGAAATGAAAGAAGGTGCAGGGCGGGTAGTGCGGTGCTGGGTTGCTGGAGCTAGGGAGCAGCTGTTCTAATTTTGGACCATAAAATCTTATCTAGATCTGGAAAGCAACCAGCGTGGTCCTAAAGGAAATGGGAAACCTCCTGAGTTAAATGATATATTTCAGGAGGGAGGGGAAGATGGTAATTCTTTGGTACTGTACCTCATCTGTGATACCCGAGCACTTTATTTGGATACCTTTAAAATAGATCTGGGTGCTGAATTTTAGACATCTTTGACATTTGCCTTTTAACATTTATTCGTTCAGTCTCCAGACAGTTTAGTTAAAATTTGGTCATATATTGGGCCGCTTTCACTTTTTGCCTGTCACTCAGGATGACATAAAGCAGCACTGGACCTGCAGTTGTCCTGTCCACTTCTGTGCTGACCACAGCCCCTTGGGAGTTCCTCGCTCCAGTCTGCCCTTCTGAGGCTTTGCTGCTGTTCTGCCCGGGCAGCAGGAGACAGCAGAAAGAGAAGATACAGCAGGAACTGAATGCACACAGTCTGAGTTCCATGGCAAAAGCAGGCAACATGCTGATTGCTTAGTGGAAAGCCATTCTTCATTGGGTATTTAAGGAAAAATTATTCTCTGATGGATAGGAGGAAGTCTATGTTACTGAATGTGACTTTTAACTCTTGTTTTATGCAGGGTCTTACGGACACCTAAGCTGTCTAAGAAATGCTCAGTACCTGACAAAATATGCCAATCATAAATGTATTAGTTGATTTTTTGAGAGAATAGAAAGTTACCCATATTGAAGGAATGAATGAAGAAAAGCATGGTGCCATGATTTCATAAGGTTAAAGCCTGTTCTTTTACTACAGTCTTTCCATTAGTGACTATAATATTTTGATGTGAATCATTGTCTCTTCCTTCAAAGAGAATCTGTGCTGATATATTTTGAATAATATGCCTTGGGAGTGAAAAAGAATAGCAGATAGGAAATCAATAGGAACATTTACTTTTATTGTTCATGTCAGCTATTGTTTAGGAGACATAAAAATGTCTGTAGTGTTTATATAACAGCATTTGCTCTCAGACCATTTCCAGTAGTGTCATATTTTCATGAGTGATGCTTACTAATATTTTCTTTTTTCGTTCCTCAAGAGAATGAATAAGAAAGAGTAAGCATCGATTCATAATTTGGATAACTGAGTGAATAGGCTGAAGTGGGATGAGTGTTGTCAGAACTGATTATTCCAAGGGCTCATTCCAAAAAGCTTTAGTTCTTAAAACAAAAAGATCCTAAAGTATCAATTCATCAAAGCTGCAAAAGGCTCCTGACTTTCCTCTAAGATGATCCAGCTGAAGTCTCTAAATGTGCTTTACATTGTGGATTTCAAGCAGGCTGTGCTAGCCAAGCAGCTATTCCCAGGAAATCTTCTTGCTTCTGAAATGTCCAGCTGGGTAGTGGCATTGCTAATGCAAAGGTGGGAAACGTCATGTCAATGGCTTATGGTGTCATTGCTGGCTGAGTGAAGAAAAATGCCAAACTGAAGACCTGTCCAAAGAACTAAGACTGTGTAGGTGTTTCTTGTGCTGATCGAGGGCAGACACCAGAAGGAACTTTTAGCTCTGCTGAAGTGCCCTCCAAAGCCACTCTATCACTCCCCTCTTCAGCTGGAAAGGGGAGAGAAAATATAACAAAGGGTCATGGGTCAAGATAAGGATAGGGAGATCACTCAGCAATTACCATCAAGGGCAAAACAGACTTGACTTGGGGAAATTAGTTTAATTTATTACCAATAAAAATTAGAGTAGGATAATGAGGAAATAAAAACTAAATTTTAAAACACCTTCCCCCCACCCTTCCCTTCTTCCTGGGCCTAACTTTACTCCCAATTTTCTCTACCTCCTCTCCCCTCCAGCAGCGCAGGGGAACAGGAATGGGGGTCATGCTCAGTTCATCACATGTTGTTTCTGCTGCTCCTTCCTCTTCAGGGGGAGGGCTCTTCACCCTCTTCCCCTGCTCCACTGTGGGGTCCCTCCCATGGGAGACAGTTCTCCACGAACTTCTCCAACATCAGTCCTTCCCATGGGCTACAGTTCTTCACAAACTGCTCCAGTGTGGATCCCTTCTACGGGGTGCAGTCCTTCAGGAGCAGACTGCTCCAGCGTGGGTCCCCCATGGGGTCACAAGTCCTGCCAGCAAACCTGCTCCAGCATGGGCTCCTCTCTCCATGGGTCCACAGCTCCTGCCTGGAGCCTGCTCTAGCACACGTTTCCCATGGGGTCACAGCCTCCTTTGGGCACATCCACCTGCTCCAGCGTGGGGTCCTCCATGGGCTGCAGGTGGATATCTGCTCCACCACGGACCTCCATGGGCTGCAGGGGGACAGCCTGCCTCACCATGGTCTTCACCACGGGCTGCAGGGGAATCTCTGCTCCGGGGCCTGGAGTACCTCCTCCCCCTCCTTCTTCACTGACCTTGGTGTCTGCAGGGTTGTTTCTCTCACATATTCTCACTCCTGTCTCTGGCTGCAGTTGCTGTTGTGCGGGTTTTTTTCCCCCCTTCCCAAATATGTTATCACAGAGGTATTACCAGTGTTGCTGATTGGCTCAGCTTTGGCCAGTGGCGGGGTCCATCTTCGAGCCAGCTGGCATTGGCTCTATCAGACATAAGAAAAGCTTCTGGCAGCTTCTCACAGATGCCACCCCTTTAGCCCCGCTGCTACCAAAACCTTGCCATGCAAACCCAATACATGGTGTCATTGCTGGCTGAGTGATGAAAAGTAACAAACTCATGACCTGTCCAAAGAACTAAGACTGTGTAGGTGTTTCTTGTGCTGATCAAGGGCACATGCCAGAAAGAACTTTTAGCTCTACTAGTGGCTACATCCCTGGAGATGCTGAGTGGTGGAGGCACTTACCATGCCAGACCTTGATTTGGATGGTCCCCAAATCACCTTTATCCTAAAAGGGCCATCAGAGAGAGGATTTTAGGCCAAGTAGTCTGTCACTGCCAGCACATTTGCATAAGGAACCAATGACTGAACCATAAAAAGTAATGGGAAGAATAGCTGCCACTGTGTGATTTAAAACTCCCTAAGCAGAACAGAAGGAGATAAAGTGTCCTTGGAAAGACAATGGAAAGGATGTTGCAGCTGAGGTAGAAAAAGCAAGGTAAGTGGAAGTGTTACCAGACTCAAAGATCTGGATTCTGTAAGAGGCGACAACAACAAAGACCCTGTGATCATTCTGAATGTAAAGAAACTGAATCTGCATGGATTTCCTACATACAGTGTCTTCAGGTTCCCAAGACTCCCAAGATATCTGGCCAAAAGATTGGTGAGATCTTGTTAATGTGGACTACAAAGCTTATTTTTACGTAATTATATACGATTTGAATAAATCTCCTCTGTTAGAGAGTGGACTGTCTATTTCAATGAGGGCTTCACTGGCCTGATTTATCACTTGGCCAACCATGCTTGTAGAGCTGCAATTCCTTCTGAATAATATTGTTTCTTGAAAGTTGGGTATTAGCGTGAAATGACAGCAAGTCTTATAGCTGGATTGCAGGGTTTTAGTATGTTTAGAACTACATTTATTATCGTGTTATTTACTCCTGTTATTCATAGACATTGAGAAGTTTGGCATACTGAGAGTTGCATAAGACTCTTATTGTGACTGATTTGTAGAATGAATACATTTGATTAGAGAACTGTGAAGCTTCTCAATATTTTTGAGATATATGAATACATAAAAATCAGGAGCCTGAAGTCCAAATGATGGTGAATTTTGAGAGTGAGCAGATTTTCAAAAACCCCTCCATGACTTGCCTGGCTAAAGTTACCTCTTTCCATGAGATATAAGTATATAGATAAGCAGGACTTGCACTGCTTAATCATTTAGGTTCAAATCATGACACTAACTGTTGTGGAGGTCTGTGATGCAGCCTTGTTCTCAGGTAGAGTTTTCCTTGAGGTTGCACTGGATACTCAAGAAGCACCTTCGGTGCCTAGTTGCTGATGTGTAGTTAGAAGTTAGAACACTTGAACAATTAATTGATTGTTTCCAGAGTAATCATTACTTGTAATTACACAGCTGCATACAACTTACTGTAGCTTCAGAGGAATGATGCTGTGCTGATATTTTGTAAAATGACTAAGTACAGTGAATGAGCACCCCAAAACCCTCATTAGGATGGAAAAAGTCAGCTTACAAGCCCAAGGTCTATTCTCTAGAAAGCTCAGGTGTTAGCAAATGAGTGCAATTATGGTGTTCTTGGAGATATTTTGTGTATTGCTGCTGGAAGAAAGACCAAGATCCACCAAAATTTGTCCTCTTTCTTCCACATAAACTTGTTTTACTTTTAAGAATAGTTTAGATGGTTGAATTTCCAGAGGATTTGGCAATAATTAGTTTGGCTGGTCTCCATTTATTGTACTTTTTTTTTTTTAAAGCAATTGATTCTCATGGCATGCAACACTTTTTCTGGGATAATTTCAAATTCCAAAACTCTTTGTTTAACATTTTCCATTTCACAGCTGACACACGACTACATTGCTTTATTCCGTTCCCTCAGTGACTGTAATCAGAGCAACCGTACCATAATTTCTGAAATACTGACAAGCCTTATCTTGAGACAGAAAATTTCTGAATGGGAAAAAATCAACTTGGTGATTTATTCTGGTGAAGAACTCTTTCTAAAATAAATAACTTCTTTCTTTTGCCTCCCAGCTGTCAGTGTTTGGAGGGGAAGAAGAAACAGAAACCTGATTGTATAAACACAATCCCCTTTGAATTCATATTTATATGGTGATAGTGGAAATAGGAGATTTTTCAATATCATTAAAATCCTGCTCAGTTCCTCGTGATACAGAGCTCTGAATAATATTGTAACATTAGTATCATAGTGAAAGGTTTGAAGGTTGACTCCCTTAGGAGCTGAAAAACCAGTGGTGATGATGGGTAATACTCAGATGCAAACGCATGTACTTACAGACCCTTTTGGTGAAAGTTCAGTTTTTCTGTTTAGAAATGGCAGAAGATTGTTCCTTTGCTTACAGCCCAGCCTCCTACCTGTTCTTTGTCTTACACACCCCAGTTAAGGTTATATAGCCTTAAGATTACATAAACAATATTACCAGACTGGTAAACCGTAAAACTTCTTGCACAAGTGGCTTGAAGGCTGCTGCTCATGCCAGCCACCTTCTGTTCAGGCCAAGTGGAGGCAAAATCACATGCTGCTTTAACTGTAAGTGAAGAGCTGCACTTACTTGAATCTCTTGCCCTTGCATTTGTTGCAAACTCTGTATGGTTGAGGTTTGCTTATGATCTAACCCAGAGGCAGTTTTCTGTTTTTTCAGCTGAAGCTAAAGTCATGTTTGTCTCTTCTTTCAATTAGCCTGAAGGGAGGGAGGATGGCATGCTCCAAAATTCAAAGTCAATCTGTTTACCCAAATTTCAGCCTATAAAATGACTGTAAAACATTTGAAAATGCTAATATGTGAAAGCCCACGCTTTTTGGACAGCTAATTTTAATGTGGTTAAAAGACTGGAGATTAGAGATATACAGCCAAAGTCTAATGTTTATATCAGTAAAATGTAGGAAAATGCCAAAAGTATACTTGGGAGTTTATCGGGGTGTAATCAATTTGACACCATTGTGTATGTTTCATGGTGTTTTTTTTCCCCCAAACCTAATACAATGCACTAAAAATACAACCCTTCTTAGATGTAAACATGATATAGTCAACTCAAGAGTTGTATCAGACTTGGGCATTGAAAGAATCAGGGCTGAAAGAGTCGTTTCTCAAGTTCTATACTAAATGTACTACTCAGACAGGCAGATAAAAGGGGCAGACTTTTTTTCAATACTACACTGACTCTGATTTACCCAAGCAGGAGTCTACATTTCCCCCCAATATATTTCTCGATTTGCTTGTAACAGTGATTCAGGTGAATGGTGATGAACATGTTAATTAGAGGCCAACAGAATTAGCAAATGTGCTTGAAAGATGCCAGCAGCACTGCTCCCTTCAGCAGGGTGCAAAATGCCTACCCTGCAAGGGGCCATGGCCAGGAGCTGCAGTGCAAGCATCCATATTGCCTCTGGGGACTGTGCTCTGCTGACTACCAATTTTTCTGTGGGGCTTAGGGAGAAAAAATGGAGAAACCACACCTGTGATGGTCCCTTTTTCCAGGTACCTTTGAATAGAGGTAAATAACCTGTCTAGTCAGGGGTTCTCAGGCTGGAGCTGCACAGCCTGATACTCTCCCCCCGCCCACCAGCTCCATGAGTTATGCAACCGTGATGAAAATAAAATGGTGTGTGCAACCTCATTAGCTTAATTATGACCTACAGAGCATAGACTAGGTCAAGATGTGGAACCCTAATCTGAGAGAATTCAGTGGGTTTACAGAATACTTGGCTTCTCTCAGTGACCAAAGTCCAGCTCTTCAAACATGATCTTACTCTGCTTATTAAGACAACACCATTTTCAGCCAGGAAACAGAAACAGCAGTGTGAGGCTAAGGTGGAAAATTACTATTAATAAGGCAAGGTGATTGGAGGAGATCAGATGGACTCATTTTTATTAAAACTGATCTTTGTTTGCATGAAACAGTGACGCAACTATGAATGAACATTGTCCCAGATATCAGTCTGCTAATAAACTATGAAAAGATCCTGAAATTCTTCTATTCATCTTTTATTAATAGCATCATAACCAGGCATAGAGACTCTCTTCCTCCTTCCTTTGTGAAGAATATTTACTGACATCAGTTTTGACACTTTCCATCTTTGTTCTTTATAGGTCATTTAAAAACCCAAAGATTTTAAAATTTGATCAATTGTGGTGGCTTACATGGACAGGTACTCAGAAACGCACAGTGAATAAGATTTTATGCCCTGATACATATACATCATGTCATTTTCTGAAGACTTGGAACACCTAGAAGGAAATAGAGATCATTAGATAGTGAAGTCTTTAGGTTTACAAAATGCTTGTGGATGTGCAATATTCTCTTTTTTTCCCCATAATTATCTGGTATTTCCCTCTCTTGCTTGCCTGCCAAGAGATATTGGATCAGATGTCTGTTTTTCTGTTATTTGAATTATTTTATTATCCACCAAAGAGGTGTTTGGCAGGGTGGGTAAGCAGAAAAATAATGAAATGAGTTGGGAAAGTTTAATAAACATAAATAAAACTTGAAAACAACGGCTTAAGGTTTTTGATCCTTGGATGACCCTTTGATTGCTTCCATTTTTCACTCCTGTGTGAAAGTATGCATTGCAGCACATAGAGTGGGAGAGGGGGTGAGCAGAATAAAAAGTGGCATAAATAAAAAGGGAAAACCAGAAAGAGGTAAAACTGGACTTGGGCACTGGACTGAAGAAACACCTTTTTGCTGTAACTCATATTTGGCAAGTGTATCTGTTGAAGAACAGGCACTTGGCTGAGTTATTTCCTCCTACTTTTGAAAACTTACTGTTTTTGAAGCTGAATAAAAAATATGGTCCAGATCTGTTTCTTATGGGTGCTTCTTCCCGTGCAAGACCTGGCATACCAGTCCCCGAGGTGGAAGCTGCAGCTGTGGGGGAATCTCCAGCTACTGGACCCCACAAACATTCACTGGCTATATTTTGAGAAGGTTTGGCCCCTAATTACATTTTAGGGTGGAGAAATTACCCTTAAGTTGAAGATCCACTGCATTACCATGGAAAGATAGTATTTGTGAGGGGGGAACACATTATGAAGCCACACCAAAGCAAAATTGTTCTAGCAATCTGATGAGGAAGAAAGTCAGAGAAAATGAGTAGTGTTATCAGGAGATCCTAGCCACAGAGACAAACTCTTGGGTGATGCTGGATTCAGGAGGCTCCTTTTTTCCAGCAGCACACTTCTGGGAAACCTTTACTACAGTGTCTCCAATTCCTATTGGAAATGTGCTTTGTATGTATTAGCTTAAGGATATAAATATGAGTGTATTTCTATAGTGGCTGGGATTCTGTTAGTAGCTTTCATAATTTCATAATTTCTCTTGAACAAACAAAAACCCTCTTAGAAAATTCCTATTACTTGTAACTGTGGTGAGAAACCCAAATCTTATGACATGAAAGTTGTCGTATATCTTCTTGCTTGCAGCCTATGGTCTACATTTCAGATATGTTTGCCTGCCAGAAGAAAAGTAGTAACACTAAATATCTGTTGGTCCTGATGCCTCAGGTTTTCCAGGTTGGTGTACCCCTGTCCCTTCCCTCCAACAGTCATTACCTAGGAGCCAGGAAATGTTTGATTTTCACCAAGCTTTTGTTGTTGATTATATTTGTATTACTGATACTTTGCACTTTTTTTTTTTTTTTTTTCCTTTCAGAAGGCTGACCTATCTTTTACTTGTGCAGTTTTGCCCCACAAAAACAATCCTTACTTTTGTGGGAATACAGGTGAACCCAGGGTTCTGGCTGGAACATTCAAATAATTACAATTTAATAATTACCAGACTGAGGGTGACCTTCAAACAGAAGGTGCAAAAGTTTAAGTTTTCTAACATAATGCTTTTTACAAACTTGAAATCAAGAGCACCCACAGGCAAACTCATTTTGTTCAATCTATCCTCAAGGAAAAGCTGATTTGATATTTTGTAAGAGCAACACATATTGACAAACAGAGACCACAATCTTCTTTATTAATGACTGCAATGTTGTGGTGTGAAAATTTGTCTCAGTCTTCAATGCGCTGCAAATGTATTCCTGCATGGCAAGCCTGAAATTGTAGTAATTCTGTTTTCTATTATGTTGTAAATTGACCTTCTACAATAAAAAGGCAGCACAAGAAGACAGCCTGGATAATACTGCAGTTGCTTCTTGGAATTCTCAGGGACTTGATGCTTCCCATCTTTGGACCTTGTGAATTTTGCAGCTAATAAAGAAATAATAAATACTTTGTGCAGCTAAAGTTCAGGGTAGTTTAGATCAAAACTAAAAGGGGATTGTGACAAACTGTAGCTGAATTTTAAATGAATATAAGACTATTATAACCACTGATGTCTTGAATCCTAAGTTCTATATTAAGGTCATGATAATGGCTTAGTGTTTTATGAGCCTTTGTAGTTTTAGCAGCACCATCTCTTTAATCTTAACTTTGCCTCAAGCCAAAATAAATCTCAGTGTTGTAAACTGTATTGTAACATAACTGCCTTGTTCAGGAATGATCATTTTTTCTAAATGTCACTAATGTCTTGCTGTGGCAAAACAATAAAGGAAATCTTACTCTTTCTCTTGAAATGGCAAATCTGGAACTATTGTAGCATTTCTGTGTGAACTGAATCTTTATTTTTGAGCATTTTATCCCCAGCATTTTGAGCTGGTTCAGTTACTTTCATGACTGCATAACTCAGGTTAAAAAGAGTAAGAGAACTGAGTGCCATCTTCAGTGGCATTCTTTGAACATGCACAGCTTATTTGTTTAAGCATGTGCTGTACCCCCAGATGTATTTGAATAAATCAAAATTGGACCTCATGAGTGTCTGTCTGAATGTTTGAAAAAGTACTGCCTTGGTCAGGTGGAGGGAGAGAAAGTAGCAAGTGGGGTATGGACTTTATTCAGCAAATGTCACATCTCTGTAGTTTTGTTGCCTGAGTCAAGAAAATGTAGGATAGTGCCTATGCACAATATGTAGTATAGAGGATTTCCTTGTTTTCAGGATCTTAAAGATTGAGATAGCATTTGAAAATGGATATAAACTCCTTCACAGTTAACTGTGACTGAATTTGTAATCTCATGCAGCATCATTTGATGAGACATAGGGTATGTTCTGGATTACTTTGTACGTCAGCTGATTTCTACGTTGCCGCCCATCTCTGGAAAAAGCTGGTAACAAAGTGCATGGATGGATAGGTATGATAATTCATTGCCAAAGTCAAACAAACAGTAGGCAATGTTTAATAGCTGATTTAGTCTTTGGGACTGTCATAGAGGAATATCATGGGGAGAATGCATCTTCAGAGCCTGTTTTTTTATAAATAATAATTTTATGTTCAGCCACTCTCATGTTCTGGATGCTTTATTGAGCCAGTAAAATTACAAGGGTGACAATAAAATTACATCTAGGTGTATTGATTTTCTGCCTGTTTTAACCATACAGGCACAAAGAACATGAACCTGAACAAACATGGCAAAAATGGTAATTTTCTTCTCTGGTGTTGCATTATCATGGGAATTGACTGAGAGATGGGTTTATAGCACCTGCACGTCTGCAGGTGTGCGTAGCAGTGCAGAAAGGGTACACGTGCTTCACTTGGGGTTGCCCCTGAGAAAGCAGGTGCTTGTTTGGCTAGTGAGCATGGTAAGCTTGCATCCCCATGTTTGCAGTACTAGATAGAAAGATTAAAGTGAGTCTGTGTTTTCCTGAGCTTGTCCCAACAACATTTCTGTTGTATGGCATTAGCAAGCAAAGAATGGCATCCAGGGATATTTCTGCCTCCTTGGAGCCTCAAAATGTCCATGTGACACTCCCATACCATGCAGCATTTTGTTACTTTGACAACTTGCATGTGCCTGAAGGATGCTGGTGGTCAGTAATACTAGCACATGCCCTGAATGGCCTCACTGTTTGCTCATACCAGAGGGACTGTTAAGAACAACTCAGTAAGATGGGATTGCTTCTATTTTGACTTTAGCCACCTAGAAGTTATGCAGAGAAGGACTTAGGGATACTGGTGGATGAAAAATTGGACATGACCTGGCAATGTGTGCTTGCAGCCCAGAAAGCCAACCGTATCCTGGGCTGCATAAAAAGAAGTGTGGACAACAGGTCAAGGGACGTGATTCTCTCCCTCTACTCTGCTGTCATGAGATGCCACCTGGAGCACTGTGTTCAGTTCTGGGGTCCCCAGTACAAGAAAGATATGGACCTGTTAGAGCACGTCCAGAGGAAGGCCATGGAAATGATCAGAGGACAGGAACATCACTCCTCTGAAGAAAGGCTGAGAGAGTTGGAGTTGTTCAGCCTGGAGAAGGCTCCCAGGAGACCTTATTGTGGCCTTTCAATATATAAAAGGGGCTTATGAGAAAGTCAAAGAGAGACTTTTTACTAGGGCCTGTAGTGACAGGACAAGGGGAAATTGTTTTAAACTGAAAGAGGATAAGTTTAGATTGGATATAAGGAAAAAAATTTTTATGATGAAGGTGGTGAGACACTGAAACAGATTGCCCAGAGAAGTTGTGGATATCCTACGTGTGGAACTGTTCAAGGTCAGGTTTGAAGGGGCTTTAAGCAACCTGACCTAGTGAAAGATGTCCCTGCTCATGGCGGGGAGGGTGGACTCAGTGATCTTTAGAGGTCCCTTCCAACCCAAAAAATTCTGTGAATCTGTGATTCTATTTAGTCTTAGTCATCAAGGCTCCCTTCATAGCAGTGGAGAGAGACACCTCCAGTGGATGATTCGTTGTATCCCAAGTTAGTATATATGAGACAGATGAGAATAATTGTCCTCTAGGGGCACCTGTCACTCTTCATTGCGTGGAGGGAACCCTGTTTGGGTAAAAGCTGGGTAGCATAAGAAGAAACACATCTGGCCTCTTGTGAGACATCCCAGACTGAAAGGGCAATCACTTTTGTAAAGCATGTGTTATGGGAGCATTCAAGTACACGAACATTCACAGAAAGAAGACATGTTGGTGTGACTTTAGCACAAAATACTCTGAAACAATTTACCATTTTTTAAGCCGGGAGGAAGATCTTACCTCTCATAGTAACCTTCTTTGGTATATGGTAAACAAAGGTTGCTGCGTTTTTTTTAAATGTTGAACATTGCAATCAAATTGGGATAAATACTCCTTGCCAATTACCATTCAAAACCTGAATGGGGAAGTCTGTACCCATCTCTTTTTTTTTTTTTAAATTCCTTGAAACTGCATTGCAAATTGCTGGCTTTTATCACCACTTTTCTGAAGCTCAAATCTGTTCTCTAAATGTGATAAAATGTTATTTAATACTCTCTCTGATTTATATTTATATCTCCAGAATCTCTGTAGGATGATGCTGGTCATCCATGGCAGACATTAGGAGTTTTTCCTTCCACTCATTTTGCTTGCATCAAGGAGGGTTTTAGGATAAATTGCTCCTTTTCTGCTGCCATGTTTTGCCATCATTCAACAGTCTTGTGTCAAGGCAAAAGTGCCTATCAGTTTTGAATCATGTATGCTTGTGAAAATTATTCATTAGAAGTGAAAAATTCTTCTGGTATGATATATTGGAAAAAGTTCTTCCCTTCATGGAGATATTGCTTAGTAAATTTAAAGATGACCTGTGTTTACTAATCCAGTTCATTCTGTTAAAGCAATGATATTATTAAAGATCATTTGATCTGTGCATATTAAAAATAAAGAATGAGTTTTGTTATTGTAGCAATAGAATCTTAAGGGTCAAAGTATAAAAATAAAAATGGGTAGTATAAAATATTATCTTGCAGTCTGGAGGACAAAATATTGTGCTTAGGATCACTCAACCTCAGACACTGTATCGAGCATCAAGGGTTATGAATTTTATTTCATTGTGATTTTTTTTAAGTGAAAACTTAAGTGCTTTCAGACAAGGATCTGGAACTCTGCCACTCTCCTCTTCCTTGTCTTTCTAACCAATTTATGGCATGAGAGCTTGTGGGTGTAGAGTGCCTTTCAAAAAATTTTGTACAGTGTTAGGACAATAAGATTCCAGCCTTATTTGAGATCTGCTGGAGTTATATCACTGCTAATAATAATGGTCTGAAAAAGCACTGTTAAAGCTTAAAGCCCTGGAGACTTCACCAGCTTACCTCTGCAGAGGTTCTGATTCGCGCTTTTAAGGCAACCAGAATTCTTATTGCCTTAGACATTTAAACAGTGTAACTTAAACCAGACTAATTTATGATGATGGAGATAAATCTCTGCCCTGAGGAACAGTTACTGTCAGGACACTGACCCAGATGGGCCACTGCCTTAATTGGTTGTGACAGCTACTGTACTCCTATCTATCAGGTATTCTTCTCAATCCAATTGCAAAAGGAACTGTTTCTAAGAAAACCTTGTTTAAAACATGTCTGGTGGCAGAACTTAATCACTGAAGACATAACCAAATAAGTTGGTAGTAGCTCACAGTGAATAATGCATGTGACAAAATTAGCTGCCACCGCTGAGTACAGGCAGCTGTCAGGCAGCTGCCAGCTTTGGCCAGGCATAGCTTCTGCGTATGTTTTGTGAGCATTAGTTTCTGTTACATTATGACTGGGAAACATTTTGCCATGGCCATTCAAAACCAAGTCCCCTAAATACTCTTGTGTGTTTGCAACTGGTCACAAATTTAGAGCAGATATTTCTGTTTCCTGCTTGGCTGGGTGCAGAGAAGGACCTGAAAGAACAAGAATTGTAAAGTCTGTGTTATGCCAGTGTGAACACATGAAAAACAAGTGTAAAATGTGCTTTCTGCCAATGCCTGTACAAATAAAACATGATTATTCCAGTTTGGAACTAAAGCAAATGTCAAAGGAACATAGAAAATCTGTCTTTCCCCGCATTCTGTGAAGTAGAACGTCCATATGGATTGTTATTTTATCTTTGTACTGTTTATGTCTATCAGTGGGCACACTGATAACTTCTGCCTATACACTTTATCAGGTTTCTCATTTCATTATAAATGTTGGGAATAGGGTATAATTTGTGTTCTTCTACCATTTGAGGCATCCAACTAATAAATTAGCTACTTCTTAATATTTTAAAATTAGAGAAATTGTTCATTTCTGCTGTGTCTGATCATTAAATGTAACAATTTGGACAATTTTTTGTTTGTTTGTTTTCCTTACATGTATCACAATGTAACTTTTGCCAAAAATAACTTGATTTTAAACAGCTTGAATTTTTTTAAAGATTGGATCCCAGTAAGTAAGCTTATTTCTTTTACTGAGGTTATTTTTATGTTAAACAGTCTTTGGAACTTAATAGCAAATACAAATCAATATTTTTCTAAGTAATTAATATATGTATTAAAGTTCTTGTAGTTGCTACCACAAGGTTATAAGGATGGAAGCCAGCCATTTTATGAAAGAGTATTATTTATATGTGTATGTCATTAGTATATGACAGCCTAGGCATAGAGACACTGGTGTTAAATTGACTGAGTGATAACTGTGCATTATTCCCTGAGATGACTTAAATGTTTAAAATAGAGCAAAATAATAGCTGCTGAGAATTTTCCTAGGGTTGGTTTTTGGGTTTTGGTTTTTTTTTTTTAATGGCTGAATGGAAAGACACTGAGTTACAATTTGCAGGAGAGTATTTTGGGTAAGAATGGTATGCTTACCCTGTTCTTCTGCTCTTTCCTTTGGAGGGAAGCAGTCACAACGATCCCTGTTGGCCAACACAGGCTGGAGACAGCATTTTGGGTTTGGTGGACCTGATACATCCAGTGCTGAATTGCGTTGTCCTGTGGGCTGGCAGTAGAGCTGTGTAACACGATTTACTAAGTGAATAAAGATGTAAGCAGAATATAAGAGTCACTGTACGACTTTGGGCCAAAGGTCCATCTACCCCAGCATCTGGTCTCCAGGAGTGGCCTATGGACAAAGAATAGGGATATAAGTATATGTATGTTTGGTAAAACACCTTCTCACAACCCCTTTGGGGGTATCCTTTGGGAAGTATTTCTATCCACTGCAGGAGGAACCCCTTCCTTTTGTTCTTGTTGACCCTGGCTCCTACCAGCATCCTCTGAGATGGCCCCTGGTTCTTGTACAAGGAGAGACATTGAGCAGCTGATCCCTGCTCGTGCTCTCCACGTCACTCCTGGCTCTGCAGATCTCTGCATAAACCAGGTTGTCTCTGTTCCAGGCTGAAGAATCCTACACTAAGCAGCAGTTCCTTGTTCCTCACTGCAAAGCCATGTTTCATTGCTCTTGCTGCCTTCAGGACTTTTTCCAGTTCAGCTGTGCCTTCTCTGAGATGAGGGGATCACAACAACTCGAAGTGTTTGAAGTGTGGGCAAGCCATGGATATATAAAGTGGTGACCTATCTCCTCTTTTCTTTTTTAATTCCTATTTAACTTGCTTCTTGTGCTACTACTGAGCATGTTGACAGTGTTTTTACAGAAGTGTCTGTCATGACCTGGAGATCTCACTCCTGAAGGCATTCTAGAGTCCTTCATTGTATATATGAAGTTATGATAGATTTTTCCATAGATTCATAGCTTTGCATTTGTCTCTGTTCAACTTCACCTGCCATTTTATTGCATAGTGCATAGTGCTTTGCATAACTTCATGATAGCAGCAAGCTCTCTCACTGCATCGTTACGCCTTTTCTCATATAATTTATGAATATGCTTAATACCACTATAAATATTAATAAGAAAGGCTGTGGTTACCTCTGGACAACAAAACAAGATCTAGAGCAGCAAAAACAGTTTAGCATCTTCACGTACTCAACCTCTCTGCAATTGAAATCCAAACAAATTTTGTTTGTTTTTTGAATAGGAGTGAAAAGTAAGAAGCAGAAGGTTTAGGAAGTAAGAACAGTAGTTTTAATGCTGCATGCAGGATGAGAGCAATCCAAACCAGAAAGCTTGCTAACTTACTTAAGTTTAGTAAGGTGTTTGGATTCAATCATGGTGGAAGGAAGATGTGCAGTCATATGATGACAAGCTATTACTGTAGAAATCAAATGATAATGATGATTTTAAAAGCTTTTAGGCTGAAGAATGAATCTTTCCTCTGGTTATTGTCCCTCTTCCGACCTCCAAGGAGAATCAAGCTGAATATTATTTCATTAGTATTGTATTTTGGGGAAAGACAAACATCAAAGTTTAATATAACATGGTATACTTTAGACAAAACTTCCCATATAACACTTTGTGAATGGACAATTATTGTCACCATTTTAGAGCCAGGGAATGGCACAAACTTTTCCAAACAGGTCCTACTTTGGTGTCATGGTTTCAGAGACAGGACTTAACTAATCCTACAGATGGATTTTAACTTAATGCTGAAACAAAGGTAGGAGGAGAAGGGTAAGGTAAGGCTGAAACGCAACAGGGAAGGAGGAGAGAGGGACTTTGCTGGATAGTTGCACTCCATGAACTGAGAGGCACCCGCCTGGGCTACTGGACACAGAGAGGGAACGATTCCTATTGTGTTGCCTGAGAAACAGCTCGTTTCTGATGCTACAGAAGCACACAGGGATGTAAGTTACAGCCTGTATATGTAAGTCTGAAGTGGGTGGGAGAGGGGAGAATAACGGCATTCCAAGCCCCTAGATTGGCATTTTTCCTATATCTACAGGAATGATAAGTGAGTGCAGGACTCCAGCTGATCCTTCTGTAGTTGATCCCTCAGGCAGATAAATGGGGGAGGTGAGCTTTGCCATTCCAGCCCTGTGGGAACCTGTGCCTCAAGGTGGCTGGCAAATCAGTCTTAATCACAGAAAAATTCTTAATTAAATATTGTACCATAGAGTTGTTTGTCGGTACTGTAATGTACAATAAAGCACATAAATTTCACTGTGTTTGAAAGTTCAATTTATAATTCAGTACAACAAATAAATATAAGTATACCAAAATAAAAAACTTAATAGTTGATGATCAAAACCAAATTGGAATAATCCAAAACTCTTTCAAAGTCACAGGTTTTATTGCCTGCTTTGCAAGAAAATCTGAATTTGAATATTTTATGTTTTGTCATGTAGCATTTATGTCTCAAATAAAATCTCTGTCTAGATCTGTCTATCATACTTTTTACCAAAGTGACTATATTGCTTTTGCACATGTTTATATTTAGGACAAGTTGCTTGCCTATATCTCACTCTTCAGACTGAGAGATTGCTTAATTATTTTCACAGTGGCCTCTATACTTTGACTTATCTGCCTTTTAAAGATGACAAAAAGAAGTCATTTGCCAGCCAAGAAAATATGTAGATGTATTTGTGGCAAAACCATGCATGTCTGTGTAAGGAGTTATATATGAGGAAGGTACTTTGTGGGATTTTTTTTGTTGTTGTTGTTGTTTTCTGTTTCATTTTACTACCACGACTCCTCTGCTTGTCTTTCTGCATGAATGTGTGTGCAAGGGCAGGGAGAGAGATTAATAGAGAATATAATAACCCTTTGAACATACTGTGCGTATTTATTTATTTTTAAGTGATGACTGTATGTTGCAGGTAGGTACAAGAAACCTCAGTGCCTGTAACTGGACTCACTTTCCCAAATGTAAATCTCAAGAGTGTTTATACCAATATGTGTCCAAGACTCATTACACTCTTCTTGTAATCATTGCCACTTAATGATGCAATTAATTCAATTTCTTTTGACTGTCTGTGTTAGGGTGGGATGATCAAGGCCCCTTCAATGAGTTTAAACGGGGAGGATGGCAAGCAGCCCCGTGAGCAGACCGTGGCTCTGTACACCTCACATCTGCTTCTCACCACTGGAGCCCCTCCCAGTGCTCATCTCTGTTCTTTCTGAGGCTTGATATTATGAAACAGATAATTTATTTTCTGAGTTATCACTACCAATCAGGCATGTTGCTCTCCTTCTTAGAGGCTGCAGACGGAAAAGAAATGCCCTCTTCCCTTGGAGCTAGTGACTGCTGCCTGCAAATGAGAAGGAAAGCATGCTTTCACCTTAGAGTCACAAAACCTTGTTTGCTTTGTCTTCTAGGATATTTAGTGGTTATGAAGTTTGTGAAAGAGGGTATGGAAATAATTTCAGAATAATATACAACGTGCTTTACAGAATTATTTTGGTACGTACAAATAAAATACATGATTGTAAAGAGTTATTATAATAATATAATGCTTAGAAGCAATTGTTTATACTGGCACCTGAGAATATTCATATTTCTACCCAAGTATTTGATTGACCCACCCTGTTACATGTGTGATTGTTAGAAAACACTTTCCTTGGGGAATACTAAACCTGAAGTTACATTCTAGGACACTCACAGCCCGCTATTTCTCCTCCTTTCTCTTTAAACAAACCTATGTGAGATACTGCATGCACGGCAGCCTCAGTCTGTGCATTCTGCTATGGGAAACAAACGCTAAGCTGCCCGTACAGGCTGCATATTAAGCAGTTTAGCTCCCCAAGCTGCAAGGGACAATGCTAGTAATGCCAGGTAATATTAATGACAGAAGGCTGGGAAAATTTTCTGTGAAACGGAACCACTTTGTCTGGTGCTACTATTCATTATAATTCATTACAGAATAGTTCTAGCAGCACAGCAAACACTGTTGCCAAGCTTGCTAATTCCCTGAGCTTGTTTACCCACTTGTTTAAGAAGATTGCATGCTTAGTGCTGTTTATTCATGTTCCTCTTTATAGTTTTCTAGGGTTGGTTTTGATTTTCACGTGTTCTCCAGAGCAAGTGGATATGTTACCTCTTTGCAGCTCTTGACATGGCAAAACCTGCTAAGGAGATGGAGTGAAAAATTTTAGAAATATAAAAGGAACTCTGCTGCCTCACGAACAAAGGAGCAATGCTGTAAGGTTGGAAATACCTTTTTAGCAATTGAGCAGAGGCAATTATGCTCTGCTTAGCTTGCAAAGACACAGTTGGTTTCTTTAAAAAAAAAAAGTCACACGTTCTTTTTTTCATTCTAACAAACATATCTTTAACAAATGAGTTTGTACTAGGTCTATATACACTAGAAAATTCACTTCAGCGTTGAAAGATAAATGATTACCTTATGATAACTAAATAGCACACTTATAATTTCTGTTTTATATTTTCTTCTTCCTTCAATTTTTTTTTTTTTTTTAAATATGGATGATACCTGAAATTACAGGAGATTTATGAAATAAAGTATAAGAAAAGTTAAGTTGTGTCTAATTTCTCTAACATACTAAGTTTTTAGGATAACCACTATGCTGCTTCTTTATTACCACCTCCCCTGCAATTCTCTTTTAATGTCTCCATATAATATTGCTATTCATATTTTCTGGTAACAAAAAAAGAATACCAGTAGAAAAAGAGCATAATGTGCTAGGAGGGTGCTTGTCTACTTATATTACTATAGCATCCAGAAGGCTTAACCAGAGTTTGGTAAATACTATTTTTTAAATTTTGTATTGAGTTCTCAGAATTCAATCAAAAAGAAAAAAAAAAACAAAAACAAATGAGGTTATTTCAATAGCTGAAAAAAAAAATAACCCTTTGAATGAAGTCTGTTTGATCTGAAATTAGCTATTTCATTCAGGACTCAGTCAATTTATGAGGATAAAAAATGCTTAAGGAATGACATTTTGAAGCACAAACATTTTGAATAAAATCACCTGTTAGAATACATGAAAGTGAATATTTGAATTGAAATTATTCTATATGAACAATATAAACATTTGGGTCACTGAATCTCCCCTGTTCTTCCACCAGGAAGTGATTTATGGTCCTAAATTCGTCTTCCATGTTTTCAAGGTTGAAGCTGACTTAAGTTTGTCAGCTGTTGCTTTGTGATCCTGTCTACAAGCTGGGCTCTCTTCGTTTTGCTAGCACAACCATTTCCAAATTGTTTCACTGTCATGTTCTGAGCAGAAACCACCCCAAAAAGTCCTCCTATGCTCTTTTTGTGATTATTTTTAATCTAGTTTAGGGAACAGTACTGTTTACAAAAGACCCCCGGGAGCAGCTGCTCTACCACAGCTGTGAACTGCAGTTTGATGGTGGTTTGGGGTGGCTAGAAAGGAGGAGGGGCACAAGAAGGGAGAGGGGAGTCATGGGCTTTTAAAATTAGTTTGTTCCCAGGGAAAACACAGTGTGACTACCTAAATATATGGTTCTGTCACTGAATAGGTGATAGAGAGGAAAATGGGATTATTACCCTTGCTTTAAGCCTGGAGATCTAAGCTGAAGTAACATAAAGTACTCCTGTAAGCACATGAGTGACTTTGGCACACAACTCACATCAAGCATGGGGGTAATCCTATTGCTGACTCAGGTTTTAAATCACACAAGACTTTTTGCAGTCTCTGTTTTTTTTTCTTTCAAATAATATAGTTAGCATAACTTCTTAGAATTTTAATAAGAAAAGATGTTGTCATATATTACATGAGTGTCTCTTGCGCTCTGTAAAAACATGAAATGTAATTTTTACTTGATGTATCAGTGCTCTGAAATGAATTATTTGAAAATTTATAATTATTTGAAAGTTCCTTTATTTTTATTATTTTGGTGGCCCCTTTTATATTTGATCTTCTTAACGTATTTTCCAGTGAAGGAGATTTTTATTACAGACCTTCACCATCCCTTCCTGCTAGCTATTTTCTAGCAACCACAAGAAAGGAATTGAAGCCTAAATGAGGCCAACAGTCTGAACTAGTTGTCTTCAGATCACCTCTTCTTTTGTTGGACAAGCCAAGAGAAGAGCAACTCCTACTTATAGAAGAGCCTTACTCAAACTGGTCTGCTCTGAGCAGAAGGTTGAAGTAGGTGGCTTGTGGAGGTCCCTCCAACTTAAATGGTCCTGTAACTCTTCCTTTGTCTTCATGAAACATCCTAGTTTTCCTAGTCCTACTGGATTTCTTTTTTTCTTTGAAAAATGTGTGTGGAAAACCAAGTAGGTTTTAAGAAAGAAAAGATGGATGGTAAGAAAAGGGAAAAAAAGAGTACAGTAGTAAATACTCAAGGCTTTATTCATATAACCCAAGTGTGAGTAACAGACACAGCTGGCTTGTGTTTCTGTGGTCCTTTGATATTCAGTGAGGAGGTTGACTCAAAGACCCTAAATTAGCTCTTGCTCTGAATTGCTTTCTGGATGAGTCTGTCCCTCTACACTGGCTTTAAAGGAAACCTGTGAGACTAGATGGATAAAGTAAATGATGTGACAGTTAGCCTCAGTAGATGCTATTTTCCTTTATGCGTTGCCTGTAAATTATGAGGGAGAGACTTTGTGTATACTTATATGGTAACTAGCATGATGGGAGAGGATTCACAAGAGGACTTCTTATCTGCTATCACAGTAAATTAATAACAAAAAGGGAATTTCACATCTGAAGCAAGTAATTTAGACTAACAAGCATTATAAATAATAATTATTTTAAGAAGATACAGTGGGATCGGTGCTAAACAGTGTTGTTGCAAATGGCCCAGGTAAAGCCCTGTTTACAATTCTGAAGGGAAACACCAAGAAAAATCCAAAGAGTCATGACCAAGCCACTGAAAGGGAAAAAGAAATGCAAACTTGGACCAGCAGTTAGAATAATCAGAACTGCTCTCCTTTCTTCGATTTCTGATCATGTCAATAAATTTGATGTCCAACACGTAGTACTGAGATGCCGGAAGAATGGGGGAAAGCAGAGAAAATCTGACAAAATCTCATCAACATATCTGAGCTACAATCTTGCCCTTAAATTGGATTCCAACACAGCATGCTGTTCAAATGACCCCTTCATAAAGAGACAGGCAAAACCTGTGGTAAGTGGAGACCTGTGCTGACCTCTGCTTTCTCTGGGTAATATATGCCCTGGAGAAAGGAAATAACTCACAGCATAATCAAGTTAGATCTATAATTTCTACGGCATTTTGTGCTGTCCTTTCAGATAATGTAAGGTCAGTAGATAAATCTAAAAAAGTAAAATGTCATAAGAAACATCAACCTTGTCTTCTGTAAAAAAGGATCTTGACATAATCCAAAACAAAGATATATAAGATCATGTCCTTGCTAATAATGTTACTGAGTTTTAAGATCAAAATGTTCCATAGGAGTTTAATGTGGACAACAAACCACTTGATTATGACTGTAGTGGTAAGAACTTAAACTCTTCCTGTTTCCTCCCCATCCCATGGGTTCAGCACAGGTCAGGTAGCAATGTCAGTGTCTGCTGCTTTGGACCAAAGTTTATTTTTGTCCAACTTTTTCCCTGATTACTTTGTTTACTGGCAAATAAGTTTTCTATCCTGATTCCTACTGCTGTTGATATCATGGCTGAGCTACAGGACAATGATGCTGAGGTAGGTCTCTCTCCCACTTATAACTGTGTAACTGAGCTTCTCCTAAATCTGGCAAGTTGTTGTATTTTTGACATACAGTCATTCTTCACTATGCTTTTTGGAAAAATGTGCTGTGAACAGAAGCATCTGTAAAAGAAACAGGAAATTAGAAAGGTAAGAGTAATTCCTATCATAAGATAAAATGACCAATGAAACTTGTTACAAGGACAGCCACAAATCTTTACAACGCAAGGCTACTGTTGGAGACTGGATTGCTTCACTGAAAAATGTCCAATCCTCTAGAATTCTTTTCCACCCCATCCCATAATATTTTTGGCAACAAACTTTCTTTGGGTGATTTTTCTTCCTATATATGTTTTTGTTAGGCAGGCATTAACTGAGAAGCCTGGACCTGTATGTGTATTACAGGAATTGAGATGTGAATTCTGGCCTTCTCAAAGCCATAGCTTGCAAATGAGCTAAGAAAGTTACATGCCTAAATAGCAGCATGGTTGTAAATACATGTATATATATGGTTAAGCTAAAAATAGACCCCCAAAGTTTTATCATCATTTTAAACAGCTGCAGTGTTCATTAATTTCAAGACCTAATTTCTATGCTTTTCTGTTTTGGTGCAAAATCAGACACAAGTCCTGTTTTGTTCAAAAGTTTTCAGATTTGGTTTCTAGTCCTCAGGCTAGATACGGAGAACACTAGGATGAGACTGTTCCACTTCACTGGTGCTCACAGGCAATATGAATAAGCATGTAAGATATTGATTCTGCATGTCATCTGGATGATATCACATATGGCTCTTATACCATGTGTGCTTATAATGGGTTTTACTTTGACATGATAAGGTATAATTTCCAGTTCTTAACACTTTTGCTGAATTGGTTGCCCTGTAGTCCTCTTACAGAATATGTATGGTCATATACAACAAGCTGATGATTCCTTTCTGAATATAACAGGCCTTGTATTAAGACTAAGCCACTTTTCCAGGCTTGTACAGAGACCACAAGCTTTTAAAAGTGCATGCGAAAGATTGGTGAGGGCTCTGATAAAAATCAAAACATTTGAGGTTCATCAATTACTACTTAGAATAACAGGAATAAGGACTATTCTTTCATTTTAATTAGCATTGGCTGGTGGATGAAGCACTAAGAGATAAACTGTTTGTTGAAGCTTAAGAGTACACACACAGAAGTCTGAGTCAGTATTGTTACATGAATGCATGAATGAATAACAATGAAAACCGTATAATGAAAAGTTTTTTCCTCTCATTTAATTCTAATATGCCATAACGCAAGCTTGTGTGGTATGGGAAGCCTTTTCATATATAATTATACTGTTGAAAGCCCCCCAGAAAGAAAAATTGTAAATTCTGAAAGCCACAGAAGGACAGATAAATGAATGGCAAATTCCACTGAGCATTTTATCAGCTTCCTGCCATTCTCTGAACAGTGCCAGATAAAAACCCCAGTGCTTAAAGGTCTTGTGAAAGACTGTGCATAAGCTTCTAAAATGTGTATTAATTATAGAAAGTACATTATAGTCTCCTCAAACTTCCTTTAGTTTTCTCCAAATGCACAAACACCTCTAGAATTTTCCTATCTGGCCAAGATGGCTACATTTAAGATTGAAATTACTGAAATGTCTTTATGAAATTAACTGACTAATGGGCTTTATTATTTGCAAATAGACTTATAGCTTCTCTCCTGCTGTTTTTCATATCTCTGCCTATTTATTATTGACAGAGCAGGTGGTGATATGAGCCCTTTACTTTGTTCAACACATACCACTAGAAGATACTGATCTGAATAGCTTAGACCTCATCACAGGCACTTGGGCTAAATCTTTTCAAGATGGATATTCATCTCACTATTTTTTTTTTCTTTCTAGAGAACCTCAGCTGAAACTATTTACCTCTTGCAGAGTATGAAATTAGGGAAACATGCTATTCTGTCCATTCTACAAAAATTATTATTTGAAAATTCTGTATACTTCAGTATTTAGGAATACGACATTAGATGAAGAGGAGGAGAAAGATTGTATGTACCCTACAACATGAAATATTTTTTTGGTAATCCTTTGAAAACAAAATTCTCAATCTGAACAATCACCCCCCCCCCCAAAAAAAAAAAAAAAGGTAGAAATTTGTTAATTTGATAAGCTAAAATTTTTCAAAGATTGAGCATAGCCCACCCGCTCTTACTGCTAACTGTGGCATGGCCAACACTTGGAAGAAGTGAGCAAGACCTTCCCTGAAACTGTTTCCCTTGGAAGCACTGAAATACTGCTGTGACAGGTACTCTGGCTGGGTGGTGAAGTCAAGGATGTGCCTGTACTCTGCGGTGCTCCCACTGCTGCCCTCAAGGGAAGAAGAGGGAAAGGAGAAAGAAGTGCAGCTAGAATGCAAAGTTTAGGAGAGAGAAAAATAAATAGGGAATGAGTTTAGGGGAAAATGAGTGAGGATGTGGAACAAGTATCAGAAGATACCAGAAGATCAGGCAGAAATGGGAGATTTGAGCAGAATGGGGCCAGCAATCGAGAAGAATGAAATGTAGGCAGTAGAGGAAACATTCTTGCAAACCCCAGAACTGAGAGGATTCTGTCAAAGTCTGTCTGTCCCAGAGGCAAGCCTATTCCTTCTTCTTTAAGTCTTTCTGAACACTTTACAGCAGCTTCCTGGACTGGCTTAGTTGTTTTTTTTTGTTTTGTTTTGTTTTTGGGGGCTTGCTTTTTTTTTTTTTAATCAAGTTTTGTTGCTATCGACAAAAATAATTTGCATTTCTAATATTTAGCAGGCTCATCATCATCTGTTGGATCACGGGCAGATTTTTGGATGGTTTTGGAGTCAATATCAATTTACATAGTTAACAGTAATTTTCATCCTCACTACAGTGCTATTCCTGTAAATACTTAGAGAATGTCAATAACATTTGTTTTTCTTTCAGTGATTCTTGTGTGGAGAAACTTTGTTTCTTCTTGGTACTCTTTGAAATGGTTTTACCAGGCTCATGAACTACCGTGCACATATATCCTCTCTTTCTTCAAAGGAGTGCTGAGAAGAAAGCAATTCCCCATTTTTGCAGTAGTAGCATGAATGTGAACAAAAGCAGCTTCTCTCCATCATAGTTAATGACATGTTTATGTTGCATATGCATTTCATTTTTATCTCTACTTACATTCTCAAGCAGTTCTTTTTGACACAAGAGGCATGTTATCTTTGCCTTAATATTAAGCTACAAGTTAGGCTTCTCCTTTGCGTCAGCCGGTCCCTGATTAAGCCACGTAATGCAGCCTCTGCTGCTCCATCGTCACAGAGCACTACTGTCCTTATTTCCGCACCAGGCATAGCTGCTCTCTTCAAGCCCCAACATGTTCAGGATTGTCCTGTCTCTGATACCACACTTAAGGGATTGTGAAAGGGATGTTAAAAGCTTACAGCATGCAAGATCCACCCCTTCCCACTTCACCACTGGATCAAGGGGTTTATCATATTGTGTAGGGAGCTCACTGAGCAGATAGTCACACCTGCAGTATAATTTCTCTAGGAAGACTTCAGGGGTCTGGGTTGACAACATGTGCTGCTTTTTTTGAGGGAAGGTCATTAACATTTCTCTGCAGTGGTACATTGTAAATCAAACCAAGTTTTCTTAAGTTTTCAGTATTTTTCTTCTCACTTATTTTGCTATCAGCTTCACCTAAGAAGTACAACAGAGTGAAGTCTTCAGCTGGCTTGCTTCATGTGGGCTAATTTAATTTTCTTTAGCCTGTGGTCAGACATATACTGGGTGATACAAACAAGACAGTGAATCACAGTCTGGGAAGTCAGCTGACAGCTCCAGCTGAGTGTGCTGGGCTTTTTGCCTGCATGTAAGCACTTAGCTGAATCAGGACCTGGGGTAGGAGCCTCCAATCTCAGCAGCAGGAACAACTCTGCCTCTGTGCTTGGCTTTTAGCTGGTTTTTAATGGAAGTTAAGTTGATTGTAAGTTAATCACATGTTTAAAATCAGATATTAGGGCTTGGATAGCTCTACTAATGTATTTTGTAAACTCCATTTACACCTTGCAAATCTTAGTGGGAGTTCAGCATTCAGTGTGAACAATAAAATGTTTGACTAGCTTGCTCACAAATTTTTGTGCTTTGCCAGAGGCACTTAAAACCAAACCAATGCTCCAGAAAAATGCCCAGAAACTATTTTTTTGTTCCTCTTGCTTTCCAGTAGCTCACCAGCTCCTCCATGGAGAATGGAGAATAAAAAGTATATCTAGTATTCTTCTTGTCTGTAACTGACCTCCAAAATTATAGTTTTTTGATCATCAACAGCTGAAGCAGGTAGACAAGCTCCTGGCTAAATTTTTTTGTGGCTGAGTGTAAATTGTGGAGATGCTGTCACACTTTGGGTGAGGAAATTTCTGGTGTCACAGCAATACCATGCAGTTTGTTTCAATTAAGTTTATATTTGTTCCAGAAACACTTAATTTGTGGCAAGATTTTTCTTGCCTAAGTGTCTGATGAACTTTTAGAGGGCACAAAAATGTTCCAATTTCTCATGAGGTGCCTCAGATATTTTGTTTAGCAGATCTTATGCACATATGTTTTAGAGCATTCAGAGTAGTATGGAGAAATAGGAAGAATCTGGAATCCTCCATTCATTTCAGGTACCTATCCTTCTGTGGTCACAGGTAAGGGCTAGGTGGAAAACGTCTCCTGTGCTTGAGACTATAAGTCTTTCTGCTTTGCTCTCCTTGGGGGATGCTAAGGATTGACATGCAGATAGTAATAGACTGTATGTCTGAGTGGCTGTAGCTGTAGGCACCCTCTCGGTGTAAGCTGGGCACAGAGGTGACTTCAGGCTTTACAGTGTCTTGCTCTTGTAGCTAGCAATAGGGAAATGGGATCTGGATTTTGAGAAGCTCCTTTGTTTTCCTGAATATTATTTTTAGTTAGAATAGAATAGAGTAGAATCATTAAGGTTAGAAAAGACCTCGAAGATCATCTAGCCCATCCATCAGCCCAACACCACCATGCCTACTAAACCATGTCCCAAAGTGCCAAGTCTACGTGTTTTTTGAACACCTCCAGGGATGGTGACTCCACCACCTCTCTGGGCAGCCTGTTCCAATGCTTGACCACCCTTTCCACGAAGAAATTTTTTCTAATATCCAATCTAAACCTCCTCTGATGCACTTGAGGCCATTTCCTCTCGTCCTGTTGCTAGTTACTTGGGAGAAGAGACCAACACCCACCTCACTATAACCTCCTTTCAGGTAGCTGCAGAGAGCAATAAAGTCTCCCCTGGGCCTCCTCTTCTCCAGGCTAAACAATCCCAGTTCCTGCAGCCGCTCCTCATAACACTTGTTCTCCAGACCCTTCACCAGCTTTGTTGCTCTTCTCTGGACATGCTCCAGCAACTCAATGTCCTTCTTGTACTGAGAGGCCCGAAACTGAACACAGTATTTGAGGTGCGGCCTCACCAGTGCCAAGTACAGGGGCATGATCACCTCCCTAGTCCCGCTGGCCACACTATTCCTGATACAAGCCAGGATGCTGTTGGCCTTCTTGGCCACCTGGGCACACTGCTGGCTCATGTTCAGCCAGCTGCGGACCAACACCCCCAGGTCCTTTTTGGCCAGGCAGCTTTCCAGCCACTCCTCCCCAAGCCTGTAGCGTTGCATGGGGTTGTTGTGACCCAAGAGCAGGACCCGGCACTTGGCCTTGTTGAACCTCATACAGGTGGCCTCGGCCCATTGATCCAGCCTGTCCAGATCCCTCTGCAGGACCTTCCTACCCTCAAGCAGATCGACGCTCCCACCCAACTTGGTGTCATCTGCAAACTTACTGAGGGCGCACTCAATCCCCTCATCCAGATTGTTGACAAAGATATTAAACAAGAGTGGCCCCAACACTGAGCCCTGGGGAACACCGCCTGTGACCGGTCTCCAGCTGGATTTAACTCCATTCACCACAACTCTCCGGGGTCAGCCATCCATCCAGTTTTTTACCCAGCAAAGAGTACACCTGCCTAAGCCAGGAGCCTCCAGCTTCTCTAGGAAAATGCGGTGGGAGACAGTGTCAAAGGCTTTACTAAAGTCCAGGAAGTTAACATGCACAGCCTTTCCATCATCTACCAGGCAGGTCACCTTGTCATAGAAGGAGATCAGGTTGGTCAAGCAGGACCTGCCTTTCATGAATCCATTCTGGTGGGGCCTGATCCCCTGGTTGACCTGCACATGCCGGTTACGTGTACTCAAGATGAACCACTCCATAACCTTCCCCAGTATTGAGGTCAGACTGACAGACCTGTAGTTCCCCAGGTCCTCCTTCCGGCCCTTCTTGTAGATGTGCATCACATTGGCAAGCCTCCAGTCATCTGGTACCTCCCCTGTTAACCAGGACTGCTGATAGATGATGGAGGGTGGTTTGGCAAACTCCTCCGCCAGCTCCCTCAGTACTCCCGAGTGGATCCCATCTGGCCCCATAGACTTGTGAGCATCCAGGTGGCATAACAGGTCATTAACTGCTTCCTCCTGGATTATGGAGGGTTTATTTTGCTCCCTGTTCAGCCAGGCCAGTCTTCTTCCTTGCTGGTTCGTCTTTTGGCACATGAGGACAGCCTGCTCGTGTATCTTTAAGATTTCCTTCTTGAAGAACGCCCAGCATTCCTGGACCCCTTTGCTCTTCAGGACTGTCTCCCAAGGAAGTCTCTCAACCAGTGTCCTGAACAGGCCAAAGTCTGCCCTCCGGAAGTCCATGGTAGTGGTTTTGCTGACCGCCCTCCTTACTTCACCAAGAATCGAGAACTTTATCATATCATGGTTGTTAAGCCCAAAACAGCCTCTGACCATGACATCTCCCATGAGTCCTTCTCTGTTTGTAAACAGCAGGTCAAGCGAGGCACTTCTCCTTGGTAGGCTCACTTACCAGCTGTGTCAGGAAGTTTTCTTCCACACACTCCAGGAACCTCCTAGACTGTTTCCTCTCTGCTGTGTTGTATTTCCAGTAGACCTCTGGTAAGTTGAAGTCCCCCATGAGAACAAAGGCTAGCAATTTTGAGACTTCTGCCAGCCACTTATAGAATGCTTCATCTGCCTCTTCATCCTGGTTGGGTTATATTCAAACGACTGTTAGAATAATTTTCTGTTAAAGCAACACTGCAGACCATGGATGAGCTGTAGGATTATCTGCTTGGAAGGTGCTGATCTGCCCTACTCCCCTGAGTTCTCCTGCTTGTAACATTTTTAATAAACATTCTATCAAAACTGTACCATTAGTACTAGAAGTAGAGTTGAGGAAGCCAGGGGGATTGCTGGCTTGCACCAGGCTGTATTGATTGTTTCTTCAGAGTCATGAGATGTTTCCAACTCATCTCTGAACTATCTCCAGGGGCTACATGACAAGCAAATGTTTCCCAGCAAATGTAGTAGTTCTTTTTGAGCTCATCCACAGAGTTGTATGCTGTTAAGAGGAACTGGAGATGCTGCTTCTCTGGCAGCTTGTGACCTGTTAAGAGCTGCATCTGCCTCAGAGACAGTGATACATCATCCAAGTTAGTGTAAGAGCTTACAAATGCCCTTGGCTGCCTTTGGGTCACCCAAAGAATTCTGTTAAGACCCGGAAATGGTCCCTGTAATTAATCTTTATAAATTAATTCTCATTGTTTTTTAAACACCAACAAACATTAACTTGCAGCAATTAATTCCAAGACCAGGAAAATGCAATCATTTGTATTTCAGAGACCAGGTAGGAACATAACTTCACATTAACGTTTGACTGACCCCCCTCACCTGGACACAGATGGTTATGGGGAGGCTACTTTGCTGTCAGGGCCAGCCTAAGACCTCCAACCTTTTTTCTTATGCATTGAGGATGAAATTGTTTGCTCCCAGAGTGAAGTTATAGAGTGTTCACTCTCTCTTCCTCAACTGAACTACTTTAATAGTTGGAAAGCTATTCTTTGGGATGGCTTAATGAAGATTGTCTGGTGAGTGCCATGGAAAGCTGATGCAGCTGATGTTGAGGCTTCTGGGTTCTGCTGGGGATGAGGATGTGTGCCCTCCTCCCACAGAGTGGCTGGGTGGCTGCTTTTGCAGAAGCTCATACGACAGGCACTGCAGGCAGAAATGGTTGTGCCAAAATTAGAGTCCCTTCCCTAATGAGAAAACTTAGAGTTAGACCAAAATTCACAGATTTTGAAATACGGTTTTGAGCTGGCCCTGGTAAAAAGCAGATTCTCCATTTAGTATTTCACACAAACTTAGAAGGGTGTGCATACATGTTGGTTTTATTCCTTTGGTTGCCCTAAAAGCATGGCATGGATTGCTTTTAGACAAAAATTTTCACTGGTCTGTATAGCACATATTTTCATGGAATTAAAAGAGGACTATTGAAATAAAATTAGGATTTTATTCACATAGATTTGTTAAGGAGAAAAACCCTGAGTAAAATTTTATTATAAAATCTTCTTGCAGTCGATGTTTCACTGTATTAACAATAGCAAAAGATTATTATGAAACTTCACATTTTTGTAGACTCTCAAATACAATCTGACTGGTTGATGATGACTAACCCAGTAAAAGCTGCAAAATCAAATGTCTGTTGAGTATTTTAGCACTCCTGTTTTGTTACTGCTGTAACTTAGACTATATACTGGTTCCTGCTGTTGTTCCTATTCTCAAGTAAACACGAATTCATTTTACCTGTAAAAGTTTTCCTGCTTTGGTCTCCAGTTTGAAGAAAAAGTTTTCTGCAAGAGAATCAAAATAACCGCATATTTTTAATTAAAAGTAATATGCTCACAACATCTTCCAGGCACCCTTGAGCTGAAATGACAGAAAGTTAAAAGCTAAAATTTGTCATGGATATCTCCAATCTGTATTAATTTCTCAAGCAGATTGTCACAAAGACTCAAAGCTTGTTTGCAGCAAAAAAAGATCAACTCAATTAAACAAAACAAATTATTAGACACATGAATTCAGCAAGGAATATTTTTTTGAAGCAGGAATGTTAGTGAAATCTTTCAACCATTTGTTGATACTAAGCTGACTTTCAAACTCACCCACCTCACATGGTAGCTGCATTAGTGCACGTCCAAATTCTGGTATTGTACTTGGCTTTGCAGAGAGACCATTTAAAAACTGTCTGAGGATATTTACATCAATTAGGGCTCTGTTCACACGAAGACAACTCTGCTTTAAGATGTGCTGCATTTGATTATATATATAAATTATCTGAAAGATTTAAACTTTCTTAGCACAGATGGAGTGATTTCTTAATTCATAGCTTATTTGTAACTTAAACACTGCTTATCTGTATTCATATTAATCAGTTCCAGCTCAGGTCTTCTTAGTTTATTAAAAAAGTAGTTGCTAGATCTGGCACAGGTTGTACCAAGCGCCACCCAATGCTGTCCATCTGGGCACAAGTAGTTTGTAAGTGGCAAGCAGCCAAAGGAGACAAACCCAGCTCATGTCAGCAGCAGTGACTGTGCAAAGGGAAATACATGGGCTGTGTGTGCAGACAGAATACTTGCTTCAGCACTGTCCCTTCCTTTGGGTGCTTTTGCTGAACAGCAACTGTCACTCATTTTTTCCTGTAGCCTGCCGAGATTTTTCTTTAAGTCCTCACTTTCAAGTTAGGTTTGCGTCTTACAGATTTGTTCCATAGAAAGCCTCTGAGACAGAAAGCCTTTCCTATCCATCCATGTGTATACATTGCTAGTGAAGGTTCTCCTCACATCTTTATTCCTGGAATCTCCTCCTTTGACATCTGCCTTCTTGTCTTGCTCACATCCATTCACAGTGTTGTTGCAAAGATAATTTCTCTACTCTATTGATTTGAAATCAACTGTCTCTTTGGGTTCCTCAGCTGCCACCCCTTTTCTCTCAATCAAACATGAGTCACTTGTCTTTATTTTCAAGACCCTTTCTCATCTCTCTCTCATTTCTTGTTTACTACTAAAATGTCAGCTTAAATCTTTGATTGGTTGTGATGCCCCAATGAACTGGAGATGGCTGCAGACATGATTTTGGTGTTTTGAATCACCTTATGACTTCCAACTGTGTATTGCAAGATGCTATTGCAAAATGAGTAAGTTTGTAGGTGCCTCTCTCTCTCTCTCTCTCTCTCTCTGAGCAATTACCTCCATGTTCCTGATTCCCTTTCAAACAGGAAGTCGCAGACTTGCACTGAGAAAGTGCTGGGAGCTGGAATTTTAAAGACTCAAGCACTCTATTCTGCATACATTACATAAAAGAGAACGCATTTTGAGATTTTACGGGTTATGGAAGCAGAAAGATGTCCATTGTAAGTAAATATAATGTAGTTTTCCTTATTCCATTGAAAAGACCACAAATTCAAAGATGGAGCAAGCTGACATGAGGGAGAGGCTTGGATTCAGGGAGCTTAATGTCTGGCTGAGGTGTGAAATGCTCTCAGGTCCTCCCTTTAACCCCAGCCCACTGTTCCCAGGAGCTGGAGCATGTTATCTAAGAGCTTTTTTGGGCCCAGTGGACAACTGTGGTGGGTCATGAACGGTGTAAGTTTCCCGTCCCTTCTTCACCTCCAGGGAGAGGGAACAATCCAGCCCAAGCATTCACGAACTGCACTAACCAGTGCATTTACTTTCCAAACCAGCAGGAATGCACTTGCTAATTTACTCTTTTAAAAATTATTTATTCTGCAGAGCTGTCTACTTTAATCACTATCTGAGCTTTCTAGAACCACAGGACTGGCTGATTATTTTCATTGCCTCCCTTTGGTTGCTTGTGCTGTATATATCTGCTGTTTAATGAGTCACTCAGAGGCCAGAAGGAACACTGAATTCCTGAAGTACAGGGTGTCTAGACAAAAATGCACAAGCAAATATTTCCACTGTAAGCAATGAGATAGTGTTTGTTTGTGATAAACTGGTTCTGAATAATTAATTCCTAAGCTTGAGTTGAGGTATACAGTTTTTAGCACAGGGATGAGAAGGGGGAGGAAAAGACTGCAGTGATGGGGGCTGTGATTTCAGCCATTCATTTAATTATTGTTATTTTTAATACTGAGAGCAGAGTCCCACTGTGTGAGGTACTGCAAGCATACAATAGGAGACAGTTACTGCAGTTTAGCTTCTACACAGGTCAGTAATGGTAAACTTAACATTTATTATTTGGCAAAAATTGTACATGTATGAACTATCTTCACATAATTGCAGTTGACATAGGGTTTTTTTATTGGCTGCAGTTTTTATTTAATGTTTACATTGCAAGCTGCTGGTTACCACTTTTCATTACCAATACAGTCAACACAATTATCCATACAGGATTTATTTTGTTTGTGGATTTACTGTATCACACATGGGGCAACATGCTGGCTAGCTGTGTGAGGAGCCAGCCATGGCCTAGGGGTTTTTATACTAAACTCGGGCGCGATGCTGCAAGAAAGTGGCTGTGCTGCGTACCGGGCTGGCTGAGGAGCAGAGTGAGGGGCGTTGTGTTGGGGCTGCGGGTACGGGTGACTGACAGGCTCCTGATGTGACAGCAGGCTCTGGTGGCAGCCCTTCCCCAGCCCACCTGCCGAGCCAGTGACTGTGTGCACCGAGCAAGCTTGCACAGGATAGCACACAGGCTGCTGAATCATTCCCCTACCTCACAACTCTGGAAACACTTTATATAGATAAACTACAGAGACTGGCAGTGTAAGAAGAAGAAGAAATCAGCCGGAACTGGGTTGCTGCTAATAAATTCTGCCGGACCTGAGAGACCTTGAGCTTTTGCAGCACTGTATTCTTCAGAGCTTCCCTTGAACCTACAATTTCTACATTTTTCTCCATTTCCCAGAATATTCCAACCATCTGTCCTCTCTGATAGTGTAGGGTATGCTACAGGTCTGAATAGGAAATAGTTTTCTTATTCTGTGGAAAAAATTCCCTACTGCTTCTATCTCATAGATTGAACTTTTTGAAAGGTTGACCAAAAATTATTTCTATGTTTCACAGAGTTAGGTTAGGAGAAAATGACATCTTATATTGATACTGAGCACTTTCCTGATTGTATTTCTTTGAAAAAAGTCTTTAGAATGGGTCACTGCTGGCACTGATTGAAGAAGTTTGATGAAATGGTGATGACACGGTTGGAGATAAAATGATGGTGTGTTTCAAGGTTTTGGGTAGAAACAGAAGAGAGGAATTGAAATGTCAGGCCTGTGCATTGTACACAAGGCTGCATATTTTGTGTAAGTACTATAGAAAAAGAGAATTATTTGTAGATAGTGAGTCCTATACTGAGTGAGCAATACGTACTAAAAGAAAAAGAGATACATGAATAAGAAAGAGAGTTTCATATCCTCCCATCTTCCATGGATGTTTTACCCATCTCCGGTGTCAGGCCTTGTTTTCTGAAGTGTGTTTCTCCTCTGGTAGTTAAACCCATCTCTTTTATCATATGTCATGAAATGATAGCTCATTCGCTTGCCTCTAAGCTATCACACACATTTAGAAAGAAACTCATCAATATAAATGTTTGTGTCTATGTCTGATTGGTTTCTCATGTTTAAAAAGGAAGAAAAGGGAGATTGATTGCAGAGGCCATAAAAGTAATGATGCGTTTAATGAAAACATACATTTTATAGGCAAAACACACTTAAAAATTACTTGAAGCTGCTGCATATGAGTTAATGAAATTAAATGACCTTCAAAATTTTGCTAATTTGACCTCAGGTTATCCCTTTGAGCCTTCAGCCAGTTTTACATTTATTTGCACACATGGCATGTATGTTCATGTATTTGGTCTATCTCGAGAAGTCCTTTTAGCTCTCCTTGTGTCGTGGTTTAGCCCCAGCCAGCAACTAAGCGCCACACAGCCGCTTGCTCACTCCTCCTACCCCGGTGGAATGGGGGAGAGAATTGGTAGAATAAGAGTGAGAAAAACTCCTGGGTTGAGATAAGAACAGTTTAATAATTGAAATAAAGTAAAATAGTAGTAGTAGTAGTAATAATAATAACAATATAATAATAACAGTATAATAATATACAAAACAAGTGATGCACAATGCAATTGCTCACCATGTGCCAAACGATACCCAGACAGCTCCCGAGCAGCGATTGCTGCTCCCTGGCCACCCCCCCCACCCCCCCCCCACCCCCCACCCCCAGTTTATATACTGAGCATGACGTCATATGGTATGGAATAGCCCTTTGGTCAGTTTGGATCAACTATTCTGGCTGTGCCCCCTCCCAGTTTCTTGTGCGCCTGGCAGAGCATGGGAAGCTGAAAAAGTCCTTGACTAGCATAAGCAGTACTTAGCAACAACTAAAACACCAGTGTGTTATCAAAATCCAAACCACAGCACTATGCCTGCTACTAGGAAGAAAATTAACTCTATCCCAGCCAAAACCAGGACACCTTGTCAAATACTACAGCTACAGAGCTACACTGCAAAGGTTGCACAGTGTGAAAACCATGCTGCTGGCTGTGTAGCTGTCCCTGGATTGCTTCCCTGCCAGAAAAAAGACCATATTGTTGTTTATGCTTCACTGGTGTCCTCCCCCATGCATCCATTGATCTTCCTCATTAATTTATGCTTTAAAACACTCATATGCATGTTTGAAAAACAAATTAAACTTACAAGTAGCTGAAAAATTTCCAAATCACTTTGTTTTCATGCTTTTCATACATCTTTCTTGCATCAGTGTGATGCAGCATATTTCTAAGATGACTCTTGTAACTCATCAGAGCTATATACTTTTCATGAGGCAAACAACATAAAATTTCTAGATAATTTTGTGCCAGCTACAAAACTGAACACTTGGCCATCAGTGTCTTGTCTGAGTAGCTGGGAGGACATCAGAGACAAAAAATCCCTACTGCTGTAAGGAGGGAGAAGTCTTGACCAAAGATTCAGTTAGATCATACCACTCCCACCATCACTTTGGGAAGGTAAATTTGGCTATTTACAGATGCATATGAGGAAAGGCTGAAGTTATCCTGAAACCTCGGCACAGCTGCAAGTACCTGGGAGCTGAGGTATCCTGCACTTTCCTCTGACCATGGCAACACCCCCAAATACCAGAAAGATGCCACAGTGTACTTGCTACAACAGGGGATCTGGCTGGGAACAGCAAAGCAACAGTTCACTCAGTCTCCCCTCTCACCTGCAAAGGATCTGGAATGGAAGATGGCAGCTGTATCATTCACTTCTGTCTACCCCTTATGGCCTGATATGGCAAAAAGTCTGTCTATAGCTCTGTGATGTTCCGCACCTGGCTCTCTGGGAGATATCACCTCATCTATAAGCTCCCAAATGGGGAAGAAATATGCCATAAAACCCATGAGAATCTGAATCCAGTCTGCTGGTTACACAGGAACCACTAACAGGCAATTAAGGGAAAGGATGAGACGAAACACATATCTGGTAATCCTTCCTTATTGTATTCACCGAGCTTTGGACAACCACACTGTTGGAAGACAAATTTAGCGCTGGCCTATATCTCTTTTTTTTGAGGTGGAGAAAATGGAGTGGAAAACCTTGTCTCATTTCATCTGACTTTAATATCTTTGAGTAAAATGGAAAACAACCATTCAGCAGTTTATTTCTCTGTTTTTCTCTCTCTCTAAGCTTTAGGTATGGGGGAAAATACTAGACTGTTTCTGTAAAGTGGGACCAGTGATACTTACCCTCTTTGCAAGATGCGTTATTATCTACTGGGACAGTGCTTTATAGCAGATCAATACTATTTTACATTGCTCTAAAATTATAGTAAAATTTTTTTTGACAAACCTTTTTTTTAACACAAACCTTTGCAAGAGTTTATGGAGGGACAATAACATTTTAAGTGTGGTCATAAACCACGTGAAAATCTTTAGATTACCACAAATCCACAAAAAAAAGTTTATTATTTGTACTCAACTCCCCCCTCTACTGGTAAAATAATTAAGACATAACTGTAGAGGTTGCTGCTGTGGCTGCAGCATGTTGCCCCATCTGCAGTTTGAGATGCACAGAGACGTCATCTCTCCTCTGGGAGGTTTGGGTATCACTTCTGAGCCCAAGGTCCCATCCGTGTTGGGGGAAGAAGGCAGTGGAAGTCATACCATTAAATTCAGTGCAGGATGAAGACCAGCCCCTTGTCATTTGCCATCCCACAGCTGTTCCCTACAGAATGGTTTTCTTTCCTTTCACCACCTCTCCTCCATCCCCTCCAGGTGCCTATGCCCTCCCTGGCAATTTTGCTTGATGCGTTCATGGCACTCGGGTCCATTGAGTGCCTTAAGGTAAGCTGAAGGCTTCAGATATTCATGATCAGTAAATTTCACTGTGCAAACAAAACCATAAATCCACAGCATGTGGGCAGGGTTGGCACATTTTAGAACGGAGCTGCTTTTGTTCCTGAGGTGCCTATTGAAAACGCAGCGTAGACTCTCCATTCTCTGGGCTCTTTCATCTTCTGAGAGTGAACTATGGACCTGGAGTATTTTATTCTGGCATCCACAGAATTTACAATGCCTGTTTTGAAGCAGTCTTCCTGATAAGATGTATTGAGAAAAACAAGGAAATAAAAGTAGACAAGATACTTAGTTTAGGCATTTTTCTTCATAGGCTATGAGACCGATACATTTTCCGGCTCTCAGAATAGCGCTATTATCCTTTTAAGAAACTTTAGAACACAAAGAGGCTGAGGCCCTTCTAGGTCAATCCCCTCTAAATCTTCAGACATTATGTGATTATTTTTAAAATATGCAAAATGTAACAAATAGTTTCAAACGTATTAGAAATTTACCAGAAAGTATTACAGAGGAGCTTTTGAGAAGCTTGTGCTTCAAATATACCTGTATCAGTCCTTGCGATCAGTTTCTTCTTTATGTTACTGGGTGCAGACAAGCTACTATGTAAAATGCTATATAATTATAGGCTAAAATTTGACCAAGAATCTATACAGTAAATTCCATGTTATTACGGAATAGCCACGAGACACTAATTTCTGTCTTCTACACTACAATCTTCTTGTAATGCTGCAAATTATATAGTAATTACAGATGGAATAACATGGTATCTTCAACCATTAGTACTCTGCAATTTGCAGTAGTAAACTACTGGCCATGTTCTACCCTAACGTCAGTGGGATTTCTATGTCTAGATCAAGTTGCATATTAGCAGGAACGATGAGTTGTAATAACGTGATCAAATGCAGGAACTGGGAAGAAGGTTAGGAAGGCTTTATGCTGATTTGTGTGTGTTTCAGTATTTTTCCAGATTTGTTTCCAGGTGTGTCTGCAGGGGGTATAACACAGCTATTGCCTTTATAGCCTCATCTCCATCAGGTCCCATGAAAGCTGGATTTTTGTTATGGATGTCCACACGTTCTATTGTCCATAGTGCATGGTCACATATTTTCTTTGGCTAACATATATATTTAAGAATTTTCTATTTTGATTTGATTTTTTTCCCCTCTTTTTGATTACAATTACCATTTTATTTCCTGTGCTTGGACCTACAACTTAGAAATGAGCCCCATGAGTTTTTCCAGATTTGTTCCACCTCCTGCAAAATACCTGATGCTCCTTTCCAGAGAGCACTGAGCAGGGGATCGTCTCCTGCCATGTTCTCTCTCTGGTATATTTTACTTGCACTTTAATTTCTGGGCAGGCTGGTTCCAGCTATATACCCCTATATATGTGTCTTCAATGACAGCAGACTGAGCCTGGCAAATGTAACTTTGTGTTGATGTAACATAGGGAGTAGGGGAAGGTAAAAAGCTTTATTTTGACACCAGTTGTGCTCATGCAGAAAACACAATGGACCTTCTGCTTCCTCTGAAGTGTTTCTTCCCAGTGTGCTGGCAGCTCCCCTCTGTCCTCGACTCCTCTCTGGTGCCCACTGGGAAGCTACGTGCACAGGCTTAAATAAGCCCTGGGAAAGGTGCAGGGCACTGTGTTTCTAGCAGGTGATGACACCGTTCAACACACAGCAGGCTGGCTATAGGCATCCAGGTGCACAGACGTTGGTAGGGTGCAGAGTTTGGTACACTTAGTGATGCTCCAGAGCCTGCGCTGTGGGAGCAGTACTGGCACAGTCCCTGTGGTACAGGAACAGACATGATAACTACTTCAAGCCAGTCAGCCTTGCATGTCTTTAGCATTTTGATAAGATGGAGGCCATTGGACAATTTTCTGTTTATTCTTTAAGGTATGACAATTAGACTGATTTTTGCCATCATGTAGTGCCTGAGTATAAGTCACTTCCATCATGAATATGTGGCATTTGGGCCTGAATATCTAAAAAGGAAGAAATCTGAGTCAGTGCTCTTTATGATTACTTCACAACTGCAGTCAGTCCTCTCTCTGAAGGACTATAAACTGCTAAGTACTGCTCACAAAGAACAAGGCGTAGAGAAAACACTGATGAAAGCACAGGTTATTAAGAAGCATTTAGATATATCTGATAAAACCTAACTTTGCTTTTCATGTCAGCTACACACAATTAAACAGATTAAATTAGGCTGCACTGAGCTCTGGGCTGCCACACCGGGCTGCTTCAGATACCCAAGCTGCTTGTTTAAAGTTAGCGCAGAAATCTCTACAGCCCATTGTAGTTTTCAGCCTGCAGTGCATTCCCATAGAATGATAATACTGTTTCTGTGAATAAAACCACATGCAGTCCCTGCTCTCCACTACAGTGAGGTTAGAAAGTGCTTAAACTACACAGAAGCAGTGCATGAACGTGGCTAGCACCACCAGCTCCCCCAGTGAGGAGCTTTCCCTGTTCTCACAGCTTCGCTGAAGCCAGCACGGTCATGGCTGTGAGGCAGTCAGCCTGAGATCCTAGACATTCCTATGCAAAGTGTTTCTATGAAAGCAAAATAATGCTCTGAAATTTAAATTTCTGTGAGACAGACCTAAGCTCTGGTAACAGCAATCCCTCTGGTGGTTGTAACTGCCTGGGCTAAGAGCCCTGCCTGTGTCAGGCACCAGGCTGATACATCAGTCCAGTCCTGGGTGCTCAGCAACCCTCTGGCGCAAGCAGGCTCAAAATGGCCAAAGGCTGCTCCAGATGACTCTGTGATGCACCTTTTTAGAGTATGGAATTGTTGTCAAAGATCCCTTTCTGCGATGTGAGACCTAGCTGCTTTAATGTGCCTTCCAGGCTCACGCAAGCTCTTGATACCTTAGTTGCATCCTACTTTCTGCCTAATTTATGGTTTGAATTTTTGGAGACTATAAGAGTTAAGGTAAATCATCATAGGCTTTTCAAGCATTTTTATGTCTGCATAAGACTCACTGTCTGCTGCTGGAAAGTATAGAGCAGGGCAAAAGCTGCAAAAACCATGATGCAAAATTCTCTCTTTCACTCATCCAGAATGATCTTGACCCAGAGCCCTCAGATGTCCTGTGCTCCCCCTTCAGCCTTCTTGAAGCCAAAAATTAAAGAAATCTGATGTTTAAAGATGTGGGCCAGAAACAGAGTTATGTCTTTCTCCATTGAAAAGCATGTTCACTCTTCATTTCACTCCTCTCCTCTCACTGGTCCAAAATGAATCCTCTTGGTATACAGCCAAGACTCATTTAAACAGGGCAGAATCAAAGTTGTATTTTCCATTCGCAATGTCTGCTGTGTGTAAATGTATATTCTAAACACCTCCTGAATATTCGCAACCAAAAACAGTAAAAAAAGAAAGGATGTAATCAAAATGGCATCTAAAAATTAGCCCGCTGACTGATATGGATGTATACAATTAATATGTGTATACATAGACATTATTCGAGTCCCATAGTGTTTTTTCCCCCTTTTTCTGGTTTCAGACAGAGCAAGGAAGAAAAGACATATGCAAAGAGGAAAGAATGAGAGACTTGAGAAAGAGGAAAAATGTGTATTTGCAAAACAAATTAATATTTTTTGGCACCTTGGTGTTCGAGAGTTTTCTTTTCAATCTTTTTAAAATTGCCTACTTTTCAGAGAGCACCTATTGTCCCAGAGTGATGGCTACCTGATGTGTTGATGCCAGCTGAGCATCTACCATCAGTCATTATTTTAGGAAATGTAGGCCCCAATTGTTTATACTTCTTCAGATTGTCAATCCCTTTCAAGGAGCTGGCGAAATGTTTGTGTTTGCATTTGCATTGGTTTTACCTGTTTGAATGGTTTTCCCATTCTTATTACCAACCCTTTTCTCAGTGAGAGGTTGAATTTCTGGTGTTGTAATATCCATCCACAAAAAAATGAGAACTTGATACATTTTAAGAGGGAGTGACTTTTAATCATTGATGAAGGTACGATATTCTGAGTAGGTCTTAAAACCACCAAAGGTCACACATGCATTTCTCTCCTCTCCTTCTTCCCCCCAACTCTGACTTTTTTTTCATTGTTTTCTGATGCCTGTACAGCTGGGTTTTTGATACTATGAGGTAGGTAAACTGCATGGATGGAAGATACTGAAAAATAGCACCACTTAATGTTCTAACAGCTCTAAAGTGTTTCTAAACACCTTTTATCCTGTGAAAATTTATGGTGTGCCTAGAACATGAGTTGGCAAATTTGTAACACATCATTTGGATGACAAACAGGAGAAATTAAAAGTATATGGTCTTTTTTCTTAAAGATGGATACAGCAGTCAAAGCATTTGGAGAAATACCTCACACTGAATGTTAACTGAGTAATACCAGCTCGAAGCACAACCTCTGCTAGCATAAGGGTCATCTAGAAACTCCTGTTATAGAAGATGCTGAACAGCTAGTCTGAAAGGGATATACTCCTCATGTTGGTTTGAATTTACTACACAAATATAGACTTTGGATAAACTGCATTGTTGCTGTCTTCTAATTTCAGACCGTAGCAGCACCCTCTGTGTGTGTGTATAAATATTGGTATCTAGGATAGATGTTAAGTATGCATTAATATTTGTTAATTCATACAGTTTTGTGGTATTATGTCTCGCAATTAGTTGAGACATTTTTCAACTCTAAATCAATTCCCAAACAAAAAATGATTGAGAGTACTTAAAAACTAGTTGGAAGTGGATGATCAGACTCTTCAATTAATTAGGAAAAAATCAAAGAAATGATGGAGCATGTGTTGCAGAATCACAAGTGACTGCACCAAATAAGCTCAAATCAACAAAAAGCTAATAAGAAATCACATAATTACCTACAATGCACTCTTGAAAGACAAGAGGAGCACAAAGTATCTACTACTTCCAAAACCGAGGGAACTGAAACAGTGAAGATACTTGAATGCCTCTTTGAGAATAAACCTATGTTGGCAGTGTGCTTCCCCATCAACAATGAAGTACGTCATCTACATGTGTGTGAGGACAAAGCAGAAAGTTTCATAAGAACATGCATATTTGATAATTTAAAAAAAATTAATTTTAGTTCTTCTCTTGCACAAAAATCAAGCTGAGCAAACTGGCATACAAATGGCGATGGTGCTTAAGTGCTTAAGTGCTTTTTGCATGTAGAGGTATATGAGGGGGATTGTAGTTCTGACCAGACCTATGGCAAAACACTAATTTTGTCAAATGCCAGAGCTCACAGCAGTTTTGAAGAACATTAGAGCTACACCACTGGGATTGAAGCCCAGGGTCATTGGTATGTAGAACAAAGGAAGGAGCTCAGGCTGAGAAAGAATAAGCTGGCAAAGCTTTTGTGAATAAACAATGATCACCCACATTTTAACAAACTTGTGCTCATAAAAAATCTCTTTCATTTTTATTTGGCCGGTTAACAGCAATACATCAAGAGGCAATAGCTCTAAGTCCCAAATATAAAATGCAGATCTAGCTCCTGTCTGAATGCCCTAACCAATACAACAAGAAGTAAGGAAATAAAATTCCCACTGAAGCATGGAGGTAGCAAGGAGAAATGCACCTTTGCTTCACTATGTTAGTAAAGGTGCACCCCATTACCTGTAAAGATTCCTACTGTGGTTAACTATCTCTGTTTCTGAAAACCCTAACAGAAACAATCTTTTGAAATCTGAAAAACATGAGAGAGAGTAAAATTAATTATATACACATGTTATTTTTTTTCCCTCACTGGTCTCTAATAGACAACATTTTTGGAGCAGAAGAAAAATGTTTTGGTTTCCATGGCAACAATATCCACTCTTCTCCTTTCTGTCACAAACCATGGTTTCTGAGCATATTTAGGAAAATTGAAATGTGAGTAACTCAGAATGATAAAGCCAAGTGCAGTAAATTTTCATCTAAATAAATATTTGTATTCAGTCTTGTATCCATTGGCTTTGAAAATTTTCAAGGTCAGGGTATTTGTTTGCCATGCTGATGGCATTCCCATTAACACTTAGTCCTGTTCACAATGAGAAGGCTATTTAAACGTGTCTTGAATGTTGCTGATGCTACCCTAAAATAATTGAAATAATTAAAGCGGGAAGCAGCACTGCATAGCATCTTTCAGAACGGCAAAGCGTGCTGCTGTAGCACTTGAGGACTTAAGGCAACTAGTGTATACAGTATACAAGAATATATGTTGGAAGGGTCAAGTCTTTAATTTATAAGTGACTTGAGGGTGTCTCTTTTGTCTGGGCAATGCTAACTGTGCTGTCAAAGTTCAGCAACAGTCTGTGCAGAAAACTGTTGAACTGATCTGCTAGGGCTCTGCTTTCTTCTTTTCAATTCCTTCTCAGCGCAAACCTCTCGGCTACAGATTCAATCTCTTTCTTGTCTGTTGGACTTGTTTCTCTCTGAATAATTTCTTTACACTCACTGGGACAGACTTTCAAGTCTTTGCTCCAGAAATATTTATTTCTAGGAAATGAATAGGTTTTAACAAGAGAAACTGAGACCCACACCATAATATACACTGTGGTAGAACTTGGCTGTATAAAGCTGTATATAGATGACAAGCCTCAGCTTCAGACCAGAAATAAAGTGGTTTTATTGGAGTCGTTTCAACCCAAAGCAAAATATGGTGTGGGGTTTTTTTTTTTGATGGGAATGAAAAAAAAAACAAACCCAGTGTTGTCAAATTTAAAATATCACTTACAGAATATGTTGTTCACTGACCATATTTTCTCATTAAAAAAATGCAGACAAAAAAATTCTTGAGTAGTTCTCTTTGTAACTTTGATAAAGTGGTTTGAATAGGCAAACTGTAAACTATTGAAAGGGCTAGAACTTCAGACAGAAAAATAATGCCTCTGATTTTGTTGCCCTCCTGCCTGCATTACCATTTGAGTTTGTGGTGCCTCAGGAGCAAGGTGTGTACTTTGCACCCTCGCCTCGCTCCGCGAGCAGCCTGCATTCGGAGGACTCTCTAGGGGTACAGCAGACGGATTAACTCAGCTATAGGTGCAAGGTGACAAAGGAAACTCCTGTGGCTTTTATAACTGTATCTGGTCCTGTCGGCTCTGTGCTGAAGTGTGGCAGTCCTGGAAGCATCGTGGGTGCTGCAGTTAAGCTGGTTAGACAGAATAACGGGGTGGCGGGTAATGGGAGAGACAGAGGTTTTTCTCTCCTCTCATCAACTGTTTTCACCTAAGTTTGGGTTTTTTTTTCAGTTTACTTGTTCTTTTATAATAGACATCTTAGTTATCAACTCCAGCACTGACTTCTAATTAACCACCATCTAAGACCATGATAACGCCTGCTCAGACAAGATAAAGGATCATCTAAGTTGAAACAAGAAAACAAAATTGTACTGTTCCAGGTGGCCCCTCACACCAGCCAGCTTTTTACAGGCAGCTGCTCTGCATGCTAAGAGGCCCGAATTGTCTGTAATGTTGGGCATAAGGAAAAATACTATAGTACATCCATTCTTCCTAACAAGAACTGTGATATTTTTTGCATGCACAGCTCCTGATGTAGGGCTATTAATGCTTCTTTGAGAATAAACCTATGTTGGCAGGATTGGGATCCTTGTTAGGGCTTGTCTTTATTACCACAAAAGCTGTGTTTTACCTCAGGGTACAATGTATTTCAGGTAGCCTGAGGTAAAAATACAAGTGAAGGCAATGCAGAAGGTAACTTTGCACAAGGGTGCAGATTTCGTCTCCGCTGTGTTTTTAGCTTAGAATACCTGATGCATGGTAGATGCCCCGAGGTGAAAAGGGAAGTTTTGCTGGCAGGGAGTTTGAGGCCTCTTTTCCATTTCTTTTTCAGAAAAATGGCAGAAGCACTGCTTGTTCTGCTTGCTGCAATTCTTTACCTGTGCCTATTTTGCAATATTTGTGTTTAATACTGAAAAATAATCAGTGAGAAAAAAATACCAGGGGTGCAACATGATGCAAAAACCTCACTGCTGAGTTGAGGCACAGAATGAAGAATTACAATTGGATTTTATCTCAAGGCATAAACCCCCCTGAAAAATGGGGGAAAGTAAAGGAAAGGCTATTGCTGACACAACCTTAACTTGAACATAGCCAGCGGTCACACTATCAATTTATATAGCAATTTAATGGCCAGCTTTTCGCCTTGCCAGTGGGAATGCGGCCAGTTGAGGTGATTGGGTTTGCACGCTGTAAAGCAGCTCAACCTTGGAATGCGCTGATGTAAAAGCACTCATTCTTCATTAGCCAAATTTGAAATAATGGCCTGAAAACAGAAGCATGTGACTTGCATGTTGTATTTACTCTGGTGCTGGGTACACATAACCATCACCTCACCTCCGGAGTTTAATGGACTTAATGAGCAGTTAAAGTGTTTTAGGCAGTCTGTGATGGGCAACTGCAATGTCAGCCAACAGCTGCAATTGGCATTTCATACTTCTTAGTAACCCATGAGCAGCAGAGCCTGGCCCGCAGGAGCTACGGCCTTTTATAGCTCAGGCAGTGCTCCTCAGCTTACTCTATTTCACTGATCCATCAGATCTAAACAACCTGCTCCCATTTGAGAAGCAATAAATACAATAGTAATCAAATGGCATTTCTTTAGCTATTGATTTTCTCCCTGTTATAACATCACCAGAAGTTGGAATTTCAAGTTTATAGGCAATTCAGCTGGTTTCAAAGTATTTTGCCCTTCGTGAAAAAAACAAAAAATGCATTGGGACTACCAGCATGTTTTGTTGTATAAAATGAAATATGTTGATATGATGTCACATTATGAAATTACTAAAATGAAAATAATCCCATGATTCCCATAAATGTACAACCTACATAAAAAATAAACAGAACATATATAACATGACTGTTTTTATATATATTTTTATACATACACATATTCTATAATGAGTATTATAAGTGCACAAGTGTGGTTTTATTTAGCACAGAACTGTTATACTGATAGTTTTTTGAGATTGTCTAAAAGTCTGAATTTATCAGAACAACCAAACATTTCAGCTTTATCAGTATGATTTTCATTTGACTTTACTCTTGATGAAAATCTCATAGAAATGGACATGTTTTGAAATTTCAGGTTAATTGTGTATTTCTAGCTGAAAAAAAATATTTTTCAGCTCACCCTAATCCAGTTGTACCAAAATCCAATTGTAATTCTTCATTCAGTGCCTCAGCTCAGTGGTGAGGTTTTTGTGTCCATCATGTTGTATCCCTGGTATTTTTCGCTCACTGATTCATCTTCAGTACTAAACACAGAATATTACAAACTAGGCATGTGTAAAGAATTGCATGCTTTTATCTTAGGCCTATTCTGAGCAGAAGCTGCTATAACAAAAGTTTTTGTAAGGCATTCATTTGTGTTACCTGCTTGAGAGACGGAATTGCTCCAGTTGGTGGGGACCAAGCCTGTCTATCAGCAACTTATCGCTCAGCCCGGTATGCCGGTGGCTGACCGCTTTGCTGTCCAACATCTCATATATGGTCCCTCTGACCCTACTGACAATGTGGCATGGTGGATTATGAAAATCCTCTCGAGTCTTTCAGTCCACAGTGAGCTATGTTGCTGTTTTTCATAACTGAGACAATTTGAGTTATCTTGGAAATCTTGAGCTGCCTTCTGCTTGATGCCCAGAAGACTTTGCTGCAGCTCTGCTCAGGGTCAATTGTTCCTTAAACTTCTTTTAGACTCTATTCAACATGACAAGCAAATCAATCTTTTCAGTTCAGGAGCCGATGAAACTCAACATTTTATAAAGTATTGCCATGAGAGTATGAACTGAGTAGATGGCTTTCAGGCCTATTCAATGTCACTTTCATAGAATCATAGAATAGTTTGTGTTGGAAGGGACATTTAACGGTCATCTAGTCCAACACCCCTGCAATGAACAGGGACATCTTCAACTAGATCAGGTTGCTCAGAGCCCTGTCCAACCTGACTTTGAACATTTCCAGGGATGGGGCATCTACCACCTCCTGGGCAACCTCTTCCAAGTGTTTTACCACCCTCACTGGAAAAAAATTCGTCCTTATATCTAGCCTAAATCTACCCTCTTTTAGTTTAAAACCGTTATACCTTGTCCTATCGCAACAGGCACTGATAAAAAGTTTGTCCTTATCTTTCCTATAGGCCCCCTTTAAGTACTGAAACACTGCAATAAGGTTTCCTCGCAGCCTTCTGTTCCCCAGGCTGAACAACCCCAACTCTCTCAGCCTGTCCTCATAGGAGAGGTGTTCCAGCCCTCAGATCATTTTTGTGGCCCTCCTCTGGACCTGCTCCAACAGGTCCATGTCTTTCTTGTGCTGACGGCTCCAGAGCTGGACGCAGTACTCCAGGTGGGGTCTCACCAGAGCACAGTGGAGGGGCAGAATCACCTCCCTCGACCTGCTGGCCACGCTTCTTTTGATGCTGCCCAGGATATGGTTGGCCTTCTGGGCTGCAAGCGCACATTGCTGGCTCATGTCCAGCTTTTCATCCACCAGTATGCCCAAGTCCTTCTCTGCAGGGCTGCTCTCAATCCTTTCATCCCCCAGCCTGTACTGATATCGGGGGTTGCCCCAACCCAGGTGCAGGACCTTGCACTTGGCCTTGTTGAACCTCATGAGGTTCAAATGGGCCCACTTCTCAAGCTTCTCCAGGTCCCTCTGGATGGCATCCCATCCCTCAGGCATGTCAACTGCACCACTCAGCTTGGTGTCATCTGCAAACTTGCTGAGGGTGCACTTGATCCCACTGTGTGTCATTGATCAAGATATTAAACAGTACTGGTCCCAGTACAGACCCCTGAGGGACACCACTTGTCACTGATCTCCATCTGGACATTGAGCTGTTGACAACTCCTCTCTGGATGTGACCATCCAACCAGTTCCTCACTGACTGAGCATTCCACTCACTAAATCCATATCTCTCCAGTTTAGAGGGAAGGATGTCGTGAGGGACCATGTCAAAGGCCTTGCAGAAGTCCAGATAGACGACATCCATAGCTCTTCCTTTGTCCACTGATGTAGTCACTCCATCATAGAAGGCCAGGTTGGGTGGGACTTGCCCTTGGTGAAGCTGTCTCGAATTGCCTCCCTGTCCTCCATGTGCCTTAGCATAGCTTCTAGGAGGATCTATCTGTTCCATGATCTTCCCAGGCACAGAAGTGAGGCTGACAGGTCGGTAGTTCCCAGGGTTCTCCTTTCTACTCTTTTTAAAAATATGTGCAATGAGTTTCCTTTTTTCCAGTCACCAGGGACTTCTCCTTACTGCCACGACTTTTCAAATATCATGGAGAGTGGCTTGGCAACTACATCAGCCAATTCCCTCAGGACTCTGGGGTGCATCTTGTCAGGTCCCATAGACTTATGTACCTTCAGGTTCCTCAGGTGGTCACAAACCTGATCTTCTCTTACAGTGGGAGGGACTTTGCTCCCCTAGTCCCTGCCTTGTGGTCCATCCACTTGAGGGATGTGGGAAGAGAGGTTGGCAGTGACGACTGAGGCAAAAATGTTGTTAAGTACCTCAGCCACATTTCTGTCCATTTTTACCAGTTTGCCATTCTTGCTCATTAAGGTGGTACACTTTCTTTGACCTTCCTTTTCTGGCTGACATAGCTGTAGAAGCCCTTCTTATTATTCTTTGCATCCCTTGCCAAATTCAGCTCCAGCTGCACCTTGGCCTTCCTGACCCCCTCTCTACACAACTGGGCAGCTTCCCTGTAGTCTTCCCAGGACACCTGTCCCTGCTTCCACTGCCTGTGCATTTCCTTCTTGCCCTTTAGTTTGACCAGCAGGTCTTGACTCAGCCATGCTGGTCTGTTGCCTTCCTTGCCTGATTTCTTATACCTGGGGATCAGGAGCTCTTGTGTTCTATGGAAGCACCCTTAAAGATCTGCCAGCTCTGTTCTGCTCCCTTGCCCCTGAGGGCAGTTTCCCAGGGGGTCCTATTCACTAATTCCTTGAACAGCTGGAATTTTGCTTTCCTAAAATTCAGGGTCCTGACTTTACTCTTTGCCTGACCCATATCCCTCAGGACTGTGAACTCTACCAGTGTGTGATCACTGCAGCCCAGGCTGCCTCCAATCTTGACATCACTGATTAGCTCACTCGCGTTGGTAACCAACAGGTCCAGTATCGCATCCCGTCTGGTAGGGCTGTCTATTACCTGGCTTAAGAAGTTATCCTTGATGCACTCCAGGAGTCTCCTGGATTGCCTACAGCTTGCTGTGCTGCTGTTGGGGTAGTTAAAGTTCCCCAGCAGGACGAGAACCTGCAAGTGTAATGCCTCCTGTAGCTGGAGTAAGAAGGCTTTGTCAATAGGCTCCCCTTGATTGGGTGGCCTGTAGTAGACATCAACCACAATGTACCCTTTGTTGCCTTGGTCTCTAATTCTTACCCATACACTTTCAACCAGCTCATGGCTATTCTTCAGAGACAGCTCTTCACACTCTATCCATTTCTTGATGTAGAGGGCAACCCCTCCTCCCCTCCATCCTCGCCTGTCCCTTCTGAACAGCTTGTAGCCATTGATAGCCGCACTCCAACCATGGGATTCATCCCAGCAAGTTTCAGTAATGGCGACTAGACTTTACACTACTTTACTAGAATTTCTATAAATGCAGAATACTAGCCTATCTGAGTCTGTTAAACGCAAATAACCAGATCAAGCCAAATAATAAGATATCCTTTTTAAAATGATATAGCTATGTGACATACCTTCTCTGGCCTCTCTCTCTCTCTCACCTCTTTGTGTATATATATACATGTAAGCACACTTTGCATTTAAGAGCTATCAGGTGACTATATATATACACATGCTACTGGGCATAACCAGATTTTATATAGTGAGTAGTTTTGAATAAGATCACATGATCAATAATTATTTACAGTTAGATGACTGAAAACCATATTATTTTATCAGATTTTTCCAAATAATAGCATCAGATGGTGACATAAATTTATAACCTTGTCTTACTGCATAAGAATTTAATCACCTGTCTGTCATTAATACTAAAACTTCCATGCTTACTGAAGCAACTTATGATCATGGTTTGCAAAGAAGGTAACTGGGTTATTCTTTCAATACTGATCCCTGAGACACTCTCTGTCCTGATAAAGTGGTGAGTGACGTTTTGCTTCAGGAGGACTCCATACTTTGCAGTGAGTGCTTGCTTAAGCTTCAAGATGTAGGATGTGATGCAATCTCATGATAGCTTATTTCAGTAGGGCTATGTAGAACAAGATATCAAAAATGCTTCATAATTTTACGTGTGTAGTTGTGGTGCATCCAACAAAGCAGAAGAATAAGATTTGCTGAAAATTAGACATTTTCAAGGCATCCCAAGTTGTGCACTGAAAGCACCTCATTAGTTACTTCTGAAAAGCGTAGTCCAAGGGTTTGCAGTTCTCTTTCTGTATACAGCTGGCCAAATGTTATGGTCAGCTGTGGACTGAGGATTTTTTGAGTGTACAATGAGCAGCAGAGCTGAGCCCCTCAGTGCTTCCTTGAGAAGAATCTGTGCATCTGGAAAAGTTTTCCTAAACCTTCTGAACTTTATTTGAAATGCAACAATCCTTTTTGAGAGAGTGATTCCTTCAGTTTTAGGACAACTCTTGAAAGTTTACAGATTTTCAGTTTTATGAATAAGAACACTTTCTTTCAAATTGGTGAACGTAGTGAATTATAAATTCCATACGACTTTGAGTCCTGCTTAGTTTCATTCTGCAAATATCTACCATCAGAAAGTGTACCTTATGCACTATAAAGTTTCAGATTTTATTTTTTCTCCATTAACCCTTCAGTCAATAAGAACTTCTGCTGTTCTTTTTTCCATGTCTGATTGAAATCTGCAATTCAGACTAGCTGATCTTACAATGACTTGCAATCAAAGTCATGGAAGCTGTTTGGTCTTGTCATAGTTTTTGCTTTTATTTACAATTTTATTGGATTTTTATGAAGAAAGATGAAATTCTAACAGGCAACATACATAATGGTAGTGTTTTGCCACATTGTGCAGAATTTATAAGACTATCAATAGGTGCTTTTTCATAGTGTAAAAGGAAGTTGTCACCCATCTGGAGTAACTCAATACCTGTCAGCACTGGGTCTTGACCAACTCGGTAAATCAGGGCTATTTTTGATCTCCAAGAATGCTTTGCTACATGGTTATTGTCACTAAATATGTAACACTATTCCTAGATTATTGCTAATGGCAACGTTCAGACTGCTCTTTCTTATGGTTTTGATGCAATTTTATTTCTTTTGTGAACCATCAGAATCCTACTCTGAATATCAATAATATACTGTTTTTACCATTTATTTATTCCATCGGGTAAAATACGTTAACAAATCATGTCTATTGCTGGAACTTCAGATGTGGAAAATAGTATTGTCAGGTCACTAAACTTTGTGACATGGGATAAGATAGAGAAGTTAATTCTTCCACAGTGTCTGGAGGATATCAGACTTTTTTGATCTCTTTCTTGTGGCACTGTGAGAAGGACAGAAAATAGCACAGACAAAACTAAGCTAGTGACAATGATCTTGAGAAGAATGGTGCAGTCCTGAATTTATAATGTTAAGGTTGCAATTTAGCAAATTCCCTCAGATACTGAACACTGCAGATGATTAAATACTGTTTCCTCTTACAATAAGTTATTGAAAAGGTGAAGGGATTCTAATATAATACTTGGCAGAAAGACTTTTGAATGCACTTAGTTGTAGTAGTTACATATTCTTGGGTTGTCTTTATCCATATGCTTATAATCTCCTACAAATTTTTCAGACCCAATAATTCAACTCCCAAAGATACACTCAGTATGTGTTTAAATAGAGGTATATCTGAAAAGGGCTTCAAACTAATGCTTTACAGAGAGGTCATTAGGAGGTTTCAGATCAGTTTCTGTTATAAAATTCTGTTTTTATACTTTCATTAATTCCTGTAACATTCACCTTTACGACATAGCTTTCCATGCTTGAGAGAGTATTCAGCAGAATCCTTTCAGCTGCCTTTGGGTTATAAAAGAATCCTATTTAAATATATGAAGTAAATCTTACTTTTTTGTCCAGATAGGAGGAAAGGGAAAGGTTTCAAACCAAACCAAGTTTTAAACTGCAAATTGTTCAAGTACAATAGCTCATAATGAGCAGCTGAATCAATCTCAAAAGATTTAAGGAAGTGTTCACATCATCCAGTCTTAGGCAGCGGATATGATCAACCTATTACCCAAACTCTTCCTATTGTTGGTCTCTCCAGAGAGCTCTGATTTACACAATCTGAATCACCACTGGGAAAAACCTGTTTCTCTCTCCACTGGCTATTGGCAAGAACCTAGAGAAAATAGTTGTTTAAATTAGATGGTTAAATCTGGGTGGTATGAATACCCTCTTTCATCACAGAGCAGAGATACTGTCAGTCTTTAAAAGTGTGCCCTAATATATGCATGAAGTGGAACTGGTCATCCTTTCCCAAGGTTTCACAGAGATCATGTAGCATGCCAGAATGATGTGGAGGACCCAGAGCTTAGCATTTAGATCATACTCGATTCAACAATATATTGCAGTTTAAAAATGTTGTTCAGTTAGCTATTCTGACACATTTACAAAGTAAATATGTCTTCTTTATTCTTGAGGAGTGCCCATCAGAGCTGGGAGCACAGTAAAGCTAAGGAGCTCAACTCTCTTTCCCTCATCATACCACCTATGGGTGCACTGCTCACTTGACACCCTAGGGTAGAGGAGTAATTCTGCAGCCTTCTCTTTATTTTGAGAGTTTCTGTAGCTTTGGTACTTTTTTTCCCCTTTTTTTCCGATTGGACACTGTCTGGTGTTTCTCAGTCATTGAGTTGGTGTGATGTTTGTCATGGGTTGTTTAGTTTGCAGCAAACGCATGGACATACTGTTAAGAATTTGTCTGTTGGGCTCAATTTGAGCTGAAGAAATTTGAAAAGCAACAAAAATGTGACACTTGCTTAAAAATAGTCTATATAGCATTTGTAGGCAAAAATTAATACACCAAGTATTTTCAGCCACGATTTCTATCATGAGGCAAGAAATCTTGATTGAACTAATTACTGGTTTTAGTCCTGCATCATTGTTTTACTTTCAAATTATTTTCTTCAGAAATACTTGAATGTTATTAGTTGTTAACTATAGAGACATGCTGATTTGCAGCTAAATGTAAACTACACATTAAACAGACATGCTGCTACTCCTTAATTTAACATTTAATCTTTAAAATGTCAAATGACATTTCTTGTTTATTGTCTGATACTTTTACTTGTTCTTTGTGTCAAGCTACGGTGGATGGAAATGGAAATTTTATTAAATTGGAGTTCTATTTAATTGCAGAAAATACATCTTTTAAAGCCTTTTATTAATGAAATAAAATTACTTTAAACAGACTGCTGACATATTTTTAAATTAAAACTTTTTGTAATTTGAGCTAACTGATTTATTAATGAGAAATTATTCACTGTAGTTAGTGAATTAAACAAGTTGCTTATGGTCACAATTTCCCCAAGACTTTAAAATAATTAGCTTTTAGTCTTTCATGACTTGTTTTTGTTTGTAGATTGGATGAGGAAGGCAAACACTATCACTTTTTAATCCCACTCAGTTTTTATACTTTGAATGAATGAAATACTGTACAAAACTGCTAAACCAGAATGAAGGGGGAAAAAAATCTTTCAGCACTTGAAAAAATACTGCTAAAACAGCTTAACACTTCAGTCAGGTTTACACATGACCTCACCTGATGCTCCCCATCAGTTTGCTGGTTTTACCTATCATAAAAACTTAGTTACAAAAATGTTCTACTTTCATGTTGGTTTTAACTAATTAAACATGTTTTTATGACATAGTAAGAGGACTAACCTTAGTCATTACTGCAAATTTAACTTTTGAAATCTTTATTTATTTTTTGAGCTATTTCAATCCTTTTATTTAAATAAGATCCTCTCAGATTTTAGTTCCTGAGTAGTACCCAAATGTGTCTGAAATCATAATAAATTACTTTTCTTTTTCTTCTGCAGAGAGTACAGGCTGAATCTGAATAACTTACAGGGTAGGTTTTGTGCTAAGGATGTTTGAAAAGACAACTCAAAGAGTCCAAAGCAATTTTGCCACAATAGTCTAAAGTACAAACACAACTCTCAAGCACATAATTGAAATTGATTTAATGTGAAATCAATTGAATAGGATTGATTCCTATTGAAATCAATGAGACTACAGAAAAGAGTAAGAATTAACTGCTTGAGTCAGGGTGCCAAATCTTGTGCAAATAGTTGTTAGCCACACAAATAGAGAAATTGAGTGCTGTATCAGGAAAGAATGTTTATGTATATTTATCCTTTTTGAATGCAGAAATTTATACAACAAAGACGTTGCTTTTGGATGAACTAAGACAAAAAAGTAGAGTTTTAAATGTGGGTGCAGCTGCAAAAAACAAGGTAAGGTACTCAACTGTTCTTATCAATTTGAGTGTCTAAGTTCAAGCTTTTTAATGACTACACTCTGAATAGAATGAAAATGCTGTAAAGATGTGCAAGTGGTTCCTCAGACTGGCTGGGGATAATGCCTCCTACAGAGAGTGCGTGCGTGCGTGCGTGCGTGTGTGTGTGTGTGTGTGTGTGTAAACCTGTCATAGTTAATTATCATCGTAACTGTTCTCTTGCATCTAAAGTGATTTTGAGGGAGGATGCAGAGCTAGTATGCCACTAGATGTTGCTCTAAGACAGCATCTAACAAAAGAACAACCCTAAAACCCATGCAGTCTCTAATATTTGCATCAATCACCACAATTCTCTTTAAAAATAATTCATAGATTAAATCTTAAGCTTTTGAAACAGGTTCCAAAAAAAAAAAAAAAGGGGGAAAAAAAAGCTTCATGAACTGCTATTAAAACTTACAGTATCAGAGCTACTGCTTTTCTGGGAACCGAGTATGAATAAGAATGTTATTTTATCAGAAACCTTTGGTTTTATAAGACTGTCTTATCTAATTCTTGAAGTGCTTTCTGTTAAGTAAATTCACATTATTTAAAAAAGCAGAGCATAAATTCCTTAAGTCTTTCTATTCCAAAATCTGAGGTTTGTGCCTGCTTGAGGTCAGTGGTTAAATGAGTTTTCTGGTCTTGGCTGAAATACCATTGATGCTTCATGGTATTTAGCTAACTTACGGGCACTTAGAAGTTAAATAGAAGAAATGCTAATTAGGGCAATATGGAAATAAATCTGCAGAGCTGTAAGAAGATGCTTGCATAGTGTCTACTGAAGCAGGTGTGGTTTTAGTCTAGGCTTGCAGTATTTCACTTGCAGAAACAAATAGATTAATAAAAGAGAGGAAAAACCTTCAGAAAGTAGAGAATTTGCTCTTAACGGGAATCAGTGAAGGTTGGGACCAAGGTCCTTTAGTAAGATAATTCAGAATGGAAGGAGATGTGTGTAGAAGATTTTTGCAAGGTAGCAGGCTAAAATGGCAGCAGAGCAGATGACACAGCTAGATACTCCCTGGAGTGAATATTCACTTTTGCTTTGGTCTCACTGAACAGTTCTGTGTATGCTTAGCTTTGAGTAGTCACATTGTTTAGATTTTCAAAATTTTCCCATTTATACTTGATTCACCCAGCTGAACAGCATACGGATATGATCAACATCAAAGACAGGTTATATTTTTGAGAAAATGTTAGTAGCTCGCTGATTAAATATGAAGTGGGCATTGAGAGATCATTAACACTGTGAAATGGATTTCTGACATTTTAAAAAAGCAGCATGTACTCTTGTCTTTAGCTCTGTGGTGGGTCTTAAATGAATAAAGTCTTTGCTGATCATTTTGTTTTTGCATTTGGAAGTGGTGTGTTCTACCAGTTATGCTCTACAAGAAATGGTTGAAATTAGTTTTCATTAGTTCATTTATACTGTACCCTGTAAGATTGCAGCTTGACCTCATTATACCATCAGAATCTGTAAAAGCATTTTTTAAGCCAAGCACTTTCAAATACGTGATTTTTAAAAGAATTTCAATAAAACAGCATTAAAATATAATTCTTTTTAAGGCCTTTTACACCCTGCTGTCCATGTATAGCAAAATATTTTAAAACTGTCCATATCTGTTTTACAATAGTTTTTCAATCTATAGTACACAGAAATACTGGATACTGTATTAAGGTATTAAAATTACCTTCTGCACATTTTTTTTCTTTCTTTTCCTTGCGACAGAGCCAGGCGCACACACATGCGTGCGCACACAGGACCTTACACCAAGTTAGGAGCTAATAAAGACATCAACCACTGCACTCCGTTATGGACTGTGACACATAACGCAAAGCACCCTGCCTATTCCTGATATTGTCATTTTCTGTAAGTGCTAGCTTCGCTTCTGTTTTTATTAGCAGAGGCATCAACACCCTGCACCCAGGAAGAGATTCAATAAAGTCAATTAATTAGGCTACCCTTTTAGGCAGTGAGTACAGGAGCTGTCTAAGGCCACAATCCTGAGCAGCTTGCATCATTCTCCTTCCCAAAGCCTAACTGGCATGGCTGTCTTTGGGGGGTTACCAGAGGCAAAGAGGAATATTGAGGTTCTCAGCTCCTTGCAGGGCTTTTGTACCAGGATTTGTTTAGGTAAGGCAGTGGAGCAGCAGAACATGTGGCTCCTGAGACTGCTGCCAGCCGCTACAGTATGCAAGAGGAGGGAGAGGAGGGAGGTGAGGGCTGCCTGTGAGCAAACCCAGCTGAGGAAGAGTCATGCCCCATTTTCCAGAGAAGCAGTAAAAACCACTAAGGACACTACTCCATCTGCACAGCTATTACATATCAAAGACAATGTCTGCATTTTCAGTAGATATATAAAACTACTGTGTTTGAGATTTATTTCTAGCTGGTAAAAATAGTTTTGGGCTGAGTGTGTTAGATGGCTTTCTTGTTTCTGTAATTCAGTAACAGCATCATTCTTTACAGACATAATGTGCATATTGCTGACATTGTTCCAAAAAATAGATGGCCCAAGGCCACCTTTGGGGAATTCTCTAAACGGAAGAATCGGAAATGATCATCTCATGCTGGGTGCTGAAGCACTCTCTTTGCATGTTGAGAGTGCTGAAGAAGGACCTGAAACAGTCCCTGGGCATGTATTTACATGACAGAATATCGCTGCATTGAGGTGTCAACCCAGTGGTTCAATAATGTTCACTCTTAAAAGCCTTCAGTGGGTATTTACATACCTGAGTTTGCATTGTAAAGGGCCTGTAAATGTGCACCACTCACTGGGAGAACGTCAGTACCCTCTCGGCTTTACTGCAGGAGCAGGGACGCAGTTTTGTTTCCTTCAAGAACTTTCCCCTCACAGCACTGGGAGCAAAAATGGAGGGTCTCACTCATCCTGTATAAAATGAGGACATGGGGTGGGACAAAGACCCTTTAGCTATCTAGCAAATCTGCACTTTTGTGTAAGATTCAGGGCTTGGTGTGGTCCTGGAGGACAAATGGTGAGCTAGAGAGGGCATAAGATGTTTGAAGGGCAGACAAAAATACCTGCTCAGGTCCCCTGATTCTGCTGCCTCCATCAGGTCTGGCTTAGATGAGCCCTTCTGAAACCTGCATTAGGAGACAGCTGCCATGCAGGGATGGGGCACAAGTAATATATTATTTAAATTAAAATAGGGTACTCCTTCTGGCAACACCTAATTCTGGAGGTGGTTTTTCAACAGTACAAATGCTAAAAATTCAACTGCATAATTTATGATAAGAGCTTACATTTATTTTTTTGTTTGAAGAACGGCTTGGTGGCTTAAGCACAAAGCTAGATGGGAGATTAAGTAGCTCCTCTTCACTACTCTGCCCTCCCCAGTTTGTGTGGGGCCTTAGTGGGACAGGCTACTCTCATAGGTAGGGTAATGCATCCATGGTATTTGCTGGTGAAACGCAACCAAAGTTCTCTGAGGCTGTGCATGAATGGAGCTAGAGGAGCACAGTCCTTTCTTTTATAGTATTTTAAAAACTAAAAATTAGAACTTAGAAATTCACCCATCACTACCAGTTTGTATCATCTGAGAAGTTATTCTGTGCTGCAGGCACTTGTCAGTTATGAAGAAGGATAGGCCCAGCACGTAAATAAAGTAAATCCATCTCATTTTACATGGATGGTCAAACAGCCATCTTATGATAACTCTCAATCACTGCCAAACTGAATCAGCCTCAAACCACAGGAGAAAAAGAAAGTTTCTCTTCAGTTTGGGTCTGCATTGCAGAAGTCTGAAATCAGCTTGCAAGTACACTGCATTGTCATATGCTGTAATCCACAGCTCTGTTTATACTGATGTGTGTCCTGTGTGCTGTGTGCTGCTGTAATTCCTAACTACACTGGGAGTATCAAAGTTTGACTGCAGGCTTACCCCTGACTTTACTGGCATTGTTGATTTTTATCACAGTTGCAATGCAGATTTTAAAAAAAAAACAACAGCACAAACCAGCTATATACTTTATAGTTAAAGCAGTCTTCAGTTTGTTCTTTACTGGCACTAGAAACCCCTTCAGTTTAAGGTAAAATAAAACAAAAATAGCAAAATAAATAACTTGGGGGCATTTGGAGGGGAATGAAAGCTGTTTCTTCATCTGAACACCTGCATTGTAATAGAGCTTTAAGTGTACAGCAGCCTCAGACCGAAAATATTATAACCAATCTGAACAGTACCTCTAGGGCAGGGAGAACCTGTGAAAAGCACAACAGTGGATTAAAATAGGGGTGCAATAAATATGCATTTAGTTATTTATTACAAAATAAATTATGTATTGACACAAGAAGTTACACTGTAATTTTCTATTTGAAATGTTACAGAAGTAAATCGCTTTCTTTCTAAAGGGCAGCATGGAGCATTGGTCTTGTGTTTCTCTCATGACATTTAACTCATTAGCATGCAGGTGCACTCTCTGGGTTTCATGCAGTAACTGTCTCCTTTCACTGTGTTTACAGATAATCCAGCAAGTTTGCAGGCCAAATGGCTCTCTGAATATGAGCCCGCAAAGCAATGAATGAGGCAGTACACTGCTCAGGGAGATTCCAGCACAGCTAGCCAGGAGGTGAGTATCAACAGTGGCATTAAAAACAAAAAATGGCTTGAAATTGTTTGTAACTGACCATCACGATAATTAATTGTAGGTAATGTTGCAGTCACTCATTATTCTTCCCTTTCCTTAAAATCACTCTCTTGGTTTTTAGCAGCTGATCCATGGTTAATAGCGGTTAGCATTATGCATCTGAGCTCTTGGTTTACTGAACATAATGAATTATTCTGCTTTGTGGGGAACCAGCCACGCATTTGGTGTGTGAAATAGGAAATCCTTCACGGAGAACTGCAGGCACAGTGGGGACTCTCGTGACTCCACTTTGGGACTGAGCAGCAGATGAAATACCACGGCGAGAGGGGGCCCTGGCTCCTGCAGCTTTGTGGAGCCACCTTCTTTTCCAGCGCTGTAAGGGCTAGAGGAAGGGCCTGTTGCTGAAAGGATCTGGGCTCAGGTATGGGATGAGCACATAGCTCCTGGGCAGCCGACAGGGACATCCCTGTGCCTCAGCTCTCTGTCAGCTGCATGGGTGTACTGTCTCTGTTTCATGTTCTTGTTGGGAGACGTATCTTACCTAACCTTTAGTCCTGCAAGGGCTGGGTATCTAGCTAATCATCTGGGCTCTCCCTATACTTATAGGAGGTGGGGAGACATTAATCTCAGGTAAAGGAATTTTCTAAGACAGCTGGGAAAATTGCCCCCTCTATGTTCATGGTTTTTTCTCTTTCTTTGAAGGCAGCCTAAGTAACTAGCTCAGGGTCCAAGCTGATTTTTAAAAGGTTGAAGTTAGGTGAGGCAATTCTGCCTGCTGCACCTGCCTCTCCTGTTAAAATTGTCAGCCCTTAAGCTGGGGACCGTCTTCTGCCACCATGGGCATTGCTTTATGTCTAACATGGCGAAGTCATCATTGCAGATCGAGCCCCTACATGTAGCTGTAATATGAAGAATTGATAAAAAGACTCTTAGAGCTGCTGACTGATGTTGAGTACCTGACAACATCACCTTACACCCATATAAACAGATGGGTAATGGAAAACCTCTGGATATTAACCTAGCACAGGTTATGCAGCCAGGCTCAGACACAATATCAGGCTTTGGCAGCTTAACAAGCTGCTGTATGTCTACTGAGCAGTTCTTAATAACCCTGTGTTGATCTCATCCTCATCATTTTATATATACTTATGTGAAAAGTGTGCACACAAATGGATGCCTCAGACTGATGCACGGTAACTTGTTAAGCCACTGTTATCATGTGCCTTAGCCCACAGACAACCCCCACACTAGGTCTCTTCTTACTTCGGTTTCATGCTGACACTGGGGATTTATCAAAATCTGCTGTGCAGCTATAAAGACTTTTGCTAAATATGCAATGAACATCAATGTGTAGGATATAGGAAATGGAGCAGAATGGCTATTAGGAAAAGGTTCAGCATCTGTTCGGTGAGTTTTCGTGCACGATTTGCTAGGTAAAGGTTATCAGAAAAGTCAATACAAGTGTGCTTGGAAAACATAACATCAGTTAAACCTCTTGACAGGTGCATTACAAAGCAGCAGAAGATCATTCAAAGCTGACCAGCAAAATTCTGTTGCTCCTGAAGGTAGAAATGCCTTGTCATACTCCTGGGCTGCTTCATGAACCTGCTGGCCTGCTAAGCTGAAAGCCATTGCTCGGCTCCCAGATGGCAGGAGTTGCATTTGGAAAGGTATGCAGTGTCTCTCTTCTCTGCAATGTACCAGTTTGGCACTCTTTGAAAGCAGGTGAATGAACGTTGTTGTGAAATAGGATTTTTTTATGCTTGTAAAAGATGCCAGCTTGAGACTAATGGCAATGCTCACAGCACCCACACAGATATTGCTCAACTCTCTTTAGATGGAAGCCAGAATAACAGGTACCTCAGGGTCCATTTCCATTCTCCTCAGCATGGATATTGCAAAGGTGTTAATGCTCTCATCTCATGAGAAAATGCTAGGCGTTCGCGAAAGAGGACCAAGGGGCCCATGCCGTGCAGCTCTGCCAGCCTGCTGGCTGCCTGCTCAATGGGCGCCCTGGGGTCCCTGTGCTTGGGTTCCAGCAGAGCTGCTCCAGATGCTCCGCTCTGCATGAGGAGGCCACAGCGCTCTCCCCTTCCCTTATGCTCCCGTCTGCTTCCTGTTGCCAAACGCCTTCCTCGTTCACAGACATAGCATCCTACAGTCCGCCGTCCTCCATCTCCAGGCCAGTGCAGATCAGACCCAGGCCCACGGGACTCCTGCTTGTGAGGGTTCTGAGTTTTCAGATCACCTCTTGAGGCAAATGTGGTAGTTAGGAACAGGAGAAACATGCAGACTGCATCAGGTTGAGAGAAGTAAATGTGCTATGCCTTGTGCAAGAAGAACACACATCTATCTGAAACAAACCAGCCCACATGCATGTGAAGTGCCAGATTCTGCCCATCTGTATCTGACCTTCACCCCCAATTGAGAAGTCTCCTCCATCCATGTAGTACAGTATGTTTCTTGTTTCTGCTCCTGGCTTTTTCGCTTCTTGCTTTAATACAGCCAGGGAGATACTCCTTTATTATATGAAGTCACAGCCCTTTGTCCAGTGAGCATCTAATCAGGTCTGCTGAACTGTTAGAACATCACAGCAGATGATTTGTTCCTCAATGTCTTGAAGGGCAGAGCTGAAAACCTGGTTTACTTGAGCTGTCCCCATGACCAGGGATGCTCCATTTGAGGAGGTTCTGTTCCTTCTGCTCCTGTTCCTTCTATGCCACCTGAAACCTTTTCATCTCCCTTTTCTTACTGCTCTTATCTGAGTGTGGAAACAGAAGACTGGGAAGAAGGCAATCATTCCCCACATTTACACTGGGATTCATAAATGGCACTCAAACAGATTCTCCCAAACATCGCAGCTGTACTTCAGGCCATTAAGTTCTCAGCAAAAAGATTTGTGTTCCTCCCTTTTCAATCCCTTGACAGGTCCAATTTCCAGATGTAAAAGTTTTTAATTACACATTTAGAAATCTTTATAAACTGGTGGGATTACTGAGCAGAAACCCAGCACAGCAAAGCCCATAAGGTCTGCTCAGGAAGGAAAATCTTTATAAATAAGCATGCAGTGAAAGAAAGAGCAAAATAACCACTACCTCAAGCTATGAATTAATGTGTTCCTGAAAGGTTAAGGCCCTGAATCAGTAAAGTCTTTAAGAATATCTCTAACTTTAAGTGACCTCATTGATTTCAGTTATATATGTATCAGTAGCTTGCTCAGCTGGGACTTTCTTTTGTGGGCTAAAATAAATTCTTTTTTTTATTCATTTTTAGAGTCTGGAATTGTGGCCTCTATGCAGTTTGCAAACACAGTGCATAGAAAAGTGTAAAATGTAAATAGAGAAAGCAAGAGTGGGAGTAAATTAGTAACACTACCTTCATTTATCAGCCTGGGAAACTGAGGCTTAAGGACCCAATGGTTTATTTAGGGCCACACAAGCAGTATATGGCAAATCCATGAAACAGATCCTGGTCTTCCAGGTTCTGCTCTCTATATCCCATGGAAATTCCAACCCTCCTATCTCCTCCTTTTGGAAGGGACAGCAGAGTTAGAATTAGCTAATACTTCACTTAGTGGGGATCAGGGAACATATCTTCTTCCTGCCTTAACATTTATTTAGAACCTCAAGTACAATATCCTTGTGAAAAAAGTATTTTTGCATAATAATCTTTGAATTTCAAAGAAAAAGTGATTTTTTTTTTTTTTGCTTATTCATTCAGATAATTGTACTTGATACAGTGTTTCTAACCAAGCACATTAGCCAGTCTATTGCAGCTCATTTCATACCACGGGAGTGCAAACAATAAGAAGCAGATCGCCAAACCTTGAGTAATTAAATATAAGTAGAGCAGTTGTAATAAAGAGAAAGAAAACACTGGGTAAGTTTTCTGAAAAGGAAAAAGGTATAATTACTTCAGCCGAAGGGCAGCAATAACACAGACACTGACAAAATACAGGGATTTTATGTGCTTATTGACTCAGCCATTCACAAAAAAGTCATTATCTTAGCAAATGCCACATTACATGATAGTAATCAAGCTACTGTACTGTACCTTTGAGATACAAAGCACCTTTTACTGAAAATCAAAGGCACTTTTCTGAATAGTTAAGAGAAGAACTTTATGGTTCTGTGATGATATGGCCACATATATTTCTTTTTGCTTTTCTAACATTTAGAGCTGCTTTTATACTCTTTTTTATTGTCACAAAATGTTCTGGGATGTTTCTACCTGTTTTTGGCAAAGTAGCTGTAGAGACAGTAAGGAAAATTTTAGCATGCCCAGCTGAGGCACACCTGACCACCTCAGCTCTGAACAGTAAGCTTGCAATGTGAAATGAATGAAAAAGAGAACAGTAAGCTTATCTGTAAACCCTAAGTCTCCCTTTTTCCACCCATCCTTACTGTTAAGAAAGTGTCTGTTGGACTAATGATAGGGAACCTCCATTTTAAGACCAAAGGGATTACCAGGCTGATGAATGCTGAGAGGGTATCAAATTTTGTACTTTTTGTGGGTGATGACCACAGCGTTGGCTAGAGGAACAGGGAGATACAGGATGTCTTTAGGATAAGCAGCCCTAACCACATTTTAGGATCTATACCTGGAGAATGATTAAAAAACTGCCAGTGGGAGTCTTGGGTGGCCAGTTCTGTTTCCAAAATAGATGTTTCCAAAACAGACATGTTTTCTTTCTAGGGCAAGATACCCCTAACTGGTATGGAGTGTATCAGCCTTTTTTTTTTTCTTTTTTTCTTTTTTTCTTTTTTTCTTTTTTTCTTTTCTTTTTTTCCCTTTTCTTTTCTTTTTCAGCCACTTCTGCTTTTGTATTTTTTGGGACAGATGAATATTGGACTAGTTTAACAGAGGATGAGCCATTTTCTATCTCTGCTTATAAGGGCTGTCTCAGTCTCCTTGCCGTAAGAAACTGGGAACGGACCATCCTGGTCGCCGCTAGGCTGGGGAATCTGGAAATGTCAACCAAATTCAGAACATTAACTTCACTTAAAGGACTGATATTCCTTCACTCCTTTTGTATTGGTGTCTTTCTCCTAATGACTATAATAATCTCAATTTTTAACCACATTAGGAAAAAAAACCCTCTGAAAATTGAGGATGAGCGCCCTCCACCTCCAGACGCAAAAGACTGATGTATCAATCTATAACTGGAGTGTGAACTGGGGGTATCTGAGACTGGCTGCTTGAGTCTGTGATGGATTTTAAATCTATACTTGCATTTTAAAAAAGCTTTATGCATACCAGTTTACCCAAGACTGTGGGGCATATTAAAATAATGTTGTCTTGGCTCTGTAATTTCCATTATAAATCAGCTGCAAATATTTAAGGAGCTTTATTTGCTAATGTACATTTCTTTCCCAGTTGATATGGTATGACAGAAAGAAAAGACAACCTCTAAGCTCTTTGGGATAGCCGGTGTGATTAAACTTCCCAACTGTGGCTGTACTGTATATTATGTGAATGTAATTTTTCTGGGTGTATTTCATTTTGGATGCAGTGGTACTAATTAGCATCTAGTATGATGTTTATCCTTTTCCTAAAAAATGTCACTCTATTCACAAGACTTTTTAAGGTGAAGAGGAGGCAGGAAACAGGTTCTTTTTCTATATCAAATTTAGCATCTGCTATATCTATGGATAACAGGTTCTGAGGTGAACTGCTGAGTGTGTCACAGTAAGCCTGGCAGAGTTAAGTGTGGAAAGTCAGTCTGAGCACATGCTGTAATGGATTTGACCTCGAAGAGCACTACAAAGAGAAATTGCAGATAACCACCTGAACTGACTTCAGAAGCCTGTAGCCCTGACTCCCTGGATACCAAGAGAAAAGAGAAGGACTAAATAGATTGGAGTGAACAATCAGAAATACGAGGTTGAATAAATGCTTAATATTTGAAGTGCTGACAGTAGAAGAAAACACAGAAGGGCAGTACATTTCCCTACTTGATTCCAACCACATTAGGAAAGTAAAATTCCCTAAAAGACAGTTTTATAAAAGTAAGGTATATATTCAGTAGAAGTGAGATGGGAAAGTAATGTTGGAACAATAAAGACATGTAGCTGGGAGTATCTTAACCACCTTTCCATGGTGAGCAATTATTGATTAAGAATACTAAGGAGAAAGGAGAAACTACTCACATGGAGAATGAGTTGCATTCTCCCCAGCAGGACCGAGTTTGAGGCTCCAGCCTCAAGGGCAGCAATGGCAGATCTGACAGAGCTCTGCCATGGATACCTCAAAATGTCATCAAATGATGTTATATATGGGCTATTAGAACAGCCATTTTTGGATTGAGTTTTTCTAGTGTGGAGTGGTGTACATTTTTGAGTATCCCCAATTTAGAGACTGCAATTAAAATAACTGTTTTTACTCTCTAGTTCCTAGCAGGTGAAGAGTAAGAAGGGATGGTCTTAAGCACAAGAGTTGTAGGTATGCAGAAATGAAAGCTGAGGGTGAAAGCACAACTATGCAATGATGTAAAAGGGCAAATATTTGGAATGGGTATGATTCCATCAGTTTGGCTTTCCTAAAGTTACCTTGATAGTGCAAAAATCACTGCGCTGTAGAGCTTGTGGTCTAAAATGAGAGGATAAGACAGAAGACAGACAAGAAAATGGAGGCTAAGAGTGTCAAAAGGACTTCTGTGCTTGTAGTCCCAGAAAACATTGGGGCAGAAGTGGGAATAAGGCCCAGCTCATATTATATCCACTGCTTATTTTAAAGTATGGGCTTTCCACTTGGTTATTCTTCATATTACGTTTATTAACAGAAATAGGATTAGAAGGAGCTTTGAGGATCCTCTGGGACTGGGGACTGCTGTGAGCAAGTGCTACTTGGTTTTCTGTCTATTGTGTTCAAAAAGACAGGAAGAGAAAGAAGAGTGTGTGCACATGTTCACTGCCACATCTGCTCTACAAAACCCCGAGCCAGATTCAAAATAAGCCTTTAAAGAGAATATAGACAGCAGTGTATTTAGTTTTGATTTATTAAAATAGTTTTCAGACTGCAGTCTTATTTGTCCTGTGAGAACTGCACTCTCTGGTAATGGGAGCACTGAATTTTCATGTGAAACATTTTAGAGAGCATATTTTTTTCCACCTACAGGAGTGTGACAAGAATTTGTTCTTGTATGATGATGTGCAAGTTATTATAGTTGCTATGCTAAACATGTATTTATGATCACTGCTGGCACAGCTGCTGTGTGTTTTGTTTATGTTGTTACAAACCTAGTTGTGACACATTATAAAAAATACATTCTTTTGTGGTAGTCTCACACTGAGGCAGAATAAATCATGCCTCCTACCTCTGCTCTGCCTTTTCTGATATTGCCCCTTTGCTTTTCCTTACCCTGGAGAAGAGACCGCCTGTGTGATTCTCAGTCCCATACCAGATGATGTCAAAGGCCTCATGAAAGGGCAAAAATAGACACCTTAGTACATCTGTCAGGGAGGCGAGCCCCAAACCGCGGTATGAAGCAGCTACTGTCCTTCAATCAGAATAACCTGCTTTCATTAAATGCTAGTTTGGGAACAGTCTAGACATGCTTTAAGCATGTGAGGAACAACACAATGAATAATTTCAAAATGGAGAAATCAAAACAAAAATAGAAACAAAGCTTCCAAAATGAACAAGCGCTAGCCAGATCCACCACCAAAAAAGTACTAGACAAGAAAGACTCAACTCTTTAATTTTCCCTGCTCTTTCATATTAGCATGGACAAAAGACATGACGACTATCTCTGTGTGCCTTTATCACAGACACTTATTTGTGATACTTTTTTTTTTAAAAAAGAAAGCTCTGTTAAATAATTGCAACACAATTTTAAAAGCTCAAGATTTGATATTTTTTAATTAGATTTGTTTCTTTTCACTTTCCAAACCAGCATTTTTCATTCTTGCTTAATTAGCAGCATTCTAAGAGGGTTTTTGATAAAGTATCACCATCTGCTTTGTATATGAATGTTCTTCATAGGTTTCCTTCTATTTGCCTGTCCATGTTCCCACTGACATCAGTGGTGCAAGACCAAACCCTATTGTTTGTTGTTTAACGGATAGGGTTTTATGCAATGCCTATAGAGAAAAAGGCAACAATTTTTTTTTTTTTTTTTTTTTTGGTGACTGGGATTTATGCAGATATGTGTTTGCAAGACTGGTGTCTTAGTTGTTAATCTGCTTTTATATAATAAGAAAATGTTATGTGAAAGCAGTTCCAAACTTAATGTATTTTGGATATTTTATTGACTTCCCCAATAGCTGATATTGCTGGGAATGAATCCAAAGCAGTTACTACAGAACCCCGAGAAAGAAATGATGGGAATTTTAGTGGATATTACAGTAAAGCCAACATTTACTACCTGTTATCACAGGTGTTTTTAAGCTTTTCTTTTAATCCAGAAAATAAACTGTGTCCATATGTTATGTACCACTGGGCTGTAATTTTTGGTTGATGCTGAACTTTCAATGGCATATATGTACTGACTCTTCAGAAAACATCTGGTTATGAGGCATTTTGTTTAATTATGCTTTTTTGTTTTGACCGTCCTGTAGTGTTTATCATCCTGAGGAATATAGCTGAAGATACGGGTCATTGACCCCTTTATACACTACAGTCTGACACACTGCTCCATGGGGGATTAGCTACCTAAATGGAAATTTTATTCATTACTGCTTTTGTGTTGCTATTTTGAATCACTTTTTTATAAGGCTAAGGGAGTAAAAGACTAAGGCCAGCAAAATTTATTTGGTCAAGTCCTTTTAGATAATTCCTTGCAGTATAATAAAAGGGTACTTTTCATGCCATGCAGCATGTCAGAATTCAGTAAAGAGAAACTAAGGGGAAGAAAGGAGTACAAGCAAACCGCAGGGTAGAAAAACTGTTGGACATTCTCAAATTTCTTTTGACACTTCATAGTGACAGAAAACACTGTGCTAAATATGTTTGTGCTGATCTGCTGTGAAAATTCACTGTTTGATAGCTTCCAGAGTTTCTCATCTCTTACCTATGGTGTGTATACCTACACCTCTGACCATTGGGCTTCCTTGCAGAGTGTGGATGGTTACTGAGTGGCTCAAAGACGTTTAGAGGATTTTGTAAACTCTGTTTCCAAGGTGCAACTTTACTTTTAATCTCCTCATGACAGGAAATTGTCAGTTCATCATGCCATTCGTGAGAGGCAAAGTTACCGGACTCTGTGAATCACCAAGTGAATGAACATATTCCTGAGACTAACAAAAACTGTGGGGTCATAAAAATAAAAAACTCTGCATAACATGCATTATTTTGACAAATATGATTTCATTGTAATTTGAAGTAGCAACATTTGGCAATATGGTGATTCTTCTTTTTTCTTAGGTCATACATTGTCTGACCCACAGCTGGGCCCGAGGACTGGAGGTCAAAGACACAGAAGTGGAAATGGAGCACAAGGTCATTTAATTTACTATCCTTGATTTTGCCCAGGTTGTTTTTTGACTAGTCTCATTTTAATACTCTCAGTGATCTCCACTGATTATTTCATTTGGAAAGCATAAACAGCTTAATGTTAATTCCAAGACAATGTACATTTTAAAGGAAATAGAAAAGGTTATTTTAAAATGCTACCACAGCATTCTGCTATTAGATCTCTGCTAACAGGGGCACATGGAGAAGATTACTGTAAATTAATTGTTTGGTTATGCAAACCTTGGTTCCTGTGTTTATAGTTTAAGGAATGAATCTGTGTTTCTGTATATTCATATTCTAATTACACTCAGGACATAATGATATAGTAGAATGTAGTGATATAGGCACAAAGGCTATCTTTAAGCTTAGGAAAACCTAAGGTTTGGAAACCTCTGGATAGATCAGAGCATTAGCTGAACCTGTCACTCTCCATATTTTTTTAGGTTAAAGCTGAAATCTAGAAAAGCCCCTTTAAGGCATGCATGAGTCTGAATACTGACACTTCTTCGTTTTGTTAATTCTTAGTTTAAAAGACAAACAAGTTGGGTTTTCTGTCCAATCTAGGAATATAAATCTGTCAAGACACACCAATAAAGACTGAGTCATGGACAAAGCAATCTCAGCAGACTCTGAAGCTGTCTGAAAGCACTGGGGTAACTTCAGAGTGCCAATACCTCATCCCCCTGCAAACTCCATTTGCCTGCAGATGCCTATCGTGTCTCTCAGCTTTGCATGGAACTGTGAAAATCAGTGTTCCAGCAGAAGTTGGTTAGATTTAGCTTTGGGCTCAGCCTCAGTTTACTGCTGCTAAATTGGAGGTTCACTTTGCTAAGGCATCCAAAAAAGAAAGTTGCTTGCTGAAGCTGCACTAAATTGCCATCCAGCTCCCACTGAAGTAAAAATTCTGGTTAGTTCCCAATAGCTCACTTAGCCATGTAAAAGCTGGGTGGGAAGGCAGTTTTCCTTTTGGAAATGGATCATGGAAAAGAAGCCAATTGGATTCCCAGGTTGCTCTCCTGGGGCCTCAGCAGGCTGGTACTCAGGGCTGTTGGCAGCCCTACCTTTCTATCAGCTTCTACAAGGCGAGCAAAACAACACTTCTGCCTCCATGTAGCTCTGCTTCATCTGTGCCTCCTGCTCATTCCAAACAAATGAAAGCCACACATGTTTTATTGCAGATTTTTGGCGTGCAGACAAAGTGCAAGGAGGGGGCCATAATTAGACTTCAGGGTGGTACCTCCCTCTAGAATCATAAATCAAAGTTATTTAACACTGAACACAATGGCATGTCAATAAAAATGCTTGGACATAGAATTACAATAACCAAACATGTTTTCATAAGTTGTTTACCATAAGTGAAATAAAGTACAGAAAGAAATGGAAAATGGGGTAACTGTGCACTGAATGTATTTGTAGAGTTTTCAGATCCCTTTCAGAGTTACCCAGGAGAAGTCTTCTACTCTATTTCCTCTTGACCTGTCTGTGGACCCTTTATCTAAAAGCTCACACTATTTTTTCCCGGACATTTTTCCTTCTCTCTCAGCTGAACCTTTCTGCTGGCGTATTGAAACTTGGCAGTATAAAAACTTCAGACAATGAAGCTGACTTTTCCTCCCCTAGCCCTTTGCCAATTTAAAAATGTGAACAAGATTTTTGATTATTTACTGTGTGTATAAATCAAAGTTGCTGGACTGCAACTGACCCCATTTGAACTGCAGCATGGTGGAGGGGTTTTTCCTATCAATCAGCCTTAAGGGGCCTGGACTCAGTGCAATGAAGTCTGCTGAGGATGGGTATCAGCACCTTTCCTAGCTGTAATCGCTACACAGCTCTTATAATGACTGACATACCTTTCTTATCCAAAACCATCAGAGAATGCTTTCAGCCATTTATGTGCAAGTCAGCAGTGGCAGTCATATGTGAGTGGATACCATCATTCCATCATTTTTACTCATGTAATATTCCAGCAAAGCAACTCTTTGTGCCATATCATCCTTATGACAGGAAGGTTCTAGTTCTGAGAAGCACCATGTCATGGGACAGATGAGTATTGGCTCGTGGAGAAAGGCCGAATTACTAAAGACATTTTCTGCAGCTCTCTAGGTTTTTCCCCAGGTTGCATTTTTTTCTAGATGATTCCAGTGATAGCATATATAATTTTTTGCTGGGGAAATTTCTTTGGGGGAAAGACAGATCTTACTATCTGGTCTGGAAACTACAAAATTCTTTGTTACATATTTGTAAGGACTTTTTTTCACTTTTCTCTGGAGAACTGTTGAACTGAACAACCCTTAATATTGAAAATGAATAATCATAGTATATGGTAAATTGTTTTTTGCTGCGTCTGTCATATAAAACTGTTCAAAAGGGGAAAAAGACTTTCTTCTCAGCATTGGGAGTAGACTTTGCATTCTTATCCTGTAAAAATTTAATTGAAGTCAGTGGAGTTCTAGTTGCATAAAAAACATACAATATGAGTGTAGGAACTTTTCCCTTAAAATAAGTGAGTTGCATTTTCAGGCTCAAATACAGTTATTTAGAAACTAAATCTATTACGTATGTATATTCTGGCATATCAGGATAAGAATTTTACCCTTTGTTGCCTTTCATCCAGGGAAAAAGAAGGCTGGGAAATTGCTTGAAAAAATATGACATAAGAAGCAGAGAAAATGGGCTTAGTGGAGATGATGGTGTAAAACCCAGGAGGCATATCATTGAGTCATGCTGTGCCAAAATTAGATTTTAAAATTGTTTCTGTCATCTTATGAAAGCCTACAACACTTTGTTCTGAATATCCTAAAGCTCTTATAACTTCTGTTCAAAAAAAGTTGGCTGTCCTCATCCTTGTTCCTCCAGACATTCCTACAAGCTAAGAAGTTGATACAATTTTGAAACATTTAATTTGAATAAATAAATGTCCTTTTTCCTCACCTGACAGAAGAGAGGCTTCTAAGTCTGGGAGCAGCTACCAGGGCCAACTGAAAAGCATTACAAAATGCATTGGAACTGTATGAAAAAGTTGCTATCTGTTCAATTGGACTGATTTCTCCATCTGGTGCTGCCAATTAATTTGCTGAATTTAACCTTTTAAAATGTCATTCTTTGCCCCCTCTTAAGGATAACTAACTAATGCTTTTTTCCCTCTCCTGACTTCTTAAAAGCTACTGCCCTTTCCGTGGCTGTAGGAACTTCTCAGGATGATTGTGAAAAGGAGAAAATACATTGCAAAAGCAGCTTCCCTCCTGGGAGGTGAATCATAATTTTGCCCCACTTAAAGTCATTGCAATGTAATTAATTTAGTGCTTTTAATCACCTCAAAATATGAAAATGCAAAGCACTGAAAACCAAATTATTCAAATGCCCATTTAAAACTGGTTAATGTCTGTCCATGGCACGACGGTCCTGTTGGTATCTTGTTTTAATGAGTATTATGAATTCCTTTCCAGTTTAGAAAAAAAATAATTTATCATGCTGATGTATCTGTAGACCCTGTATTTTTCACAGTTATGAATCTTGTATTATGTTAGGAGTCTATGGTTATTTCTTCTTTCCAGAGACATTTCACTCTTAACTGTGATGACCATTAGTATTTCATTCAGAGAACTATGAAAGATGATGATACTAAATGTTTTACAAATAGGCTTTTATTCCTCGTATTTGCCATAATGCAGAATGACATGGTTAGTAATGATTTTTAACTGGCTTCTAAGAAGTTGTCATGTATCAGTTTTGTCATACAAATTAGTTGTTATGGTAATGGTATCAATTATTCCTTGGAAGGTTGCATTAGATCAATTATGTAATTAACCTATCTTGTTTCTTTACTTATTTGTTACTCCAGTAATTGCGAAAATATTGGTGTTACCATATGCAGTCAGTACTTAATTTTTCTGATCTACTTGCACAGATTATTTTACAAACCATATTCTATGAAGTACTTTTATACTTTTTTCCCTGTGAAAATGGGATCATTTTACTCAGTTCCTAAGTATATTTTTTTGTATTTTTTAATAAATTGTTTGCAATTTTTTGTTTTCTTTAGAAGCACAAGTTTGTCAGTTACAGTTTTTCTCTGGCACAGTAAAGCACATCTGAACTGGAGGTATGTGCTGAGGAAAATTTGAGAGCCACGGCAAGGTCCATGTTTCTCCAGTTTTAACTGTGGTATCTAACCACCAGGTGCCAGGTTGCTGCCCCTATTGCCCTTTGATTCTTGTCTGCGCAGTATCCTAACTTTAAGGAGAAATGGAGATAGGTTCAGTTTTTAAACCCGTGGTTTGCTTCATAGTTTGGTACGAAGTCCACTTCTGTCCAGGTCTTACATGCTCAGAGCATAGGAACCAGCTGAATTTGGATCCAACCAGGCTTGGCTGCGTTGAAGAGTAAATGTTCTCCACAATTCTTCATACTTCACCTCCACCAATCTTAAACAAAGATAGATCTGAATCTTTTTGAAAGAGTGTATAACTGAGTTATCTGTATACACATAGGGTAACTATATCTATACAAATTATTCCAAGACAAATCCTGTCATGAATTTTCTCCCCACAGCAGAACACAGCAGGTCAGTTTTCTGAAAATGATGTGATTTGATTAAAACCATATTTATTTAGACTTCTGGAAAATACCAAAAATTCTTGTAGAAAGATTGATTTAGGAAATATGCAACCTCTATAAGAGTATTTGTGTTCAGAACAACTAGTTTTCCCCTGAGGTTCAGGCAATTATTTTTTGGACAAACCTACCGGCTAAGTGGTAATTCTGTTAAATTTGTATGTCACTTACTATCTATCAAGACAGGTGATTATAACTATGCAACAGGTAATGGAATAGTTAGTCAAAGATAACATTGTACTGGTTCAGTGGAGATCATTGCTAGGAAAGAGTAAATAGTTTCCAACTAAGAAAATCCCAATACACCCTTGTAAGACAGAAGGGAAAACAAATTTTAAGCATCTTAGATCCAGTCTCCAATATGCTGCAAGCCTTGTTTTACTACCAGGGTAAAACATGGCTGTAGACACTGAAAAGTGACATTATCTTGTGAACCGGGGTTGTTGCCAGCAAATATGTGTACACTCTTGTATTTGTGGAGAGATGATTTCACTCTCAAACCCAAATGTGTCTGCCAGGCCCAGTAATCATGTGCAAACATGCACCCACAAACAGATTAAGGCCAACTCCCCATCAAGGCTTGGGGCAGCCAAGCGTGTTCAGCTCATCAGCGCAGATCCCAGCTCTTGCTCAGTCTGGGCACAGCAGATCTGGCAGAGGTGGCCGTCCTGCATCTTGAGCCACCAGTAGATGTTTAAAGCCTTTAATGAATGCTTTGAGCCATAGCTACAACTGGGCCCGTGAGAGGAATGAAAAGCATGTGGGTGACAGAATTTGTTGTGCTTTAACTTGCTTTTAACCTTAATCGGCCAAAAAGACCAAATGATTTTTAAAGGATACGGGTGTTTCTGAGAAGCAAAAGGAGAGGTTACACTATCCAGTCCTTCAGATATTGGGTCTAGAAGAAACTTAAATTCCCCAAATTACTCATTGGTAAACGGGCAGATACCAGTCTGTACTAAAACCTAGTAACTTTTAATCTCTGAAGTCCTTTAAAAAAAAGTATAATAAATAGTTTAATATAATGAGCAGTTGATACTGCTTGTTTCTTACATTAATTACTGGCTATGATTTTATGAGAAAGGAGATGGCAGTAGGTACCTACAGTGTACCCGCATGTGCAATTTTGGCTTTTACCCAGGTGAATGTACCTTTGGGCTGCCTTTTACCATGCAAGAGTTGTGTCACCTCACACAGGTGGAAGTGATATCTGAAAGACAACACCCTAAGAGAAAAGATCAGAAATAAAGTTACCTTCTTCATAGTGTTTATAAGGTTCTTCGAAATAATAAATGATAGAATACAATGACAGACTTCAGTAAGTGGTGATAATTACTGATGTCATGGTACTCTCTCTGCACTCTATTGTAAGAAGGTTTAAAGATTATCAGCTTTGGTCTGACAATGGTTTGTGCCTCTTCATTCGCCATTATTTCAGTGTCATTCCTAAGATGACATCATTTGAAAAATGTGAAGTTGTGAGAAATTTTCATGGACATTGCTTTATGAAATCTGGGGTTAACAGGAATAAATTATCTTATGAGGATTCAGTAGTAGAGACCAAAATAGGAGCTGGGTTTCTCAGCTTCTAACTCTATCTGAATGCAGTTATGCTGCCATGATTTAGCACAGCTTGAAAGTGGTACTGCTGTAACAATTACATATCCTTCTGAAGGAAGGCACAATGTATAGGCAAATGTATTGTCAAATGAGTACAAAAAGAAATACTTTATGATTGTATCATGATGTTGTGGGTTAACCCTGACTAGCTGCCAGGTGTCCCCCAAGCTGCTCTATCATTCCGCCTCCTCAGCAGGACAGGGGGAGAAAATACAACAAAAAAAGCTCATGAGACAAGGTAGGAACAGGGAGATCACTCACCAGTTACCGTTATGGGCAAAATAGACTTGACTTGGGGAAACAAATTTAATTTATTGCCAGTTAATGACAGAGTAGGATAGTGAGAAATAAAAACAAAACTAAAACCACCTTGCCCCTCCCACTCCCCTTCTTCCTGGGCTCAGCTTCACTCCCAATGCTTTTACCTCCTCCCACAATGCGGTGCAAGGGAATGAAGAATGGGGCTGGTGGTGAGCCCGTAACGTTTTGTCTCTGCTGCTCCTTTCCCCTCACACTCTTTCCCCTGCTCCAGTGTGGGGTCCCTCCCATGGGCGACAGTCCTTCATGAACTTCTCCTTCGCATGGGCTGCTGTTCTTCAAGAACTGCTCCAGCACGGGCTGTTTCGCTCACATTTTCTCACTCCTCTCTCACAGCTGCTGCGCAGTGTTTTTTACCCTTTCTGAAGTAAGTTTCCACAGAGGTGCCACCCACACCACTGATGGGCTCAGCTTTGGCCAGTGGCAGGTCCATTTTGGAGCTGGCTGAAACTGGCTCTGCCCAACATGGAGGCAGCTCCTGGTGTCTTTTCAACAGAATCCATCCCTGCAATTTCCCTGCTACCAAAACCTCACCAGGTAAACCCAATACACATAGCAAAGAAGTAGGTGAGCTTCAGCCTTTACATCCAATGGTTTGCTTTTATTTTATTTTGTTCTGTGCAGAAAAATTATCACTACCTTCAAAAAGGATATGTGGACAAATCCGTCATCTTAATTTTAAAAATACTATTGAAAGATAAATTGAACAAAGAGTGAGTGAATTGCAGCCGCACCTGTGGTTCTTGACAGTCCTGCACAAAAACTGCTGAAAAACTTCTTTGCAGGTTGGAAAAATTTCTTTTTTCCCTCTCTCTTCTCTGTCTTAATAATGGCTGAGGTATTAAAGCTTGAAGTATGTTTTCCTCCAGGCAGTGAACAAATTGAAAGGATCTGCCCCAAAGCTGAGAAAATTCTTCAGAAATTCACAGACATTAAGGGCATGTGGAAACATTTTTTGCAGTCACAAGGACAGTAGTTATTTGCTCTAAGATATCACTGTGGGCTTACTCCAGAGGGGAGCGTGAGTATATTGGACAGCTCATCCTGGATGAAAAATCAGGAATTGTGATATGGGCACAAGTAAAAATTTCCCCATTACTACTTTTTTACCAATTAAAAGCTACCATTCCAGCCCGCAGGTGGTGAAATTCCTATGTTTTTGTCTTGTGCTTTATAAAGGTTGCTCTTTTGCATTCATCACTTTTTAGTTGGATGAAAAAAGTAAAATTCTGTTACTTTAAAATAATGTTGATTAGATCTAACACCAGCCATTTAGAAACAAAGGAGTTTTGAGCAAACCAACAAAGGCAAGCCAACTCAAGGTTTTTCAGCAATGTAGACAAAATTAGGTTTTGCAATGTAGATCTTGAGCTATGGTAGGCCTGAGGTCAGTCATGGCAGCATTCAATACCTGGCTATGCTTTTGCTGGTTATGGTGATGTTGTAGAAGTGCTGGTGCTGGGGGTTGGCAGTGGAAGTTGTAGAGTCTGAATTACATTGTCTGCCTGGGAAGAGCATTAAGGCACTGCCTCCTGCAGCAGCATGGCAAGACATTGCCAGAAACTCCTGGCTGCAACCTCACAAGTTATGTCCTGCTTTAATGTTGGTTGGTAGCTAAGAGAGCTTATACTCTACAGAGTGGGCAAAGATGGTCTGAAAGTGCTTTAGGGACAAGAACTACAGATGCAGATGGGGCTCTCCTCCACAGAGATGGTCCTCAGAACAATTAAGCAGAGCTGGGTAAGAGGCAATCTACCTCACATTACGGGAATATGGAAAGTTTCTGAACCACCCATCAAATGCCAAACGTGGGGAATGCCTTAAGAAGAATTTAGAGAAGGGAGAAAAGTAAGATTAATCTGAAGTAAAAAATTTATAGGCTTTTCTATAATTGCAAACAAGTTAATTTAAGCTGAAAGAAAACAGTATTTTTCCTGAGGAGCTAACTTAATTTCTTCCTCAAATAGTCATAATGAAGTCAGAGATAGGAAGTTTGTACAATCTCTGAAATCTCTGAAATCTCAGCTGGGACAGTGAAGTTGCAGGTTCAGATTTCCTACAGCAAATTCAGATTAAAGACTGGAACTCAAGCATCCTATGATGTAACTAAAAATATTTTTTATAGTATTTTTGTTGTACTTTTCTCTATTCCTCCAAATTATATTGCTCAGTTTTGTACAAAACAAAAGCCTGGAGGTTATTCCCTCAAAACTCAATCTTTTTAAATAAAAAAATTGAGTCACCTTTAAAGGTTTGTTACATATATTTTAACCTGAAACCTATGAATGAAGTATTCTCTTGTTCTTTGAATTGCTGTAAATACTTCCTGTGCTTTTCTAGGCCCTAGGCATGTGCCAGTAAGTGGATTGTAAACAGCTGTAACACCAAATACATCAAGACAAACCCAATCAAGACAAAATATCCTCAGGGAGCATCTACTCACAACATGTGACACCTATTGCTCTGTATCAAGTGGTCTTGCCTACATTTCCCTTACAGATGAATAAATTTATTTCTGTTAAGCCAATGCCAGATACTTAGAATCATAGAATCATAGAATGCTTTGGGTTGGAAGGGACCTTTAGAGGTCATCTAGCCCAAACCCCCTGCAGTGAGCAGGGACAGCTTTAACTACATCAGGTTGCTCAGAGCCCCATCCAACCTGACCTTGAATGTTGCCAGGGATGGGGCCTCCACCACCTCTCTGGGCAACCTGTTCCAGTGCTTCACCACCCTCATTGTAAAAAACTTCTTTCTAATGTCTAGTCTAAATCTATTCTTCTTTAGTTTAAATCCATTATTCCTTGTCCTGTCACAACAGGCCTTATTAAAAAGATTCTCCCCATCTTTCCTGTAGGCCCCCTTTAAGTATTGGAAGGTTGCAATAAGGTCTCCTCGCAGCCTTCTCTTCTCTAGGCTGAACAACCCCAACTCTCTCAGCCTGCCCTTGTAGGAGAGGTGCTCCAGCCCTTGGATCATTTTTGTGGCCCTCCTCTGGACCTGCTCCAACAGGTCCATGTCCTTCTTATGTCAGGGGCCCCAGAGCTGGACGCAGTACTCCAGGTGAGGTCTCATCAGAGCAGAGTAGAGGGGCAGAATCATCTCCCTCGACCTGCTGGCCACACTTCTTTTGATGCAGCCCAGGATACGGTTGGCTTTCTGGGCTGCCAGCGCACATTGCTGGCTCATGTCCAGCTTTTCATCCACCACTTCTGCTTGCTTATGAACTGTAATGCTTGCTTTCCTCCACCCTTCGAAATAAACAGAGTTTTCAGTATGAGCACTGTAACTCCTTTTAAATAACATTTCTGAACCGCTTGCCATTAAACAACTTGGAAATCAGGAAGAGTCTTCAAATGTTTCCTACAGCATGAAGTGGCTGTAAAACTACTCTGTAGGGCACAGCCGAGGATTTCTGAAATATAGCAATAAAGCTGATGTACCTCCTATCCACTCCATCACATAAGGAGTATTTCAAAGGTACAAGAAGCAAAAAAGATCACAGTGCATTTTATTAGATCCTGGACAGGATATAGCTGCCACTTATATACTTGACACTTGGTAGCTGCCAGGTAATTTTAAGGTTTTTTTGCACTCCATTTGGAACCATTTTGGCCATCTGCTAACTTAATGGGAGTAAAGGCCAGTGGGACTTTTTTAACTAATACACAAAATATGAAGACCTATCCCTATTCTCTTTACATAGATAAATAATTTAAGGTTTTTAGTACTCAGGACTTCAGAACAGAGCTGAAAATTCCAAGGGATCTTATTAGAAACTTTGCTGGCTTCCTGATCCTGGGGATATGATGCTAATTTCTCAGTGGCTGTTGCAGTTTTTCTGCTTCTAGACTATTTTGGCACAAGGTTGTGTTAAGGGGGAAAAGAGTGAAAGAAGTTATTAATCTGAAGGTTTTGTTCATAACAACATTAGAACTGCTTCTGTGTATTTAAAATTTTCAGAGAAAGCTTGTGTTGGTTCTTATTCTAAATAGATTAATTATTCTTAAAAGTTGCCTAGTCTAGCCTTTGTCTTAGTATTATGTTCTAGTGAATTAACTCAAGATTTTATTACTGCTCTGGACAAAGCAGAACATTGTAGCAAATATTGCAGAGAGTTATATGTTCAGGTCTTTAATGTGCATTTTAGTAACATCACAATGTTTTTCATTTGTGTTTTTAGTATTAATTTAGTTTTTCTGTGTACAGTTTCAGATGCTTCAATTTATGCTTCAAATCTTTCCATTTATCTTTCCAGTTCCTCCACATGCTAATTGCACTGATTCTCAGTGGTTCTTCCAGGACATGTTGGTTATTCCCTTGGTAATACATTGTTTAATCCTTGACTAGTCTTGCTGCACTAAATCTAGGAGACTTCAGAGCCATGAATCTGAATGATGATGTAATCCCCAAACATATCTTTTTATATTAGGAGTGTGCACATTGCTAATGTTGGCTCTTTCTATCTAGACTGGGGCAGTTTGCACATGTTACTCATTCAGCTTCACAAACAAGCTTTAACAGACTGGAAAATAATGGGGGACACTGTTTGTGATTGTTGGGGATCTCATAGTGCGGAAACTGGACTGACTGGGAGGTATGGTCTAGTAGTTGAAGCTGAAGATTAGAGGTGGAGAGATCTTCATTTTTTTTGCCACACATTTATGGTACATTCTTAGTGAAAAGAGATTTTGTGAAGTTTAATTAATTTTTTTTTTTATATATTTATCCTAAAAATGCTCTAGTAGTAAAGTATTCAAAATGGAAAAATGTGTATGACAGCTTGTAATATCCTTGCTGCAAGTTCTTTAGTGGCCCTTCAGAAAAGAAAGATTTCTAATCTGCAAATTGTAATCAATAATATGTATATATTACAGTCCCTTGGTTATCGTATCTGAAGTCTCAATAGATTTTTATTCTTACTTTTTCTCTGATGAGTTATTGACTTTTCAGTCCCAGTTGCATCTAGTAAACATTTGATACTAAAGCAGAACAAACATTTCATTTTAAAAAAGTTTACATAGCTCTATTTTTTTTAAACCTAAATATTCATATAATTATTCTTTTTGTCTGCAATTTGTGGCAACAAGTTGCCATATCAAACATTACCAAAACCTATCTTGAGCTTTGCTGCCTTATTTTGTTAAGCAGCCTTGCTCAATAGCTGTCATCGTTACATGTAGAATGACATCAGAGTTAGATTGATACCTGAGCTTAAACAATTAACTAGCTGCTAGGTTCTTCCTTCTAAATGGAATATAGGCCACCAAGATAGTTCCAAGTGTTGTTCAAGAAGTCATTGATTTATTCACCAAAACAATAACTTCATGCAAGTGTAATTTCTGCCAGCTGTCTTCTCTATAATGACTTACTAGACAAAACAAAATATACTTCATTTAACGGCACTCTGAAGGCCAGATGTATTCTCCTGTCCCTTTATGAAAAACAATGCAGTTACTCTTGAATAGAGATTCTCCACTTGGGAGGGCATGCTCGTAATGCCACCCTTCCTTTGAGATTCAATGACTGGCTGGAAGTTTTGAAAGGGAATGCATCTGGCAAGACCCACCCTTAGCCACTGCGTCTACTCTTTCGGCCAGGCTTGCACAGACTTCTCCCTTCAGGACACCAAAGTGTTGTACCTCTGCCACTGGAGCAATTCTACAACTCTGAGATAAGGAATAAGAGCTAAGTCTTAACACAGTTCGGGCCTACAGAAGCTCTACAAATTTAAATAGATACATCTATTTCTAGTAGATCTAGCTGGACAGAAATCTCTCTGCATGCCTTTTATAATTCCTTGAGGGGACATACTTCTGGTATTGATGGAAAGAAGTACTCACTAGTGTCCATTGTGCAATGTATCTTTAAGTAGTCTGTAAGTAGCTTATAGAAGTACTTGATTAAGTTATGCTCGTCCTTAATAATCACTTATTTGAGAACAGCCTGTGATGTTCTCTTATCTGTTGAATTATAATTAAGACTTATTTAAAAATAATTGCATGTATCTTCACTTATCTGGGTGTTAGATCTCTCTCATGTGAATTTTAGATGCTTCAGTATTATCATGTGAAAGGCTGCTTCCAGACCTACAGTCATGTCTGTGTAAATCCAAAATCTACACATATTTATCAGAGGTAAGAATTCTAAGTTTACCTAAAAATCATAAAAAAGCTTAGGTTGAAAAGAACTTCTGGAGCTCATCTAATCTATCCTCAGTGTAAGGAAATTATCAGTGCAAACACACAGCATCTTCCGCACTGTGTAAGGAAAATTGCTTTTTTCTCTAAAACTATAGAACTAAGTTTTTCTATCCTTCAGCAGCTGGTCAGAAGGTCAAAAAGTTTTGATATGCTTTTGAGCTTTTGAATAAATATATTTATGACTCTTACATAACTTCAGTTTCTATGAACAGTCATGCAGCCAATTTGCTTGCAATAAATATTCATCGAAAACATATGTCAGTCTCCAATCCTAATTTTCTGCATATGAATATTTGAACTGGAGACAAGATACAAAGCCCATTGTAATCACCCAGAAAGACACCCAGTGACTTCAGTAGACTTTCTTTCATTGTTTTCTGGAAGTATTAACTTAATTCTCCATTCGGGGAGAATTAAAAAAAAAAAAAAATCTGGCTAATCATAACAGTTTCAGAAATGTATAACATTCTCTGAAAGTAATTTGATATTTTATTGAACTTAGAGTCCAAAGATGTATTTTCTTGCATAGAAGAAAACCAGTGAAGTAAGAATTTTCTTAATACTTCACTGGCAGACCAGACCCACATTAGCAGCTACAATTTCATTTAGAATGATTTATGTATGCAGAGGCTCGAGACCTGTTTTCTAGAGCCACTATGGTCTTTTCTTTATGTCCTGGTTTTGGCTGGGATAGAGTTAATTTTCTTCCTAGCAGCAGGCATAGTGCTGTGTTTTGGATTTAGTAGGAGAAGAATGTTGATAACACACTGATGTTTTTAGTTGTTGCTAAATACTGCTTATGCTAGTCAAGGACTTTTCAGCTTCCCATGCTCTGCCAGGTGCACAAGAAACTGGGAGGGGACACAGCCAGAACAGTTGATCCAAACTGACCAAAGGGCTATTCCATACCATATGACGTCATGCTCAGTATATAAACTGGGGGGGGTTGGCCGGGGAGCAGCAATCGCTGCTCGGGAACTGTCTGGGTATTGTTTAGTGGGTGGTGAGCAATCGCATTGTGCATCACTTGCTTTGTATATTATTATTATATTGTTATTATTATTATTTTACTTTATTTTATTTCAGTTATTAAACTGTTCTTATCTCAACCCAGGAGTGTTTCTCACTCTTACTCCTCCGATTCTGTCCCCCATCCCATCGGGGTAGGGGGAGTGAGCGAGCGGCTGCGTGGTGCTTAGTTGCTGGCTGGGGCTTAACCACGGCACTTTATAATAAATACTATATATCTTAGACTTTTTCTTTTGCATTAATGGTTTTTAATTGCAGATCATTTCCAGGAGTAGAGCTGCTTTCATTTCCTTGCTGTTTTCTGATTGCTCTTCAAATATGCCCGGATATTATTGTACTAATTCTGACTGAAATTAAGAGTCTGTGTTGTGAGTAATACAGATCTCTTCAATAAGACATTGAGAATAATAGCCCACTGTCAACGGCTGGCAGGAAAAAAACTGGAATCTACTGTCCTCCAAAACGGTGGCTCCAGTCAGTCATCTGGACTAATCATTATAGCTCTCCTTCCAGTGCTGCTGCTTCCAGCTGTACAGAGTGACTTCTCTGCAGTACCCTCACATGTGGACCAGGTGATGGGGCAAAGCTTTTTCAGTCAGTAACTTCGTACACTTATCTATCCTCTGCAAAAGTGAGAAATTAATTTCTCAAATGTTGAGGGAAAACAATGTTCAGTTTGTTTGAACTGTTTTTCAATACATGTCAAATTAACCGATGATCTACTTCTAGGTTAGTTTTTATGCTGGGGTAGGAACAGACTAGGAGTGTGTAAAACTTTATATGCAAACAGCAATTAATTGTCATAACATAAAGAAGCTGTCACCAATGCTGACTCTTTCCCCTGCAATGCTCCCTTTTTACTTAGTATGATATCTACTTCCCAGCTCTCTTGCCAGGTGTAAAATTGTTATACCCATCATTTTCCATGTGGGATTAAATAATTTTGCTTCAAGGACTCATCATAATGTACATAGAAATTTGATGGCAAAACAGATTGATATGAAATGAATGTCCTCAGAACTCAATGGAATTTTTTTTTCTTCTTCCTCTCCTTCCATAACTGAGTAGAAAAAAGAATCCTGAAAAATGAATATCTTTAGAAGCTTTCTACAAAAGGCAGGAAGTGGTTTGGGTTTCCAGTTAGTACATGACTGAATATATGTTTCATTAAAAGACTATTTTCTTTCATGATAAATAATTATAGAAAGTCTTTTACTCTCACCTTTGCCAGCTGCCATGCACAGATTTCCATTCAGCTGCACTAATGTTAAAAGGATTTCTGGAGCAATTCCACCCAGGAATGGAAAACTACCAAACACTTATCTCCAAAGGTGTAAAAGTTCATAACTGGGAACAGCTAAGGCAGGATGGGGCCTTTGATGAGTTCGTTATCATGGCGTTTTGGGTATATCAACATTTGTGGGCATCTTACATCATGCTAGTTAATTTGAAAAGTTCAAAACTTTGTTAAGGCAAACGCTTCATGTTTGGAGTGGAAAGCTGTTCTTTTCACACCAAACACCTTTCATATTCCTTCCTAAGCAGATGAGGAGAAAAAAGCCCTTCTCTCTTTCCAATGCACACATTTATAAAGAAAAAAGCTTTTATTTGGACTGTAGTTGGAGAAGAAATGGGTTTAAAAGCTTCCTAGACTGGCTTGAACAGAAAAGCAGACCTCTTCATTGATTACTTAGTGTTTAAATCAACTCATAGTTTTTTTAATGCATTCATCTAATAGTTTACATTGTAAGAACTGAATCCTGAAAACATTTCACCTTGCTAAATCCCTGAGAATGGGATTTTTATAATAGTTTTTGTCCATTAGCTTTTTATCTGATTCCACTATAAAAAAAGCTTAGCCTAATGAAATGGAGGCTTTCTATTCACCAACTCTATGCATTTGTTTATTTAAATATTTTTATTAATTAGAAATCAAGCTTCAAAATCAGAAAGAAAAGGTTTTCAGATGTTCTGCCTGAACTTCATTAAACCACATAAATCAACAGTACTGGGACTTTGGCAGAAGGACACTGGAAGCACAAGCTGGAACTGTTTACTCTTTCATCTGCCAAAAGTTGTAAGTCATCATGCAGCTAATAATTAAGCAAATGTATATTGCACAAACTTCTAAAATGAAATAATATTCTGAAGTGAGTGCTCTTGACCAGTCTCCTCCATGCACTGTTTATGTTTGAGTCAGCCTGATGGGTGTTTCCACAGATTCTGAGAGGAGATGGGGGCAGAACTATGGTTTCTATATCCTACATTTGTTTACAGTGATGCTAACCAGTGCTCTCTGGCTTATTTTAGAAAAATATGGTATATGAAAATTCTGTGAATATTCTCATTACAAAACATTTGTACATGAAGAAAAGTCAAAACACATGAAATTACTGTTTTGAAGAGCACAGCTCTTAAAGTGTAATCCAACAGAGATGTAGACTATGACTCTGCAAAAGATTTTTTATAAGCTTTCAGTGGTACTGCAGAAAGACAGAACGACAGGAAAGAGGTCCTTTTTAACCAGGCTTGAATGCTGGGTGAAGCTTTAGAGTTTCTGATCTAATCACTTGGACTTCTTTGGGGTCCTTTCTAGTTTGCATATCAAACCTGATCTCTCTATAGCCCAACCAGCTTTCACTCTTTCTAGTTATTTGACAACAACCCTTAGGAAGAAGTCTAACATAACTGTAGTATCACAGGATGAGCCAGGCACTGAATTATGACTACAGATATGACCACTTTCTAATTTTTTCTACTATTTCTTGTTTCTGCCTGCTCCTTGCACCAGCGATACCGGCTTATGCCAGGTAGAGGCAAAGCCAAAGTTTCAATCATTGTCTGGCAAAGCTAGATTCTGTACTCCCTACCTGGTACAAGGACTTGTACTAAGCATGGGACATGCTAAGAAAAAGAGTAATTTTCTTCTGATTCATGCTCTCCTTCTGTTTTAGTGTCAAAAAGGTAATCTTATTCTCATATGACACTCAGTATAATTTTCCTCTAGCATTAAAAAATGCAGTTTTATTTCCATTCATGATGAGTGCCTGGGAAAACAGAAACAATCAAACTCAGTTTTCACCATGGCAATTTTGGGAAGGTAGATTCCCTACTGTTCTAGCAATAGTATTTCAGACAGGGTAACCCTGAAACTTTCCTGTGAAGTGCAGTCTCATCAGTCAGAAAATGCACCCTAGAGGAGACAACACATGAGAACAATCTCTGTGGGACCTCTCTTTTGCTGAACTCCAAGGGAGCAAATGGTGTTATTATTTATTTGCATTAAGGGGACTTATCAAGGACTGGGCAGCTTCAGGTGTGCTGTAATTATGGGCACAAAGGAGTTGACGCAGCAAGCTGGACTCTCAAGAGCCTGGAGGTGAGGTCAGGGCCTGCTCCTTGTGTCAAAGTGGGGGAACATGATGGCCTGCCTGCTGCCCAAGCCATTCCTATATGCTGGGGCTTCTCACTTTGCCGCTTTGTTTGACAATGGCATAGAAAGTCATAGAAATGGCATAGTTTGACAATGGCATAGAAAGGGCCAAGGAGCTACCTCTTTGTATGTAACCAGTGTCCTATCCTATAGCAATAGCATGTCAGTTCTTATCAATCAGAGCAGAGTTTTAGTAAAAGTTATGACAAACAGGTGTGTGGGAAGCTAATGCTAGACATAGTCAATGGGAGATCAGAGCAATGATTTATACACCCACTCGCATTATTTGTGTCAAACACAAGCTTGTTTTTGTGTAAACAGATACTAATATGTCTTTTTAACAACTGTGCTAAACAGTAGCTGCGTCCACATGGATGATATCAAACATTTGTTCTTCTAGCAAAGGTATTGTGCCATTCAGGAATCCAGAAGTCAGTTGCATTGCAAAAGTAATGGTGACTGGGCAGCTTTCTGTCTCTAAACATCCTTAACCAGACATGGATGCAGTCTGCCACATAGACTAGTTTTCAGACTTCCTTTTATTTAGCTGTATTCTGTGTTCAGTCTGTGGGACTGATAAAGCAGAAGCTGTTCAGATTGCAAGGCAGAATGGCATGCAGTTCTGATCATGACTAAAATCACTACAACTTTCTCCAAAATTACAGAAATGTAATCCTCTTTGAAGGAGCTTGAAGATTAAACACAGCACTGGACCAGACTTTTAGAAAAATATAATACCCTGCTTCATTATATTGGCCAGACATGGCACATTTGTTACTAGGTGACCTAGCATATGATTGTTTGCTACTTCTTATACTCGAGTATGATTTTTTTTCCTTTCTCTCTCATGCTGTTTTGGAGGCAATTTCAACTGTTTCTAGCTGCAATTCATAACTTGTGCACATAGAACACTTTGTTTAATTTCAAGCGATCAGTCTGCTTTGGCTTTAGAGTGTTTGGATTAAATCTGAATTTAAGGTTCAACTTCAAACCCAACCTTTTTATCCTTCCTTGATTAGTTTAGTTTATATTCTTGCTTAGCAGCAGGAGATTAGCTTGGGTGTCTGCTCCTACTCAAGTGAAGGTTCATTTCAGCCCTGGTTTTGCTCTTCTTTCTTCACTCCCTTGAGTCTGCATTTATATTCCAAAGCTGTTTTAGGTAGAGAATTCTGTGAAGCTTTTCTATCAGTCCAAGGGTAAATGAGCCTGAAAATAAATCTTTCAGCAGATATAGGAAGCTCTGTTATTGGGTTGGACTTCATAAATAACAGTGCTGTTTTGCTAAGCATGCATTTAATAATGCTTTTGTAATGATAATTTTTAGTATTAAAATACAAAGCTTTATGAAGTTTGAAGAGACTTTAGTTTTACTGATTCTTATAAAATGCTGTTCTGAGTAAATGGAAGTGAAGAGTTTTGTCTTTGCAACATAAAATATGAAGACTCAGAAAATCCTGATCATTATTACTTGAGGAAAGAATGTCATACATTCAGCTCTTTGACTTCCTATATGTGTCACTGCATGCTCATTTTGATGTATAGTTTATGTACGATTCCTGTTTAGGTTCAACAGCACTCACAGAGAAGTAGGCACTCAGAAAGGGGAGGAGGTTTTAGTACAAGTTTCTTACCATATGAAATCTCCTGTTGTCTAAGGGAAGGTTGAGGCATCTGGGTTTGTTTAATATGGAGAAGTCTAAGGGAGGATCTGGTTGTTGTCTTCAACTACCTAAAGGGGATCAGAGCACAGAGCCAGGATCCTTGCCTCCAGCAAAAGGGTGAGAGGCAAGTCACAAGCTGCAGAAAGGGAAATTCCAAGTAGCTATATGGAAGAAAAAAAAAAAATCACCATTTGTGTGCTCAAGGACTGGAGCAGGTTACCCAGAGGGATTTTGAGATCTGCATCCTTGGAGGTGTTCAGAGCTTTACTGGATATTGTCCTGAGGAACCTGCTTTAATAATGGTGTTTGTCCTGTGGTTGGAACTAGATGGCATTGGCACTCCTGTTGGGACCAGTGGTCCTTTCCAACCCAAATTATTGTACAAATTTGAAAGCACAAAGATAGAGCAAGTAGGATAGGAACCTTATCCACCTTATAGGATTACAGTCTTCTACCACACAGTAATATTAGGAAAGGACCAGCTCTGCTTGCTTAAGGAGCTGGCAGGATTTCCAGCACCTGCCATCTGCTCCCTGCTCTAGGAGGGAAACTTCTGTTTGAAAAAATGCTACATAGACATGAAGATCAGTCCCAGATACAGAGTGAGACACCTAAACTTAAGTGATTAGAACGAGGGTTTACTCATTTGAGTTAGGTGTCTGACCACCTGTCACAGCCAGTTGACTCAGTTACCTAAAGCTAGGTGTCCATCCCCACCTAAGAACCCTTGCTGGTGCCTAGGTTCTGCTCCAGAAGTGCACTGGTCACCTGTGGAACCTAAGTCACATCAGTCAACCTTGTTTTGATGTAATGTTGATATAAAATTATTACATAAAGAACAGTTACTGTGACTGTATTTGCCATGTGTTTGCTATATATTTGTCATGGAAAGGTTTCTTTGGTCTGTAGATGGTAAGTCTCTATGCTGGAATATAGAAGTATTCCTGAGAAGATTGCTGAAGAGCACTCTGACCTCCACATGCTTTGGATTTAGCCCTTAGTCTGCATTAGTTCCATATGCTGGTGGGGTTTACAACAGGAGGAGAGAATTATTGCCTTCCCACCTCCCCAGATGTTTTTCAGATTGTTCCTGTTTAGCTGAGTTTGCAGTTTGGCTTCAGCTACAACAGACACCTGGGACAATATCTAGACTTGTTGGTGTTTTTCATTTTGATCAAAAATCAAAACAAATGTTTTCTTCCTTGAATCACCAGATAAATTGCTTGGTATCCACACATACAGCCTGTGCTGTAGCATGCTGCATCTGAATTGTGTTTCTTGGAAAGTAACTGTATCTGAAAGTATAAGACCATTTATGCAAAAAACCCAAAGTTTTTTTCTACAAGTCTAAAAGTTTAGCTAAGAAAACAGAGTGATGTGTACTGGGAGATGTTAGTGTTATGACTCCAGGATCTTTGACTCCAGAGGAGCAGACTGGTCTTATCTCAAGCTGTCTAAAGAGCAGCATTAACATTGATTGCAGAACTAGCCTAGAGCCTTTTGCCCTTCCTTCCAGCTAAAAGAAAGTAGCAATACTACTGAGTAGCAGTATCTACCTAAGCAAGACAAAGAAAACAATGGGTAAAATATTGTAAAATATATAATAAAATATTTTTCTTTCACAATGTATAGAGACCTTGGTATGACAATATGTTCTACATGCCAGTCCAAAGCAGATATGTTTCCATCTATGTCTTTTCATCCATTTGGCATCTCAGAAGAAGTATAAAGCATTCAGTCCATTATGTGCTAGGATAAATTTGCTTGTTGTAATCTGAATTCAAAGATACTAGCCACATAAAAAAAAAAAATAGATTCTGAAATGTCTTTGAATCACCCTTAATTATAAATTGGTCTGATCTCCTGTGACTAACCTTTCCTGTGAATTTTCAAGTGCTTCCTGCTTAGGCCAGTGACACTGCAAGAAAGGTGTTTAGTTTTACACATCACTTCTGCTCTTTGGGCCAGGTTGAGTACCAAGTGTGACCAGAGGAGCTGTATGTGAAATTTTTATGAAGTTCAGAAGGGATTCTGGTTTCATGACTGTATAAAGATTCAAGTCCTTCTGTTTAACTGAGCTACAGAAAACCCTAATGTTGGTCAGGTATTTTACGAAAGACTCATATTTCTGAGACTGAAAGAACATCAGTATTTTCAGATAACACTGTGTCAGTAGCATCACTGAGTACCTCAGTGGTCTGCAGTAGTAGTCACAGGATGCTCCTTAACCAGTCTCAAGGATTTTAGAAGAGTTTATATAGCAAAATGTTGGTGAAAGGCCTGACAATTTAAGTTAGTCAAGTCAGAGGAGACATTTCTTTTGCCTTCAAAACACTATGGAGCAGAGTCATGAAGAACAAAAGTAGCAATAAGATAATTAAGCTCAGATGTTTGACAATCCAGGATCTACTACCATTCTTGCCACATATTGCTATATACTTCACACCACCTATGGTCCTGCAGGAGGAAAGTAAGTAGTTGTTTGGCTCCTTGTTGTAGCATGTCACATGCAATGAAGCAGAACATGGGGAGAAAGCACTGAAGTATATTCAGGCAGAAAGTCTACTAGGCTCCACTAAGATCCAGTGTCTTGAAGGGACAAATCCTGAATATTTTCAGAAAATTTTTGTGGGAAAATCTTCTGCCTAGGTACTTGCATCATGCTAGTCACAGTTGAAATTGAAGTGACTTTAGTATGTCCCTTGGAGAACTCTTTGAAACACCAGAGATTCAAATAGTGGGGCTCTTCCTAACATTTTCTGCCTCCTAGATGCAGGGTTTTTCTCGCCTTTCTTCTCAGCTTCATACATTTCCACACCTTGTCACACAATAGTACAATTCCAATAGGAAAAATGGTCATTGCTTTAGTCAAGTGTGTAGCTTGGTGGTGAGGACATCCCTCAAGGCATCAAAATGAAGGTTTGAACCACTTTCTCCTTTGGCTGAGGTATGATGAAAAGGTGGACAACATATTGGTGCAGATCTTTATAGAGGAGAAATTATGTGATTTTACATGTGGGTTACTGTTGCATCTTAAAAAATTCCTTTAAAAAAAAAAAACCCGCTATAACACAGTGTGCTTTACTGTATTACCTGAATGCACATATAACCTCCAAAAGGCAAGCAGAAAACATCAGAATTCAGGTATTTTTAGTATAAGAATATTGCACGTAACCAAAATCTCTCTCTTTACTAAGTAGTAACACACGCTGCCTACTTCAAATATGAATAACAAGAATACAAGATGAGGCTCTGCAGTGTGATAGCAGATAAGATTCTGCTTGCATCTGATACTGGTGTTTTCTAAACTATTTCAGAATAACTTACAGAAGAGGCAAAATTTATCATCATGAATTACCTTCAAGCTCTCTCACTCACCCTTGAAAGACAAGAAATTATACGCATGTGGGGTCTTTTGACCACGAAGAAGTTTGGATCAGCTTATGTTCTTCAGTAGTCAAGGAGCACTTCTTAACTACTTTCAGCATATTGTTTCCAAGAAGCTGACGGGAACTGTACATATTCTAAAGATGTTCAGTAGCTCCAGTTCAAGTTACCTGGCAAGAGCTACAAGGAAAAGATCTCAAAAGAAAAATGTGGTAGTTTGAGAAGCTTTGTGTCTTCTGGATACAGGCATTGTCAAATTGATAGGATAGTTAGACATATAGCTGCTTCCTGAACTGCCAAATTTTGTTAATTATAGATAGCTTTTTGTGGAGATAGACATTTAAGAAGATATGGATTCTTCTTGTAGAGGAAAAACATGAAAACCGCCAAATTTATCCTGATAAATAACCAAATTTCCATATTTTGTGGACATACATGTATTTAGTCAGTGTAAAAATTAGCTGAAAGTTGGTAATGGGGAATTCTTTCTTGAAAGAAAAACTTTGCAAACATTTGATATCAATATCAATGTGGGAATTTTGGTATGTGGCTTACACAATTAGGTGTTTCATAACTACATGGAGACATTTTAGCAACCCAGTCACTGGTATTATTTGGTCTGCTGCACTGAACTGAGCCCAGGTACCTGTGATGTGAATGTGTTTGGAATATATTTGGTTTCTTATTTCTCTTACTTAACATTACTAGTTAGTAACTTATCATAATGTATATTTACACACATTCACACACACAGGCTTTTTCTCCTTCCTTTCAAGAGACCACATGAAAGGGTAGCAGACAAAGATCTTACGAACTCCTTCGAGGATGCTTCAGGGGTAGTTTGTGTTGCATTTTGTGCAGTATTCTGTCAAGGTGATTTCTATGGTAACCTCTATTTGCATTCTTTCAAATGATGGTAAATTCTGACACATTCCATTAAATATTGATAGCAGTGTTTCATCTGCTGGAAACCCACATGGGAATATTTAATTTTATCTACTGTCTGAGACTATTCTCTTGTGGTATCAAAGCAGCAAGCTTTTTACAGTTAAAATGTTAATTAGATTTTTATAACCATTTTTATCGTTCTGCTCTTCATCTAGATTGCTCCAAATATGTTTATTTACAATTACAAAATGCTTCCATTAATATTCCACATCTTCTTACTCAGAGATTAGCTTAATAGCAAACCTCAAAAATGTACTTAAAGGCTTGTGAAACACCTACAGAATCATAATGCTGCAAAATTTTTTAGCTAATGGTCAAGTGACTTGTAAGATCAGCTTTTAAGGAAAAAAGACAAGCCTGAAAGAACAAATGTCATAATTTGTTTCAAAATGGCATTGGTTTCTGAAAAATAAAACAGTACTGAAACTGTTTATGTAAAGGATTTTTTTATTGGTGAGGTGGGGTAAAGAAAGCTAAGAAAAATGGGGTGTAAGTAGCACAGTTTCAGCTTCATGAGTGGTACAAGAAATATCTCCAAAGAATTAAAAAAGAAAAATCCTGTGGAAAAATAACTTTCCATCACACTAGGGATTATGTGTTCATTTTATATAAAACACTGGTTAGGGATCTCGCTGGTGACTGTTTTCTTATGAAGAAATTAGCAAACATGAATTCGTGGCAGAGGCTAGGGCTCTGAACTGCTACTGTTTTATGTTTTACATTGCTGCTTACACATTTGAATAGTAAATACACACTGGATTTAAAACACCACTAAGTAAAGAGGAGACCACTGATGCTCACTAACATGTAGCTGAACAAAGTGCTGGTGTCTGAACAAGTGGTAACAACACAAGTTTAAATTGCAATGACCTTTTCTTATTTGATCTGCTGACCTACAGGTGGAAAATGCTGCACATTAATGTGGAACTTCTGACCTCTTTTGCACTTCTGGGTAGGTTCTGTGTAGCGATATAATTACAAGAGATACTTTTGGAAAATTGGTGCTAATATCAAGGTTTTCTGAGTTCCATTAAGGCTTGGAAGCTGGAAATCCTTGTGCTGAGACAGAAAATTGAAAATGTTTGGTACTAAGATTAGCTTTGTGAAAAGAAGCAATTCTGTATATGATTCTAGGCTGTGAAACTGCAATTCTTTTGAACTGTTTATTTCTTGCATACTTGACCTCCAGACCATCTCAACTACTGACGCACAGCTAGTGGGAATTAGGCTGTTTCTAGATCTCATACAACACAATGCAATGCAGAGATCATATAATGTTATCTTTAAGATCTACTGCATTATTGCCAAGAATTCTCAAACTCAAACTAACCAGTTTAAGCCATGTTACGTCCCTTCTTTTTTTTTTTTTTTTTTTTCCCAAGAGCACCTCCCTAGAGAGATCAATAGGGAATCTATTGAAAAGTCAATGGTGTGTTATTACAAACTTATACTATGCATTTAGAAAAATCCTTGGAAGCTGTGAAATGCTCTAACCTGTTCGCTCTGGAGTCTTGAGGCTACTTTCAGTGCTCTTTTAATGAAAAGAATCCAACTGTAGTTGTTGGATTTATGATAGTGCATAAGTACTGAGAGCAAAGATAGAGTTAGACTTGCTGAATTACAAGGCTGTCCAAATTGATTACCACCTGAAATATTAGGAGCAATATGAGGATACTAGAAAGGACAGAAGAAATTCCTAGCAAGAAATGCCATGTCAACCAGCCAGTTGCTCTGTAATGGAGCTGACACTTGCACGATCCTAAATGCCATCTTAATTACTCCTACAGGGCTATGGTTTTCACCAGTCACTTGTCCAGGGGCCAGACCAGTACCATGGGGTAGCTACATAGTCTGCTCTCTTGCAGGATTAGAGGTAGATTAAGGAAAAGGAAGGAGAGGGGAAAGGGATGGATAGCACTGCAAATAATGCAAATGGCCCTCCCCCCACCCCTCTCTTTCCTGGGAAGCACAGAGCCAAATGCTGGTGGCTTATTGTCTCTGGCATAGTGACAGCTACTCAAGTGTCTACAACACAGACAGAGCAACAGTGCCTGGCTGTCCCTGCTTCCAAGACAGATTAGGGATACTATAAAGGAAAAGTGGGGAGGCAAAGGGGGTGGATGGGGGTGGGGAGAAGTGAGGTAGAGAAAGGAAAGGTGCGAAACTTAGAGGTGGAGAGACACAATAGGAAAAGAAAGAAGAGACAAAATGTTGATACAGGTCTGGGTTGGCAGAGTTGATTAATGCAAATGAAGTGGCATGCTTCCAGAGTAAATTCAGGTTAAGTACTGTTAAGCACTATAGCAAGGCACAGAATCGGATCTCATAAGCCCTGTGGACTCAAGCCAGTCAAATGGTATGACCACATGCTCCTGTAATCATGGGGAAGGTAATGCAGAAAATGCTTTTGAATTATGCTGCATATTCTGTGAGAGTTATTGCTTTAGGAAGAACACCAAACTCAAGATAATTTAATTCTATACAGAGTTCAAGCAAATAACCTGTACATTGCAGAGCATAACAGAGAGTGCCCAAGCTCTGAGCAGGAGCCAGCATGGTCCATCAGAACCAGGGCTGTGCTGAATGATGTAGCCAGGAAGATGAAGGAGTACATGGGGGATCTACTTGAGCCCACCTGGCTCTAATCTACTACACTGACCCAGAGTAAGACCACCTTCCTCAGTAGTCATGAGTTTGTACTTTGTCACAGAGTTGACTCAGGGCTTGTGACCTTAGGCCCAATGCTAAAGACTATATATATGACTGAACACAAATAATAGCAAATTGTATTTGGACAATGCTGCACCTGCATTGATAAAATCCAGTGGATCCTAGCTGGATCTGTATCGCTTACCTCTATGGTTTATATTTTTCGCTTGCAGCTCACCAAATGGCACCAGCACTCTGAGAGGTGGATACCCAGCCAGATGAGATGTACTATTTGGCTAACCAGCCAAAATGATAAAGGTGACTTGCAGATTACATCCAGTCTTCAGGTCTCTAGTTAGTCATTCCTCATGTAACTTATTGAACATTGATATATACTGAACAACCATTTTTGTCGTGGATGAATTACACTATCCTAGAACCAGCCCTAATCTTTTGAAGCCATTAACAAAAATACTAGTAGCTTCAACAGAGTCAGGATTTACATATTGTCTTTTCAAAACAAGACGAAACTTGTTTAAATGCTATACTCCCACAAGTCCAAAGGGCTTTGGCACATTATGGTTCAGAACTGTAGTGAATGTAAATAAATTGTTATTTTATATGTATTTGTTTTATAATTGAGACATGAAATGTAGTGGCTCTGTAAAATCATGTCCTGTTGGCAGGCATAAGCAACATTTGTGTTCTTGGATTTTGAAAAAATATTGCAATTAAGTCAGAGTAAAAAGCTACCACATATTTAATCTAAAAGTTTAGAAGCCATATTTTTTTAGCATACAATTCTAGAGTTACTTAAACTATCAGTACATCACTTCCATCATGAATGTCCTTTTAATCTACAGAGTGTGACTCTATAGGGTGGGGACCATTTTTTTCACTATAAACTGAGGAAGATAATCATGACAGTGTTCTAGGCAGCTATAAAACAGTGGAGCATTTTTGGGCTGAATCCTTGCAAAAGTGGTGGAGCTCTGACCCTCACAGTAAGTTTTCCGGTGTGATAACTGAATGAACAGAAGCTGTGCTGGTTGTACCAAATACAGAATCAGAGTACGTACCAAACTGCAAGCTGGTGTGACAATTCCATCTGCTCTGGGTTTACGTCCCAAAGCCATGTAAGGACAAAACATATAACACATATTAGCTCTTTTTCACAGAGGGAAAACCTGAATACGTGAGCCAGAGGAAAGACAGAAAATTCAGCCACATTTCTACAAGAGAACCAGGAGTTCAGGGTCTCTCTGTTTAGACATAGCCCAAGATGACTCAAGATTTGGCATTGAAATCAAGCATATTTATGCATGCATGCACCTGCATGCACGTAATGAGTAGATTCCTCCAACATACACATACCAGAATACAAATTACTGTGTGCTTGCCAGCCTGATCATGACACCTATCCCTTTGCATACACATGCTGTTTCATTTTCTTCCTCTGAAAAACTGCAGTGATTCCAAGGTCTGATCTAGCACCATCTGTCTCACTGCCTCCTATTCTTGTCACTTTGAGGAACTTCCTTTCCTGGGCCGATCTGCTGCATTCATTTTCCAGACCTGGTTCCAGTTATGTTCATATCACAGCAAAAGCCCCACTTAATTCAATTCTATAGATGTAAGTGCTGAGTGAACTTCAGACACTATAGGGTCTCTGAGACATCCCCATGAGACTTCTATCTACAGCACACAATTAAGGAAGACCCACATTGCCCTGGCTGGAGGCTTGGCAGGATCCCTTATAATTCCTAAAATGATTCTTGGCAGCTATGTTTGTGCAACTGAACCCTGTCCAAGATGTCTAGCTTGGAGAAGTCCCTTCTGAAGTGCTTTTAGTACCAGCCAAGAGGCAGGCTTTCCTTGAGCAAAAGAGTTCAAAACCAATTTGAACAGCGGGCTTTTTTACCCTCTTTTGGAGGATTTGCCAGTGTAGTAAGATCCCAAGGAGAGGTAATTAGACACCACTTTGTTCACCTGAACAAAATCCTTTGTACTGTGAGAGGAATAAAGGGAGTTTACAAGACAATGAGAGAAAGGAGATTGAGGACTGGTATCTGGGCTGAACACCAATGTGTGTTCTTGGGGGTCTGGTAATAGTTGACCAGTTTCCCTAACACTTTCATGAGTGATAATTGATTAATTTCTTTAGCATCAACAGAGCGCAGCCAGATGAAGAACTGATTCAGACTTCCAAACGCTTTCAAGGGTCAGACCCTCTGTTGGGATGAAGAAGAGGGAGAGAAAGTGAAGAAATGGAGAGAAAGAGCAGCAGGAGGTGGGGAAGGATCTTCCTAAAACAGAACTGCCACCAACATAATAAACATTTTCGCCTTTGGCAGGAGATCTGCACTGGAGGCAGCCATTCATTCATGCCCCTCTGTTGTCCCAAAAGTAAAATCAAATATTTGTACAGCTCTGCTCCAGCTGAGGGGCTGAAAGCCTCATGTAGGGAAGATAATGAATTTCTTTGCTTTGTTTTCTCTCTCCCTCAACCCCCAATTGATTATAGCTTGTACTTAGAAGGCAAAATTAACAGCTCTGCTCCCCAGCAGCAGCTCCTGTAACTAACAAGGAGGGGCAAGAGCTGTGTAACACCAATTTACTGCTTCTCTGTACAGATCTCACTGACGAGGGGGATGTTAGCTCCCATGAGGATGGAGACCCTGAGCTACAAAGGGAAATTTCATACATGCCTTTGAAAAGTTGTCAGATGGTCAGTAACTGCTCCAATATCATTGAGTGTCCAGATACAAACTCTGCGGTATTTTATTACCCTTTACGTCACCCATTCCCTACAAATACTTTTTATTACTACTGAAATATGGTAATGTTTCCAGGTTGCCTTTCTACTGTCTTCCAGAAACTGCAGTATCTTTCTTTCTGTTGCTTTTTTGTTTCTTTCCTTCTTTATTTTTCTCTTTCTCTCTTCCTCTCTTTCTCTTTCCCTCCCTTCCTTCCTTGCTGTCTTTCTGCCTCCATCTCCCCTTTCTTTTTCTTTCACTTTCTTCCTCTCTCTCTTTATATAAAGATTCATAGACACTTCAGATGCAGTTCCATGGCATTCCTGACAGTAGATTGTAGTCTATTATATAACTTTCATGCTATTACCATTAGAAACATTATGCATGTGACTATAATTTCCTCCTAAAATGTCTCTTTTCCTAAGATGTGGTATTTAGAAATCTCACTCCCCAGGTGGACTGTCTGCCCTGAGAGCAGTATGAACCTAACAAGGAGGAAAATGGCAGTAAAAAATTAAAAGCTAAGCAGATCTTAAAGCAGATCAGGTTCTCCTATTTATAAATTAAATTTGTCAAACTTCAGATTTGCATTTTTTCCCTTTGTGTGAAACAAAGAGACACTGAAATGTAGTTATAAAATCCTAAAAATTATCCAATAGAAGTAATGTGTTAAGCTTCAGATGAGTAGTTGAAACTGAGGTTCAGTATTTTGTCAGTACAGTGTTGACTTTATAGGTTAGATGAAAGGAAAGGGTGTTTATTGACATGAGCAGGCAGCAGAACTTCTTGTTCAAATCTTTGATCTTTAACCACTTGAAAATCAGGCTAATGAGTTATAGTAACACAAAGATGATTGGCTAGGAAAAAAAATTAAGATCTTAAGCAGAAATGGGGAGGGGTTTGAGAATATTGTTAAAGAAATTTTAAGCAAGTTTCAAGCAATTTTAAGCTGAGGTCCATCTCAGTAAAAACCATTACATGAACTTCAAGTGCCCTTTTTGCGTAATTACTACAGAGATGAAGTTTCAATGAGCACCCAAGTTTGGTCAAAACTTCTAAAAGTCTTGGATAAAAATGTGACATTTTCAGTGTAAAGATGTACAGCAGTACAGTGAGTTGGAGCCCTCAAAATGAGAGGTTGTCTAATTAGTGAATGATCTGTTTAATCCTTCCCCTCTCCCTTTACAAGAAGGATTAGGCATAAGTGCGAAACCCCTCAATTCTCTCAATGAACAGTAGTTGTGACGTTCACTGCTCTTGGTGTTGTATACACGTACCTCTTGGCTAAATAAATGGCAGTGTACTTAAAAATCATTGCAGAAAGAAAAGCTCCCACTTATTTAAATAGCCTATAAATGTGCTTTTCTGGGGAGGGGATGAGGATATGATATCTTTTGCAGGGACATTTGTATGGAAAGGAAGATGCTAAGATAGATCTTTGAGGTCTCCTGAATGCAGGGACTGTTATTTCACTATCTTTTGAGTTGGAAGGATGAAAAGAAAGGAAGAGAAGCTTCTGTCTCTGCCCCTTGCTCCCTATCCTGAACTTGGTAGTCTACAGAACACTCGGGGTTATATTTATTTCTGTTATAAACTGAAGAACATTGTACACAGAATGTGACCTGCTTGGGACACAGTGTGCTACCTGCCACTTGAGCATGCAATAAGGATGCTTACCATAAGCAAAACTAGAAAACAGACAATGCTTAGACATCCTTTATCCCATATATGCAAATATCTTTGTTCTCATATTAGGAACTGAAGACCTGATGTCTCAGGAGGTTGTAGGATCTAGCAGGGAGCAAAAAGCTCCAACAGGACACAAGAACTCACTCCACACCAGGAAATTAGTTGCTGCTAAGACATGGGGACAGGCATGAGAATTCAGCCTTTTATGCTGAATTAAGTCTTTTATACAACTTAGCTGGCCCGGGCCTTCTGGCAGTGTTTCTGGGACACAGTTTTGAAAATAGGCCTTACAAATCAGAAATCACTACCCTGTTTTGAAGGTGGAGAGACTTCTCCATATAGCAGTGACTGTGTTAGCTGGGCTCAGGTCCTGGGAAAAAGCCACAACACTAGTTAGCTGACCTAGACTGAAATTTCAGTAATCTTGAAATTGGCTTTCCTCTTTTTTATCATGTTTGCTATCCCACTTGCCTGAGAAACCAGACAAACCTCTGGTATTCTTATCCTATTTCATGTTCACAGGTGTTCAAAGTCAGTGTATTTCTCATTCAGTGGGAGTATGTAGTTATGTATTTTAACTAAATTTTTGAAAATACCATCTCTGTTTTTTAAAAACACCAGTTGTTTTCTCAGGATCAGATTTTCCAGGTGAGGTTATATCCAGTTCCCATGTGTTTCTGAACTGCCTGGCCTGGCTGTCAACAGCCCAAATGAGTACATCCCTCCATTCCTCCTCTCTATAATGAAGTCTTCATCCTCCATTGCACATTTGTAATATCCTTTAATGAGCATAGCAGTATCTTTGTTCATTGGCAACCAGTAGGTCAGTTCATATGTGAATGCCATTTGTTTCTGTAATTTAGATATATGTTTTAGTCCCCACTATTTAAAAGCACAACTGTACAACTGAAAGACAGCACATGCAAAGCTATACCTAGAGAAGGGGAGACATATGAAGACATTATATTAATTTTTGACAGGTGTCCTGTGGCACAGATCAGTCCAGAAAGAGATTCTGCTATATACTTTGAAACTGGCCTCATTTAAATGCTTTTGCAATAGAACATTGTACACTTGGCTGTAACTGTGAGTGATTTCTGCAATGCACCAGGGCAGTGTGTTAATTCTGTACAGTTAGTTAAATTCTGGGAAGGAAATCAAATTCTGCAAATGTTATGGGGTATTTTCTCACATGAACACCAAAAATCAGTGCTCCATCTGCAATACATACTTAGAGTCATTTAGGGATACTATCATCTTTCTGTCAAGTTCCCTGCCTAGACTGTCTTTTCTTTTTGCTAACCTCAAAGATGACCCATTATCTGTTTCCTACTTTATGACACTTATAGAACCTGAACAGAAAGTCAAAAGAAAGAAAGGCGTTATTGTCAAGGCACTGCTGGTTTTCAACTTTTCTCTTCTTTTTCTTCTGCAAACAACAAGGTGCCAAAAAGCATCATTTGCTAGACACTAAAACATGAGGAGCAGACATTTCATCTACATTTTTAGGAAAAGTAAACAAGTGGGACATTGATGTAAAATGGGTATTAAATTTCCCTCTCCTTTCCCTCCCTTCACAAACATTCTTTACTATTGTAGTTTTGTAAGGGATGAATTTTTTTTATTATTATTTTTTTCCCCTGCATGCTGGATATTTATTTTATAAGTAGTTAACCCTTTGGAAGTCTGAGTTTCTGCAATTTCCTTCTAATTCAGTGGAAAAGCTTCTGAGCTATCTTTCTTGAGAAAGTGTATTGCAGGTGAGAGTGAAGAAGAGATGTGGCCGCTCATATCTTAATGCTGTCTGGAAGATCCCTTTGGCTGGGGCTTGAGTGCGCCACAACTGCAAACTCTGTAGGCTGTTTTACAGCGGCCTTACCTGGTGCCACATGCTTTGCACTACAAGCATGAGTGCCCCAAGCCATCATCCACCCCTTCTGCTCTTTAGCTTTGCACTTGGAGTATTAATTTACACAGTTTCCACTACTGTTGAATCTTTGTTAGTGACTCTTCTCTGACCCACTTCTGTAAGAAGTGTTTCCCTAGATCTAGCAGCATATTCATGGATATCCAGAGGAGAAGGCAGAGACAAAAATCAGTCTTGCAGCGCATAAAAATGGAAAAGAAAAAAAAAAATCCTTCTGCAGAGTATTACATAAATTTAACTTTGTTTTGCAACAATTCCATTTGGTGCATGCTTGAGAGGGTCTGAGCCAGGAAATGGAATAAGCCGCTGCAGCCATGGCAGATGTATTTGGTGCAATAGAGGTAGCATGACAGGGCTCTATTACAGTAAGTAATACAATTCCAGAAATAACCTATGCGGAACATATTGCTTCTGCTGCACATGTCAGGAAATGGACCTTGATCGATGTTGTTGCAACACAAAACCACATACTAAAACTTTTTAATTATGCTGACAATGTAAAAGTGTAGATGGTGCTCACTGGCAGTGTTCATTGCCTTTATAATTAACAAATGGACAGTGGATATTAATTCTGCATGCTCTTCATGTTTAACAATTCTTTCTAGTTGCTGTCATCAGCATATATATAAGCAATAAGGCATGAGAGAGGGCCTGGTTATCATCACCTCTGGGGTGTTAAGAGGCATCCTCTAGGGGAGTGATTATCTTGTGATAACCCCACCACCTGGAGTTACCATCTTGCTGCTGTAAAAATTCATTAATGTAAGAGAAAAACATGTACATTTGTGCTAGAGGATGAAGTTGGGAGTTCAGAATGCTAAAAAGCATTATCAGAAGCTCTAGTTTGCATCTCTTCAACTCTGTATGAGAATATTCACTAGGCTGTTGTAATGCTTTCTCAGTCTTGTAAACTAGAACACCACTTTAGCAATATTTTTGCAGCAGCCTAGTATGATAGTCAAAATTAAAAAGTGATGGGACAGCCATCAGAGACAGAAAATGAGTTAGTCACATACCTCAAATTACCTTCTCAAAGGGAGTATCTCAGTTGGCAGAAGACATTCTAACACATAGTTTTTCAGAGTAAAAAACACAAGGAAATCACAAATCAAATTACATAGGAGTGTCTATAATTTTAAATTTTAAATAGACTAATTTCTGCTCAGCAATGCATTCAGAATATATTTAATTTGAATTTATCAGAAAAGTATGGAATGAAGTACATGGGAATACAATAACTCATTGTCTGCTGTTCTCTACAATAATGTAACAAACTGTTATCTCATACTCTAAGGACTTTGATGTTAATGGAGTCATATTCTCTTCCTGACCTCTTCAGCACTGGATGGATGTGTATGTGCTTTCACTGTCCTTCAGGTTTTCTGCTTCACTCTCAACTTTCCTACTAATCTTTTATCTTTGTTTCTGTTTCATTTCATCTTTAGTAGGAGGTCAGATTTTATTTAAATTAAGAGTTTTAGTGCTACATTTGTAAGGATAATTTCTTGGGTTTTTAAAACAGTAATTTTTGAAGAAACTGCTCAATTACTGATCTTGTGACTATCAGCCCCCAAGAATATTTCTTGGTCTTTCATAAGGGTTTATCTGTTTAATGAAATTTGGCTGGCCTGTCATCCAGAGACAATAGGAGACATACAAAAAGCTTCTTTACTACTCTCCTTTTGCTTACTATTCTCTTTGTTGCCTGTGCTTAGCATCAGTAGCATGTGCTGGATGCAAAGATGGACTTTCCTCAGGCTCTGTAGATGGTGGTGGAAACCATGCAGACAGTCAAGAGAATGTAGCCCAGAGAGCGCTAAGTGGCTACAAAGCACAGAATGGTTTCATTTACAGCTGTCTTCTGCTCACCGTATGTTCATTGCAGTTAGTCAGCACACAGGCAGCTAAGGCAAGCTCATCCTTGGGGGCAAGGAGAGCTTGAGGATCATTTGCTTGTGCAGTACCTCTTATATGCTTGGAGTCCAGCTTTAGTGCATAAAGAACAGAAGGCAATTTAGGTTTGTTTTCCATGAGTCTGTGAGGCACTGTGAAATGTTAACTTCCCTGTCTAGATCCAAAGTATCTAAGGTCCGTGTGTGCAAAATACAAAAGTGCTTAGGAGGCAGCACCCACTCTTGCTAGACATCAGCTTGTGGCACAACTGAAAAGTTAGCTATCTGTGTTGTATCACAGTTATGTGGCAGCAGAACAACATATTGTTGTTGACATACTAGCAGCAGTTCTTAAATGATTATAACCGTATACACATGAGATACTAGTGAAACATGTAAATTATGCCATTAAAATGATTAATAGCTGTTTTTGATGTGGAATAAAAGATAATTTTATTTCTACAAATGCATAGAAAATTTGCATTTTTTGAATCTAAAGCTCTTCTTTGTACTGAGAAACTGCAGTATTGGGACTGTACATTCTGCTGATTCTATGGAGTTTCATTTGAACTTGCTCATCCAGGAGACCGAATGATATGTTTGGCTGTGGTGGTCCAGATGGCTGCCTTTCCGTGGTGCAAGGAATGGCTGAAACAGAAAGCTCTTCTGTAAGGCCACTGAGACTTACTATTTGTAATTGGAACTGTGGTTTTATGAATGCTGATGAAATTACATAGTACAAAGCACTTTATCACATTCTGTGAGTGCAGGAGACCACAGCACAGAAGGGAGTCAAAAAGGCAAACACCTCTTTTGCAACATCGTATTTATTTCCCCAGGCGGTTGTAGGGAAAGACTAGTGAAGATGCATTTTTGCAGATTTCAGGTAATATGAAAATTTGCTAGGGTGTTCTCTGTGGCAGTTAACAGCTCATGCAAAAGAGAATAACTATTTTAGCTTGCACTTGAGAGCATGGCTGTCATTTACACTGTTTGGCATATGCAAGTCAAAAGTCTTATTTTTATGGCTTGATCTGGTTCATTGTTCTGGCTTAGAGTATAAAAAGTAGCTGTATAAAACACAACACCAGACTAATCCCTCTGGGAATTTACATTATGGTAGATGATAGATTTTAGGAGCATCAGCAACTCCTTGTCTCTTGCTGACCCCACCAGCTTCCCGATTGGAAATCTAATCAAAAGTAAATGCTGTTCAAGATCTTCATGCAACTTTACTATTGTGGTCAGGGTTGGAAAAAGGACTGAACTAAAGACATGAGAGCTCATGTAAGATTGGTACTGACAGGGGTTAAATGAGCCTGTGGTACTGTATAGGGGGCCAGGCATCCGCAGGGACGTGTCCATCTGTTTGGTTTCTCAAAATTGTTGTAAAGCAGCTGTGCCTCATCACCGATGTCCAAAGGAATAATTTCTTATAAATTCTGGAAGTTAATATGCAGGAGATTTGGCTTTTCTGCTCTCTTCCTGGCTACCTATAGACAAGCTTTTTTAGACTGTCATGGAGTGACTCAGTGTTGGTCTTGTTTTCTATAATTTCCAGCTTCTGACTGCACAAGGAACTCTGCAGCTTGGAAATATGGCATTAACTGATGCTTAAGACATAGTGCAAAAGCAGTATCCAGTAACCAAATGTGACAAATTACTAATGCCAGCCAATCACCATGGATTTGTTGTTTCATTGTGTTGCTGTTTCACTGCGTTTTTTGTGTCTAAGATGGTCTAGACCTGCAGACTATGTTGCCTTTAAATGCCACTACATAGACAAAAGAAGTCAGATAATTTACTGATAACATGTTTGCCCTTCCCAGATTTTTAGCCTGAATGATGCTATTCATTTCTGTGACTTTTTTTTTCCTTTTTAAGAAGTGTTCAAACTCAGACTTGCCCTGTGAAATGCCATTTTGTTCAAAATCTGGCACTTGCAGCTTTCACATGCTAGATTATATGGTTCATAAGTTCTGCTGGGTGAGTTTTTCTTCATTGTGCACTGCAGCTCATGGTGAGCTTCACAGATCTTGAACAGCTCTGCTTTGATGGATGTTAGTACATTTTCTCAGTGGCTGGCTTTTATTAGTTTCAAAAGATAACAGTCTATGTAGCCACATACTCAGGTATTTGTGTGTGTGAAGGGTGTCATGAGGAGAAATTGGAAATCTCCTACTCTTTGCCAGATTATGCCCTTCAGAATATTTACATCTGCTTGGTATGATATTTAACGCAATAGTGAAACTGTAGGAAGCCAGAAGCGCCTCCCTGACATAGAGATAGGAACTGCTGATGTTGGGTTTATTGAAACTCTGTGAACCTCGGTGTTCCTCTCTGCACAAAGAGGATAATAATATTCAACCCTAAAGAGTTTTCAGATTAATCATTTTTGAGAAAATTACCAATAAGGTTACTCTAATGGCAAGTCTGAATCCCTTTGTTATGCCTGGACATGGGCTGTTTTTAGAGTGGAGGAGCCCTCTCAGACAGCATATGCTGCATATGTCTATTTCTGGATCAGCCCAAAGTCAAAATAGCATCAGGGTATGGTTCTTGAGACTGCAGGCTGTGCATAAAATGGCAGGGTAGAAGCCATTTAATGTGTACAAGAGCATTGCTTCATATTCGTGAGCACCATCTGCTGGCATTTTCTCATGTAACAAGTATTTCCACAATTGGAGGCATCTCTATTTATAGAATGTTCCTGAAAGAAACAGGAACTGAAGTCCTCAAGAAAATAAAGTCTGTGCATGTTTCTTAGGCATGCTTGGAAAGTAGCCATGTAGGAAGGGTCTGGAAAAGGCTTTGGAAGAACCTACCAAGTTTGTTCATGAAAAAGCAGACTTAGTTAAAGCCCTAAATGCAGCATAGAGATTTGTACTGAGATGGGCAATGCCTGGAGTAAGGATTTTTCATTATGAAGGGACAGATGTCTTTTTGTTCTGCAGCAGGTGAGATATCAGCCAAAATGGTCCCAGGCCAAGGAAAGGGATGGTAAGGGGTTTTGCTATGAGTAACTCAGCAGTAGAGGTGCCAGATTTGTTTAAGACTGTCCTGAGAAAACTTTCAGAAAAACATGTAAGGAGGAGGACAGGAGAGACAAAGGAAGGAATAAGATTTTAATATTGATCTATCTTGGCTCTTTAATGCATGGATACTCAATATCCACGTGCATCCTCTTTCAAGGCCTAGAAAATCAGTGTAGTCTCCAAAACACATCTGAAGAGATTATCTATACTATAGCCAATAATAAAACATGTAAACCCACCTGAATTAGCTTTAAAATAGCTAGTCCAGGTGCAGATACCTGTGTAGACCTGTGAAGGCTTCAAAACCCTTCCGATAATTTGGCTGTTTGGCCTTAGCAGATTTGAGTGCTAACTAGTTCCTACATGGCCCTGCAACGACTGTGATGTAGTCTCATTTCACAAACATGGTAGCCCTATGTCCAACACCTTCCTACACAGCATCTCTTCAGGAGGCCATCTCACAGCAGCGTCTCTCTGCCCTGTTCTGGGAAGCCTCTGCCAGCTGCTCTCCATGCTTTGTGTAGCGGGGTGTGTGGATGGGAAGGATTTTATTCTTCTGGTGTTGTGGATCCATATGTGCTCTGATCTTTCATGTGATGAGCTTCCAGAAATCGGTTTGGGCTTATTTGTTTGCTTGCCTGAAAAACTAAGCTGCTGATGCATAGGCAGGGAAGCCCAGACAAGGGTTATCTCTACATTTCAGAAAACTAAGCCGCTGATTGATATTTGTGTGTGGTTTTATTATTTTAGCACCTTTAATATCTCCAAATGTTATGAACGTTATTCTGAGTCCTGTGGTGGTATAAGGACTCCTGAGTGGTACCTGCTATATTCTGTACTTAGGATTTATAGAAATGAGAGGAAAACAAAGTAGGAAACACAACACAGTGAATGCTGTGTCTCACAAGAAGCCATTATTTTTACTGAGGTTCACTAGAGATCAGTGAAGTGACAGATGTTTCTTTGCCCTCCTCTATCCCTTGGTAGTTTTTTACACAGATACAAAATGAAAATGTTAGAATTTTCAAAGGTACCAAAGACTACAAGATATGAAACAATCATAGTTCAAAAATATTTTTTCAGATGTCTCTGGACAAGTTAATTTCTGATAGAATACATGTACATGAGGAAAAATATTACACAGTCACAATGAAAAATACCAACCACTAACAATGATTTTAGGCCCATGATTCTTTTTGATGCAGCTCCTTATTTCAACTTCAAGGGGTCTCTACCTCTTCTCAGGAGTTCGGTGCTTTTCCTGAAAACAGAATGAGTACTGGCATTCAATCCCATTGGATAGTCAAATGACAATGTAACTTTATTCAACTTCATTTAAAAAGAATATTTATTGAACTAAAATAATAGCCAGATCTATGTACCATATTCTTATTCATCCAGCTATGGCATATGCAAGTTTAGATGCCTCTTACAAGATGTGAGCTTGTGCTTTCTCAGCAACCTGATGCAGCTAAACCTAGCGATACGTTTTCCATTGACAGGGAGAACAGAATAACACATTAAATCTAAGCTTTTTAACTTCCTTTAACTTCAGCATAAAATGCTTTTAAAAACATTAATAAGTACATTCAGTATAGTGTATCGTCTATCAGAAACAAAATTATAACTGGAATTTAGCCTAATTTCCACCCCCGAATTCTACTTATTTTTCGTATCAGTCAGTCATTTTACTTTCCAGTGTAACACGTCACTGTGAAGAACTGTGGCAGTCAAACTGGTGATTAAGTTTAGGCTAAATCTTTAATTTGAATTCAAATCCTTCACACAGCTCTTGTTTTTTGTACCTTTTTCAGAGAGTAATCTTTTCCTCAGTTCTGAGAGGAGAGGAAGGTATTTATACATTACTATTTCTGTGTATATGGGGAAGTGTGGAAGGGTACAGACAGTGTCAGTATTGTCTATAATCCTTATCACTGGTAAGTATGGAATATTAAGCTCTGACGACTTTAGCCCTGAGATAAAAAATGCCTTCAAAAAACAATTTATATCTTGTCCCGGGACATTTATATAGAGATGTTAATGTAAAATGTAAATAAAAAAGGAAAGTAGATTAATGGTCCTGTTACTCCTGAACTTCCTAGTTGTGCTATGCACTTCTATCATCTTTACTCATTTTTGCCTAACCAATGTAGAACTGCAGAGTACTGTGTGTTTGTACCAATTTTCTTGCTGCTGAAGGAGCAACCAACAGATTGTTACAAACGTGGGTTTTCTGTGAGGAAAAGGAAGACTTTGCTAAATGGTATTGATGGAAGATAACTGCTTAAGTGGGTACCATTAACTACTTGGTGTGCAATACAAAGTTGCATTCAAGACTTAAGAAATTGCAGTAAATTAATGAGCTTGAAACCAAATCAAACAAACAAAAAACAGAGGTAAGAGAACAATCAGATTTCCATTAAAAGGTTCAAATTAGTGAGGTTGTGAGACAAAAGTAATACAAGCCAATGTAGAAAAGTGGTTTTCTGCAAGTGCCAAAATGAGAACTGCGTGCCATGTTGGATCTTCTCAAGCAAGTAAAATAGAGGTTAAACTGGACTTAGGTGGATCAGGCCCTGTGGCATACAGGTGCCCCATAAGACTGCTCAGACTGACACTTTTTCACAGGTGAACCAATGGGTCCAGAATCTGTTTTTTTCTTCTTATCTGAAGAGTATGGCTTATAACCTTATGTCAACTTCAAAGACATTTTGCCAGCATAGGACAGCTTCTCTGCTGCCATTTAAGGTAAGGCAGTAAAAGCTTTTCCTGACCTGACAATCCTCAGGCTTACCAACCCTTCAGTTTCCACTCATTTGAGAGGAGTTCTGGAAAAGTTGAACATTTCCTCACCAGTTTAAAAGCTCTCTCCCTGATTGCAAACAATAGACAGTTAAAGAAAATTAAACAACCTAATGCTAGACAAAAAAAAAAAAAAAAAGAACAGGACATTAAAACCTAGGAAATTGTGGCAACTAATACTGCTGAGTATTGCCAGCACTATAAAACAAGTCTTAAAGCAGTTAAAAGTTACATTATGTAACTCAAGGCTGCTGTGGCCTGATTGAAAACGACTGGAATTAATGATAAGCCTCATGGTGTGCGCCTGCGTTATGGGAGGCAAAGACCAGACTGAAGTTCAGGCTTACATCATTTAAATTTGTCACACTCCTTTCTGCTCACACAGCTGACTATTCTCCCTGGCTCAGTGTCCAAACCCACATGCATTCTGCCAAAAAGAAGACAGTCTTTAAGGCAGGTGCCGTAGACTAGTTGTGCCCACCTTACACGGCAGTCAGTCCTATGCCTCCCCTGATTGCATGTTGTGCCCTGTGCGGTCCCAAAGCATCATTTTTAATTGTGTGTATACTTGTGGGGGTTTTTGGTTGATTATTTTTCAGATCAAAGTGTGCCAAATACATGAGGGCAACTGTGTCTTCACCCCACGGAAGTGAGTGTGCATGTTGCATTCACTGAGTGGTGGCAAAGCCACAGCAGGAGGACTATTGGGTGCACCTGTGAAAAAGTGCCAGTCTTAGCAGTGTTGTGGGATGCGTATACAAGGCCTGCTCCGCCTAAGTCCTTCATAACCCCTATACTAAATGCTGAAGAGGAAATAACATGGCACGCAGACCTCATTTTGGCACTTGCAGAATATCACGCTTCTAGATTGGCTTATATTATTTTCTTAAGAGTAGCTGGTGTGGGAGGTAGCCTGGAAAGTGGGGACACTGTGTGGAAGGAACCAAAGGAGGATGGCTGCTGCAGGGTACAAGGTGAACCCTGGTTCCTCGAGAAGGGAGCGGAGATCCCAGACCCTGGCCTCATGGGGCTCCCAAGAGAATTGTAAGCTGGGGAAGAGTGTCCCAGAGCCTGAAGTAAGCCTGGCTAGTGAGATACAAGGCTATCAATGGGGAAGAAAAAGATGTCTTCCCACGTCCACGGTACCCAAAACCTGTCGCCTCTCAGAGTCCTTCTTGGTCCTTTGTGGTGCCCATCTCCTAGTCCTAGGGCTGTTGCTCAACCACCTCTCCACCCGTCTTCTGTCTCACAGTGCTACCTCCCTCTCCTTTGCAAAATCAAATTTTGCTGCTCTCCTCCCTCCGCACACCATGAAAAGAACAAAATTATTTCCTTTGTCCATAGTCTTGGAGTAAAATTCAGCTATGCTCATTCTGCTGAAGTGTTGAGTTGGGTCTGGAAAAAATTCCTGACAACCTTATAGCTAAGCACAAATGCAGTTGTAAGCATGGTATATGCATTGTACAGCTTGGGCAGAGGGAGATTTGGGCTGGCAATGAACTTTACTGCTTTTTAAAATAAGAAGGTTCTTGCTGTGGCCACAGCCTGTCTCTGCGTCCTGACCTATCAGATGAGGGTCTTGTCACTGAACCTTAGCTTGAACCTGAATGGCAAATTTTCATCCCAAACAAGCACCACTGGGAACAAAATGGTGCTTATGATCTCTGCCTTTTTCCCCAGATAATATATTCTGAATTCCAGTTAAAGCAAGTTGCAAATGTCTGTGATCTGCTTCAGGAATCAAAGGTTTGTTGGGGATGAAAACTAACTTTTCTAGCTCTTCTGCCCTGTTCTGGCATGCATGATCACACTCCTCTTCTGCCCCTCAACAGCCCTGCTGGGTACTGGGTACCAGCATACTTTGTGGGGTTCCTCTCACTTTTTGGGGGAGGCAGTGAGGAGGCACAGAGCCCCCTCGGGTGCAGGGAAGCAATTTTCCATTCTTACCATCTTGGTTCAATGCTTTATTTTAAAATTCATTGTGGATTGATCAGAGAGCACATTTTTCATAACGTAATTGGTGGCATGAATTTAATAGGTCTTGAAAGCCACTAGTGCTCTTCAGGCTACAAACAGGATATTACTGGTAGATTTGTTTCCTTGGATTCCTTCTGCAGAAATCCTCCCTCCACTCCCAACAGTAACTTATGAAGCGAGAGGGAAGGGAAGTGGTTTTATGCTGCTGCTGGTTTAATGTTAGTACAAAGCCTTCCTAGCAAAGATGCATTACTGTGGAAATCTAGGATTTAGTGGGTCATTTGAAGGCAAGGTAACCATCAAAAAATGCTACAGTTTGGCATCACAAAAGTAGCCTCAATCTATGAGGCCTAATCTTGCGTGCAGTGATTCATGGGTAGTCCATAAAAGAAAAGTGGCTCTGCCACGGTGAGGTAAGTTCAAGGCTGCTGCAAAGAGGGGAAGAATAATCTTGGTGGATGAGAGAAGAGCAGTGAGCTTGTATCAAGGAAAATTCAGGCTGGATTTTAGAAAAACCTTTCTAATGGTAGAAAGAGTGAAGCAATGAAATAGATTTTCTGGGGACGATATAGATCTGCAGAGCTGGAAATCTTTAAGAACTGATGAGACAAAGATCTATGAGATAGGACATCACTGAAGCCAATCCTGCCATGGCATAGGATAAGCTAGATGACCCCCTGAATTTCCTATAGATTATTTTTATCTAAATCTATAGATTTTATTGCACGGCTCTTGACATATTAAGCTTTGCTTGTAGTACCACGTTCTGTAAACAAGGACTATAGCTGTCACTTAAGAAGTTTCTAACTACTGTGATTGTGAAGATTAATTCCAAATAGTGACCAATCCAAAAGAAATAAAGTAAGTCCAAACTGAGAGAGAGAGAGGTTTTAAGCCAGGCCTGTGGTTTGTGAATGCTTTGTACTGACAAAACCAAAGAAGTCCAAAATATAGGGTAGAGGAACTTCTCACTGGTGAGTGTTACCTACTGTCATGAAACTTGCATTCCAGTAAGAGCTAAATTTTGCTAGAGACTGAGATTTTTAAGGCTTCCCACTGCCTGAAAAATGTGGAAGTTTTTTTCTATGCAAGTTTGTTTATCCCTTTTCACCAGGCAAATACTTTTACAGCCATTACAGCAGTGCTTTAGAGAGTTTAACATAATTGAAATGCTGTAGGCAGGGGAAAAAAATCATGTTTTGGAGGTGGAGTTCCCAAAGGAAACTTAGTTCTGGCTCCAGCTACATTTTCTTGCTAGAATCCTGCTTTTTAGATAAATGTCAGACAGGAGTTTTGAAGCTGAAAATAGAAGCAGATGATGAAAATAATTCTAATCACTAAAGCAAGATACAGAAACAGCAGAATAGGAAAGTGGTCCTAGGTGAAGCTAATAAATCCATGTCTGACAGCTAGATACATTGGAGTGTACAAATTATATGCTTTTATCCAGGGAGAATTTTTGAGCAAGATTAAGGTTTTAGTGTGATTGCCTACTTGTGACAATTGGAAAGAACTGCATTATTCGTTGTAGTAAGAGGGCACTGAGCTAAGGTCACTGAGTGTTCAGTCTTCCACACTGCACTTGAATCACCTTAGGTAGCAAATTGCATGCTCTACTTTAAACAAGAAAACAGAGGCAAATCACAATAGCTGAGGAAGAATGGAGGTGTGCACAGGCTTTTCTGACTTTAGATGAACACAGAATGTCATGTTAAGAGAAAGAATGGCTAAAAGACAGAAAGAAATAAAAAATACATGTCCTATTTACATTTGTTTGTGTATTTTAAAATACAGTTGCTTTATTCTTACATTATTGCTCAAGTACATGGATCTTTAAGTTGCAAAAATATAACAATGTAGGAAATGCAACCCCTCCCTCCTTCCCCCGTACCCTCCATTTCAGCGATTAAAGTACTTTGGATACTTTGATGTTTTAAATTCTAATTCCTTTGTTGTGATTTTTATGGTGGCTTTGAAGGTTACTTTGCAGCTTTTTTGTATTTTCTTTCCTAATAGTTTTATCAGGACATGCTTCTATTACAGCTAAGGCACTTAAAGGAAATACATTATTTAAATGTGAAATGGAAAGAGAGAAAATGTAAGACTACAGTGCATTTTTCTTTGTCATTCAGAGACATAATAGAACAACTCAGAAGACATAAAAATAAAATCAATATGGGAAACCGTGTTCTCTCCTGGCTTATCTGCTAGCCATATCCAGATGTGGTCCTTCCACCTTTAACTAGCACCAGCTTTGTTTTCAGAATACAAACAAGTAAGTAGCTTATATCTATGTATTCTGCAGGGGAAACAAGCAAGGCACCGATTTAAAAAAATGGCTGAACAAACCTTCTGCCTCTGACAGTGGAAAAGGGTCTTTCTTTCTAACTGCCTGCATGCATTTATACCATGCCAACCATTCTCAACCCGATTCATTTTATTATTATAATAATAATTGTTCTTTATTGCAGTAACATCTAAGGATCTCAAATAGGGTTCAAGACCCTATTATTCTAGGCACCATCCATGTGCATAATAAAACCATCTCTGCTGTAAAGAGCTTACGATCTTGACATATGACAAGGCACAACAGTAAAAGAGAACAAACAATTGCAGGGGAGGGGTGGAGGGGAAGCTATCAAGAAAACCAATACACTTGGTGTGCTAAGTAGCAGTGTCTGAACACTAACTGATTAGTTACTGTCAAGGGCTTTGTATAATCTGCAGAAATAGTTTTTCACTGTGCCTTCTATATCACTTAGTTTTCAGTTTTTAAAATGCAAATGTGCTTGTTACACCCCTTGAATAAACTGCTGGGGGGGAGCCGGGAAGGAAAGCTGAAACATGGAAATGATATTGGATCTCTAAGGATAAGACATAAGGATAGGTGAGTTAGGCTCCAACTATACCTGATACCTGTACCAAGCACGTTAAGGGAAATTTCACTACTTTAGTCTTAAAAAGGTCTGAAGGAAAATGGAATCACTTTTGTTGTTAATACCTTTACCATACATCTACAGCAGATCTGAGAAAACAATGCGTGCATGCACAGTTCATGAATGAGTTGTATTTTTTTCCTTGTGTAAGTGTTTTTAAATAGTGAACATGGTAATTTGGATGCATAGTAAAAGGGAGTTGAAATGGTTTCTTTGACTGAAATGCAGAGGTCTCAGTTTTATCTTTCTGTTCTTGAATTACATGATCATAACATCCCTTCCCAGAACCAAGTTTGTGTGGATTTTCTATAATACACATGGGTGCTAGCGTCCTGTAAATTTTCTGCTAGTCAATTATTATGTGAGCATATCAATGAGAATGGATGACCACAGAAGATGCAAAAGTAGAAATAAAGATAGCTGCAATTTTTTGTCTCAGCAAAGCCTTAAGAGAAACTGTGTAGGTGTTGGCAGTTCCTCAGTTTGAGCTACTAAATGTGATGTTTTGGAAGTATTATTATTTGCTTCTTTGAAAGGAAAAAGGAGTTGTGGAAAAAAACGTGGGGTAAACCAAGTTTGTTTATATGCCCCAAATAGATGTCATTTAACAATATTTCTCCAGGATATATATACAGTATCAGTATAAGATTATAAAGTCCTGACTGGACCAGGAGCAACTGTGCTCACTGGAGCAGTTTTTTGATGCCTTGCAAGTTACTCATATTCATGACGGTTCAGAAAGTTCCCTAAACTTTGCTGTAGTTTTCTTTTTTTGCCCAGACAGTACTGCCTCTTTGTCACTGGCACAAGTGGGCATGGTGGTGTTGGGTTGATGACTGGAATGATGATCTTAGAGGTCCTTTCCAATCTTAATGATTCCTAGTTTTTACTTTCATTATAAATAACCCAGCCACCAGGCCAGGAGGCGTGGGATTGCTACTCTACCCTTAATTGGTTCAGTGGTGGACTTGGTAATGTTAGGTTAATGGTTGGACTGGATGATCCTAAAGGTCTTTTCAAACCTAAATGATTCTATGATTCTATGATTCTATGTGCATTTTGCCATCAGCCTCCCTGTGAGTGATGCCACCAGAGTCTTCACGTAACACATAGCTGTGCGGGGGTGGTAGAGGCGCTGGGGATGCCTAACACATACCGTCAGAGAGTTCTCTCAGGTGCCTAATGCTGACTGTGCTGAATATCTGTTGGCTATGGGGTGGGAACACAAGGCCAGGTGCTGCGACTGCAGTTGCCTCTTGGGGAGCAGGATGCTCCTGGGAGGTGGCTGGAATGTGAAAAGAGGGAAGATGCTAAAGTGCCTGTGGAACTGAGGAGATGGTGTGGCTCTCAGGGAGACATGGCTGTGGTGGCAGCAGAGAGCCAGGCTCATGGGTCCAGTTTTTAATGGCCAGACCTGTCTTGAGCCAATTTCAGGAGAGCACTGGCTGAATTTAGGCAGTTAGTCTCTTAACTAGTCCAGAGATGGGCTTCTGCAGAGGGACATTCAGAGCAGACTCTTATGGTTTTTCTCAGTCTAAATTCTGTGTAGGCAGTATAAAGTTAGCCAGCCCTCCTGCCTCTGGGGAATGATCTCACTGAAAGTGAACTCCACTACTTTGTCCTCTTGCTTTGCACATGTTAGTATAAAAGCAATAATAAAACAATGCTTGTAGGTAGCTTTTTCCTTTGGGTAATGAACAGGAATATGGTTGTGCAACTACAGACTGCTGTGCATCCATTCTCCATTGGAGGAAACATGGCAGAGAATGGCTTTCTCAGTTGCAGTAACTATTGTTACCAACAAGCTTTGCCTCCAGTCTGAGACAGCTGCCACCTCCATAAACCAGTGGTCATTGTGAAGTGCTTGTCTCCCTCCACTGAGTTCAAAGAGCTCTTAGGCAGCTTAGTCCAGATGCCCTTTAGATGGGTAAAATAAACTGTGATGAATCCCACCTCAGTGCTACCTCCTTTGAAAGGATGTGATGAGGGATCAGCAGAAACTCTGTGGTGAGGGTTGCAGGGGAGCACAAGGTGGTGAGATGTGATGGCTGGTCTCTGCTTCTGCACTTGACATCCACAGCTGTTTCTTTACCTTACTCCCACAGCTGTTTCTTTACCCTTCTCTCTTCTTCCAAAGATGTAATCTTATGTCAGTGTTAAATGAACCAATTATATTAGCAAGGGCTTGTGCATGTATGTGGCAAACAACCATGTAAGTCTGTTGAGAATTGGTTGCAGGAAGCCTAGTGAGGGCTAGGTATGTGCATTTTGAAAACATCACTCCATTAGAAGAACCCTTCTGAGAAAGGTTTAGCTGAAAAACCAAAAAGCCTGGTGTCTCCATCTCTCTGGCTTAATGTGCTTAAAAGCATTAAATATATGAAGCTTAACTTTTGCTCTTTTCCTATCATTTCCTCCTGGCTAGCTCAGACGGTGCCTTCTTTGACTTGATGGCTTCAATGTATTTTTAGAGTTTTTATTTACAGATGACATGGGGAGTCTGGGGAACTAAATTCAGCTGAGCACTACAATAGACAATGGCTTGTCTGAGAGGTAGACACTGCAATGATAAGTCTAGCCATCATTTTTTCAGATTTAACCCTTTATACACAACTGTTTTGCTTATGAATTGAAAATTGCTCTTTTCCCCTCTCTGTATAAAACACATGCGTGCACACACATGTGCATACAGACATGTACATGTGATGCATATGTGTGCACACACCCACACGCTTTTTCCTTGAATCCTGTGAAAACAGCAAATATCCTTTTCCTGCTAAGCTGAATTGTGTTCCACAGTCTGACACTGTTTTACAAGGTGGATTCTAAGAATTAAGCAGAAAAAAATGAAACCTCTAAGAAAAAAAACAAGCCCTCGATCTAGTCAGTGTCAATTAAAAGGGAGCCTCTGATGCAAATGCCACATCAGCACCAATTTTGTCACTTAAGAACTTTAAGATCAGAAGCAATTACCTTCAATAGCACCTTGTTTTTATGTGTCTACCCTTCATAGCCTTGGCTAGCAACTCGGCCTGCACCATAATTTACACTGACATCTAATTTCGGTGGATCTGCAAGCAATCTAACTGAAGATGGAGATACTGAGAGTGAGGAGTCCTGCTTTATCACTGCAGACATAAAGATTCATTATTTTTTGCCAATTCAGAAAGTGAGTCTTATGGGAATGAATTTTTTTGTGTGCGTATGTGTCTGTTTTGCATATCTCATTACTTGAATTATTTCCTGGTTTAGGCAAATGATTGCTGCCTTTAACTAGATGATTAAACACTCTAGCAGCTCACAAAGAAAAAAAAAACCCAGCCAAGTACTACTAGCACTGAGTAGATTTACCATTTTCAAGTGTCTCTGCAAAATGAGAGTGAAAGAAAAAGAGTGCATTCATCGCTAATCATATTCTTTGAAGTATGGCAGAGACCTGGCAATTTTATATTGTGTGTGAAAGGCACAGTATTAGACTAAGATTATTTTAAGAAACACTTTTATCATTTTCTAACTGACAGAAAGGGCAAGTCTGTCAGCCATGCAGCTTGATGTTTCCTCATGAAACAATGAAAGAACCCCACAATGATGTGATTAATAACTTGCATCCATTTTCTCTGATCCCCAAACTTGAATATAGAGAACAGAGCCGATCTCTGCACTATTATTCAGCCTTCTATTCAGACCAGGCTAATACCAGCACAACTTCTGTGATGCTTGTTCCCCAAGCCATGGAATTTGCATATCACAGAGAATAAGGTTATGTAACCCAGTTGTTGATTTCGATGGCGCAAAGAGCTGTCAGGGTTGTTTTTGTCACAAATAGAGTGGTTTTAAACTAGATGTTACAAACCCATGCATTCTTGCTTGTTATTTTACAGTATGCAAAACTGTTTAATGTTGTAAATACATAATTAGCAAAATAAATGTTTGCAAGCTGTATGTCACTATGTACCTTTTCAATTAGTGTTGTGCAGATGGTGAAACAAGACAATAGTCACAAAAGGCAACTCTCACTTCTCTATTTGAAAATGCAATTGCCCTTACAGCTCGCTTCCCCAGACTGTTCTGAGATTGTTGTAGGTCACTTTCATACAAACTCTTGCAGAACAGATGCAAATGCCATAAATCAAAAGTTTAGGTGACTTTTGCTTTTGTTTCATGTTCTTAAGGTCCACCAGAGAAAGTGACCTGTTTCAGATTGGACCAAAAGACAGAGAGCCTGAACATCGAAGGACGCCCAAGTCTGATAAGCATTGCATAAGGGCCGTGATACTGAAGCCAGTTTACTTGCTCAGCACCTGACTTACCACTTTTGTCCACTCACACATAAAATGATCACCAAAGGGGAGAAAGAAAATAAAGAACGTGCTGCGAAGAGGGGGAAGAAACATGGGAGGGAGAAGTTCCTACTGATGCCCATTAAAAAAGTATTGGCTGCAGGTTCTCAAAGTGTAAACCAAATTGATGAAGGGATAAAAAAGGACAGTTTTACTGCTTTAGTTTCTTGCCATTTTTCCATGATGGTAGTGAAGGTTTTCTGAGGCATAACCTGAGGTACAGAAGTGATAGCAAACAAACAAATAAATACCAATGCAGATGAATATACAAAATTGATGCAGTCAGATTCCTAAGCTCCTGGTAGTTAATCTTCTGCTGTAACACAGCTGAATTGGCAGAAGTGGAAATGCATTTGGAAAGTTCAAGCATTTTTAATCCTGCTGTATATATTAAGCTATTAATTCTAAATTATAGGGAAAAAGCACTGATTTGATCAGAAGCAACATTAGCACTTTCCCTACAGAAAGCATTCCATCTAGTGTCATTTAAGCAGCCCTAGTTTATTTAGTCAAAGGAAGAATAAAATTAACTTAGACATGAACAGTTAGATGCCTGAACCAAGGGCATTTGGGACCAAAAAGTTTTTGATTTTCAGGACATCTTTTGATACTCTAGGCATTATCCTGTCTGCACGGCAAATGCTATAGGTATTGAAACCTAAATGGCATCAGTCCTAACTGCACCTTTCCTGTGTACAGAACAAAAGACTTCTTTTTGCCTTCTTGGAGGGCTGGGAAGTCAGTCACAACCATGTGACATACTCACAGGGATGGCTTGCACCTGGGTAGTAGGCAAAACACATCCCTCCCCCTGCCCTGCATCTCCACAGTCCCCACCCAGGGACATGTTCCAAATGGTCTCACTTGTCTTATCAGACTTCACTAACCGGGACAAAATGCTCTCATCTTTCTTTAGTGGAAGCTTTTTCTGGATACATGGCAGCCTTCTCAGGACTGCGGATATCAAGGCAGAACAGAGAGCAATAACCATTTCACCTTCCTTGATTGTTTTTTTTTTATTCAGTTACAGAAATGAAGGTCCTAGACCTCTGAAGGATGGCGAGGTCTTTACATCATTCTTTGGTGAACTGTCAGTCTTTCCCTTTGCTTGTTAGCGCTCCATTGACTTCTAACAACCTTTCTGAGACACCAATTTATTGCATTAGAACAAGAAATTTCCACCCAAAGTTTTCATGGTGCTTGCACAGCTTTATACTACTGGTTTCAGAGGCTGGAGGAAACTTCCTTGAGCTTTCCAGACAACCAGACTTCATCTAGTAGCTCCCTGAAATTCTTCCTGTTCAACCTTTTGAAATTGGAAACTTCAGTTACACATATGTTTCTGTGTATATTTTTAACATCGTTTAAGGCAGCTGTGATCACTTCTTTCAATAGTATTTCGTATGATTAGCTCTTCACTGCCAATCCAAAGATGACCTAGCATTTTTGACTCAAAAGGTTGCTGAAGAAGCTTGTCAAGTACATCTGGGCCTTTTTGTTTCTTGACTTAATTCCGGGTATTTTTTATTCTCTATAATAATAAAATGAAGTCTCCACCTGAATGCAAATCTGATTCAGGGGTTTTAGAAAAATCTGCCCTGATACAAGTCTTTCCTTAAAATAATTTTTGAAACTACACTGCCTTTATGTATGTTTATGGTTTTCTGAAGAAAGCCACCACTTACTTCCCATCAGGGCTGCTATTGCTCCATAACTAAAACTAGCACTTGGTCACCAGGGTGAGCAGCTCTGGGGCTGGCATGATCGGTGGTGGAGCGCTCTAGTGCAGTGAACAGGTCGGTTTCCCAAACTGGGGGAACCTCAGGAGGAGCTGAGAGAGCCGCCAGGAGTCCTGTATTAGTAGCTCCATTTTCTCTGCTTTGTCGTCCAGGCTTTTTGCATTATTCTAGGAACATTTAAATTGTTTCTCTCAGACCTCATCCAATTTCTTATGTGAATTAAGTGCAGTAACTTTCATTAGCTGTATCGACTGCTACTCTCAGTTATTTTATATTGTGATTCTTTGTGTTTTTGTTTTCGTTTCGGGGTGGGGGGGGAAATTTTTTTCTTTCGTTGTTCATCTTCCTGCCTTCTGAGTCTTTTTATCCATTATTGCAGTCTTATTTACCTGACTTTTCTTTTCTCTGTGTACTGAAAACAGCTGTGGAGCTACTGAGATTGTCTCCCAACAACGTTCTTAATTTCCATGTTGTCTCATAAGACCTGTCTACACTGATTTTAGAATCTCAGTACTCCAAGGATTTAACAGAAGTCAGTCCAATGAGAAGGTGCAGAGACAACTTTTCTGCTGCAAAGTCCCTGACGGACCTTCAGGGCTCAGGTCCTTCAGAGCCCTGCTCATACCATGTCCATGCCCAAAAACCCTGGCAAGGCTGCTCATTGCTTTGTCACTTCCTAAGCTGGTCTGTGAATGTTTCTGAAAGATCTTCCATACCTCTTGAGTATCTTTACCATTACCTTGGTGGAATAAGCAGTAATCTGGTTTTAATAATCATCAGATGTCTGAAATGTCTTGCTTGCCAGTTCCCCACAGTTACCCCTATAGCCAAGAAATGTTAAGATAGAATAAAGTAAGTATTTATAAAATCCAAATATTAAGATCTCAGGTACTATGTTTAGAGAAAGGAGCATATACATAAAAGAAAATCTGTATGTTAGATCATCCCCAAAATGTTTCTTTCTTTCTTTGATCAAACAAGCTGTCAGGATGCTTAGATGGACTTGCACACACAAGGATTTCTTACACAAAATCTTTCTCCATCATTATTACTTTCACTGAAGAGAGTCCTTATTTTAGGGATACATATTACCTTATATGCCATCAAGTCTCTCCAAGTTTCTCTTCACATTCAGACCTTCAGAATGCAGATTCAGATCTGAAGAATTTCTGTGGACTCTAACTTGACTTGGATCCTTGTCTGAAAAAACTGCTGCAAATGACTTACTGGGCAAATTAATTTTCAGAAAGACTGATGCTCTTTGGGTATAATTTTTAAAGCCACTGATTATCTAGGTGTTAGAGTGATTATTCCAGTTCATAACTAATCACAAACATACAAATCCCTAGGAAAATTCTCCTTTCCCCCAGAAGAGTGTGAATCAACAGGCAAGTCATCATCATCATCAAGTCCCCAAATTTTCTTTCTAACACAAACCATAATTCTCCTTACTCTTTTTGCTTATTCTTGTCCTTTCCTAGAAAGTAAAGATTCCCCTAAAAGACACTTCAGAGCCCACTTCCTTTAGCATTCACCCTAAACTTAGTATCATTGAATTATTTTGTTCAGAAGGGATCTCTGGACCTCATTTAATCCTGCTCAAAACAAGCTCAGTTTCAAGTTTGATCAGGGTCATGTTGAACCAAGTATGAAATTCTCCAAAGATGGAAACACCGAAATGTCTCTGGGAACCTGTTCCGGTCCTTAATCCCTCTCACCATGAACATAGTTTTCCTTTGGTCCGGGCAAATTTCCTTTGCTACACCTTGTGACAATTGTCTTTTATGCTTTTGCTTGTCAGCTCTGAGAAAAGTCTGGGTCTATCTTCTCTGTAGCTCACTTTTAGGTAGTTGAAGGCAGCAATCTGATCCCCCCTTAGCCTTCTTTTCTTCAGGCTGAACATATACATTTCTTTTGGTCTCTGTATGTCATGTGTTGCAGTCTCCTAACCATCCTAGTCATCAGTTGCTAACTGGGAGCATCCAGAGCTAGACACTGTTTCGGATGGAGCTTCACAAGGGCAAAACAGAAGGAAATAACTACTCTCTTATACCTCCTGGCTACACTTTTGCTGTCCAGTATGCTGTTATCCTTCACTGCCATAAGGGTGCACTGCTGCCTCATATTCAACTTGCGGTCCACCATGGCCTTATCTGCAGAGCTGATTTCTAACGAGTCACCTTCAGCCTTGCTGTTACTTGCCTTTACCTGGATTCTGCCTTTGCCTTTGCTTTCCTCCACCTTCATGGGTCAGCTGTTTTTCCATCTGCCAAGGTCTTCTGCTCTCCCTCCAGTGTATCAACTGCTCCCCTCTGTTTGGTGGTGTTCATGAACTAGATCATTCTATCCCAAAAGTGTTTAGTAGTATCAGTCCTTGTACCGGGGTCTGAGGAGAGCCACTTGTAACTGGGTGCCTCTTAACTGTTGACCACAATCCTTTGAGTGCAATGATCCAGACAGTTTATCCCTCTCCTTGAAGTTTGCCCATCCTGTCTGTACCATTCAGTGTGCCTACAAGAATGCTATCAGAGATGGCGTCCAAAGCCTTGCTAAAGTCAAGGTAAATGACACACACTGCTTTCCCTTTGTCTGCAGAGCCAGTCATTTCATCGTGGAAGGCAATCAAGATTAATTAGGATAATTAAGGATAATTATAGATAAAGGATAATTATAGAATTTTCCCTGCCTTCCATCAACTTCAGAACCACATTTTACTTCCTTACTCTGGTCGTTAGTTTGCTATTCCAGTTTCTCGATCTGCACTGGTGACAGACTTATTAATTCCCCTTCATAATTAGTCCCCAGTTGCATAGATTTGACTCTTCTCATGAATCTCAGGTACACTCTTCTCTGTTTTATCACCTCTTTTCCCTTGCAAACTCTGTATATAATTCACATTTTTCTTTGGGCTTTAGTCTCTAACTATATCTGTCTCCTGTTCTTCTTGTGAGAGTCTGGTTGCTTATTTCATTAGTTGCACTGCAGCTTCTGCTTGGCTCTTTTCATTATGCTTCAGAGCTTCAAAGCTCTTTATGTAGAAATACATTCATAACTTTGTTGTATTTACCTTTGAGTAGATTACTGGCACAAAAATTACTATATGTGAATTAGCCATGGAGCTATGCACTAGCTTAATCATAGCTATTATATATTTAAAAAATATACTTTGATTTACACAGACTAGGAACATGCTTTATATAGCTTATTGATAGGTAGGATAACACATTTAAAAATGGTGCACAAATTTCATGTGCAAGAGATGGAACTGCACACTTAAGCTGAAATGCTGTATAGTTTTGTAGCAGGGGAAAAAATGCATATCTATATTTGCAATTTCAGTTGGTGGATGCCCAATTTATATACATATGCTGCAAATTTGTGTTTTAAAAGAAAACGGTAACTTGCTGTATATCTTGGAGTTTTGGCAGGCTTTGATTTGCACCTAGGTAATTGTCTTATACTGCAAACCTGAAAGATCATTTATAAAGCTTTTAGATGGTGACCATAGCAGTATTTAGGTGTAAAAGAGATTATTGTAGTAAATGAATCTTGTCTAAAAACTAGCAGAAGAAAATTTGTTTGGTGTTCAGTTAAAAGCACAATGACTTTATCATTTATCTTGACTCAGAATTTTGGCTGTAACTCTTCTGGCTCACACAGTTGCAAAAGGAAAAAGGATACATGCTCCCCCTCCTCTCTATTTCTTATCCAGAACCAAGCAATTATGTTTTAGAAGAAACCATTTAAAGGACAACCAATTTCACTGCAAGCATCTAGGCCTCCAGCAGTTTAGCATGACTCTTGCTGCAATGACATCTGTAAATGTGTATTGTTGCTGCAGTGTGCCTCCTAGTGTTTTCTATAATTCTGTGGTAGAAACCATATTACTTACTGCCTGCTGCGTTCAATACTGTATTTCAGCAGTTACTGCCATAATGGACATATTATGCTCACCAAAACAGTATGCCTGGGAATCTAGGTAGACACTTCTCTGTGTGTATGTGTAAATGCAAACTGCTCAGACTTACATGTTTTTATCTACACAAGAATACATAATTGAGAGAAGTGGCAAGATTTTGACAGATATAAATATATTCCTTGAGAAACAAATACCTCATGGCATGTACAACATTCTGATTGTCCAGTGTATTACTTTTGAAATAGATACCTTCTTCTCTCCTGACTGAAGAATTATTTCAGTAAAATGGACTTTTCCCACACAGAAGTGGATTATGATAAATGGGTACAAAGTGCTGCACTTAACTCACAGGTTACCTTTTAAGTAGCTTGATAGTCCCATTGAGCATTCCTGTCTTCAGAGCTGGTAACATCTGAAAAGTGGGTGGCAAACATCTACTGTGGGTACCTAGCATCCTATTCTCTCTACTTAAGATAGTATATATGGGTCCAAACTGTGTCTGTACTGGGAGGAAGGTATTCTATCCCATACTGTCTATGTGTATTGGGCAGAGTTGTTGCATTACAGCCTACTTCTAAATGATTCATATGCAGGACGAGAACTAAGTCCACTGATCTCACTGAATACCAAAAAAGACAGGCAATAAATGAAAACAGACAATAGCTGAATACAGCTAAAAGGCAGAAAGGTTCTTATGGAAGTGTTGTCAAGCTGAATCTACACAAGGTGGAATGGAATGCAAATAGTTTTCTGTATTTTAAAATACACCTTAATCATAGGATGGAAAGGAATATTAAAATTAAAGAATTCTAGCAGTCCAATTGCATATTCAGCTTTAATTTAGCTGCTTTGTCCATACACTTGATCATACTTTCTTTAATCACCAGATCAAATATATTTTTTTTCCCCAGAGACCACTCTTTTGTCTTAAACTTGAACTCTAGTTTTTCCTTTCATTGTAAATAATCCAGGCACCAAGCCAGGAAACATGAAATTGCTACTCTACCCTTAATTGTTTTAGTGGTGGACTTGGTAATGTTAGGTTAATGGTTGGACTGGATGATCTTAAATGTCTTTTCCAACCTAAACGATTCTATGATTCTTACACCCCTAACTAATCTAATTCCATTCCCTCACCTCATTTTCCACCCTTTTTTCTGTATTTTTCCAACAAAGAAAAACTGAATGATGAGTTCGGTTTTTTGTTTGGGTTTTTTTTTTGTTTGGTTTTTTTTTTTTTTTTTTTTAGAGAAAAAGTCATCCTGGAACTAGGTCAGTCAGAGCTAGTCTGAACAAGAATGTCAGAACAGAATGGTTTGGTCAAAGTTCTGAGCATCTCAAAACAGGGTTGTATACTGGAAAACAATGAGCAGCTTTAACAGGAGGTTATGCTTCCAGCACTGCTTATAGTGTATCTAGTCAAAAGCAGGAGAGGAAAAGAAATAATTTAAAAAGCAAGCAAAACTTAAACAGTGTCAGTCTTGAGAAACACATAATGTTAAATACATCGTGACCATTTATCTAGGCGCTATTAAGTGCCAATGCTTTTTCTGCTAGTGCTAGTAAATCACTTCAGATTTTTAAAAAAAGAGAAAAATGGAAAAGAAAGAAGAAATAATCAAAGAAAACAAATAATTGGTGATTTGTAAGAGGTAAGAAGGCCAACCTGAAAGAAGTTCAAGTGTCCCCTGAAATCTCAGCCAGTGCTGTTACAAACCCGAGTTAGAAGATTTGCAGGAAAGAGACAAGGTAAAGAAAATGCGCCCTCAGCAGAAAGAAGTGAAGCGGATACTGATTCAGCTGGGTTGTTGGTTTTTGGTTCTTTTGTCTGTGGCAGACTATAAGCTTAATGACAGTGAAATGATGCTTAGGAGGTCATCAGTCTGAAGCTGAAATCTATGAATGCCCAAGAGGAATAGTCTGAATATTCCTCCTATATTGGATAAGTAGGCCAAGATAAATCCCTTATGACTACTATGCTAAATGCATTTGAAAGACAGAGAGGTAAGGACAAAAATGTGTGTGTAGGGACATCCTCAAACTAGCCAAATCTGTATTTTTACATGTTGGCATAAACTGTGGATCTAATCAAAAGTGGAAAAAAGGAGTGTAAGAAGAAAACAGCGTAAGAAATGATGGAAATGAAGTTGAAATGAATAGAAAATGTGCTATTGATGGAATCAGATACAAGGAAAGCAGTTCTTTTTTGGAGCAGGATCCTGAATAGGACCTCAAGGCCTTGCTTTCTTGCTGGAGACAACAGAAGTCAGGAGATTTAGAGATGTCTCAAATTTAGACTGAAAACTCAGGTCAGGTAAAAAAACAGAAGGCAATATGCATTTTCCTTTTGGATAGTAGCTTTAGTGAATAACTTGACCAAAAAGAAAAATTAATTATACAGGAATCTCAGCTGAACGGAACTTTACAAATCAGTTGATAATAGCACCTCTGGAACCTTGCCAAATAAAGAGCCATTTGCAAGCAACTGGGAGGACTTGTGTTTTCAAAACACAACCTCAGACCTGTCCAGTAAGGGCAGGGTTCATGTTGAGAACTTTGATCTTGCATTCTGATTCAAGTTCATTGTTGCATCAAAGACATTGTAGTGCTGCAATAGATAGCTGCAGTCTGCTTGATTGGACCATTGGATTACTGCTTGATTTCCCAGTATTGAAGAGCTAAACATAAAGCATACTGTCATTATTGCTGGGAGTACTTCTACTGGCACTGAGAAATATTTATTTATGCTAGTTATGTTATAGTTGAAATATGACAGCAGGGGTTATACTTTATTCACCTTTAGAATTGCATGATACTAGAAGGCTGGCGGAGGAGTGACATAGGAGCCTTTACATCAGCTTATTACTGTCCTCCTAAACAAGAGAGTGATATTCACAGAGAGAGCTACTCTGGCTTTTGAACTTCTATGAAGTGAAGAGGGAAAAAACGCTGCTTCTATTAAGTTGTGAGAAAACAGGTATTACCTGGATACTTTGCAATCTTTTGGGCTTTTCTAGTTAATAGGATTTATACTTCCTTCTTTGCAAGATTTATGTTTCTCTTATGCTAAAAGATACCGTATTTCAGTACTGTGAGACCTAGGATGATGTCTTACTGCAGCAATGAATCTATGCAGATGACTGTAAGAGGAGAAACATAAAGTAGAGGCAGCTAATTCATTTTGAAACCTTTATATAATTTTACATATCAGCCTGAATCTGTACCTATTTAACAGTAGCATTTGATTTTACCATTTCATATATGTGCTTCATTTGTTGACATTTAGAGTGATTTAAATGACTACAGCCACATGAGCAGACTTTTGAATCTCAGGCTCCCTGTGGCTTTTTCAATGCCTGTTTGCTTTTTATAGCTTTGATTCTTTTTCTTATGATGATTAAGAGGTGAGACCAACAAAAACCAAAACAAAGTCTTGTCCGAATGTACTTAGGACCTGGTATGAAATGTAGCCAGGGACACATTCTTTCTACCTCCATAATCCACAACAAGAAAAGACAAATTATAAATGACAGTACTCCAGCAGGCAGAATGCATGTAAGATTAATAAAAGCGGGACTGCTGATTAACTTGGTCATTGCCTGAATGACAATATAAGAAGTCTGAGCAAATGCCAGAGATTTATTTATTAAAAATGCTTAGGATCATGATGTTGGTGTTTGGCCTTTTTTGTTGAACGCACTTCAAGGATTCAAATTCTGCAGCAGTACGCTTTTCAAGCAAGTTTAAAATAGCACTGTAGTTTTAAATTGACTTCTTCATAATGTTGCTCTTTAGAATTAGGCTTAATTTTCCAAGATAAAAAAGTTACCAATGTTGATGCATCATTATCTGAAGTGTACTGCGTATTTAGTTTTCATGTGGAAGAACAGTGTTAAAGAGCCAATTTGAGGAGTTGGGTGAAACTGTACCTGTAATAAGTATGGGTTGTTTGCAGCTGGAACTGGTTTTAAGTTGGCTCCTTAAGGGTGGGTTTTTTTTTTTAATATGAAAATATTGCCTATTTTAAGGAACAAGTGCCATGCAGTACTGCTAATGAAAATATAGAAAAGAAAGAGGTAATTTAAAATTTCTCTCATGAGTTACTTCCTAGATACTATATGTCTAATTTTTACTTTTTCTATAAAATAATGGTTTGGGGTTTTTTTACTTTTTTGAAAGCACAAATGTCATTAAGTTACTAGAATCTTCTAACCTATTCATCTGATGTGATATTTCAATGCCAGTAATTTGCCTTGAAAGGATCATCTTCTCAAGAGCCTGAAGTTAAGGAATTTGTATTCTTTTTGCTTTTGAAATTGCAAAATATTGGAAACCACAAAAACAACCAAATGACCCTTTTTTTCTTTCTGAAACCTTAATTCTAAACTGGTATCATTTGCAGGACCAGATACTGAAACTGGGTCTTCAAGATCTGCTGTTTGTATTAAGAATATCCAGCTCACTAAGGAATAAACCTCTTTCCATAGGGTCATGAGCTTTACAGGATCTCTAATAAATCAAACTCCTTGGCTTGTCCGGTCCATGACCTTAGCCATAACCATGACCACATTCTTAGGTTCTCAAATAGAAAAGAGAGGTGGGCAGGGAAAAAGAAAAAAAAAAAAAGATTAAGCTGTTTCTTTTTGCCACAGTGGAACAAAATGTCTCGGTGAGTCCTGAAGGATAAAGAAACATGAATTTACATTCATGGCTTCAGGCCCTGCTCCCAGGAAAGTTAACATGAACCACAGCTCTACTCATATGCTGATAGCTTTGACATGTTTACAAGAACAGAACAAAACACCAACAAAAGAATCTTCCAACATAAAAAGAAGCTTTCTTCTGGGTCGGCTGCCTGAGACCTACTGCCATGTGGTGTTCGGTAAACCTCAGCAGAGTCAGCATCCTACGTTTGTGCTTCACTGTGTCAGACCAATATGTGAGGAAAAGCAAAACATAAGCTGTTGATTTATGATTCAGGTATTGGAGGATCCCTCAGTAAAACTCTCTCTGTGCTTTGCTCTCAGAACCTTAAACAGAATTCAAATAGTGAAGCACAGTAGGGTTTGTCTCTACCTACTCCATAAAAAAAAAAAAAAAAAAGAAATAATTTCTCAAAATAAATGGCTGAACCTTTCAGGATCAACAAAAAAGACTGGGTGTTCACCTTAAGAGGAAACAATCCTAAGGACAGTTAGGGAGTATATAAATTTATAGGACTAGAGGGCAATTTTGGCACTGATTTTTATCATAGATCAGTGAAGGCCCATTCACTCTCTTTTATACCCTACCAGTACTAGAGTTTAAAAATTTCCCCAGGACCTAAGCTACAAAAAATTGAGCAATTCTTTATGTCTGGCATGGTGTCACATCCTAGGTCACAGAAGCCTTGTAAACTGTGCACTTATAGCAATAGTCTGCATCTGAGAATAACAGGACACTAGGGAAACTGATGTCCTTGGTTACCATGCTTTTCATCCTAACCAGAACCATAACCCTATGTCTGCCAACACATAAGAAGTTTCTTGCTGGACTAGAAGAAAATATCAGCTGTTGTCTGGAATGGCTGCCAGGAATTCTGCCAGAAACCTGCAGTTCATCTCTTCCTCATTTTTCCTGTGCTTAAAAACATACTGCATAGCCTCCAAGACAGCTTAAGGCAAAATGTAAATTGAACTGCCTCTGGTTTTAGTCTAGAGGCCAGGCAGGAATGAAGATGAAGCAAATTTCTCAGACCCTATTGTAAGGTGATGCTAATTCATGATACATACAACCACCACTAAGCTTAGCCTTATTCCACAGGCTTCTGTTGGGTTTTTTTCTTCTCTTTTAGAGCAAACCACAATTACAGGGGGAAGAACAGGAAAATAACCTTGTTGCACAGGCTTTGGTAACTGTAAGTCTAACTTCAGACCCAAACTTAAACTAAGCAAAAAACTAGAGACTCCAAAACAGACTTCAGTAAAAATATGATCCATTTTCCCCCCTGACTTGGGGATGCAGGATTTTAGGATGTTGTGGAGAAGTAGTGCTTCTCTATAATCCTAACATTAACCATTCACCAATAGCTATATTCCTCTTCCCAGTATTCTGTCTGCAATTGTAAACTTAACTCTTACACTATGCTTAAGAGTGGAGTTACTCAACTCTTGGGTGGTGAATGAAATAGGCATTACTTTTTCTTTGTAGCACTAGACCATATTTTATGTTTCTGAGCCTTGAAAGGTCCAGTAATAAACTAGGAACTTCATTCTCTTTCCCTTCTAATCCTAACCCCAGATATAAATTTAGTAAAAGGAGCCATCTTGGGAAAATCACTCACCCTGTCTCATCCTTTACCATAGGTTTACTAGTTATACAGAGACCCTATTCAAGGAAGAAAATGAAATAGGAGCTACTTTCTCACTCTGCACCTGTTATCATTTTACATCACTGCCAAGATTAGGGGGAAAAAAAGTCCTAGAAGTCACTATCTTCTTCCTGAATAATTTTTATCATTTCTGAGGAAGTCCTGTAGAATCAGCAGGTTCCTGCTGTCCATGACCCTGAGCCCTCCTAAGTCTTAAACCACGGTTTAACAGTAAACCAGAGACCTCAAAGTAAACTACCACTCCTTGCCTTCATTGAGGGGCTTTAGTCAGCAGTAATTGTAGCTCCTAACACACTGTTCTGCTTAACCAAAACCCAAAGGCTCCAAAACTTGCTCTACAATTGTAATTTCTGGAATTGTTATAATATCTGATGTAAGGGAGTTATGAAGGATTTGGTAATAAATCAATGTCTTTCTCTAATTCTGACCCAGTCCTCACCCTGTTTTTAACAGTAATGCTTAGTCACTGTTATTAGATTAGGAAAAAAAATAGAAACCATTATCCCTTCCAGAATCATCGCTCATCAATGACTGATTAACCTTGTGGGATTCAGAACTTCTCAAGCTTCTGTAATCTTAATTTAGGTTTAATGAAAGATTCCTCATCAGGTGTCACAACATACAAATTATTTTTCATTTATAAACCCAGCTTTGTTTAACAGTTTTTGCAGGATACAGCAGCAAAAATAAACTCTTATGTCTCTATCATCTGGTAGCTACATCACTGGATTTTAGTGCTGGAGCACTAATATGCAGATTAACATTAGTGAAGGGACTGAGAAAAACTCTTCTGCCACCAGGATTCATTCTACTCCAGAACAAGCACCCAGGCAGCTTTGGCAGAGGACAACCTTTTGGCTACTGTCCACCACAACTTCCACAGTCTAAAGAAAAACCCACGGAATCATCTCTGTGTAGGGACAAAACATGAACCATTTCCTTCTTCCATACTCAACTTTCTACAAAGCAAAAGCTGCACAGGAGAGGAATATCTTATTTTCCTGAAATTCACAGCATAACTCTGGCTCAAGTGTAGGCTTAACAACAGCAGATATTTTAGTCTAGTATTCAGATTATAGTGGAAATGTCATTCAGATTATAGTTAGAAAAGTCGTTCTCCTGACACTAAGCCATTTTTTACCATAGCAAAGTCTTTGTTGTGCAACAGTACACAGTTATGCAATCCCGCTGTCATGGCCCTGAGTGTACCACATGTCCTGACCAGCCTCAGCTGGGACCCTCACCCTCCACCCATGGACCAGAAGCCCCACTTCTGCCTAGGTCCTGGCCCCCACTCCTGGGCTGAGCCATGCTGTAGGTAGAACCGCCCTGTTTCTGGCTTCTGCTGTCCTGACTTGCTGGCTGTACTCCTGGATGGACCAGACTTCACCTGGCTTGCTGATTTCTGGGCTGTCAACAGAGCCTGTTACAGGCATCACCCCTGCCCTGCTTGGATACCACAGGGCTGTGCCCTGTTGGTGTAGTCACTGCCCTGGGTTCACTCCTGGCTCTTTGTCCCTTTGGGAGCAGCCTTCCTCTTGCTGTCCCCTGATGCTCTGTGCTCAGTAACCATAACCTTAATTCCAATTCTTTCTCAGATCATCCTTGTTTGAAGTCAGTGAAGTGTCTGGGTACACTGAAAAGCCAACGTTTCCTGCCTGATGTGAAGCTCTTTCTGTAACCCAAACTGTTCAAGCCCTTTTATACAGTGTGTTTAATCTAAACCATGGACCATTCTTTTCTTCTTGACCCAGCTTTTGCTGAAGTTCAACAAGCCTTGAAAACAGAGCTCCTTGGAATTTTAATCAATGCTCCTCACTGTAAGTACAAATTTAGTTTTAGCCTTAATAGTAACCCAATAAATGCATGTTGAGTGGAGCAAATACTCATTTTCTCCTTCTGAAGCTGGTCCTTGTACTGGCTCAGGGAGCCTGACAGAGCTACAAGGAGCTCTCTGGTGTCTGCCTCTTCTCTGCCTGATCTCCCTCTGCACTCTACTCTCAGTTTACAGCAATCTAGTCTGAAGAGAAAAATAGAAAATTTATTACCTTTCAGCATTTGTCTAGTTCATGTCTGGTTGTTGTGCAATGTAGTACTGAGACTGACTGTGCAGAATCTACTTTCCAAAACCTTGTGTTTAACCACAGCACAAACTTCAAGCTAATAATACTGCCTAATAATAATAGTTAATAGTAATAGCTAATAATAGCTAATAATAGTTTTGCAAAATGCAGCTGTGTGTAACCCAGGTCCCAGTTTTGAGAAATGCAGCTGTGTGACCTTGGCTCATTTTTATTAAAAAAAATTTAACTTTGAGAGAGTGTGTCAGTTTTGCAAGGTAAGAAAAGCAAAAACCAAGTCAGAAGTGAAATCACTTGAGTCAGTAATAGCAGTAACTCAGGAGCAAAATACTGGCCTGAAGGAAAATTATTTCTGAGAGAAAATATAGAGTAGGACAATGGCAATTTAGCAAGATCAAGGATCATCCTGCTCTAGGCAGTAACTAAACCTGATACTTCCCAGCTGGCTGACAACTGCTGGTCAGCAGAGAGCCGTTGGGTGCCTGCACCCAGACAGGGAGCATTATTGTTAGTTCCAGTTATTTTCCATGTATAGAAGGTAATTTTCTTGTACTCACTAGTTTTGTATAATCCCGCTTGCAAGTCCCCTTCTTTCACACAGTTAAAGGTACCCAAATAGAAGTGGTCTTCTAAAGAAAGAGTTATAAGTCTTCTAAATAGTAAGCAAAACCCTAACTGTAAGAAAAACCCGTACCAGAATATACTGTAAGCTATTTCTCTTTATAGTACCAGGACCAGTCTTCGGTTAAAAGGGCTTGCAAGAACCTAAATTATAGACTTTCTCTCTATAAATCTTATGTTTATGACAGCTTGTGTTTAACTGAGAGACCTAGTGATCCTGCCTGGCATCAGAACAAAACAATAACCATTCTTCCTTTCTGGCATTTAACACTTACCTGTCTCAGGGATGTTGCCTGGGCAAATAACAAACAAGGTTCTTCAGCCCCTGATTTCCTAATCCTAATCCTAGCCCTAGCCATAGCCAAACTTCAGGTATTCTCTGCTAGGAGCAGCTCTTTGTTAATCTTTAAGACATTGCAAGATCCAGCATTAAGTATATCAATTCTAAAACTACTGACAGAGAGTGATTCACTCTCATGGGGCTTACAGATATGCCACAGCATTGTGGCTCTCCAGTATGGCAGCCAGAGGATAATACTGTAGGGCTTCTGAAATGGCACTAGGTGCCTGTGTTTATTCATCTGACCTCTAACCCTGTGGCCTTTAGTCCTTTCCCAGACTGCAACCTAACTAACTAATGTTTAACTTCATCTTGGGCACTCAGCTGAGAACTAAAGCCTTCCTTCTCTCCCCTTCCCCACTGCCCAGTATGACAGCAGGTGAGTCTCCTGGATTTCTGAAAAGCTTTTCAGATATATGGAAATAGTCAGTGCTACAGAAATGGGTTGATGCATCTGGCAGGGCAGACATATTGATGTTTACTGACCAAAGCTGGCAAATTTAAAGTTGGGCTGTAAACTCCAACCCAATTGTTGGCCTCCTATTGGTGACAGTAAAAAGGAAGAATACCTGATTAGTTCTGAATTTCCTGCCTTTTGAAATTCTTTTTACATTTCCTTAGTAGATCTTTTGGGTTTACCAGATCAGTGACATGAAAGCCTTGCTGCGTCAGTCAAACTTACAAAATTAAAACTTGCAAAGCCTCTTTTCTCTCCTTATATCACATCTACACTGGCATTAGTCTCTTCATGAGACAGTTGCACATGTTGGTCTAATATAGAGTTATCTCGATATTTCATTGTGATTTCAACAAATAAATTTTTTTTAAAAAAATCTATTCTTCATACAGAGTATAGCTGAGTATGGCTTTTTAAAGGAGTTCTTGACATTAACAAAAGTAATTTCCCATTTATAATTATAGAAGCTAAGCTCAGAACAACCAGTCTAAAGAAGGAAATTCAATGACACTTTGTGCAGAGTGCCCGTAGAGTGCCATTGCAATTCCAACTCTTTCCCTGGGCTTTTCCTTAAGCCATATTATTACATGGCTTAAGGTATTTTATCTCAGAAAGAGTTTGGAATAAAAAAAGTCCAGGATGGAAAATGTGGATATTCTGACCATTAGGCTCTCAGAGGTTGACAACGATACCGCCACACCATATGTTGTGGTTGCTATGCTTTTTCATATGTGTTCACTAAGTTGATATGCCTATTTATTTCCAGTTCAGAAATATGTGAGCAAATGCATTTTCCTTTGTACAACTGTTAGGAACATAACAGCTTTTTAGCATATCAATAACTATATCCAAACTAAACAAACAGCTGTTTGTAAATAGGTATGTTTCCTATTTTTCTCTTTCTTTAAAGAGAAATTTAAGTCCGCACTACTAAGGAGTACAAGTATTCACATGTGACCTTAATGACTTGTTATCCATCATAAGCAGTAAATAGATGAAGTGAACATTTAATGGACACCGTGAATTCTTTAGTGTTTAGAGACTGTATTGAGAGACATGGGGCAATAATTCTAAATGAATGACACAGGAATTAATCTTATTGTTCCTCAACAATAGAATGAAAATCTTTTTAGAGCAAGAACCATCTTTTTGTTCTCTGCCAGTACAGCATCTAGTGCAATGACATGTACATGCTTAGGGCTCTGAGGTACTTTTACATTATAAATGATAATCATAATAATCTTCCAATAGCTGTAGTAGATTTAATAAACCATTCTCAATTCAAACTCTAATTTAGAGATGTCATTATTGCATTGAGGGGGTCTGTTGAGGGAATGTGGAGTGACTAAGTCTAGGAAAAAACCTAAGTGTTTAATTAAATTGTATTGGCTTCTCATTCTTGACAGCGATTTCTAAGGCAATACAATAACTAAGGAGAGGGTGGCATATCCTCCAAAAGAGACACACCAATAAATTCTGTGTACCAGCAAAGGGTTCTTTGAAAGGGTTAATAGAAACAGCTGTGGGGAATGGAGAGTTCTTTTTTATTGAAATAGAGCAGACTTCTGGGAGTGTGGTTGAGACAATCAGTTCTGTAGGAAGAACACTAATTCTATAGTGATGTTCCTACATAATGGAGGTTAGATATTGCAATATTAATGAATTTTGATGAATGATGGGAAAATCAGTAATGAAAAATTAAAACCTTAGCCCTCTGCTAAAAAAATATCTTCCTTGAGAAACAAACAGGAGTAGATATACACTACGGTATATATAAATGAATGCATTCTTATATATATGTATAAAATGAGTACATATATACACAAGATACATATTCTGTCATTCATTCTCTTTCATAGTCTCCAGTTATAAATGACCTAGAATGGATGTAATTAACTGAAACTGAATTGTAATTAATTTTTTTTTTTTTTTAAATTACACAGAACTGCTTCAGAACACAAGATATCATAGAATCACAGAAGAATTTGGGTTGGAAGGAGGATCTGCTCCATAATCTAACTGGGCAGGGAGGTGAGGCTGACTGAGGTTGGTAGTTTCCAGGGTCCTTCTTTCTACCCTTTTTTAAAACGGGCATGATGTTTCCCTTTTTCCAGTCACTGGGGACTTCCCCTGACTGCCACAACTTTTCAAATATGATGGGGAGTGACTTGGCACTATCCTATTGGATCAGTCTAATAGACAGTAGTCTCTGGCAGTGGCAGCAAGGAGATGATGTTTGGGATGCAGGTGAGCCTGGACATGCTCTGAATGTTCCCATTTTACCCATCCCTCCATCCATGAATGTTGGATGAGGGGTGTTAGAGGGTGTATCTCCTGCCTGTTCATTTTAGTGTCTCTTTATGGACCTTTTCACAGAATCACAGAATGGTTGAGGTTGGAAAGGAGCTCTGGAAGTCCTCTGCTCCAAATTCATTGCTGAAGCAAGGCCACCTAGAACCAGTTGGCTAGGATGGCTTTTGAATATCTCCAAGGATGGAGACTCCACAACCTCCCTGGGCACCCTGTGCCAGTGTTTGGTCACACTCACAATAAGAAAGTATTTCCTTATTGTCATGGTTTAACCCCTGTTGGCAACCAAGCACCGCACAGCCGCTTGCTCAGCCTCCTGCTGGGGGGATGGGAGAGAGAATCAGAAAGGCAAAAGTAAGAAAACTCATGGGATGAGATAAGAACAGTTTAATAATTGAAATATAATAATAATAATAATAATGATAATAACAACAACAACAACAACAACAATAATAATAATGATGATGTAAAGAAAAGGAGAACAGTGAGAGAGAGAAACAAAACCCAGGAAATAAAAACCAAGTCATGCAACCGCTCACCACTGGCCGACCGATGCCCAGCCAGTCCCTGAGCAGTGATTGCTGCCACCCAGCCAACCGCCCCCAGTTTATATACTGAGCATGACATCATATGGTATGGAATAGCCCTCTGGTCAGTTTGGATCAACTATCCCAGCTGTGCCCCCTCTCAGTTTCTTGTGGACCTGGCAGAGCATGGGAAGCTGAGAAGTCCTTGACTGGCGTAAGCACTACCTAGCAACAACTAAAACATCAGCGTGTTATCAACATTCTTCTCCTACTAAATCCAAAACACAGCACTATGCCTGCTACTAGGAAGAAAATTAACTCTATTCCAGCCAAAACAGGGACACTTATGTCCAGGTGGACCCTCCTGTGTTTCAGTTTGTGCACATTGCCTCTTGTCCTGTCACTGGGCACCACTGAAAAGAATCTGGCTCCATCTTTGTTGCACCCTCTCTTCAGCTATTTATCTACATTAACAAGATTCCCCCTAAGCCTTTTCCAGGCTGAACAGTCCCAGCTCTCTCAGCCTTTCCTCACAGGAGAGATATTCCAGTCCCTTAATTATCTTTGCGGATAGACCCTTCATCATTTTGTCCACCAGGACCCCCAGGTCCTTGTCTGCCAAGCTGCTTTCCAGCCAACTGAACAAACTCTTTAGGCACACAAGGTCAGATTCTAAGCAGTACAAGGTACACCTTAGAGGTGTAAAGACCTGTAATATTGCTAGGAGCTCAATGCTGCTGCTGCCAAAAGCTGAGTGTATAAAAGGATATAGCTTTCAAAATTTTAAAGATTATTCCATCTCATAAAATGTACAATACAGTTGAAATGGTAATAATTTTACCTGTGGCCCAGAAACAAAGTTAATCTCAAATTGTGTCTACCCACCTATCCACAGCTGGAAAAAAAAAAAAAAAAGGCAATGTAGAAATGGTGGTATTTAATCACTGACTTGGCTTATAAATATGATGCTCTGTTTCAGTTCTTGACTCTTCACAACCTCTAGTTAATAGAAACTGTAGTGAGAAATGACTCTTATCTGCCATGGCCAACCAGGTGGCTGTGTAGCTTTTTACTGGATGTAGTCTTGCTGTAGAAACTAAGTATTTTAGTCCAAAAAGATAAATCAGCTTCTGTGTCTAGTGAATGTCCACATGGTAAGAATCTGAAGACTCCTATTTAGTGTGCTAGCACTTACCCACCTTGGTAAACTCACCGGAGGCAATGGCAGCACGTGCAAGATTTACTACAGGAAGAAGGACTGTCATTTGCAAAAGGAGAAAGCTGATCATGGATGGAAAACATGACTTTGTTTTCCTTTGACATGGATAGGAATTCAGGAATCTTGCTTTACTTAGCCAGTATAGACAATTTACACAAGAAAAGTGAGAAAAAAAAAAAATCACTGATCAAATATTAGAGCCTACTTAACAACCTAAGAAATGGTGCTAGTTAAATAACAATGGCTAAGCAAGGAAAAGACAATGCTTCACCACAGGGAAGGATTTACTGATCAAGCAAACTACTTCAGTAATTTTTTTTCTCACATGAAAGGAACAGCAAATAATTAAGTTTCCAGTTTTAACTAGGTTGGTTGCCTTCCTGAAGTTTAACATTTTGCAAAAATAGAAGGAAGTAAACGAAACCAGGATAAAACAGAGAAAAGGGGAAATGACTTAGGAGATCTTACACATCTTTCAAAACATTGCTTGTAAATAGGACACAGCACACAGTGGAAATTGAAGTAGTACAGGCAATCCCATCTTTTCTTATTATTTGACCTCTGCTATTAAACTGATGGTAAACATTGTTAAAAGTAAAGCAGGCAAATTCCCTCAGAGTCACCTCTGAGTCATTTTCCAGCACTGTTATGCAAATAATACTTTTTCCTCATTGCGGTTTACATTTGCGATATATGCAGACTGAAGAACATCAGGGCTCAGTCATCTGCTTAAAAGGATCACACTATAAATGTGATGGATTGTAACATTTTGCAGAGCACAAAAGGTAATTGAGTGAAGTCAATTAGGAAAGTAGGAGGGCTTAGTGGAGAAGAGGGAAGCAATCTGTAAACTACTGTGACATCTTTTTTGGCTAGGCTTTCCAAAACAGCTTAGTAGGCCATCTAGCCTTAGAATTTAACAGATAATGGGAAACAGTTTCTTTGAAAATTCTGGCCTTTGTACCTATGAAAAAATCGAAGGTCTGTCATTGTAGAGGGAGGAATGCAATTTTCAGAACAATGTAGGTTGTAAACAAATGCATTCCTTAGAAATGTGCGATGTTTTAAATGCTATTAAAAACAAGAGTTTATTGAATATAGAGTAATTCATTACAGTAGTTGCTGTACTTGCAAATTAAAAACACTACTTCTTGCCTTGTTAAAATGTATTTAGAGAGCAGCTCCTTATAATAAGTTACTTCTCTTTGGTTAGGTCAGACAGTCACTATGCTGTTGCTGGTTTCTTTACTTTCCTGTCCAAAACAGTATGCTAATTGCTTAAGCAGTCCTAGTTTTCCTCATCATATTTATAATTAATTAAGGAGACATGGCTGGGATCACCAAAAGAAAATCATTGCTTGAGCTCCCTAGAACTTTCCTTAAGGATATTCTTAGCATGTTTCTAATTAGAGAAAAAAGATAACATGTGACATACTGCTACTTTCATCTTACATTTTAGAGGTATTGCTTTACACCAGTTGGTTCTCTAAGTTTTAATTTTGAAAAGCACTGTCTTAGCACTGTCTTTTTCATAATTGTCCTGGTTTCGGCTGGGATAGAGTTAATTTTCTTCCTAGCAGCAGGCATAGTGCTGTGTTTTGGATTTAGTAGGAGAAGAATGTTGATAACATGCTGATGTTTTTAGTTGTTGCTGAGTACTGCTTATGCTAGTCAAGGACTTTTTCAGCTTCCCATGCTCTGCCAGGCGCACAAGAAACTGGGAGGGGGCACAGCCAGAATAGTTGATCCAAACTGACCAAAGGGCTATTCCATACCATATGACGTCATGCTCAGTATATATATACTGGGGGGGGGTTAGCCGGGGAGCAGCGACCGCTGCTCGGGAACTGTCTGGGTATCGGTTGTCGGGTGGTGAGCAATTGCATTGTGCATCACTTGCTTTGTATATTATTATTACTGTTATTATTATTATATTGTTGTTATTATTATTTTACTTTATTTTATTTCAATTATTAAACTATTCTTATCTCAACCCAGGAGTGTTTCTCACTCTTACTCCTCCGATTCTCTCCCCCATCCCATCGGGGTAGGGGGAGTGAGCGAGCGGCTGCGTGGTACTGAGTTGCTGGCTGGGACTAAACCACGACAGTCCTTTTTGGCGCCCAACGTGGGGCACGAAGGGTTTGAGATAAGAACAGATTAACTAGAGTGTATTAAGGAGTCTGTTAACAGTTGCCGGTCATGATATTAGTTCATCTGATCTGTACCATGTTCTTTTCTTGGCTGTGCATGTTAAAGCTTGGTGTTGGTCTGTGCATTGCGCTATGCTCTGTAGTGATTAAGGATGTTTTGATTGGGAGGTTCCTTATCAAAATCCTGACCTTGAGCATGGTTTTGTATCTGGGTTTTATACACAAGTCATTACTGTACTTCGGGTACCACCTCATGGAGAGAGTTAGCAATTATACCTTTCCCTCGGAGACGTCTGTTGTGGAGGAACTACAGAATGGCACCTTCATTACCTTATTCTATAATGCTTCCTCCCTCATTACAGAAAGTTTTCAGTATTTTGAACATCCCTGGGCAGTTAAGATACTTCTATTGATACTTCTTGGGAATATTGTTTTGGTTTTGACAAAGGTTAGTAAGCAATTTAAGAATATCATCCAGAGATCTGCCCCAAGGCTGGAGAGTTATGAGTGGCAGGGTGTGTGGGATCGTATGCGCAAGTACCTAGGGCAGTGGGGACCTCCAGTGTTTTGGAACTTCACCCCTGAACAAGTGCAGAATCCTGAAGAACTAGTAAAGTATTTGGAAGAAGTATGTTCTCACCCTGGCAACTCCAAAGAGACACAACTCATTGCAACATGCTGGGGACTGGCCCATGCCTATCGAGCCCTGTTCAACACTATTCAGTACCCTCAAGGGAAAGAGAGGGTCTCTGGATCTGATGACAAAACAACAGGCACTGTGGCTACTCCAACTACAGCCATGAGCACTGTGGCTACTCCAACCACAGCCACAAGCACTGCAGCTACTCCAACACCCACCACAGGCACTGCGGCTACTCCAACACCCACCACAGGTACTGCAGCCACTCCAACCCCAGTGGCAGGCACTGCGGCTAAACCAGAGAACCAACCTGCACCGGTATCAGTTGCCCCTATACAGAAGAAAAAATACACAAGGAAATCAGTTCGTTTAGTAAGGGATGAAGATGAACCAGGGCCATCACGAGAACCAGAGGAGGAAGAACCCATAAATGAGATGGTGACCACCCGATCCCTATCCCTGAGTGAGCTGCGAGATATGCGAAAAGATTTTGGTCGTCATCCAGGCGAGCACATCATCACCTGGCTGCTCCGATGCTGGGATAACGGGGCCAGTAGCCTGGATTTAGAGGGTAGGGAAGCCAAGCAGCTGGGATCCCTTTCCAGGGAAGGGGGCATTGACAAAGCAATTGGAAAAGGGGCAAAACCGCTCAGCCTCTGGAGGCGACTTCTGTCAAGCGTGAAGGAAAGGTATCCCTTCAAGGAGGATGTTTTATACCGCCCAAGCAAATGGACCACCGTAGAGAAGGGTATCCAGTACCTGAGGGAATTAGGCGTGCTGGAGGTGATTTACAGTGACCTGAATGATGAACAGTTAACCAAAGACCCAGATGAAGTCAGGTGCACACAATCCATGTGGCGGAAGGTGGTACGGAGCGCACCAGCATCGTATTCCAACTCGTTGGCAATACTAGCCTGGAAAGACGACGAGGCACCAACGGTGGATGAAGTGGCTAGACAACTCCGGGACTACGAAGAAAAGCTCTCTTCCTCCCTACGGGCCTGTGTCTCGGCTGTGGAAAAACTGTCTGAAAAAATATGCCAAGAGTTCCAACAACTCAGAGAGGATCTGTCCTACTCCCCACCTGCACGGACCAGTGTCTCAGCCATTAGGAGTCAACGTCCCTATGCTCAAGAGAGAGGATATAGAGGATACACACCACGGGGCACCCTGTGGTTTTACCTGCGTGATTATGGAGAGGACATGAGAAAGTGGGATGGAAAACCCACCTCAACCTTAGAGGCACGGGTTCGTGAGTTGCAAGGAAAAACTATTAGGAAAGGAGGTTCTCCCAGGAAGATTGCAGCTCCAGTTTCCAGTGAGCAGTTCCCGAGACAGAGTAAGAGGGCTAATTTTACTTCCGACCTTGATCAGGGGACTTTTGATTCACATTTACAGGAAGTGAACAGCGAATACTGTGACCAGTGTTAGAGGGGCCCTGCCTCCAGCCAGGTGGAGGAAAGGGACAACCGGGTTTACTGGACTGTGTGGATTCGATGGCCTGGAACGTCAGACCCACAGGAGTATAAGGCTCTAGTGGACACTGGTGCACAGTGCACGCTAATGCCATCAAACTATAGAGGGGCAGAACCCATTTGTATTTCTGGAGTGACAGGGGGATCCCAACAGCTAACTGTACTGGAAGCTGAAGTAAGCCTAACTGGGAATGAGTGGCAAAAGCACCCCATTGTGACTGGCCCAGATGCTCCGTGCATCCTTGGCATAGACTACCTCAGGAGAGGGTATTTCAAGGACCCAAAAGGGTACCGGTGGGCTTTTGGTATAGCTGCTTTGGAGACAGAGGAAATTAAACAGTTGTCCACCTTGCCCGGTCTCTCAGAGGACCCTTCGATTGTAGGGTTGCTGAAGGTTGAGGAACAACAGGTGCCAATTGCTACCACAACTGTGCACAGGCGGCAATATCGCACCAACCGAGACTCCCTGATTCCCATCCATAACCTGATTCGTCGACTGGAGAGCCAGGGAGTGATCAGCAAGACTCGCTCACCCTTTAACAGTCCCATATGGCCAGTGCGAAAGTCTAATGGGGAGTGGAGACTAACAGTGGACTATCGTGGCCTGAACGAAGTTACACCGCCGCTGAGTGCTGCCGTGCCAGACATGCTAGAACTTCAATATGAACTGGAGTCAAAGGCAGCTAAGTGGTATGCCACAATTGATATTGCTAATGCATTTTTCTCCATCCCTTTGGCAGCAGAATGCAGACCCCAGTTTGCTTTTACCTGGAGGGGTGTTCAGTACACCTGGAACCGACTGCCCCAGGGGTGGAAGCACAGCCCCACCATTTGCCATGGACTGATCCAGACAGCACTGGAACAGGGTGAAGCTCCAGAACATCTGCAGTACATTGATGACATCATTGTGTGGGGCAACACAGCAGAAGACGTTTTTGAGAAGGGAAAGAAAATAGTCCAAATCCTTCTGAAGGCTGGTTTTGCCATAAAACAGAGTAAGGTCAAGGGGCCTGCACAGGAGATCCAGTTTTTAGGAATAAAATGGCAAGATGGACGTCGTCAGATCCCAATGGATGTGATCAACAAAATAACAGCTATGTCCCCACCAACTAGCAAAAAGGAAACACAAGCTTTCTTAGGCGTTGTGGGGTTTTGGAGAATGCATATTCCAAATTACAGCCAGATTGTAAGCCCTCTCTATCAAGTGACCCGGAAGAAGAACGAATTCAAATGGGGCCCTGAGCAACAACAAGCCTTTGAACAAATTAAACGTGAGATAGTTCATGCAGTAGCCCTTGGGCCAGTCCGGGCAGGGCAGGATATTAAAAATGTGCTCTACACCGCAGCCGGGGAGAATGGCCCTACCTGGAGCCTCTGGCAGAAAGCACCAGGGGAGACTCGAGGTCGACCCCTAGGGTTTTGGAGTCGGGGATACAGAGGATCCGAAGCCCGCTACACTCCAACTGAGAAAGAGATACTGGCAGCATATGAAGGGGTTCGAGCTGCTTCAGAAGTGGTTGGTACTGAAGCACAGCTCCTGCTGGCACCCCGACTGCCGGTGTTGGGCTGGATGTTCAAAGGGAGGGTCCCCTCTACACATCATGCAACTGATGCTACATGGAGTAAGTGGGTTGCATTGATCACACAACGGGCTCGAATAGGAAACCCCAGTCGCCCAGGAATCTTGGAAGTGATCATGGACTGGCCAGAAGGAAAAAACCTTAGAATATCACCAGAGGAGGAGGTGACACGTGCTGAAGAGGCCCCACTGTATAATAAATTGCCAGAAAATGAAAAGCAATATGCCCTGTTCACTGATGGGTCCTGTCGTCTTGTGGGAAAGCATCGGAGGTGGAAAGCTGCTGTATGGAGTCCTATACGACAAGTCGCAGAAACTGCTGAAGGAGAAGGGGAGTCGAGTCAGTTTGCAGAGGTGAAAGCCATTCAGCTGGCTTTAGATATTGCTGAAAGAGAAAAGTGGCCAATCCTTTATCTCTATACTGACTCATGGATGGTGGCAAATGCCCTGTGGGGGTGGCTGCAGCAATGGAAGCAGAGCAACTGGCAGCGCAGAGGCAAACCAATCTGGGCTGCCGCATTGTGGCAAGATATTGCTGCCCGGGTAGAGAACCTGGTTGTAAAAGTTCGTCATGTAGATGCTCATGTACCTAAGAGTCGGGCCACTGAAGAACATCAAAACAACCAGCAAGTAGATCAGGCTGCTAAGATTGAAGTGGCTCAGGTGGATTTGGACTGGCAACATAAGGGTGAATTATTTATAGCTCGGTGGGCCCATGACGCCTCAGGCCATCAAGGAAGGGATGCAACGTATAAATGGGCTCGTGATCGAGGGGTGGACTTAACTATGGACAGTATTGCACAGGTTATTCATGAGTGTGAAACATGCGCTGCAATCAAGCAAGCCAAGCAGTTCAAGCCCCTTGGGTATAGTGAACGATGGCTGAAATATAAATATGGGGAGGCCTGGCAGATTGATTACATCACGCTCCCACAGACCCGCCAAGGCAAGCGCTATGTGCTCACCATGGTGGAAGCAACCACTGGATGGCTGGAAACATATCCCGTGCCCCATGCCACCGCCCGGAACACCATCCTGGGCCTTGAAAAGCAAGTCCTGTGGCGACATGGCACCCCAGAAAGAATTGAGTCAGACAACGGGACTCATTTCCGAAACAACCTCATAGACACCTGGGCCAAAGAGCACGGCATTGAGTGGGTGTATCACATCCCTTACCATGCACCAGCCTCCGGGAAGATTGAGCGATACAATGGATTGTTAAAGACTACCCTGAGAGCAATGGGTGGTGGGACGTTTAAACATTGGGATACGCATTTAGCAAAAGCCACCTGGTTAGTCAACACCAGGGGATCTGCCAATCGAGCTGGCCCTGCCCAATCAAAACTTTTACGTACTGTAGAAGGAGATAAAGTTCCTGTAGTGCACATGAAAAATATGCTGGGGAAGACAGTCTGGGTTACTTCCCCCTCTGGCAAAGGCAAACCCATTCGTGGGATTGCTTTTGCTCAAGGACCTGGGTGCACTTGGTGGGTGATGCGAAAGGATGGGGAAGCCCAATGTGTACCTCAAGGGAATTTGATTTTGGGTGAAAATAGCTAATGAACTGAATTGTATAATATTAATTGCTTTATAATACTGTATGTTATCTCTTAACTATATGTTATCTCTTAACTGCATGTTAATATAATAATATAGTAGGTTAATATTAAGTATATAATACTGTATATTATGATTGCTATATGCCACATCAATGGTATTGCAGTAAGAATTGCCCAGCTTAATGAAAATGAACTTTGATGAAACCATTTTGGAATGAGAACTGACTTCAGCATGCAACAGTCCAACACTGCACACCACCTCTCCTGCTCTGAAAGACTGTGATGACAGATGGAACCCAAAGTCATGGACTAAATGAACTCAATGGACATTTTAGAGGGATGGGCCATAGACGAAGGGAATGATATCTGTGTGTATATCAAGATAGGGAAAGTGGTGGTGATTAATTGGAACACATTGGAAAGGGGAGGGCCTGTGCATGACTTAGATGGTATAGAATAAGGGGTGGATACTGTCCTGGTTTCGGCTGGGATAGAGTTAATTTTCTTCCTAGCAGCAGGCATAGTGCTGTGTTTTGGATTTAGTAGGAGAAGAATGTTGATAACATGCTGATGTTTTTAGTTGTTGCTGAGTACTGCTTATGCTAGTCAAGGACTTTTTCAGCTTCCCATGCTCTGCCAGGCGCACAAGAAACTGGGAGGGGGCACAGCCAGAATAGTTGATCCAAACTGACCAAAGGGCTATTCCATACCATATGACGTCATGCTCAGTATATATATACTGGGGGGGGGTTAGCCGGGGAGCAGCGACCGCTGCTCGGGAACTGTCTGGGTATCGGTTGTCGGGTGGTGAGCAATTGCATTGTGCATCACTTGCTTTGTATATTATTATTACTGTTATTATTATTATATTGTTGTTATTATTATTTTACTTTATTTTATTTCAATTATTAAACTATTCTTATCTCAACCCAGGAGTGTTTCTCACTCTTACTCCTCCGATTCTCTCCCCCATCCCATCGGGGTAGGGGGAGTGAGCGAGCGGCTGCGTGGTACTGAGTTGCTGGCTGGGACTAAACCACGACAATAATCTATAAATCAAACACTTCAGATAAAGTCTTAACATTAAGAAGGAGTTGCAGAAAACCTTAGGACATGTAGCTGACAAGTTAACAAAACAACATCAAGCAAGCCATAGTGGATAGCTGCTACTGATTATTAAGCATCACCCTGTATCTTTAAAACTGTAATGAGGACACAAAATAGCACAGGACTTGGATGCCCAAATAACAAGTGATCTGGCAAGGAGCTATATGACAGCTGAACTGAGGAAAGAAAAGCATCAATCTTTAAGCTTAAATCGAGAAGTAATTTTATCCTACGGACTAAATGAATCTTTTTTTTTTTCAAAAGGATTGAAGGCGTGAGTGTGTCACCGACCGAAAGGAGGTGCCTTGTCTTACTGTTTGTATATGGAAAGCTTACTTGGCTCTTTGCTGCAAGACAGGTGAAATAATGTGAAAAATGACCTCTTAATTCTTTACTTCAGAAGATTGTTAAAGTTATGGATAATTTGAAGCACAGGAATAGTCTGCACTAATAACTTTACATATATATATTTGGGGGTTTTGAGTGGGGCTTGCAAGGGAGAAAATGTTCCTTGTTTTTGTTTTCTTATTAAAATATTCATCACTATAAGTGGAAAAAACCAAGCCCCAGTTCTGAGTACACTCAGTCCTGGCACAAAAGAATTTTTAGTGCTCTTCAGTAATGGTTATTTGCAAACCAAAAGTCACAGTGCCTGTATGAGGAAAAAGGAATTCTGAACAAAAAGCCTTGCTGTACTTATTTATCAATAACAATATCTTCATTGAAAAATTCTTATGCCAGTTCTGCTCATGGCACTAAAGATTAGGTATGTTGCTAAATAAGATTAGATCTGAGATTAATAATCAGCCAATGCATAAGAATTTTTAGGGTTGGATATAGCACATTTGTGAATAAAATTTGGCTACATTCTCTGCTGCTGTAGGTCCACTTTTATTTAATAAATATATATAACAAAAGAATTAGGCCCCAGTTTTTTCCATTATATATTTCAGCATTTAGCCTTTGGTGATTTTAATGCTTGAATGGAAAAGCATTCATCTGCATAATTGTTATCATTGTTGCCACTGCTACTACAACTGTCACTATTATTATTATTTCTTATTGAGGCTTTATTCTTTTTGTTACTATAGATATATACATAACTTGTAACACATTCCAGTAAACTAGTTATAGATACAATTCTTTCATGTAGTTACAAGTGACAGAGTACCAATATTTAAAGCTAGTTACTTAGTAAGATTTTCAAAATTTCAGCACAAAACCCTCAGAGTTCATTGGAGGTTTTTTTTACAATTCCCATAAGCTTTCAACCTGAAAAAAAGGACTCTGTAAATGTAAATGATTTTCTGCCAAATCTATATCATTATGTCCTTAACTGTCTTTATAATCTGTGCTCAAGTACAGTAGGTCCATATTCTGTGACATTCCTGAGTAATGTTTGTGCATTTGAAATCTAAAACAGTTCCTCTGGGAAAAAAATTACCAATCTTCATATAGGATGAATGTCCACTGGTATTAGTTGAAGCTTGTGCTATACACAGACGGCAGGATTTAATCTCCTGTACTAAATATTCATTAATAGACGCATATATTTTTTTTCCTTAACATTACCTATTAATGAGATAGAAGAGGTGAAGAGATAGTACAAAATGCCATCTTCTCATTGAAGTCAAAGTAGTAGCTAAGAAGCTGGACTCTGGATTTCTGTATAGGTCAGTATTCAAAGAAAATAAACAGAAAATTATGTCAGACAAAATCTTGAATAGAAAATAGCTAGTGTATTTTTATGTTAGTTGCATTATGACATATGACTGTACACGTGTATAAGAAGAGACAGTTGTTAAAAAATATCTCAGAACACTAGAAAACACAATCCCCTACTGTCTCCTTCTCTCATATTTTTCTTACTATAATAGCATGACCTGCTGTAATCTTATTTTAAATTAAATCAAATCACATTTGTGCAACAGTTTCTGTAGTCCTTTGGCTTTGTCAGACATATCAATATTGTCCTGTCAAACAACCCATTTCCATGACTCTCTCCAGTCCCCACTCCTGCAAGCCCAAAGGAAATGCAGCTGAGGAGAAATTATCATTAGGTGGTTGCACAGCTGGATTTGTCCTTGGCCAATTCTGTTCTATTTTTTTGCTAATGACTTGGATAGTGGAAAAGATGGCACATTATGTGTTATGTCTGACATCAAACTGGGAGGATTACACCTCATTCAGGGGCTGGTTCAGATTTCAATTGCCCCTTGACAAAAGACTAGGGATACACTTCATCAAGGATAAATCAAATGCACAAATGGGAATGACTGGCTAAGGCAATATATGGGAGCAAAGGTTCTCTCACAAACTATGTACGAGTCAGTGTCATGGACTCAGAGTGATACCTTTGTCTCAAACCTTCTTCCCCACTTATTGAATGAAGCCAATCTCTCTCAAGCTGTGATGATTTTTCAGTCTGCACAATTACGTCATCTAGCTGAAAGAAACATGGAGATAATCCCGAAGTTAAGGCAATGTATCAGAAGGGTAATAAGGTGCACTGTTGTGCTTATTTCTTTGTGTCTGTCATCACATCCTAACTGTGCTTTTCACTTGAATGGACTTGTTTATATTTTTCCTGCAAATCTTTTTTCAGCACTAAAAATAACTTCAGGATAAATACTCGTGAATATTGGCTGTGCGTACCGCAGTGCATCCAATGTACCCTAGACTTTTCCTAGACACTGAGGTCTACACTTGTGCATCCAAACTTCCATAAGTCAGAGCAGTGCATCTCCAACTAAACTAAGAATGGGTGCCTGACCTGTCCCAAACCATGCCCCGGAACTGCATGGGAAAATGGCAGGTACTATGGGACCAAATTCTCCGTGGAACCATGTGAGTTGGCATGGCTGTGTAACAGTACTGGCAATTGTGTCCAAGCGTCCAATGATATTCCTGGGCTTTGCTTCATGTACAGGAGTATATTGCTCCTAGTCAGTTCAGGTTCTCATGCCACAGAGGCTAGAAAACATAATTAGGGCTTGCTAAGTACTCTTAGAAAATCACTGGCCCTTTGTACTTTCAGGACTCCTTACGAATCTGTGGAGTATGCCTCCTCTAAGCTGCGAGACTGGTAATCCAAGTTGCCAAGTGAGTGGGAAAAAGAGTCCTTTCTAAGATGTTATTCAGATCCTATTGAAAAACATCCTAAAAATGGAGTGAGGATCTGAGAATGGGCATCACCTTGGACTTGTTACAGTTAATTTTAAGATGCTACTGAAAAATATGCAATTTTGATATGTATTACTAGGAATATTATAGAATCATAGAAAGATAGAGTCGTTTAGTTTGGAAAAGACCTTTAAGATCATCCAGTCCAACCATTAACCTAACACTATCAAGTCCACCACTAAACCAATTAAGGGGAGAGTAATAATTTCATATTTCCTGGCTTGGTGGCTGTATTATTTTTAATGAAAGCGAAAACTAGGAATCATTAAGGTTGGAAAGGTTCTCTAAGATCATCAGTCCAACCATCAGCCCAAAAACGCCATGCCTACTAAACCATGTCCCAAAGTGTCACGTCTACACATTTTTTGAATACCTCCAGGGATGGTGACTCCATCACCTCTCTGGGCAGCCTGTTCCAATACTTGACCACTCTTTCTGTGAAGAAATTTTTCCTAATATCCAATCTAAACCTCCCCTGGCGCAAGCTGAGGCCATCTCCTCTTGTCCTATTGCTTGTTACTTGGGAGAAGAGACCAACACCCACCTCACTACAACCTCCTTTCAGGTAGCTGTAGAGAGTGACAAGGTCTCCCCTCAGCCTCCTCTTCTCCAGCCTATTGTATGAGAGTCCATGAGTAACTTGGTAAGTGTTGGTAAGGCCTCAGAAAGAATACTTTTTCCACTGCTTTTTTAATAGTCTTAAAATAAGATGTGAGCAAAATTCATCAGAGTCCAGGAGAGTGCCCAAAGATGGTACAGGGATTTAAAAGATATCATCTATGAGGAAAGCTTGAAATAAGAGCATTTGCTCTATCTAGGGAAGAGGAGGCTGAGTCATGAAATGATCTTCTTGTGTTTAAAGGCTGTTATAAAAAGATAGTGAGCAATTGTTCTCTGTCTCTGCTGAGCAAGGACAAGATGGAATTAACTCCATTTGGATCAAGGATTATTTAAACTGAGTACTAAGAAGCTGTTGCTATAGAATATTAAATGCTTAAACAGTCTATCTATCTAGAGAATGTCTTCTCGCTGGCTGGCTTTAAGAATTGTAAGTAAATAGCTGTCTCAGTCTTCCCTTGGTTTGGCCTCACCTGATGTAGCTGATTCATGTCTTGGGCTCCCTTCTGGTAACTTGTATGTCTATGATTTGATGGTAAAAGTCTCATATTCATTCTCATTCAGAAGTATGGGAACAGGAATAGGGTGCTTTTAGTCTCTCTCTCTCTCTCCCCCCCGCCTTATGCTGCCATATGAGAAATCCTTCTAGAATTAGTGGCTTGCATGTCATAAAAGGACATTTATTCTCTGAAAATTGCAACTGATTCAGAGGAACCCTACTGCAATCATGGGACACTCTGTAGTAGCAAGAGCAGTGCTTGAATCCCCAGATAAATTCAGCTGAACTGCAGTGTAAATATTGAGGGTATTATCGGCAGTTTGTTGCTGCTAATTCAGAAAGTGTAAAACTTTTTGCCGTCTGACATTGCACAAGGTAAATTTCAGTCTAAAATGCTTTCTAGAAGGAATCCATTGCTTTAGGTTTAATTGGATCCTGGGGTCCATAAATATAGTGTATGGTATGTGCTACTTTGATTCAGCTGAAGACAGTTAGGCTTACGATTGTCTCACTGTGACCAGTAGGATCTGCCATTTTTTTTTCCAATTATGTCATGCTGCTCAGTTTTATGCCTTCAGGTTGCCAATATTAACAGCCAAATATTATTTCATTTAATAGGAACTATTGTTTGATTTTTGCTTTTGTGGGTGCATGGGAAGGGGACGACACACAGTACTGCGTTTTCAGATATAACAGGGCTTCATTCATTGAGGCACTACATTCATATGAAGAATTGTTCTACCAAACTTTTGCAAAACTTCAGCAAAAGCTGCTGGTATTTTTAGGACTGTAACAAAATAGCAAAGTGGGATTTTCAAAAGTTTCTGGCCAAAGGTGCTACAGTCTTCATAATTAGACTGTGTCATTCTGGCTAACAAGTTATTCTTACCAGACCTTTATATTTTGAAAGGAAGGAAAATGGCTTTACTTTGACCCTATCAAACCACAAGTTAGCTCTGCAACAGGTTGCCGTACTGATCATCTGCACTGGCTTGTGCTCGGAAAGGCTGCAGCAAAAGAAAACCTCTGGAGTAACAGCTTCTCTCCCTTTTTTTCCCTTTTTTTTTTTTTGTTCAGATGGACTTCCACTCTGATATCAGGTTAATTGGGTGAGGCACTGTTCATTCTGAGATAACTCACTGCCTCAGCTGCATTATCAAGCCACTGTTTTGACTGATAGTTTTCTTTTCTTCAAAGTGCCCTCTAACAAGCTCTACCCTTTCATACTGATCTCTAGTGTAAAGGGTTTGAGGAAAATCAAAAGACTGACATTCTTCATAAAGCTCAGCAAATCTTTACTATCCATAGGAAAGCACTGCATATCAATTATGGAAAATGTTAAAAGACAAAAATTGAAACTGCAGCGCTGTCTGTAAATACTTGGAAGATCACTGATCTCATTTACTGTTACGGTGCTTTCATGAGTCAGTACATAATGTAGGCAGAAATATCTAATTTAACATTGTCTCATCAGGTTGTGGCAAGCCATCCAGATGACATCATTAAAACACAGTGGTCCTTATCTGGCCTGAAGGTTAAATTCCTCAATCACCTAAAATAATTTTGTGCTGTCTAAAAGCCCTTGTGTTGTGAATGTTGTGATGTTGTTGTGAACTTATAAGACAAAGGTTATGGAGGTAGCTTTGTGACCTCCAGTGTTCAGCTCCTACTATGGTGTATAGAGGAGGGAAGGAAGTGTGGACCATTGGTGAGGGATGGAGTGGATGGTTGGAGGAGAAAGACTGCTGTGGCTGATTCTTCTTCCCAACGCCTTTTTGAGCAGGGGTAATCTCTGTTCAACCTAAGCTAAAAGCAACATTTCCTAATTGGGAAACCTGCTTCCTTGGTCTTAATATGATCCAATAACTTACAGTATGAACTGGTTCCTCAAGGTCTTGAACCTACATAGCAGATAGCAATAAACAATCTGGTCCACCGTAGTTAGTTACTTTTCCCACATTGGTCCCAGTTATGATACTTTTGTACACAAATTTGGCATTTCAGATACTGAAACTAAGGTAATTTGCATCTCATAAATGATACAGTCATCTAGGCATTGCTTGTCTTGCAAGAATCTGCTAGTCCTAATACTCCCCTCCACTATCTGTGAAGCTCAACCATTTCTCACATAACCCCCCCTTACCCATCTGCCAAACCCAGATGTCCCTCTTGGCACTATCTATTACTTTTATCAGCTTCTTACACTGGTCTCTGGCACGTCCAGCAATTTCTCATGTCACGTCCAGTAGTTTTCCACATCCTGTTCAGCTAGCTTCACCTCAGGGCAAGGCCTTGCCAACCACCTAGTCTTTTGCCCGCCAGCCTAACGTGGACAAACTGAATATGTTACATCTCCTGTGCAGCCAGTATGCCTCTTTTCTTTCTGTGGAAGTCAGGAAGAAAATGAATGAGATTAGAAAGAAAAAGAAGGGCATATATACAGGGAACCTGGTTTTCAAGCCAGAAAATGGAGCAAGGAAACTGTGTTTTCTGCTATAACCTCAGACTTCCTGGCATCAAAATTCACTCCAAGTAAGAGGAAAGACCCTTAGTAGAGTCTAACAGGATGTTTGTACATCACAGTATCTTTAATTTAGTTCTCACATTTCAAATACACAGATCATATCTACTGCTCTTATACAAAAATGGCTGCTCTTTAGTAGGATGCCCTGTTCAAGGGGAAGGTGTTGGTAAACCTTACTATATTTTACAGGGTTAAGCATAAAAAAAAAAAAAAAGAAAAAAGAAAGACAAATTGAAAAAGGAGGTCTTGCTATCTAATGGAACAGAACTAAGGTCTGTCAATGTTCTCAACAGCAAAATTGTGTTATAAGCTTTTATGTATATTACAGTATTTTAAATTCTACCTGGTTTTGTATGCCAAACTCAATATTGGAATAGTGAGTTTTTCAGTAAGAAAAACATATTTGTTAGGGAACTTGTTCTGTGTTAAGTCTTTATGAAATGTGTGTTAAGAGCACCCTGACCTTACACATTTAGCTTGTCCCTCCACAGGATCCCTTACCCAGCACAAGGGAGAACAATGTCGCAGTACAGGTGGGTTGATCTGTGCAGGAATACACTGTACAGGAGCATCTGAGACTTCACAATGGTTTATACAACTCTTTTTCTCAAATCAGTACTCTTTCAAGCTACAAGTGATACCAATACAGGTAAGCTTAAGCATATATTTTTCAGGGAGGATACCCTGGTATGGAGGTCACTCTTGGTCATCTCATGGGAGATGACCACCACTCAGAGCAGGTGAAAAGAGAATCAAATATGTCATCTTTCACAACTAAACTGTATCCATTTCTCTAATAGCTTTCCTTATACTCTGTTGATGCACATAGGCCACCTGAAACGAAGGCAAGGCTTAGAATACACAATAATATTTTCTATTAGCACAAAGCATTATATGCTCAAAGCCTGTATGTTTTTGTCAGTAATGGGTTGAAGTATCTGAAGAGATCTGAAGATGCTGCTTTTCCTGCAAACTCTGTCTCTCCTGTACTTTAGACCATTCTGTGTCTGGTGGTAGAAAAGGGTCTGTAAAATCTCTACATGCACTACCTTTAAATTCCCTTCTAATGCTTGTACCTGTGTTGGTCCTCAGTTCTAATAACACTGTGGTAGATTAATACAGGATTTCATAGAAATAATCAAAAACTGAGGTACATTGTAATTTGGTGTAATCAAAATGCAGCTGATTGTCAAAAGATTGCTTCAATTTTAAATTCCTCCAGTCTCAGTATTATTTCCTATTTGCTTTTTTACTGCTTAAAACAGAATCTCTTCAGGTCTCATGCATTTTCATATTTATACAGCCACTGTCACACAGAGAGTGCTAGTAGAAACAAACAATAATAAAACATAACATTGCCCAGAAAAACATGTGCAATAATTCATCAAAGGCAGCAGAGATATGTTACCCACAAATTAAAGCCTATCTACAGAGAACTTTGTAGAACTGGACAGATATCTTTTGAAGTTTTTACCATGGCAAACAGTTAAACAGTTCTGCTCTACGGCCAGTCTGATGACCCATTAAAATGTACTTCATAAAATGTCAGCTCACAAGTAATAAAAAAGAGACTAAAAACCAATATAAGATGTTTTGGTTGTATTCTTTGAAGGATTTCCTAGTTTCTCTCTTCCTGAGTTTCCATGTCAAGTTATTATTAATACACTGAGACTATAAGTTTTGATGACGTAAACATTGATCCTACACTGAGAGACATGCTTGCATCCTGGCTTTCTATTTCCTTGAATCTGACATACAGAAATCAGTTTATGAAGTACTGTAGTATAATAATGCAATAATAAGGAAAAAAGATACTGTGGAGGTACATTGCCTTAATTATTTTAGAATAACATGGGAACATGGGACAGAGTGTAGGGGAGCAATATCTACTGGCTGTGTCAAGGCTGACTGATTTAGCCCATACAGTCCCATTCCTACAGTCCACACAAAGGAACCAGTTGACACAGGTGTGCACAGAGAAGCTCATGTGTCCACTGTTCATACAGTGTTTCTGTTTTCTCTCAATTTCACTGTATTCTTCAAATTAAAGTACTTTAACTGCACCTAGCTCCAAGGCTTTGTAAAAACCTAAGCATAAGCATGAAGGGACTCTAAGAAGCAGCAATAAAACAATGTCTTCTCCTTGAAAATATACATTCAAAGTATATTCAGATTTTTGAAATCTTCACTATGTATCCACGTTCATTCTAAACCAGTAGCATGCAGTGTGAAATTGAGCCTGGCGTGGGACTGCACTGTTCAGTCCTTGTTCCTTGGAGAAGAAGGTAAGTGGAGGTCAGACGGTGTTAATTTTGCTCTCTGCTTCCTACCTATTTGTGCAGGCTGAGGCACTGAAGCTGAAGACACTCTGAGAGCTTGCGTGGGGCAAGGAAGAATCAGCTTCCCCAGGCTGTGGGACCAACCTTTCCTCCCAGACACAGATGGTTTTGGATAATTATGTGGAGTGTTGGATTGGTGTTTACAGTTCCATAAGGAAGGCTCATGGTTCAGCCTTTTGTGAACTACTTGATTTTAAACCTGTGATTGTCACAGGCATTTGTACTTGTATGAATTACATTTAGTTTTGTTTAAGTGATTTTACTCCTGATTTTGATTTCTGCTATTCATTTATTAAAAAGTATTTCAGATGAAGTTACTCTGCTAGGAGCTCCAGCAGTAAGCATAAGTTGCAGTCCACGTTTGATAGGAATCATCTGGGACTAAAGCAATGTTTTTGCATCTGAAAATAGTGCCTAAGAAGATGAGAAGACTTCTGACTCTCAGAAGAATTCTCTAACAAAGTTGTCAAGTGGTTAGATCTTACTTATTTCTCAAATGCTATGTCTCTGTGAATTAAGTGAAATGGTTCTCTATTCACATTATCCAACGGCATTTTAAATTTAGTGAAGCACATTAATAAATTGTTTGTTTGTGAATATGTCCTAAATGAAAGTAAATCCATCTAGCTGTTACAAAGTGGACCCACTTCTCATCTTCATCCATGTATATTTGCTTTCCTTTAACGTTTAGCCTCTCTCTGAGCCCACAGGCCCAAAATGCTTCATTTATGTTTCAGAGGGCTCAGTTCTCAAAAACTTTCAGAGTAACTGGGATAGGAAAAGCATAGTAATCAAAATGAAGTCTTACCACTACAGACATATCTTTATGTTGTATTTTATATTATCCAACTATAATGATGTTTGTGTACGTTTACTGTAGGACTATTGACTTTCCTCTTGCTATCTAGCTCTGACAGGGTCCAGAGGGCATAAATTGGCTTTAGCAACCCTGCCCAGCCTCACATGGGACCCCCACTCCTGCCCATGGCCCCCAGAGCCATATTTTGGCTGAGTCCCCAACGCCCAGGCCTTGCCAGAGCTGAGGTTAGCTGATCTCCGGCCTCATCTCCTGTGGTTCTTGTATGGACCCAGGACCTGCTTCACCACCTTGCCATGTCCAGGACCCTGCTGCCAGTCCCCAGTTACTAGTCACCGGTCACTATATGGGCCTCTCTTCTGAGTTTCTGCTCGCAGCAGAAACCTGTGAACAAACTGCTGACTCTCGGAGCCAGCAGTCTTTAACCTGTACATTTCTGCATCCTTGTAACATGTCCCTGATCTATACGTTTCTCCTAACAAGGGTTACATGCACAGTCTCTAGCAGAATATAAATCAGGCTGTAGGTTTTCTTGTTTAAACCGCTCTTCAGCAAGTTGCTAGTTTACGAAGAGCTTTGGGTCCATCTGGGTGTAAAAGGCACACAGAGAAGTGAATTTTCATGTGTCCAGAAACCCGCACTGCTTTTGAAGATGGACTCCTGCATGACAGAGACATAGGAAATTGAAGGACTTTGTTCAGGAGCTTGAATATGTAGTTGCTATTTACCTACTGCTTTGTTACTTACGTGCTTATGTACATGTGGCCAGGCCTATCAGCTATTAAAAATATTTTTATTTTATCTTTTGCCATCCATCTCCTCTTTCTTCTTCATGTTCAGACTACTCTAAATAATAAAGGAAATGACTTTAAACTTTTTTGTAGGGATTTTGTCCTTGTTAGAAATAGAAGCAAATTCTTTGCTTCCTGACACTAAGGTTTGTTTGCCACTTGTAGCAGCATAGCACCTATGAGTCACGTGAAAGAAAAAGACATGTCTCTGCCAAGAACACAGACACCACCGCTCCCAAGCTATGTTATTTTTATCAATATGTGTCTTAATAATGTTTTAGGGGATACATTGGATTTTCCATTGATTTCATTATAAATTGTTAACTCCTAATTTAGTGCTGACCAGGAAATCTTCCTCCCAGAAGAGGAATGTATCTCAGGTTGCTCTGTAGTAGAAAGTTTGCAGCCATCTCAAGACTGAAGAACAACAATAGTCTGACAACCAAACTGCACTGTGATGAGCAAAACCTGCTCCACGATGAAGCTTGGTAAACCTTGGGAAATGTTTACATGACAAATTACAGATTCCAACACACAGAAAATTCAGCTTGTAGAGTGTCCTTGGGTACCCATTGCAGTGCTTTCCCCAGAGATGTTGAAGGGAGATTGAACAGCTATTTGGTTGTACCATTTTTGTATTGCATTAATCCCACACTTCAGGACACCAGTGAGGACAGGAAGATGGTTTTTTCCTTGTTTGACACTTACTCAGCTTTTCTTCTCCTTTGTCCCCCTCTTCTTCTGATGCAGCAGAGGTTGTTGCATCTGTGGACAGTACACTGGTGTCCTGGTTTTGGCTGGGATAGAGTTAATTTTCTTCCTAGTAGCAGGCATAGTGCTGTGTTTTGGATTTAGTAGGAGAAGAATGTTGATAACATGCTGATGTTTTTAGTTGTTGCTAAGTACTGCTTATGCTAGTCAAGGACTTTTTCAGCTTCCCATGCTCTGCCAGGTACACAAGAAACTGGGAGGGGGCACAGCCAGAATAGTTGATCCAAACTGCCCAAAGGGCTATTCCATACCATATGACATCATGCTCAGTATAGAAACTGGGGGGGGGGTGGCCAGGGAGCAGCAGTCGCTGCTCGGGAACTGTCTGGGTATCGGTCGGCGGGTGGTGAGCAATTGCATTGTGCATCACTTGCTTCGTGTATCATTATTATTATTATCATTATTATACTGTTACTATTAGCATTACTATTTTACTTTATTTCAATTATTAAACTGTTCTTATCTCAACCCAGGAGTGTTTGTCACTCTTACTCCTCCGATTCTCTCCCCCATCCCATCGGGGTAGGGGGAGTGAGCGAGCAGCTGCGTGGTGCTTAGTTGCTGGCTGGGGCTAAACCACGACAACTGGCTGGGGTGCAAGGGTGTGGCTAACAACAAAAAAACTTTTGAAGTGCTTGGCTGGTAAATCCTGTTCAGATGATAAGAATTAAGAATGTTACTGATTAAATTAATAACGAATTTCTCTTCATATGAGATAGGTATGTTTGGGAGACGAGATAAGATCTTTGAAGAAATCTCTTTCTACATTATGTAATAAATTGCCTGCTATTGTAGTCATTTATGAAATCTGTAATGCCCATTGTGCTCTTTTTGTGGCATTTTTTACTTATGACTTTTCAGATGTTCTTTGTTTTAGGGTATTTGTGAGCGTTTTGTGGTGTGATTAGGCATTTTGGGAATAATTTTCAACTTTTCACTGATTGTATTACAGGAAGACTTGATTAAGTGATGTAAGTGACCCTTTTCCAGGTCTCTGTCTTAATTGGGGGGTTTTGCTGAAAAAAAGCCCAAAACCAAACCAATAAAGAAACATAGATTTTTTAGTAAAGAGAGCTCACTTTTCTTTGATATTAATATAATTCTTAAATCATACAAATTATATTTACCCTTTAAAGAATAGGTCCATCTGTGTGTAAAAAGAAACACTGGTTCAGATGAAAGGACTCATAATTTTAACAAAGTAAAACTAACTGATATTGCTAGAAGTGTTTTCTTAAATAAATGGCATGATGAACTGAATAATGCACCTCACAGACGAAAATGATAACCTTAGAAATATTGTTGTTTCCCATTTTGGTACACCATTGTAATAGTTTTGCCTAACAGAAGCTTTTAACCATTAGTAAGCACATTAGGTAAACTCACATTTGCAAAAGTTCCTATTAGGAATTGAAAACAAAATTGCAATTTCTGCATAAGGCTTTTTTCCCCTGTCCTCTTAACATCAATTCACTCTATTGGGCAGAGATAGAAGATAACCTTACCTGCCTGGTCATGCAGGCACACAAATAAACCTCTATCTGAAGTCAATGGAAATAATCTAAAAGCTTCAGCAACACTTCTCTTTAAACAGCCGCTGCTTTGGTCTGGTTATTTTTTTGTGAAACTGGTGAAGCAAAGAATTGCTTTTTGCCAATTGGCTGTACAGAAATTAAGTATAAGGATATGGTTGTGTGTAAGTTTTTTTAAATGTATGATTTAAAAAAACCCCTGGTATTAATTAAGAGACAGATTCCCCCCAGCACAGTAAGCTTCAGTGCTATGAATCACATAGGAGTACGTGAAGGGATATAAACCTATTGTTTCCCCATCCTTTCATTATCCTGTGAATGCAGAAAGCCTTCTTGTAGTAAGAATGAATTGCTGTCCTGTAGAGTTGGGGAGAGGATACCTGCTTATATTCCAGTAATTAAGCTGCTGTAGCAGCTTAGTGTAGTTCCCTTGTTTATGTTCCCCAAAGGCTTTCCAATGCCCATTTAATTCAAGCTATGAGGACTCACCTCAAAGTGCTTGTTTACCCCCTATGAGGGAGACATTGCTGTGCAAATAGCTGTGTTGTACTCTAAGGTAACACAGATCAAGCAGAGAACTGCAGAGGTGTACTAAGTAGACTTTCAGGCCCGACTGCATACCCTGCCAGTGTGGATGACATTCCCCTTGCTAGAGGGCTCTTGGAGACGATTTTTAAAAATTTTCCCATATCTTGGATAGGAGTCTGTGTTTGTGCCAAGAGGGTATTATTGATTAAATTCTTGATTGTGACCCTTTTGGCTGATGCCAAAAGTGTGGCAGAAAAGTTAGGCTAGGATGTAATGTTAGATTTCTCATTACTTAGACAACCTAATGCTTGGGGTAAACATCAGTATAAATTCTAACCAATTCATTGCTGTGCCTCACTGTGTGGCAGACATAACTTTCATAAAATTTAATTTGTATCATTTTATGCTCTGCTTCTTCCAATTTCTTCTCTCCTTTTCCCACAATTAGTAAAGATTACATGGGATTTTTTTTTGGAAGGGAATACATGATTTTCTTATGCATTAAAAATACCCACTGTCCTGTCTGGGTAAGCTGATGTGTTGTGGCATTTTGGATCAGTCTGGAAAAAATAAGGGACAAATAAGGTCAACAGAAAACATCAGGCATTATGAAAAATTAATCATTACTTTGTTAGTCTCCTTGCCTATCTATTATGTCAGACCTTGTATGACATAATGAACCCATGAATATCTCAGTGTGTTAGAAATTTTTTAAAAAGAACCTGTGTATGTTGTTTGATCCTTTTCCATGTTTTGATGCTAATACATGTAAAATAGCTACAGAACTATAAATTGGGAAGTGATCATTAGATCCATGGATCCATTATTAGGAATTTCTATTACTAGAGCTGGTTTATTTGTGGGGAAAATGAGTAGGATAAACAGCTGTACTGCAGTGTACTAGCTGTACTAGCTTTTTCTAGCTTGTGCAAAGCTTCTGTTTTCTTTGGAAAATACAGGTGCTCCTTACCCATCTAATGGCACTCATGCTGTTTGGCTATGCTTAAATATTTCCAAGAATATACAGTCACTCCAGGAACAGATGCCCTGGCCACATCCGTGCACTGTTGATATAAGTGATTTTATGGTCCCAGTGACCTAAGGGAGAAGCTGGTATGTGAGGAATTAGGGAAACTTGACATGCATGGGACTGACTGTCCCAACCTGTTTTGTTGCCTTTGACACCACTGGGAGCCTCTGCCATGCACTCACCTAGATGCTGTAAGTTTCCAGAGCAGCAAGAAGAAAGAAGACTCATTACATGGGATGAACACAGTAGAAGGGGGCTCAGGATGTTTAAGGTGCTGGTAAGCAGGGCAAGTGAGGACAAACACATGCTCAAAAGTGATATTGATGGTGATGATGATGAAGTACACAAACTTGAATAAATAAAGACAGAATAGACAGAATGAGATGGAGGCCAAAACATACCTAACACAGTTACTGTTGCAGGAAGGTAGTTGTTGCGGAGCGCTGCTTTTGTGTCTGCAGGCTGCTTAGCCGAAACACTGCCAAACTTTCCCAGGCCTTGAAAAATTAGTTACTTTTATTAAACTTACATAAAGTTCCCCAGAACTGTCCTCTTCCCCTGGGCAGCAAGAAGTCTCTAAATTACTTCTCAAAACTGTGCCAGAAAATGCTTTTAAAAGTATGCCAGATATTTCTTAAAACCTTTTCTGCTCGTTTGAGTCCTGGTTCACCCACCTTAGCTACAGAAGAAAGACTGCAATTTTTTTATTTTGTTCTGACACATGCAGAAAAGTTGTTTTAATAATATTGATTAGCATGAATTGATTTAGGGCTTCAGTCAAAGACTGCTTTTTTTTCTGATTGCTGGTTTTTATTAAGATAAAAAACTCTGTGAACCTCCTCCCTAAATTATCCAACTGCCATATGCTGAGAGAAATAGCATTTATGCAAACTGTTTTCTCAGGAATGAAAAAAAAGCAAGTCAAAGTACAATAAGCAACAAAAAACTTGTTCAGGGTCACAGATTCATTTTTTTGTCTCATAATTCCCCATGTTCTGGATATAGTACTTGTGTTTTTCTGGATGTAATGTGTTGCTAGTATATGTACACAAAAATGTTAAAATAAGTATGGAAAGTACAGGATTGTTGTGTGAAACAGAAGCTTGCTAATCATTAATTAGCACTGCTAAAGTTAGAAAGTGCTAAAGCTTCTGTCAGAATCAGACTCATTGTTGCCAGCTCTTGTGGTTTTAATGCAGTAAGTGCCTTTTCTTGAAGACCTGCCATAAGTTCAGTGATTACACTAGAATTTCAACTTTCATTTAAAAGATTGCAAGTTTATGTGTCTTGTAGTTAAAAAAAGAAACTTGAAAAGGTGAGTTGTATATAACCTGGTATGAAATTAAAGCATCTCATAATATTTAACACATTCTCTTTATTTCTGAATATTAGAGCGCCAAACATTCTCAACTGGGGAAGGAAAGCTTTTGTTGGGCATGACAGGGAGGCTGAGGGGAGACCTTATCACTCTCTCCAACTACCTGAAAGGAGGTTGTAGTGAGGTGGGTGTTGGGCTCTTATCCCAAGTAGTTAGCAATAGGATGAGAGGAAATGATCTCAAGCTGCGCCAGGGGAGGTTTAGGTTGGATATTAGGAAAAATTTCTTCACGGAAAGGGTAGTGAAGCATTGGAACAGGCTGTCCAGAGAGGTGGTGGAGTCACCATCCCCGGAAGTGTTCAAAAAACAGGTAGTCATGGCACTTTGGGACATGGTTTAGTCTAGTCTACCCTTGATTGGTTTAGTGTGGACTTGGCAGTGTAGGTTAATGGTTGGACTGGATGATCTTAAAGGTATTTTCCAACCTAAACGATTCTATGATTCTATTCTATGACTTCAGAGTGTCCTTGTTGCACCAAATTTGATTTCTTGTTAATTCGTCTTTTTGCTGTCATAGTCATTGTCATCTCTTAGTCTTAGCTCACTGTTAACTACAAATAAGCCAGGTATCAGTCTGTATTTCTCAGGTACAGAACTCATTTCCCCTGTGAACTTAGCCAGACAGTGTATCAGACTAATATTTTTATTGACTGGCAAGCATAGTTCATAATGTGAATACATGAGAGGTACATGTCTCCCTTTTGTTTTTTCCACTGCAACTCAGTAATGATTTCTTTTTAAACAGCAGAAAAATTAACTCTCTCTATTCATCACATATTTTCTTCTATTTAATAAATGTATATAAATAAAGGAATTAGAAGGGAGAATGTGAGACAACTTGGGAACACTGGTAGGGAAATGACATCTTTTTTTCCCTATTGCTGTCTTCATTGCTTCAGAGCTGTTGTGAAACTGGAGTCCCCCAGAGCATTCTGAATAACAATTTTGTGAAGCTGATTCCTTGACATTTTCTGTGAATTTAATCGATATCTCAGACCAAATAAAAGCAAGCTTTCATGCTTATTTATACTCATGAAAATAAGCGTCAGCTTTGGATGACTTCATTAGCCTTGTGTAGTACTTTACAAATGAGATGTCCCACCAAGCTGTAGTGTTTGTAGAGCAGGGCTCTCCTCAGACTAAGGCTATACTAACCCTCCTCTACATTCAAAACTATACTGTGGAAAACACAATGTGCTCTGCCTTAGAGAGGTGCTGTCCATCTATTCAAGCCCTGTTTTAGCAACCCAGTTAATTTGGGCGTGAGGGTCACAACACAGCATTTGGGGAAATCAAAGGGCTTCCTCTATTTCTGGTCAGCTATATCAAATTTGGACTCACAGACCAGACCCATCACTGTCCCTCTAGAGCCTGTGTCACTTGTTGTATGTCTTATGTTGACATGGTTAGCAGGAACCATATATATAGTATATACTAGCAGGAACCATCATATGCTACAGGATATATGAGTTTCAAATTTACGGAGGCTGAAATACTGAGATGTTATTTCATTCAAAAGCATTTCTTTTCTGAAAGAGTAAAGGAACTGTTTTTCATTGAAATCAGTTTAGTGCTGAAAAGCCCAAAGAGAGATTTCCCAAGACACTTAAGTTGAATAGGTATGCCATAAGAAGCATGATTTAAATATATTTGTCAGTAAATATTGACGTACGGTATACCAATATATCAATACAATAGCAGTAAAGTAAAAATCCTGAGTTATGGTTTCATATGTTAGTGCAGTGCTATTGTTTTGTTAGTGATTATTTTTATTATCAATATGCCTACACTCTGTACTCATGGTCAAGGAAATTAGTATGCAAGAATAAACAGAAAGACATTTGTTCCCCAAAGACTTTACAGTGTAAGTATGTCAGCTCTGTGCACTCAGCATCCTTAGTTGGGGAAGTTGAGATGTCTCAGACTTCCCTGCCGTATTGCTTCAGTGGGAAGGTGACTCCTCTCAGAATAGTGGTGGAAAAATCCTGTTTTGATCAACAGTGTGTGAACTGTTTTATACAATATTGCTCAAAGGTAGCTGGATCTCATTTCTCCTTGCCTCTGAAGACTGCTAGCATATGCAGGCATCCACCTAGCTGGGCTGCTTACTGGGAGTGCTAGGCACCCATCAGCTCATGTGTTGACATGGTTGCGATTTGGGAAGTGGGATGCTGGGATGCCTGAGTGGGGGCTGAGCAGCAATAATGCAGTCTGTCTTTAATGGTGGTGGTCTTATCGTTAGCAGATACTACTGTGACTTTGAAGGTCAAATTGTTATGTTATTGCAAGACAGAAATTTTATGCAGTCCAAAGACCAGTTATTTAGATGTCTCAGTGGAGATTTAAATATATATTTAGACCAGTTATTTAGATGTCTCAGTGGAGATTTAAATATATATTTAGGTAGGTAGCTTGAATATTTTACCATTAGATTTTCTGGAAATAGAAAGAACTGGCATTACCCATAGACTGGGCAAGTGTGAGCTGCTGACTTTTGTGCCTGACTGACAGTGTGTGTTAAGATGGTCTTCAAACTTTCCTATTTGTTTTTATTGGCTCCAAAATACTGGAAAAAGTTTTTTCTATCTTAAAAATATTAATTGCCATCTATATTAGATAAAAGGTTCTTATATGTAGCATTGGAAGATAAAGATTATTTTCCTTCAGACTCTGTGATCCTAACAGCTCTTAATTTTTTTGTGCCTCAGTTAGCCTTTCTGAAGCTGGTGCAATGCAGAGAGCAAAACGGATACAATGATACAATTGATAGGAACTGGGAACCTTCTCAGCATTTATAAGAGACTCAGTACCTGTAGCTGGTTTCCAAAATGCATGGGTTTGTTCCACTCAGCTTGATCAAGGTATAAATCAGAGAGGAGAATTCTGTCCACTGAACATTTTAAAAAGACAGATAGAGATGCAGATGGGTTCAGTGAAACAGGAGAGTATGAATCTAGATGTGAAATAAAATATAGATGAAAACACCTTGCCTCAGACAGTTTTAATATTAATATCAACATCTCTTGGATGAAAAAGACCAATATTTTGTGGTTGTGACATTTCCACAGTTACAAAACAAGCAGATTTCCTAGGGATATTTCTGAACTAGATGGAAAAAAAAATCTATTTTGTAAATAGTGGTACAATTTTAGACTCAGTTCAGCCTGATATATTAAGTTCCATTACCTGTCTGCATTTTGGGGTTTAAAAATAAAGAAGAAGGAACAGCTTTTATTGGATTTAAATGTAGATATCTGTTATACAGCTCTCTGATTCTGCAATAACTGTTGAGTAGACTTACCTGTTTTCATTGCTTACATAAAACTTCTTCAGAATCAAACATTCAATACAGATGGAGATTATGAATTATCTCGTTGTCCTAGATAGCAAACCCACAATTTCTAATGGAATTGGATAGCATTAATAATATATAACTTTCCCACCATCTGCTGAAGAAGTCTTGTGGGAAACTTTTTAACAGAAAACAAGGTCTGATTTGTAAGACCTGATTCAAACTCAGATGTTCTGGGTTCTGGGTGTTTGATCTTAAAATGAACAGTAGATGGCTTCAGAGAACGTTCCCACCAGTGATCACTGATTGCAGATAAAGGTGGAAGACACAGCCACAGACCATACAGAACAGTCCCAAAGAGCTGATGTGGGAAAGTCAGATTTTCTTTTCTGCATACACCGCTAGTAAAATAACAGCTAAAAAATAGGACTGTTTGACTAAAATACAGTGCCAAAATTCCACACCTAATGATGTTTAAAGCCATACAAATAGCTGTACTGGATTACACTAAAAGTCTGCTGAGCCTAGTGTCTCCAGTGAGAGACAAGCTGGTACCACAAGAGTAGAGAAGGCGTTTCTGAAGAGGGTGAGTATTTATTGAAGCTTCCCTTCATGAGCCTTTCCAACTCCCAACAATCTATTGTATCCATAGTGTTTTGGTTAATAATAACTGATGGATTTTTCTTCTGCCAATCTACAAATCTGTCTTTGACAACATAATGCTGGTTTCCACCATGTCATAACAATGAACTCATACTTTAGGTATGCACTTTACTATAAAGTAATTTGTGCCTGTAACTTAATGAGCATTTATTTCATGGAATAACTAGTGTTTTGTGACAGTCATGACATCAGAGGCCTCTCTCCTGTCCCGCCCCTCCCTGCAAATGTTTCTGATCCAGCTGAATCTCTGAGCAATTTTCTCAGTACCCCTCAAATGTTCAGTAACTTTGTTCATTCTTGTCACCTTCTCTGCATTTTTCCAGTTCTGCTATCTCTTTTTTGAGATGGTGCAATGGTTGGGTTTGTACAGTACCACAGTGGCACTTTCTGGTTTTCTCCTTCATTCTTTTCTAAGGTAGAAACCCACAAGTATTGTATTATATTCTTCATTACTGCAGTTAAAAACCACAGTGAACAGCCCTAGTAAATGAAATTATGTTAGAGATGATTGGACCTTAATGATTTTGGAATATTTTTAGATGTGAATACATACCTTGTTCCAGATCTGCTTGACAAAATCCAATTTAGTATTTGGATAGACTGACATAGATATCTGTTGGTTTTGCATCTAAAGAAAATGTCTAAATTGTCTCACACCTTTGGAATTATTCCAGTGTTTGGCCACAGTATTTTGTCTTGTGTGAAGAATCAAAAAAAGTTGTTTGGGTTTTTTTTCTCCTCACATATATACATGTGTGCATGTATACATAAATATATGAGAAATTATTTGTCTTCTTCACAATTAAAAAATAAATGTAAATGTTACTTCAGAAAAAGTAGTGGCCCAAACAAACTGTATTTTAATATGTTAATACAGTTAACAATTTTCTTCTTAAAATTCTAGTTATATAGTCTTCTGTCCTGTCCTTAGCAATGTCATTTCTCTCAAACCTTGAGACAAAGTCAGAACATACTAATTTCTAGCATTTCAAGCAAGTAACTTCATTTGTAATATTACATGTATAAAATGCTTCAGTAGTCATTCTTCCTATTGGATTTTATAGACTGACAATGATGAAATTATCTATAGATTCGGAGACCAGCTTTTGTCATGGTCCAGTATGTTATAAAGTAAAACACTTGTTTACCAACTGGCTGATACCTTGCTGTTCTATGTATGCTTTTTTTTTTTTAAATTTACCCATTGTTCATCAGTTAATTATATCTCTAATAAGGAATTATTATTTTCATTTATTCTCTGTAATTTCCTATATAGAATAACAGAATTCACTGCTACGTAAACATGCAAGAATTATGCAAATAATTTTAAATTATATGGTTTTAAGGAAATAAAAAAAAGAATATGAAATCTGTTGGTCTTTTTTCTTATCCTATGCTGTCTCTTTTCCTCTCATCACATACATTCACATATGTACATGGATACACTCACATCGGTTTCTTTATCTAGCTTCAGAGACCAATAAATGTTATCACCTGGAAATGTAGGTAATAAAATGCTGGGGAATTAGTTACGTCAAATAATAGAACGAGCTCATTTATAAATGTCCCAAGTGTCCTTTCTGCAAAAGGAAAAAAATCCTTATGCAGGACATTAACTCTGCACAGGAGCAGTCTCCTCTGAATTCATTTGCCTGTTGGAGGAGAACCATTGTACCTACACGTGCTGACCATCAAATGAGCGCCATCAGGGACTTGCAGGTTTGCTGAATCAGAGCAACACATTGCCTGCCTAATGCCTCCCTAGCTCCTGTGATGATGGATATTGACAGCAAGGAAGCTGCCTGGTTTTGTTGCTAATTTGTTATCTGATTTATAGGTCTTTTGTGTGCGTGTCACTTTTATGTATGATGTATTTCCACTGTTGATGCTGTCTTCCTTCTGCTCACAATGGTGTTCCTGTGTCCCAGCAGATTCATGTGTTTGTGGCAATGAAAGAGACAGAAGTGATGGCTCTCCTCCTAGGATGCAGCTCATAAATTATCCCTTACAACCAAAGCACCAGACAAAACAGTTTTTTCAAGTGGTCACAGATGAGCAATGTCCAAAGGAATTTTCCTTTTCAGATGTTTACTAATGCATCTGTTTACTGATCTAGTGTGTGCAAACTGCAAAAAGGTCATAATCTGCAGGTGCAAAATACCTTCACCAAAGCCCTCTGGAGACCAGCTTGATTCTGATGTCAGTGGATAGTAGGTAAACTGAAGGTCTTTACCATATGGTTTCAACTGTTCTTTCTTGTTGAAGTGTTACATTACTTTGAGTGTAAAATTTTATATCCAGCAGGGAGAAAGCACAAAATAAAAGATGAGAGAGAAAGGGAAGCAGAAATTAGAGCAATTAATATTACCAGCTGTGACTGAAGCTGCTACGAATATGGTGAGCTCAGAACATTTAACATATTTATACCAAAAGATGTCTTAAATATCTGTAATTATACAATGAAATTACTTCCTATATAAAATTGTATCACAGAGAATTAGATAACTACATTCCATGCAGAAAAATAAAGGTAATGCTAAGAGGGGAACAAAACTTGGGATATTCTCCTGCAAAAATGCTGAACAGTGAAAAACTAAATAAAAAGAAAAATCTCTCTCTTGGAGCATCCACATATCTCTTTTTTTGGGAAGAAAAAAGCAGGACTATCTTAAATTCAAAGACTATATTCTGAAGAAATTAACTCTGGAGAAGCTGCATGCTCCTTTTGTACACATAGGGAGGAAAAGTTGAGCCCTAGCTGAAAGGGCTGGAGCTTGGAGCTGGGACGAGTCAGTTTCGTGTGCTGCCAACTTCCAAGATATTTAATTTCTGGGGATCTGAAATCATAGGGAAGAGTCACCATAGTAAGTAAGAAACAGGAGATCAGAGTGTCCAACAGGACACTGGTTGGACTCTGACAGATACCCATTGCATTAGACAGTACTTATGAAAGTCTTTGCTTTTGTGGAGTTGGTACTTGCCAAGCAAAAAAGGTGTTGTCTGTTTGGTGGGGTTTGTTTTTTTTTTTTCCTCCTCTGGAAAATTCTAATAAACACTTTTTCCCCCCCTTATTCTAACAAAATCCCACGATATTACAAATTAAAAAAAAAAAAAAAAAAAAAAAAGCTGAGAGCTAATAAGGCATCTGCATTGGCTTGAAAGCTTCTTTCTATGTATGTCACCAAGCATACTCCACCAGCTAGGCTCTCCTTGCCTATAGCTTTCTCCATTCTTTTGCAATCACCTTTGGCTTAGGCACTGAAATCTTCCTTCAGTTCACAAATGTTCTGCTGAGGAATAAGGTCAGAGTCTGTGAACAACTATATTATTTATTTTTCATCAGATCATCCCAATTTTGTAACTGGTGCATAGCATTAGGCTATATAACTCCTCACACTGCTTGTTCTCATTGGATTTTTCAAAGTAAAAGCTGTGGGTATGACTGGACTGCTCTATGTCTGCACAAAAAAGTCAACAGTGAATAAATCTAGCACTTGGCACTGGGTTGGTCACATGGCTTTATTGTCTGCCTTGCTGACTCCATTTTTTGCACCACACCAAGCTCCTGAGCAACCCTGCCAGCCCTCCTGGCACTGATGGCTGAGCTCCTGCTGCCTCCATGGGCTGAGCTGAGGAAGGAGCAAGTCTGCCAGTGTGCTGGTGTTAGCACCCCTGTAAAAGACATTTTCTCTTACTTATCCAAGATATCATTGTTCCAGATCCCATATAACATTAGAACATTAGTTTTTAGATTTGCAAATGGAGGTTAGGTGTAATGCTTTTGCTTATTTTGGAAGCTTTTCCTAGAAAACCAACATTGCATGACAGAATATGAAATAAAGCCAAGCAAATGATATTATGAATACTTTATAAGACTAAATCAAACAAAAGCTGTTTTGTTTTTTTTTTTAAATATTTTTCCTCATTTAAAATTAAATTTCAAGACTTTTGAGATTGCTCAAGTGGCTGAATTGTGTTTAATCTCTACTATGGACTTTTGGTGAGAGGAAGGAAGGAAGATGAGGGACTCCCCTAGGTCCATTTATGAGGAATTAATTGCACAAAGCGAGGGAAAATCCTGTGAAATCTTACAGACCCCTTATCCAGATCTCTTGGTGCCTGCCTTTGGAGGTAGGCTTTGCCCCTCCTGAGGACTGTGCAGGTAAACCACTGTGAAAGTAATTGATGCAGGCAGAGTAGCATTCAGTCCTTTAGACACTGAATCGGGAAGATCTTTTCGCTGGTTTTTCACGTCACGCAACACCAATTTTAAATCAATACTTTTTCCAACAGAAAGAAAGGAGGAAGGCTGAATTCCCCTCTGTTACATGCAGATTAGCTCTCTGCTTGTTGTCAATATACATATCCACTAGACAAAGCTTGGGCAACCCTCTTTTAAAGGTCTGTATAGGTTTACAGCTTGTCCTTTTTCTTGTCATTTTCAGTGACTTTTGATACCTTTCTTATTGCTTTATTTAACCTTCATTCACTGGGCTTTATTTGTCCTGATCAATAGTAAGTGCACACCTTTCTGTTCTGGACTCTCTGTGGACTATAGTATGGTTTTGTTCCCTTGATTGAATTGTTCTATTATCGCTATTTCTGTTTTCACTCTTAAAGCCTGGCTTTCTTTAATTCACTTTAAACAAACATCTGAATAGCTGTAAAGGGTAGATGATACCAATACTGTCAAGAACCCATTGATCTTCCAACTGAAGCTGCTGGAAGGCAAGCTGGCTGGTTTCTCACTGTATTTTGGGTTTTAATTTTCTGATTATTTTGATAGCTTAGAAGTTTTTGTAGCAATGAAGGTGAAATTGTCCTTGCCTTTTCATGTACACCTCCTTTTTGTGTTAGTCCTAGCCAATATGGCACTGTCAGAAAGTGTTAGCTACAGCTTTTTATGTTGTCTGAAACAGTTTCTCAACTGCAAGCTAGAAAGAGCAGTTTGAAAGCCTGTGTCCCGGACTGAGCTTAGCACATTGTGTTAACACTTATCTTCATTACAGTTATTTCTACCAAATGCTTTCTGCTTTTCAGACAGTTCCAGTTTTCCTGAAAGGAAAGATCTGTTGGGCATTGGCTGTGGAGGTAAATAATGGGCCATGAAGAATGTGAGAGGACTGAACTAGTGTATAATGTGTTATATTTATGTACACAGAAATTCTGAGATATTAGGTTAGGTACAGGTAGCCATGTTCTGTATTTTATATTTTTATACTCTATTTTTTAATCCATATTTCAGATTGTAAACTTTAAAAAATTACAGTCTTTCCTAGTATAAAGAACTGTGATGACCTTAGGGTGGGTCTGCACTGTAGAAAGGAGATGCTGCAGAGGTCCCTGGGCAGTTGGAGCTGCACACCACTAAGTCTTCACAGCTCAGCAGTGGCTTCAGGGTTGGATATATGCCGTGTTCACCAAAGACCCTGCTTTCACAAGTAGAGCCATTTCAAATGTCTATGTCCCCGATGTGTTAGGCATAGCCCTAGCATTCACAGTTATGTTTACTTACTTGTCAGGTTCTTCCAGCTGGGCCAAAAATCAGAATTTCATGTATTCATTCATTACAATAACACGTTGATCTGATTAAGATGGTCTGTTGGCTTCCTTACAAAAAATGAAATAAATCTTACTTTCTTTGTCTGAAGCAGAATATGAGAGTAATGAAATGACTCTATCAGGCTTGGCAGCTCTGGAGTCCAGAAGGAATTTTCCTCTGTCAAATTAGTAGGGATTTTTTCTGTTGTCGTCTTGTAGTGTGGTGAGATCTACATTGCAGAATCATTTGGCAATTTATCTAACCACGCACATAGGAAACAGCACTTTCAAGGACTGAGTCCAGGCTGTGCTTTATTTTATGCCTCATTATGTGGTGATTCTCTTGCTCTCTACTGCTCCTTTCTTCTGGTTCTTCTTTGAGAACTTGAAAAGAATGAGTGGATCAAATCTGAGTTCACCTCAAAATCTCTGTGGACTGTGAACATTATACGGAGACCAGTATATAATACAGCAGAAAAGGTCTTAAAAACCACATTTTAAACTCATGTCTGTCTGCATGTTATTCTAAATCATCTGATATGGTTGTCCTACTTTGGGATAAAGCCAACCCAGTGAATGTAAAGAAACTCTTAGGCCAAACAAATAATACAGAAATGTAACAATATTTCCTCTCCCCCCCAATTTATTATTTAAAAAAACCCCAATCCCAAACCAGAAAAAAAAATTGATAAAACACACTGGAACCTTGATAGTACTAGTTTATTTTACTTCAGTATTTTTCTAATACTAAGATTCTGTAATTTCCTACAGGATATTACAAGCTGAAGTCACAAGAAACTTCTTGCCACTGACATCTTCACGATAATTCACCTTTGAAGGAGTTGAACTCTCAAAACCGCCATGATAAGCTGTAGAAATGCATAGTCCTGCCTAAATGAGAGCTGCTGATTGCATATCCAGAACTTCTAGCATCTATGCTGATAATATAATTTTAATGTATGTATTTTTTGCATAGAAAACACAATTACAGTGAAGCACGCAGGCACTTGCATAGTGCAGATGCCATGATAAGATTTGAGATGTATGAAAAATGGAAGACTTTTTAATTTAAACTTATCAAAATAGTAACATTAAAATTGTGTAAAGGTGTAAATACTAATGAATATTACAATACATAAATCTTTGAGTGTTTATATATACATGTATGTATGCATACATGCATATATATTTTTTCTTTCTCTTTATCTCTGATTATATCTGATTTGTCTTTGCATCTATGTAACAGCTATATCTCATAATGTTCTAATAGTAGCATGACCACAGATACCCATGTCATGTTCAGAGTTTCAGTCTGTAAAGGTGTCCTAGTTTCAGCTGGGGTAGAGTTAATTTTCTTCCTAGTAGCTGGTATAGTGCTTTGGTTTGGATTTAGGATGAGAATAATGTTGATAATGCACTGATGTTTTAGTTGTTGCTGAGCAGTGCTTACACAGAGTCAAGGACTTTTCAGCTTCTCATACTGCCCTGCCAGCAAGGAGGTTGGAGGTGCACAAGAAGCTGGGAGGGGACACAGCCAGGACAGCTGACCTGAACTGGCCAAAGAGATATTCCATGTCATATGATGTCATGATGAACAAAAAGACTGGGGGGATTGGCCAGGGGGGCAGGAGCTGCTGCTCTGGATCTGGCTGGGCATCAGTCAGCAGGTGGTGAGCAATTGCATTGTGAATCACTTGTTTTGTATATTCTTTTATCAGTATTATTATTTTCCCTTTCTTTTCTGTCCTATTAAATTGTCTTCATCTCAACCCATGAGTTTTACCTTTTTTCTGATTATCTCCCCTATCCCACTGTGGGGGAGTGAACAAAAGTCTGTGTGGTGTTTAGCTGCCTGCTGGGTTAAACCATGACAAAAGAGCAACTGTCATTAGTTAAATTTACCACCTCCAAATGAAGGTAATAATGTCCTTAATAATGTCATAGCATTAATGTTCTGATCTAAGACATACACTGCCAAACAAAGTATCTTTGAACTGGAGAGGAAATAATGAAATCAGGAAAACAAGCAGAATGGGGTACTACATCTTGGAAAGCAGTGTTGGAAATCAATTTGGGGTTACAGTGGAGAAGCAACAAACTTGTGCTTGTGTTATGCAGCAAGCAGCTGGCAGATCCTTTGGTGTATAGGCAGGGGGGCAATGGGAGCAGGAGCAGGGAGCAGGAGATGGGAGCAGGAAAGTGATTTTAATCTTTACTCATGGCAGTGGTGAGCCTGGTACAGGAGTATCATGTGCTGCTCTGGTATCAACATTTTTTAAAAGGATGTTGGAATGGTGGCACAGAAAAGAACCGTAGAATGCCCTTTGGAGACTGCACAATCTCTGAGAGATAATTTGATTATAGTGTATAAGTATCTTCAGGGGAAAAATATAGAACACTGAACCAATGACTGGGAGCTGCAGACAGACAAGTTAAAATTAAAATGAGGCACAATATTCTTAAAAGTGAGATTGATTAACCAGTGGAACAAAGGAAGTGCTTGAATTCTCATTGTATTACAGTCTTCAAATCATTGTTGGATGTCCTTTCTGAAAGTCAAACACAACTTACGGGACTCAGAGAGAAGTAACCGGCAGAATCTGAATGACCTGTTAAATAGAGTCTGCCAGAACAACCACAGAATTTTCTCCTTTCTACTCTTCAGCTCTATAAAGTGAAGCCATGTATTTCACTGAGTACTTCCCTCAGACAGGTTGATTTCTGGGCCACGTCTCTCAAAATCCCCCTCATATCAGACAAGGAATTCAGAAGCATTCCATTTGCATTCTCCTCTGGAAACGACATCACATTTCTCTTTGATTAATCTTGTTGATATCAGAATACCCTTTGTACAGTGGAATGTTTCTTACATTCCCTCAAAGATGAGTATTAGCGATGCTTAATATATATAATACATTATAAAAGTTTTCTGTCATAAGTATGTCCCTCACAGACAGACTGAAAAGTTTAAGAGTCTAGATGTAAAAAGTGGTTGTTTGAAGTCAGTGTACGTCCAGCATAGGCTCACTCTAATGAAAACCTGTTGCACTGTGGTGGAATCAGGAAAGCCCTGCTTCCATAAATGAAATATTGTAATTCTATGCTTAAAGTTACTTCTGGTATTTGTAATCTGTGTTGCACCTTATGACACCTAGTTTACGAGCCCCATCATAGCCTAGGCAGCACCATGCTACTTACTACACAAACACAAAGAAAACTCATATATTAAAGTGATGCCCTATATAAATAAAGCCTTGGTGCACTATCACATATAGGGCTGAAACAGGCAACCAGTTTAAGAGTAGAAGACAAGTTACCACCCATTAGCTGTCTGTCTTCACACACTGTCCTACTGAGAGCTAAGTTAATCTCTGTTATATGGCCCTTGCTGTGGCCTAAGAGCATGTGTACGGACAGTTGCCAAGGACCAGTTGATGTATGGTGACTTGCTTCCCTGTAAGTGATATATCTGAGTCTATTTTAAATCTGTATCTCTTCTGCTAGCTCAACACACCTAGGGGAGTTACTCAACTCAGGGAATGTATATTTATGCATGTTCAAGAGAAACAGTAAAATGAAACAATTGATCATAGTGAAAAATGCTATGCTTTTCCTTCTCCTCTATCCTGCATAAATATGAGCTGCAGCTGAAAAGAAAACCTGTTTGTTATTAGCTAATGGTAGACATTGAACAGAGATCACAGTTCATGATAATTCTTCTGCAGCACAGTACTTTTCTGTTTTTATTAGTGAAGGAAAATATTAAATACTCAGTTTTGGACTGTTTTCCCTTTAGAAATATGAAAAATATTTGGCAACTTGACTGAGTGGTTGATAAAGCATGCCTTGGGGGAAAAGGAAGTGGCTGTCAATGGTTGACGGAACTGGAATGCTTGAAAAATAGTGATAGATAGCATATACAGTCATGGCTGAAAGTGCACATCACCTTGGAGTTATCAGCAATGGTCAACAAGATAATGTTAGCAACACCTATAGCCCTTGTAAGAGAGAATGGACAATGAGCAATTTTTTTCTAGCTAAATCTTCAACAAGACCTTTCTAAGCACATGAAGCTCTTCCAGTATTTTTGCCATCTAGTTTTCTGTTAAACTGTGAAAAGTGAGTCAGATGCTGTAAGCACATCCAGAGAGGAGTGGTCAACAGCTCAATGTCCAGATGGAGATCAGTGACAAGTGGTGTCCCTCAGGGGTCTGTACTGGGACCAGTACTGTTTAATATCTTGATCAATGACATAGACAGTGGGATCAAGTGCACCCTCAGCAAGTTTGTAGATGACACCAAGTAGTGTGGTTGACATGCCTGAGGGATGGGATGCCATCCAGAGGGATCTGGACAAGCTGGAGAAGTGGGCCCATGTGAACCTCATGAGGTTCAACAAGGCCAAGTGCAAAGTCGTGCATGTGGGTCAAGGCAAGCCCTGGTATCAATACAGGCTGGGGGATGAAGAGATTGAGAGCAGCCCTGCAGAGAAGGACTTGGGAGTACTGGTGGATGAAAAGCTGGACATGAGCCAACAACATGCGCTTGCAGCTCAGAAGGCCAACCGTATCCTAGGCTGCATCAAAAGAAGCGTGGCCAGCAGGTCGAGGGAGGTGATTCTGCCCCTCTACTCTGCTCTGGTGAGACCTCACCTGGAGTGCTGTGTCCAGCTCTGGGGCCCCCAACATAAGAAGGACATGGACCTGTTGGAGCAGGTCAAGAGGAAGGCCACAAAACTGATCCAAGGGCTGGAGCACCTCTCCTATGAGGACAGGCTCAGAGAGTTGGGATTGTTCAGCCTGGGGAACAGAAGGCTGTGGGGAAACCTTATTGCAGTGTTTCAGTACTTAAAGGGGGCCTATAAGAAAGATGAGGACAAACATTTTATCAGGGCCTGTTGCGATAGAACAAGGTGTAATAGTTTTAAACTAAAAGAGGGTAGATTTAGGCTAGATATAAGGAAGAATTTTTTTCCAATGAGGGTGGTGATACACTGGAAGAGGTTGCCCAGGAGGTGGTAGATGCCCCATCCCTGGAAATGTTCAAAGTCAGGTTGGACAGGGCTCTGAGCAACCTGATCTAGTTGAAGATGTGTCCCTGTTCATTGCAGGGGTGTTGGACTAGATGACCTTTAAAGGTCTATTCCAAACCAAACTATTCTATGATGATCTGTCTGCTCCTAGTCTCCTGTAAGGTGGAAGGAAAAAAAAGGGAAAAACAAACTTCTTCAAGTTGGTGGATTGTATTTTTTTAAATTGATAGTATTCCAGTTTCACCTTTTTTAGATGTACTAGATAAAATAGTTTTGTGGATTATTTCTGATTCCTGGTTCTCTTCTTTTTATTCTCACAGGCTTATTTTCAAATTTAGGCCTATTGCTACTGTCTTATTTAAGTTATTGTGCTAGCATTTTATTAAATTATTTGGCACACACTTCATAAAAATTCATTGGAAATAACATTGGACTATGTTACATGAAGTGAACTTGCAGCTGTATTTTCAAAGTACCAAGATTTGGAATTTAACTTTAAAGCCCCACTTGACATGAATAAGACGTATAAATAGTTGGTTCCCCAGTTTGCTGTTTGAAAATAAATGGATACTTCCCTAAACCCTTTTAAGGAAAAGCCCCAGTAGATAGTACTGCAGGACTGATTCATACACTACAGCATGTGAATAAAAGATAGGAGGAAATGTGTTATAATAATGGGGAAATGGATCTTGGGTTATTTATCAAGTTATAAACTTCTTCCTTTCCCAAGCCCACATTTCTTGACCTGTTGTCACACAAGTGAAATTATTCAGCAAGGTCAATGCACTCTGGCCCAAAAAGCAAAAGTGATTTGCTGGACTAAATGAGGCTGGGGTTTTTTTGGTTCCATTTCACTTCTTGAAGAAGCTAAAAATATTGTGATTTGAAAGATGAAGATGAGGTCTGTAGACAGATACACTTGTAAATATTCCCAGTATCCAGCAAATTGGGTAGTGGAGTTGGAAAGAGAAATGGTGAGAATGGCTTCTGTGCTTTCCTTATTGTAATGCTTATTTTCTTGATTCCCAAAGGGAGCCCACACTGAAGAAAATATCATTGATTAAATTTAAATGGACTTAGCTGCATAAAATGGAGTCAACCTACTGCTCTCAGAAAACTCACAAATCACAAAAGTCAGTGCATTTAATTTGTGTCATTCCATAAGGTTTTAAGACATTTTCCAAATGAGGAGCAACTGGAATTTTCAGTCCTTAAAAATGCTAAACGGAAACTAACATTAAAGAATATGTGTGTTCAGTTCTTAAATATTCTTGAGGAGCTGTTGCCATTTCATGTTCAATGTCAGGTCCGTTCTGCTAATAATTTTTAAGCCAATTACCATCCTGAGACTTATCTGGTCTATTACATCCTCTCTAAAATAAAGATGAGTTGCACTGGCTTGTGTCAGATATGGTCCCAAGGAAGGGAAAGGCTGAAGGCAATTTATCCCAGGACACCCTCCATCTGCTTGCTTTGAACACTTGGGGACTTTCAGTTTCATGTTTCCCTTGACCAATGACTGTTAACTTCATTGAAGTACTCTGATTTCCACAAATGGATGCCAAAAGGAGAAGATCAAACTAATTTTCTTTTATGATCCAAGCCTGGATTTGAGTTTAGGCCTGGAGGAAGACAAGGACATAAAGCTAATATTCTCTTTGTTTCTATTGTTCAATTGCTTTTTGTTTCATCTTAGCTATCCTGTATCTTACTCATAGATTTATGTTATAGATTTAGGTCACTTCCAGAGTTTTACACCGGAAATAAAATTTTGCTATAAAACAGTAGCAGTCACAGGAAAGCCTATTTTAATGTCACAACATAAAAGCTGCATATATTATTTTAGGTTCAGAGATAAAATGAAGGCTGGTGCTGTGAATCTGTGTTACAGTAAAGGAGCAAATGAAGAAGTTACAGCTTGTTCTGGTGTCATATGAAACAACAAAATAGTCAACTGAGCTGAGGATTTTCATTTCAATTTCTGGGAAGCTTTTCCATTTCAGTATATGTGGAGAATGCAGGGAATCCTTTGCTTCTGTCTGACTGCTGTCTAACCTAAATAGTTAAGGGCATTGTAAGAATAGAGAGAATGGAATATTAATTTATTTATTCTTTAATTCCTGTAATACTTTTATTAAACTAATGTGCAGACACCACTGAGGAATATGCTCCATACCTTTCCAGGTTCTTACTGAGATTTTTTATATTATGTATACCTGCCCATCATATTCAAGTTGGTGTGAAGGGAGATTCACCTTAATAGATAACCAGCTGAATCTCCAAGATACTACACTGGAAATGGAAAGATTCTTTGTGAAACTTGTTAATTTGTCTAAAACCTGTAATATTCATATTGTGGTTTATTGATAATGGTTGCATTGCATATCTTGAGCAATACTTATTCTGTACATTCTAGTCATCAGACTGACAATAAGTGACTTCTTGAAAAAATATGTTTACAAAGGCTTTTGTAGATAAACATGAAACAGTATCATACTAAAGAAAAAGCACCAAGACTAATGGTGTGAGATATACATTCTTTTTTCTATATTCCTCAACTGATGTGCTTACAGAAGGGATTTTCTTCAAAGCTTTTATCACAGTGTAGCCATAAGTATATACGCTCAATGCACAGCTGTTTGGTGTGATCTAAGAAATGAGTTTATATTGTGGAGTGAAATGTACAAAATGATACCCCCAGGTTAATGGCTTTCTTTGATCCCACATTTAAAGAGAACAAAACAAACCAGTTCCCTCTGTAGCTGACCCCATGTTTTAGTAATAATAGTGATTAAAAAAATACGAACATGCCTAATTTCATCCAGCCCCACTTTTAGATGTGTTACCCTAAAAAACAAAATTGGCCTGAAGTAACTTGACTATTTTCTGCTTCATACCTCACAGAGGAAATAAAAAAAAAAAGAGAAGACCTGCTCCAGTTCCTAAATAAAGGCCTCTGGATTTGTATTATGACAGTTAAGATCTTAATTTAAGGAAAGATCATACAGAGGCATAAATAGATCTGTCATTTTAAAGTAAGGGGAAGATGTTATGTGCTGGTACAACGCTGCAATTCAATAATTAAAATGATTATAGAACAGGTGGCATTCAACAGTACATAAAATCCGTACATCAGTCATTAAGGAAAGGGAATCAATTAAACCACTTAGTTAAAGTGTAAGACAGAATATTAAAGTTTTAAAGGTATGTTATAGAGGTTGTATCCCTCTCTCAGGTTTCTTTTTTGTAACAAAATTTAAAATGAAGGAGTTGAAAGAGGAATTAAAGAAGATTCACTGTGAACTCTGGGGTTCTATAGAGAAATTAGTGATCTTAAATAGTTTGTGAACTGTGCTTGCAAAAGTGATATCTGATAGATTTTTTTCTTCAATTAACAACTGAGAAGTTTGATATCTAATTATGATGTCCTTAATTTATATTAAAAAAAAAGGATTTAGTTTGACTGTTTAGCTGAACCTAATCATAGAAATTACAATATCTTAGATATGTGAAGTAAGCCAGAAAACTAGAATCAGTGGTATTCCCTGGTTTCAGTCATAAAGAAGCTTTTCTTTTTGTATTTCAGGTCTTCTGCTTCAGCTATGATCAGAAGGAGCAAAGGAAAGAAAAGTAAGGTAAACTATTTCTAAATCTTAAGAAAGACTACATTTGAAATGAAAATGGAAATGTCTACTAGCTTTTACTGTTGGAAGACTGGCGCACTTGTTTCCTGTTATTTAGGCTGTAGATTTGTTGGTGATGGTAGCCCACAGAAAGAACAAAGCTCACTGACACAAATAACCATTCCTGAAATGCAAGAACAGTAGACACTCTTGAGATGTTACTAGTACTCATGTAATTCTTAATTTGGACCTAAAATTCACTCATTCTCCCCAGTTTTTCCTTCCCCTGCTTTTAACAGTCATTCAAAGAGTGTTTCGTAACATAATTATTACTAGGTATAATAGGTACAAAATGCCTGGCAGAGTAACAATCAGGTCATTGCAAAGAATGTTAATAGCTGCTGTTATCAATAACCCTCCAGCATATTTAATGGAAATAATGTGCAGGACTATAGTACTGGTAGTGTCTGAAAATGGCATGGTTGACCACCATGGAAACTGGTAGAAGCCATCTTTTGTTGACAAGCAATCTTAGTCCGTAATGTCTGTCTTAGAGATGAGCTCTCCCCTTGTACAGGACTGCAGGGGCCAAGCTCAAATTATGTCTTAGTACAAGAGGGAAGTGGGTCAGGACCAGCATATTCTCAGTTGCAGAGAACTTATTCTCCTTGACTTCTTTTGTCCTACAAAATCCATCTAGTTAACTGCAATGGGTAGAACAGAAAGATTTGTTTTCTGTCACAGAGAGAACTGTAAAGGACCTTTGATTTGTGTTTCTCCCTCTGCTATTATTCTGCCCTCAAAGTATTTTTTCCCCCTACTATATCTGTTAAAGGACTACCATTCTGTACTGGTTTTGGCTGGGATAGGGTTAATTTTCTTCATAGTAGCTCATATAGTGCTATAGTTTGGATTGGTGCTGGAAACAGCCCTGATAATACAGAGATGTTTCCATCATTGTTCAGCAATGCTTACACAGCATCAAGGCCTTTTCTGCTTGTCACACCATCCCATGAGCAAGTAGGCTAGGGGTGCACAAGAATTTGGGAGGGGACACAGCCGGGACAGCTAACTCCAACTGACCAAAGGGATATCCCAGACCATATGATATCACACTCACCAATAAATGCTGGGGAAAAGAAGGAGGAAGCGGGAACATTTGGAGTTACAGTGTTTGTCTTCCCAAGTAACCATTACATGTGACAAAGCCCTGTTTTCCTGGAGATGGCTGAACACCTGCCTGCAGATGGGAAGTAGTGAATGAATTCCCTATTTTGCTTTGCTTGTGCATGTCTTTTTTTTTTACCTATTAAACTGTCTTTATCTCAACCCATGAGTTTTCTCACTGCTGCCCTTCTGATTCGCTCCCCTATCCCACCGGGGGACAGTGAGTGAGCAGCTGTGTGGGGCTGAGCTACCTACCAAGGCCAAACCCACAACACGTTCTTACCTTGAGAAAACATACATACAGCTGTTTCTGCTCCATGCATACTGGTCCTTTTTCCTCTATGTCTTTATAGCACACTTCCTTTGTGTGCAGTGCAGCTGTGCCCAGTGCTGCTGGGTGAGTGGTTCTTCACACTATTGTGTCTTCCATATGTTGGCAAGCCCGCATGCTGCACCCGGCTGACTGAGTGTCAGCTTCACGCCACAGTAGCCTGTAGCAGCCCATGACCTTCGATTCTTTGCTAATATTTCTTGACACCTTCCAGACTTGCAGGCTAGCCTGAAAGGAAAATAAATAAATAAGGATAAATTGCTGTGTTAAAGCACATCGTTAAGAACAAAGAAGCAAATAAATGGTTGGCCCTTTAAGTTATGGACTTTTTTTTTTTTTATTCCTCTGTTTTAAACAGGAGAAATTAGCATAGTAAATGCTGTTCTGCATGAGAACTATTCTTCTTTTTAATAAATATTCTGGGAATAGTTCTATACATTTCACAAGGTTGATGTCCCCTGGTTATAAATCATCAATGTTCCATATGGCATAGGCACATTTTAAACTGTGTACCCACTGGAAAAATCTGTATATTGTTTTTCTGAATGCTTTTCCCTTGCCCCCTAAATTTATAAATCATATTGTCACCTTCCTAAGTTGCTTATTTTCCAAATTTTTATCTGTCTGCTGTGAGGGAGGAAAAAACCAACACATACCCTGTCTTTTCTTATAACTGTACTATTTAAGCTGATACAAGTGATGGAAGGCTTGCACTGTATTAAGCATTCAGCTTGGTTTTCAGATCATCTGTATTGCTATTGAATGCCTTTCCTTAAAACAAGTGCAAAGAGCATTTGATCGCCTACCTAAAAATAGTTCCTTTTAATGGAAAGTATGTGATGCTGAACCTGCAAAGGAGAGTGTGGGAAGCAGCTGGGACTCTGCTAGCCTGCATGCAGCCACAGAGGATGCTACCTGGGTGATTTGATCTGGTCCTAGATGATTAGGCACTTATGACAGTCGTGACCCCTACCAGGTTTAAGCTCTCCTTCAGCAAATGACCTTTCTGATGCCCTATAGTAGAAAACCTTTCAATACTACTTCTGAAAAAAGGAAAAGTTTACATTGACTATTATTTTAATTTAACAGCTTTACATTTAATGAAATGCTCAGACTGCAGAATAATGCTTGACATAATTATCATTTTTCTGTCTCTTGAAAAGGATACACAGATTGAAAAGGTCGATATATGCTTCACTGAAGTACCATGCAGCTATTATGGCATTACTTGTACAGAGTACATTGCTGTATCATACATGCTGTCTCCAGCTTCCCCTGCTGCACTAGAACCCTCTGCTTTCTTGGTGCATGAGTTACAGCAGCTCTCAATTTAGAGTTTTGTTCCATATACATACCCCACTTCTGGAAGTCACCCAGAGGCTCATCTCAATGATTTTATCACCTCTCATTTTATGGATTTGAATCATATAGAAGAATATATGTTATTTTGATGGTAAATAGCAAGAACATAAACTAAATATATCCTACTACACTAGTCAGAGATTCAGGCAGGGGGGGTTGTAAGTTTGATGCAAGTCATAGACATTGGAGTACTCTATAGTAAACACAGCCATGAAAATCATACTGACATCCAGCTTCAGATTACTTTGCTGAGCACCTACCAGAATGATGGCAGGTGCCTTTCATCTTTCCCCCATTGATTTCCCTGGCTGAGCATGTGAATTTGAACCCACTTACTTCCTAGCAACTTCCTAAAATTGGCAGCAAATTATTATTTGCATGTGCAGTCTCACTAAACTTAATGGTGCTACTGCAAACAGGAGTGAGAGCTTTGTAGTCCAGCCTAAAGCTGAAAAAGAGAGCAGTAGGTGAGATACATAAAATCACATGGCTTGAAACAATGCACGGAGTAAGTTGCCAATTGATTCCATGAATTAAAAATAAATAAATACTATTTTTCCTGACTCTACCTCTTACTTGTGTGCCAAGGTGTAGGATCTCTCACAGTTCATGACTGTCATGAACAAGTGTTTCTCCAGGAAAACAAACCCTCCTCATCCCCAGGTCCCAAACTTTAGAAACTTGAGTAATCAAAAAATTCTTCACAATTCCACAAGCAAATCAGTAGAACAGAGAGTCAAATATCAGTGGGGAAAAGTTGGATTGATTAATGAATCTATCTGTAGTACCTGTTAAATTGAGATGAGAATGGTCACATGAAAGGCACACTCTTTTATTGTACTGTAAAAATAAACACTGTAGTAACAGAAGGTGATGTCTGAAACAGAGACAACCTGAAAGTTCAGGAGGAACTCTTTGTGTTTTTATTGGATCTGGCTGAGATGGAGTTAACTTGCCACATAGCAGCCCTCATAGTGCTGTGCTTTGTATTGGTAGCTAGAAAGGTGTTGGTAACACATCAGTGTTTTGGCTACTGCTGAGCAGTGCTCAGGCAGCATCAAGGCTGTCTCTCCAGCACTTCCTCCTCAGCAGTAGGCTGGGAGTGGGCAAGATTGTGGGAGGCAACATAGCCCGGACAGCTGACCCAAACTGACCAAAGGGGTATTGCATACCATATGACATCTGCTCAGCAATAAAAGCTAAGAGAAAGGAGGAGGAAGGGGGTGGGGGTGGGGCGTTCACTATTACGATGTCTTCTGGAACTGCTATGTGTACTGAAGCCCTACTTCCTGGAAAGTGTCTGGACATCACCTGCTGATTGGAAGTAGAGAATAAAACTTTTGTTTTCCTTTGCTTCCACACATGGCCTTCACTTTTGCTTTATTAAACTGCCTTTATCTTGACCCACGAGTTTTTTCCATCTTGTTTTCTCCGCCACCCTGTCCTGCTGAGGAGGTGAGGGATAGAGCATCTTTGGTGGGCACCTGACATCCAGCCAAGGTCAACCCACCACAGTATTGAAAGGAAAAAAAAACCAGAATAACAGGGAGTGGAAGTAAAACCCAGGTAGAAGTAAAGAATTCACAGTCTGCCTAAAGAAGAATAAAGGTAAAGAGGGAGAACACTTCTATCTTGGAAATAGAAAGAAATCTATAATCAGATTAAAACACATGAAAAGGTGTACACTTCATAGGGAAAAGAGCAACAAATCTAAAGGTTCATATGCTCTAAATGATATTAAAAGTCTTATGTTAGCAATTATAAGATGATCTGAAAACAAAACTCTCTTATTTCTAAGCTACCACCAGTCATCTTAAGACTGTCATTAGACTTTTTAGTATATATTCTCCTGTTAATATTGTCTGAGTGAATGAATGTGTACTAGCAAAAAAATCTGGAAAGGATCTTCTCCCTGAAACAGACGAAAGGAAAGACACCAACCCAAGAATTATATAAGTTGGAACTAACCACCTAAACAGCAAAGCAATATTGCACATTTTCCCACCCATCCTCTATTTATGCTACCATGTGGTATCCCTAAGCCAACAGGGATGGATAAGCCCCTTTCTGCTTCCCAAAAACATGCTCTCTGTAGACAAATGTGTAGGTTACAGGGTCTCTGACAGTGGCTGGGTCCTGTGCACAGTCATACTGTTTTATTATTACAGGGGATTATTTCTGTGAAGAAACCAAAGCTGAAAGGTTGGTCTCACTAGATCCAGTGACCTGTCACTGGTAATCTTTGAATAGTTTCTAATCAAACTAACATCAGCAGTGTGGAGCAGGTCTATAGTGTTACTGGAGGTCATTTGCATTAAGTACTTAACACTCTCAGCTTCCACTGCAGCTAGTGAAGCTACACCAGTGGCTATGGAGCCCAGTGTTCAGACAATTTTACCTGCACTCTTGATCTCAGCAAGCTCCAGACTATGCCTGTGGCTTTACTTCCTAAAACTGGGTCTAATTTTTTCAGCTCTTGATGTTACTTTGATTCTTGACTTTATGGCACCTCTTCTCCAGCTCCTCATAGAGCCCAATGGCAACTGGATGGTCAATTAGCTAGCACAGGGCTCTCTGTTGGCTACACGCTTTGAAGAAGGTAAGCAATAATTGCTAAGTGATGTACTGATTCCCTTGTGGGAGTCAGATTCTCTTTCATTTGAGCTAAATCAGTATTTATTGAAAAGTGTTTGATTATTTGCTCTAAGAAAGACTGGAAAGTTAAGGTGACTTGAAATAAGAGTTGTCCAGTCTTCTTGAATACAGAGAAAAATAACAGGGAAATAATCATGCTGTATAGTTACCGTACATCCAAATTTGAAAGAATTTGTCTTCCTTTATCTAGGATTTCAAATATACTTTTGAAATAGAATTTGCATAAAGTTATATACCATGACTAAACTTTCCACAGTAGGAGTTCCTTTACTTGTGTTGCTCTTAACAGGTCTCCTTCACTTTTTTGATGGATGATTGAATTACGGTTAGGGTAAATGAAAGAAAGAAGAGGATTATCTTGTTGGTATAGAGAACACATGTTGATTTGTGCACCTGGGAATTTTGATTCAAAAGTCACATGATCTATTTGGGTCCAGTATTTTTCATTGCAACACAGAGCCTTACCTTGTTTAAAATGGCATAGTAATACTATGGCCCTCTCAGTTATAGCCGATGTCTGTATTGGTAATTCAGAGGATGAGGACTCTATGACTGTTAACCTACTTCATTCCCTGAAATATGCTGTAAATATATACAATTGTTTAAGCTAATCTGGCCCCAATTGCTTGAGATTAGCTGGCACTGATTTACAAATAACAAGAGAAATCATACTTATGGTATACCCTTGCGCTTGTGTGATATAGCCTTCCTCCTGAATCAGAGAATAGGTTCTTTTTATTAAACAGTTTCTCTTGTGGATAGAAAATGACTCTCTGCAGAACACCATCACAGCTGTGAGTCTATCTGTAGTTGGATAGAAGTCTGTTCTGCCAGATAAATGGTGAGGCCTGAATAGCCCTTTTGTGTTCAAAAACTCTTCTGGGTAGAATATGGAACAGATTTTGAACAGGAAAGAAAAGTATTTCAGGCCAGATGGTTAATCTGATGGAGCCATATTCTGATGGAAGGAAAGAGTAGTATTGTGTAGTTAAGCAGTTATGTCAGGGAGAGAAGAAAGCCCCTCTGCTAAGTTAATGAAGATCCATGATTGTGCTGGACTCTAGGGTAATATGACAGTTCCTAATAATATGTAATGGGAAATTGCTAATGTAGTATGATAAAGTTTTCATGCGGTTTTACTGTTTCAGCATTTCCTGAGTGGAAATGGCTGAGATCCATATTCTTGCAAGCAATTCCTTATTAATTGAAAGTTGTATCTGCATATGTGTGATCAGGATTTGGTTAACTTAATATGTTTGTGTACTTTTTTATAAGATGTGTCTCATCTATATGAAATCCTGGAGAGGGGTTCCCTTTTAAATTGTAGAGCTAGAAAGGGTTGATTCATTCCATGGAAAAGATCAAAACTGAGATTACCAGCTCCTATTATAGTGTGTCTAACTTGTCACCAAACGCAATCATTTATAATACTGGATTGGGGATCAGCAACTTGTTAAAGAAGAGCAAACCCCGGTATAAAGGCTGTTTTAGGATGCCAGATAAAAGAGCTAAGAAAGCCACAGCATCTAGGGTAAAGCAGCAGTGAAAGGCAGCAACAGCTCACTCCTGCTGAGATCCACATTTCCTGCTATCTGGGCCTCTCAGAAAGACTGATACACTTGCTGATAAGACACCTGTGCTTTCTGAGAGGCAGTGTCTTCCGGCCCTCAGTGAGATTACTCTTGGCCCTGTTTGATGTCTACGTTAAGAAAGAAAAATTCGGTCTGGCATGCTGCCCTCAAAAGATTGCCAACTTTCTCATCAGACAGTGGTCCTTGAGAAATCAGGACCTTGTTTATATGTTGGTGTTTTATTAGTACAGAAAATGAATGTAAATCTGAAAATAAAATGCATGAATAGCAGTTTTCATTGCAGCATCATAAAAGAACCTTGATGAGAGAGCTTTATGGATTGTATTTGGAATATGTCTGTGGTGAGTACCCAAGAAAGGGATTTATTTACAGTGTATTTAGGCAGTTTATGGAAGTTCTAATTAATCTCTTAATCTATAAATATGATCTATGATCTTGAAGGCAGAAGTCATTTGAGAACACTGTATGACATATACTATGGTAGCACTGATTAAAAAAATTAATTTCAGTGTCTCCTTTCAGTGTCTTACATCTAAGCATGTAAGTTGTATTCTTTTGATGTGATATGAATCATTGGAATAAGAATTGGGTAAGAAACAGAGATGAAGGGACAGAAGATTGTTAGTATGCAGATACTACTGAAAATATAAAAAAAGATAAGATATAAAGTAATCTGGAAATGTAGACATCAGGTTTTTCAAAAGCACCTCAAACTTAATTCTGTGAATATGTACTTATTAACTGAAAAAGGGATAGGTGAGTAAATTCTAGTTCTTCTCTCAGATCATACTTCAAAATTATCAAAGTATTTAATTGAAATAAGCAAGATTTTTATTTTCCATATCTGATAGACACATAGATTACCCATTTGTATATCTATTTGCAGAATCATAAAATAACTCATGAGGGAAAGGACCTCAGGAGATCTGTAGTTCAACTCCTGACACAAAGCAGGGTCAGCTATGGGATCAGACCAGGTTGCTCACAGCTTTATCAAGCTAGATCCTGAAAACCTCCAATGATGGAGAACAGACAAACTCTCTGACACAACCTGCTACACTGCCTACTACATGGAGAAAATGTTTTTCCTTATACCCAGTGGGAACCTCTCTTATTTTCACTTATGCCAGTTGATACTTGTCCGCCCACCATGCACCACTGTGAAGATCTGTTGTATCTTCATCGAGATCTTCTTGACGGGCTGTCCCCATGTGCTGTAAGACCAACTGGTGGGGAAGACGACTGGCCTGGCTGAATAGGGAGCTTTTGCGGGAACTCAGGGAAAAAGGGAGAGTCTGCCGCCATTGGAAGAAGGGGTGGGCAACTCAGGAAGAGTACAGGGATCTTGTTAGGTCATGCAGGGAGGAAACTAGAAAAGCAAAAGCCCAGCAAAAACTCAATCTGGCCACTGTTGTAAAAGATAATAAAAAAATGTTTTTATAAGTACATCAACAATAAAAGGAGAGCCAAGGAGGATCTCCATCCTTTGCTGGATGTGGGAGGGAACATTGACACCGAGGACAAGGAAAAAGCTGAGGTACTTAATGCCTTCTTTGCCTCTGTGTTTAATAGCCAGACCAGTCATCCCCAGGGTACTCAGCCCCCTGAGCTAGAAGACAGGGACAGGGAGCAGAATGGAGCCCTCATAGTCCAGGAGGAACCAGTTAATGACGTGCTATGCCACCTGGATGCTCACAAGTCTATGGGGCCGCATGGGATCCACCCGAGAGTACTGAGGGAGCTGGCAGAGGAGCTTTCCAAACCACTTTCCATCATCTATCAGCAGTCCTGGTTAACAGGGGAGGTCCCTGATGATTGGAGGCTTGCCAATGTGATGCCCATCTACAAGAAGGGCCAGAAGGAGGACCCGGGGAACTACAGGCCTGTCAGCCCGACCTTGGTGCCGGGAAAGATTATGGAGTGGTTCATATTGAGTGAACTCAACAGGCATGTGCAGATCAACCAGGGGATCAGACCCAGCCAGCATGGGTTCATGAAAGGCAGGTCCTGCTTGACCAACCTGATCTCCTTTTATGACCTGGTGACCCACCTGGTGGATGAAGGAGAGGCTGTGGACGTCATTTACCTGGACTTTAGCAAAATCTTTGACACAGTCTCCCATAATATTCTCCTTGGGAAGCTGGCAGCTCATGGCTTGGACGGGCGTAGTCTTCGCTGGGTAAAAAACTGGTTGGGTGGCCGAGCCCAGAGAGTAGTTGTAAATGGAGTTAAGTCCAGCTGGAGACCGGTCACAGGCGGTGTTCCCCAGGGGTCATTACTGGGGCCAGTCTTGTTTACTATCTTTATCAATGATTTGGATGAGGGGATTGAGTGCGCCCTCAGTAAGTCTGCAGATGACACCATGTTGGGTGGGAGTGTCGATCTACTCGAGGGTAGGATGGCCCTGCAGAGGGACCTGGACAGGCTGGATCGATGGGACGAAGCCAACTGTGTGAGGTTTAAAAAGGCCAAGTGCTGGGTACTGCACTCAGTCACAATAACCCCATGCAGCGCTACAGGCTTGAGGAAAAGTGGCTGGAAAGCTGCCTGGCTGAAAATAGACCTGGGTGTGCTGGTTGACAGCTGGCTGAACATGAGCCAGCAGTGTGCCCATGTGGCCAAGAAGGCCAACACCCTGGCTTGTATCAGGAATAGTGTGGCCAGCAGGAGCAGGGAGGTGATTGTCCCCCTGTACTCGGCACTGGTGAGGCCACACCTCAAATACTGTGTTTTGAGGGCCCTGGTTTTGGGCCCTTCACTACAAGAAAGACATTGAGGTGCTGGAGCTTGTCCAAAGAAGGGCAACGAAGCTGGTAAAGGATGTAGACCACAAGTCATATGAGGAGCAGCTGAGGGAACTGGGACTGTTTAGCCTGGAGAAGAGAAGGCTGAGGGGAGACCTTATTGCTCTCTCCAACTACCTGAAAGGAGGTTGTAGTGAGGTGGGGGTTGGGCTCTTCTCCCATGTAGTTAGCAATAGGATGAGAGGAAATGGGCTCAAGCTGAAGCAGGGGAGGTTTAGGTTGGAAATTAGGAAAAATTTCTTCATGGAAAGGGTAGTGAAGCATTGGAACAGGCTGCCCAGAGAGGTGGCGGAGTCCCCATCCCTGGAAGCATTCAAAAAACGGGTAGATGTGGCACTTTGGGACATAGTTTAGTCTAGTCTACCCTTGATTGGTTTAGTGTGGACTTGGTAATGTTAGGTTAATGGTTGGACTGGATGATCTTAAAGGTCTTTTCCAACCTAAATGATTCTATGATTCTATGATTCCTCACAGGTGCTGGTGGACTGCTGTTAGGTCCCCCTGAAGCCACTTCTTCTCTAGGTTCAGCAAGCCCCATTTCCCCAAACTCTGTTAATGAGGCAAGTGTTCCAGCCCCACAACTGTCTTGGCAGCCCTCTGCTGAACTCACTCCATTTTGTTAATATTAGTTTGTCTGGCATTGGGAAGACCAAAACTGGATGCAGTACTTAGGTGTGCTCTCATGAGTGCTGAGTATGGGTGGATAACCCCTTCCCTCAATCTACAAGCTGTCACCCTGTTAATACAGCCCTGGATGTTGTTGGCTTTCCTTGCTGCCCAGGTGCACTGCTAGCTCATGCCCAGTGCACTGTCTGCAATCACACCTGGGGCATTTCTGCAGATCTGCTCCCCAGCCAGGCAGGCAGCCCCCAGCCTGTATTGCTGCAGGGGGTCCTTCCTTCCCAGCTGCAGGACTTGGCATTTGGCCTTGTTGAGTTTTGTCAGATTCCTGGTGGCCTATTCCTACAGCCTGCCTGGATCACTCTGAATGGCAGCCTGCCTTCAAGGCATATCGACTGTTTCTCTACATTTAGTGTGATCTGCAAACTTGGTGAGACCACAGTCCATTGCCTACTCCAGACTGCTGATAAAGATATTAAACAGGACCCACCTGGTTGTCCCTCCATCCAGACTGTGATGTCGTAACATGATTATGTGATTACTATGTGAGGCAGTATCTTGCTACAAAGTAAATGACAGTCACACCTCCCTCCTTATTTACAAGCGGTCTGTGTGATTGCAAGGGCTATATAGATTTTTCTTCAGTCAAACTCTCTAGAGTGATCATTTACAGAAATTTCTTCACTGTTCAGGAAAAGCTACTCAGAGACCAAATCAGAGTTATTAAACTGCTAAAATTATGTGCAACCTGCTCACAATTCTTAATCTGTTGATCATAACAAACCCTTTCACCAGGAAGATCCAATAAGAACCAAATACAGAAGAATATATGCATCATAATCCAGATGATAAACACTGGTTTTGTGACCTTTCTTCGACAAATATGTTTTGGATCTTACAGTGGACTTGTCACAATGAAAGTGTGAAAGAGACGAAAATTTAGATGTCTTAATTTCTGGCATTTGGTTAAGGCTCATCTGTAGTGCAAGAGGATGAACTATAGGTGTATGCAAAGTGGTTAGTCAAAGGAGATGTATGTGGAGTGGTTCCTCAAAGGACTGCAGGCATTTTTGATGCTCGAGCCACTGTAGAAACTTTAGTGAAAAGGATATCCTCAGACATTTATAAGATTGTACAAGACATTTTTATCTTCTCAGATGCACACTGGCAGTTTATTATTTTCTTCTAGTTGTACAGGTTCCAGAGTAGCTCCTCTGAAACATGCTATTATATCTATGGAACTTTCCCAGTAAGGTTGGCTTGCTATAGATTTAACACCTATTTGTGGTTTGAAAACAGAATAATGTGAGACTGGCATCCTTTATAGACCATAATAATTATATTATTAATGCCTTCTAGTTGAGTCATTATTGTTTCTAGAAGCCACTACATTAAGTCCATAACCTTGCAGCAACATCTTCAAAGAGGAAAAAAAATGCAATATATCTAATGTAATTATCAGTAAAAATTCTTTAAGTACTCTTTGGTTTACCAGGTATAATGTTATGGTATGATGGGAGCCTTGGGGAATTGTGTGGTCAAAATGGTTCTGATCTTGGGTAAGTTGTTAATTTATTATCATAAGTTAATTTATTAAACACTTTAGCAGTTGTTTAATGAGCTGTCTAAAGTAGAGAGATGAATGCTACCAGCAGCAAAATATTAATAAATCCTATGTACAGAAAGGATTTTGCACCATTATTGAGTCTTTCCTCTTCTGGGTAAGGGTTCTTATTTTCTCAAGTGAATTTCTCTTGCTACACACTTCCTTTCAAACACAAGACATGAATAGTACTTAAATCACAAATAGCAACAGAACATTGAGTTTTATGCATTTGTATGACAGGGCTCTTGCTGTGCTTTCGTATTGAGGTTTTTGACATTAACTGGATCAAATATATCAGCACAGTGGCTATGTTTCTGCTGCCAAAATGCAGCTTTAGAACTGTTTAAAAATGTAGGAAACCCCCAGCATCCTTACAGAAACCTTGCTTATATTTCTTTTATATCCAGACAGAGGAAGCAGAAGGTTTGCCAGACACTGACAGATGTGGACGCAGGATTCGCCACACAGATTTGGAACGGAGGTCTATTACGCTATTCCTGGCAGAGGCTAGTACCACCTGTTTAAAAGAAAGATGAGAGAAAACAAAAGGAGATGACAGTGGCTTTTGCAAGAAATATTTTCCCCCTAACAGTCTAATACTTCCTTCCATCCCAGCAAACAGCCTGGTTCATAGAGGCTGAGCTGTAGCTACTATATGCAGACAACAGTGGAAGGCTTATGTATGAGGGTTAAAAGATGAGAGGGAACCTGCGATCTTTGAGAAGACCCTACAGCTGAAATTTAAGCTGTAACTACAGCTATAAAAGGCTGGACCATTTTGATGAAGGATACTTTTTGGTTTGGTGCATGAGAACATGTCTAGCAAAATTCCTGGTTAGGTTTTTATTCTACTATAACCCATGTCATTATTATAATATTTTTACAGGTCTGATCCCTTTCTGGAACCCGACTGTTCTATTAACATCAGCAATAACTTGCAGCAGGAGGCTCCATAGTTTAATTGCTGTTGGGTGAAAAGGTTTTTCTGTTACCAGATTGATGTTTCAGTCTTTCATTTTTATACAATCCCCTTGTGTTCTTCTTTCATGAAAAAGGGTACTTAGCAAAACTCCATCTAATTTCTCTGAACTATTAATTTCATTTGCTTTCATTCTGTCATTTTTCTGCTTGCCATGTCTAGAGGAAAATTGTCCCTGTTTTTCTTTTTTTCATAATTCTTCAGCTATGTTTCTCTTTACACAACCTTTCTATTTATTGATGGCTTTTTCTTGAGTCATGATGACCAGAGAAATTAATATGGTAATTGCCTTTGACTTTCATTAGTAAAAAAACCCAGTGCTATGTACTCTTGTGAATAAACAAGCTGATTGAAGAGTCTTACCTGCATGATTTCAGATATATATCATGGATAGTAGATCTGAGATTACAGGAAAAGCCAGCAGTTTTGCCCTGTACCTACTAAGCCCATCCATCAGTGATCAGGATTTCTCACTGTCCACATGTACCAGTTAATGATCACACAAAGAAACTAGGATTTTAAGGTGTCAGTGCCTTTGTAGCCTTTGGAAGAACTTATGAGATGATGGTATCAAAATGTTGATACCAAAATGTGGTATCATCAGAAGGAAGATATATATTTTTATTTTTTTAACTTTTCAATAATACCCATTTGTACAGTAAATGCTTTCTAAGCACCTGAAAGCAGGCTGAGCTCCAAACAGGTGTATAATGTATACCACCAGACTTCCATGTGTGTTTCACATGGGAGTAACTCTAGAGGATTAGATCAGTGTGGAAAATTAAATGTGTGTATCTATTTGTAACATGGAATCCCATTATTTACCTAGTTAAATTGTTTTATTTCAGAAGATATTTATGTAAGAATTCATTCTTTCCATTGGTAGTCTTATCCATGCCAGTTTTTTTTTTATTCCTTGGTCTATTTCATTTATTCATATTAGCCTAGTTTTTCTATGGTTATGTAGTGTCCTGGTTTCAGCTGGGATAGAGTTAATTTTCTTCGCAGTAGCAGGCATAGTGCTGTGTTTTGGATTTAGTATGAGAATAATGTTGATAACACACTGATGTTTTAGTTGTTGCTAAGTACTGCTTATGCTAGTCAAGGACTTTTCAGCTTCCCATGCTCTGCCAGGTTCACAAGCGGCTGGGAGCGGGCACAGCCAGGACAGCTGACCCAAACTGACCAAAGGGGTATGCCATACCATATGACATCATGATCAGTATATAAACAGGGTAGTTGGCCAAGAGGCAGCAATTGCTGTTCGGGGACTGGCTGGGCATTGATCAGCGGGTGGTGAGCAATTGCATTGTGCATCACTTGTTTTGTATATTCCTTTATCATTATTATTATTATTATTATTTTCCGTTCTTTTGTTGTCCTATTAAACTGCCTTTATCTCAACCCATGGGTTTTACTTCCCCCCCCCCCCCCCCCCCCCCCCCCAATTCTCTCCCAGTAATTGGTTTAGTGGCGGACTTGGTAATGTTAGGTTAATGGTTGGACTGGATGATCTTAAAGGTCTTTTCCAACCTAAATGATTCTATGATTCTATAAGAATTAAATGAATTTTAACATGAGTTTATATTTATCTGAAAGACTGTGAAATTCACAGGGAACAGAAATGCTGGGGAATGTATGCAACACTAAGTGACTCAAGGAATGAGTAAGGTAGCACAGCACAACATAACTGCCTTAGAAAACTGCTTTAAATAATGATTAGGATGAAGATAAACTAGTGAATTTGTACTAAATCAGGACATAGGTGGAGAGATTTGATGATGTATTGTCTAATATGAAAAAAGAAATGCTCTTAGGTACTTGATAGGCAGCTTATAATATTCTGTATAACATTGCCAATAATGATAAAGTATGAGACTCTTTAGATTGCAGCCACATGGGAACAACCATTGATCTAATACTTCTGATGACAGTGATATTATCACTGTGTATACCAGATGGAGGCATGTTCAGCATTTGTAGCAAGGTCAGGACTCTTGGTAGTAAAAATGCTGGGTCAGCAATAATAGTTGCAGTATCCACTATCCTTTTTACAGCTTCATTAGGTTCTACATATGCAGTAACTGCAACATGTAAAGCTCTTTTCTTCATTTATAACTCATTTCTAATTTTGGCTCAAATATTTTCACTGCATTTTTTGTTATAAAAATATTATTTTGGTGAAAGCAAAAATTTATAGAGGAATTTATAGATTAGATTTAATATTTTACTTTTTTTTTTTTGCAAATATTTTCCAAAAAGGGAATCCTTCCAAGTAATATTGTTCCTGACTGATACTGAAAAATTTATTTTGACACTACATGACATACTTTACTACATAATTATTGCATTATGAAAGATTATTTATTCAACATCTTCATTTCAGAATTTTGATTCCAGAAAAAGTAGTGTCCATAGTGTCGGCTGAGAATATGTTTTTGAATGTTCAGGTTATAAAAATGCCATGATTTGACGAGATCTATTGGCTTTTTAAACGCTGTGGACCGTTCTAGGCACTGCATGACTATTACAACATTTTCTAAACGGTGGGTTACTTTAATTACTTTGATCACATAGTATCAATAATAAAACCCACATTTTAAAGAAAAGAAACCAACAAACCTTTGAGATGATTTATCCTGCTTAGCTCAGGAAGCGGTTATTATCTCATATACAGGATGTTGCCTCTGAGAAGTATTTGATAGTACAAAAATCCACAGTGAATTGAATAACTTTAAGCTCGTCAAGTCAAGATTAACAATTCTCAGTTTGATTAGTTAAGCTCTGCGTGATGCTCCTACCTGGGTCTAGGAATATACTTAGACTAGGCCACAGGGAAGGAAACTTTTGTAGTAATTAAGTGAAAATTTATTTTCCTTCCTCAAAAATTACATTTACCTTTTTCTATTATATTACCTTCTGAATTTATTTTCTGGGCTTTTAATATTTTCAAGGGCTTGGTTTTTATTTGCTTATGAGACAAGATTTTTGTTTTGTTACTGAAAATAAATTAGCTGTTAACAAAGCTCTGTGTTTGGAATTGTTCCTTACAAAAAAAGGAATTTTCTATATTCAGTGCAGTTAGCATCCTCAGTAACACCAATGGTGTGTACAGAATGGTTATAATGGGATACATCTACATCTAGTTTTGTCTGGCATCTTTAAAACAATGTGTCACTTGTCACAACCATTTGATTGTGCAGACCTATCTGTGTATCATCAACGTGGATGAAGACAAAAGGTTTCAGATTTAGAAATGATTTGTCTTCACAGGCAGATTTGCTTAACTATATGGATGTTGTAGTACCTATCTGAATTGTAGTAGAAATTAAATAAGACTAGTACACAGGGTTTTGTGCTGAAAACAATATTTCAGAAGCTGTGAATTTTTTTACCTTGTTGCACTCTGACCTGTTTGTTCTAAACATGCTCAAGTTTTCAAAACTGATTTTGGCTCTGAATCATAGAATCGTTTAGGTTGGAAAAGACCTTTAAGATCATCCAGTCCAACCATTAACCTACACTACCAAGTCTACTCTAAGCCAATCAAGGGTAGACTAGACTAAACCATGTCCCCAAGTGCCACATCTACCCATGTCCCAAAGTGCTATGTCTACATATTTTTTGAACACCTCCAGGGATGGGGACTCCACCACCTCTCTGGGCAGCCTGTTCCAATGCTCGACCACCCTACCCGTGAAGAAATTTTTCCTAATATCCAACCTAAACCTCCCCTGGCGCAGCTTGAGATCATTTCCTCTCATCCTATTGCTAACTACATGGGAGAAGAGACCAACCCCCACCTCACTACAACCTCCTTTCAGGTAGCTGTAGAGAGCGATAAGGTCTCCCCTCAGCCTCCTCTTCTCTAGGCTAAACAACCCCAGTTCCCTCAGCCGCTCCTCATAAGGCCTGTGCCCCAGACCCTTCACCAGCTTTGTTGCCCTTCTCTGAACATGCTCCAGCACCTCAATGTCTTTCTTGTATTGAGGGCCCCAAAACTGGACACAGCCACATTTTTAAAGCTACAGAAGATACTCATTTTCAAAGATGCAGAGTGGCACTCTATCAGAATGCCATTTATAGGTACTTCAGTTTTACTGATCTACTCCTTTCATAGCCCCAGAGTACTTCCTTGAATTGGGCATATAACGGGGAGGGAAGGAGAGTGCAAACAACTCTTGCAGGCACAATTAGCAGCTTCCATTTTCCTGTGTCCTTGTATGACAATATCCTTGGGATGATCAAATGTTCCAACTGAAATCTAAGTGCCAATTCTCCATCCTGTCACATATAAGAGTATTTTTATTCTTCTGTATTATGTATTTTTTTCTTAATATAAACTGACATATTTATAAAGGGAAACAGCCCTCTGGATAAGCTACCAGCCAGAGAAGGGGAATGTAAGTGTCTGTAGCCAAGACCCTTCCCTCAAGCCTCTTATCTTGCCAAAAACAACACAGCCCAAATATGAAAGCATCTTGATTTGCCCTTCAGAATGCTTTTACAACCTTCAGTCTTTTAAACCAACTTCAGAATACCTCTTACATTATCACTGAGGTAAAAGCCACTGCTTAGGGTTTGCAAGACAGAACATTTCAATTCCTTTTAGTCATCCTGTCATGCATCTGAATTCACGAGCCCAGGTTAAATGCCAGGACTCTCCATATATTATATAAGGGGAGCTAAGTGCCTAAGAATGGAACTGGCAATTGCTAGCAAGTGTTAACTGCTCACTGGAAAATGATGAAGTGCTAAGGCATGGCCTTATTCCAATCATGCAGACATTTAGGAACATACCTCATGATCAGACTCACAGCTGCCAAACCTATCCTACAGCTCAGTGTCAAAGCCAGGTCAGACATTTATTTCAAAAAGAAGACAAAAAAGGGAAGAAGAATACATTAACATAGGAAAGAATCCCCTGACTGATACACGGAATCATACAATGATAGCATCTTTTAGGTTGGAAAGGACCTTTAAGATCATCCAGTCCAACCATTAACCTAACATTACCAAGTCCACCACTAAACCAATTCAGGGTAGAATAATAATTAATTTCATATTTCCTGGCTTGGTGGCCAGATTATTTTTTAATGAAAGTAAAAACTAGGAATAATTAACGTTGGAAAGAATTTCTAAGATCATCAGTTCAACCATCAGCCGAACACCACCATGCCCAATAAACCATGTCCCAAAGTGCTATGTCTACATATTTTTTGAACACCTCCAGGGATGGGGACTCCACCACCTCTCTGGGCAGCCTGTTCCAATGCTTACTACCCTTTCCATGAAGAAATTTTTCCTAATATCCAACCTAAACCTCCCCTGGTGCAGCTTGAGATCATTTCCTCTCGTCCTATCGCTAACTACATGGGAGAAGAGCCCAACCCCCACCTCACTACAACCTCCTTTCAGGTAGTTGGAGAGAGCAATAAGGTCTCCCCTCAGCCTTCTCTTCTCCAGGCTAAACAGTCCCAGTTCCCTCAGCTGCTCCTCATATGACTTGTGGTCTACATCCTTTACCAGCTTCGTTGCCCTTCTTTGGACAAGCTCCAGCACCTCAATGTCTTTCTTGTAGTGAAGGGCCCAAAACCAGGGCCCTCAAAACACAGTATTTGAGGTGTGGCCTCACCAGTGCCGAGTACAGGGGGACAATCACCTCCCTGCTCCTGCTGGCCACACTATTCCTGATACAAGCCAGGGTGTTGTTGGCCTTCTTGGCCACATGGGCACACTGCTGGCTCATGTTCAGCCAGCTGTCAACCAGCACACCCAGGTCTATTTTCAGCCAGGCAGCTTTCCAGCCACTTTTCCTCAAGCCTGTAGCGTTACATGGGGTTGTTGTGACCGAAGTGCAGGGACCCTGCACTTGGCCTTGTTGAACCTCATACAGGTGGCCTCGGCCCATCGGTGCAGCCTGTCCAGGTCCCTCTGCAGGGCCATCCTACCCTCGAGTAGATCGACACTCCCACCCAACTTGGTGTCATCTGCAAACTTACTGAGGGTGCACTCAATCCCCTCATCCAGATCATTGATAAAGATATTAAACAAGACTGGCCCCAAAACTGAGCCCTGGGAACACCACTTGTGACTGGTCGCCAACTGGATTTATCTCCCTTCACCATAACTCTCTGGGCTCAGCCATTCAGCCAGTTTTTTACCCAGCGAAGAGACATTATCCAGGAACCACACCAACCAGACAGCTGTAGGTTCAAATTCCTATGTATCCCCTGCATAGGAATGAGGGACAGACACAAGTGATTTCTCTCTGCTTTTCTTTCCTAGGAAGTGAAATTACATGTCTGGATTGCCATTTTTGACCTCACCGCACGGAATCATTCCCTAGATGATGAGGACAGTGAGATTAAGAGTAGGCTAAAAATAGAGCTGCCACAAGTAGAAAAGAAACTTAATTCTCTCTGGATATTTCAGTCAGTCATGTAAGCTGTTGATTATTATCTAATTAGAGAAAAAGATGGAAATAAGAATGTAGTCAGCCTAGATTATGTTTGATGTGCTAAAATTATTCCTGAACTTAACTTCGTGTTCCACACCAAGACTTGGGGTACACTACTGCAGCCTGGATTCTGATTTTATAATCTCCTTGTAGTAGCTGCCACTCAGTCTTTCAAATCACACACATCTTTGATGTCAAGCTATTGTTCCATTAAGGTGCAGATCACTGCTTCTTTCAACTCAATCTCTTTTAATCTTGCAAATCAAATAAAGCTCAGTAATGCAGGTAATATGTCAAAAATGTTCTTACCTCATTGACATTCCCAGTGGAAGTCTACTTTTGAAATAATTTCTCAGCTAAGTTCAGATATGTTCTGCAACCTATGAAACATCATTGAGAAGTGCTTAGTGCACATCAATAAAAGGAAAAAGATAGCTAACAGGTACTGTAATAATAGTTAACTTCAGGGTTTTTGTGCAGTAGAATTTAGATGTGCATAACAATAAAATCAGGTTTCATGTGCATGCTACTATTGCTAAATACCACGTATTTATAAAAAATAATATCAGATTGTATTTCTAGTGATATATCAGTGGGCAGAATAATAATTGACTAAGCCTGCTAGGAAAGTTTAGATACTACAAGCAAATGGCTGTTGCAGGTCTTTAAGCACTGTAGCCTATTATGAGATTTATCCTTGGTGGTAAATATTTTTGTTGGCAGTTTGAAGACATAAAAAAAGCTGTCACCTTGATATAACATCATATGCATATCAGAGGTGCCAGCAGTTCTTTCTAATGTGCTTCTATGAAGCAAGATTTAGATAGGAGGGACATAACAGCCTCTGACTCGTAAGAGGTGTCTGAGCTTAGTGGGCCAGGAAGCAGGTGAACATTTGGGAACTTTGCTACTAAACAGTGTGGAAAGGGGGCTCTGATTGTGTTTACACTGTGAAATATTCATGGCATGTTTACATATTTAAAATGACATACTGAATAGAGAGAGTGAATATATAAAAGTCACATAGAAAGTGACAGCCAGAATATATTCCTGATATGGTTTTCTTCCTTTATCAATGGAGGAAGGGTAGGCTTGTCAGATACAAGGCTTACAGCACCAAATCCTGGTTCAAAGTCAGTGTCAGCTGAATACAGATGTCACAGAATCACAGAACCACAGAATGGTTGAGGTTGTAAGAGACCTCTGGAGGTCATGTAGCCCAACATCCCTGATCAAGCAAGGCCACCTAGATCCAGTTGTCCAGGATGGTGTCAAGATAGCTTTTGAATATCTCCAATGACGTAGACTCCACAACCTCCCTGGGCAACCTGTGCCAGTGCTTGGTCACCTTCACAGTAAAAAAGTGTTTTCTGATGTTCATATGGAAAATGATCAGAGATGTTCTGTATTTTCCATCCCAAGCTGTCCCTTGGCGCAAGGCATGATGGTGCTGGAAGTCTGAGCTGTAACCTTACACTCCCCTGATCACAATATGCAAGTTTTCATAGCCTTTACAGTCACAAGACTGCCCTTTCTTTTGGGGACTGAAATACATTTATGTTGCAATCTTTAAAAATTCATGGAAAACAGGAATAAAATAGATTGTGAACTACAGAAGCTGGAGAAGAAAAGACTCAATAAACCACTTAAGCCATCTTTTTGATAGTTTGGGATTATTAACAACAGTATATTCTTTAGTATTTAGTCCTGCCTAATCTGTTGTTGCCTTCAACATGCAGATTTCTGTCATTTACGCTAGGAAAGTAGTGAACAACCTGCCCTTTATGACTTTATGACTGTTAGAAATCATCTTCTTGAGATTGGTTAGGATTGTCAAGGAATCAAAGTAGTTACCTATAAGCCTTATTCCCTAATATTCCTTTTAGAAATTTTTTGTTTTCTTTATGTAACTGAACACTTTCCACACTTTCCTGTTATATGTGCTGATCTTGCTGTTAGGTCCTTCTGGTTCATCAGAACTGCTGGCCAGTAAAAACATGCTGATGAACCACTAGCAACAACTGGTGGTACACCCACCCTGGAAAATGTATCTTTAAATTTCTCTCTATATGCACACTTTTGGAAGGATGAAATCACATCCTCCTCTAGCAAAGAATTTCAAGGAGACATGGTGTTTTTATTCCATTCATTTATTGTTTAATATCAGCTTGAAATGATAAATATATGTTCAGTGTCCAGTGTTCCATCATCCAGTGGCACATACTGCAGTAAAATGTACTTCTAAGAACAACACAGAAGAACAAAAGCAGGAGTGAAGGGAGGATAAGCTCAGTGGTAGTAAATCACTTGTAAGTTGTCTCTGGTGGTGTTGCAGATCTGGTGGTGTAGATAAAAATGTGCTGTGTGAAATCTTTTCTTCCAATTTGCCATGCAGAAATTTCAGCCATACTATTTGTTATATTTGTTACATTGTGAGGTCATGCAGGTATATTAACATATATTAATTCAGATATAATTAATGACCTGACATACAGTTGCTCTAAAAGCAGTATTTTGGTTTCTTACCACATCTTTCCTCCCTGATATTGTTTTAGGGTGGATTTACCATAAAAATGAAGTCAGATTAACTCTGAAAAAAAGTTGTCTTTGATTTTAGATGGGCCTATAGACAGAGAATCAGAATTTTAACCACTGTCCAGTCCTTTCCTACCTGATATTGTTTTAGGGTGGATTTACCATAAAAATGAAGTATAAAGTGGTTCTAGACTATAGATTAGGTAAAGCAGCACTAACTTTACCAGGGAGCAGAGAGCATCTCCCATCACACACTGTGGTTGCCTCCAGCTTTGTTTCATAAAATGGTGGGTGGGTGAAACTCTCAACAATTTGTTAGAAGTCTCATTTGGGAACCTGATGAATGTGAGAACCCTTAAATTGCCTTAAGCCTTCTTAAATAGTAGTTTCAGTTAAGAACAACCACAAATCTCAGAAATCCTTTGAAACTGTGGGAGTGTCAAAATCTGTGGCCCATGACTGTGAGATTGAACAGATTCTTACCAAATAGGACACTTAGTTCTCTTTGGTGTGTTCATAAGCCTTTTCTTTTTGTGTGTGTGTGTGTGTGTGCAAAAATTATGTAATTTATGACATTTTTGATGAACATATGGTTGAAAATCATGGGATTGAAGAATGACTACTGAAGCATTTGTGTTCAGAAATAGTTATTAAAAAACCTAGAAAACTTAACGTGAGGGACTTATGACCAGTTGGACTCGTGTTATCTGGACCATGGTGCATGTTGGTATACTGAATGTTGGTATAGTTCTAGCTTTCATTTTAAAATATTTTATTTATTTTTTTCTAACTGCTTTTAGATCTCAATTATTAATTTTGTTCCATTTAGCTTTGAAAATAATAATTGTACTTTCCTTTTTGTTACAATAATAAGGCTTTTTTTCCTCTCATGCCATTATTAACTAATTTGACTCAGATCAAAAAACATCTCATCTCAAAACTAAAAATGAATTCTACAGAAAAGCAGCACTTAAAATTTTAAATATATTTCTAAAAAGTTATTCTGCTAACAAGAGAGCAGACTTGTGTGAAAAACAGATGTATTGCCCATATAGGAAGAATAAGAATTATTATTTAATACCTCTGGGAAAATACTGCAAGAAACTGCTGGTTTCCATTTTGTTTTGACTTTATGTACACTTTCTACAAGAAAGAGATTGAACTGAATTGTTATTGTAAATATTGCAGAAGCAAAATTTCAATGTATATGAATTGGCTTATACTTAACTTATGATTATGAATTTTTACAGTAAAAAATCTTGAATTCATATAGGTGGCCAGTCACAAGTGAGGAATTCTTTTGCAATTTTAACTATATCAGACTTCATATTAAAGAAAGAAAAAAAAGATGTTATTTAAGTAAATATTGTACAGAATCTGGGTGGTAGACATTTTTAACTAGAAAGAGGGTTAAGTTTGCCTAAATATATTATTCAGAATGATTTTTTTTCCCCTTTTCTAATGAGCAGTCAGTGCTTAAAGATTAGAAGAAAGATAGTGAAATCAGAAAGCATTCTTGTAACACTTCTTCAGGAGCATTAATCTAATATGTACAAGTCTGAAGAGCTTTCTAGCAAATTTCTGATCTCGTGCCTTGATTAAATGAAGTCCTAAAGTTAAAAAAAAAAGGCCAAGCAAAATAGAAATAATAATTTTAAGTATTGCAAATGAAACTTGGCTATATACAGATGTTGAAGGCTTTTCCCTTCCTGATAAGGAATACCAATCAGCATGCAAAGATGGAGCATCATTTGGGGACCACCTTAATAGTTCTTACACTTACATCAATAAAGAGACACAGATGTTACAAATGAGGATAGTGGCTGGGGATATGTTTTTTCTACCTAAAACAAAAAAGTATTTATCTTTGTTTCTATATAAGATCATCAAGAGTATAGCACTGCATCATTGGAATTTAATTTTTGTAAATTTATGTTGAAAGTAAATACTAGAACAGTGTAGGAAGTAGTTCATTATGGGCAACAATTATCTTTCATGCCTATTGTGTACTTATAAAGTCAGATTTATGGTATAACTAAGTGTGGGATGAATGACAACTCTGAAAGTAGACTAGAAATTTCATATGATGTTTTCCATGAATTTCTTTTCAGTTCTTGTGAATCTTGGGATTTCTGATACACATTGGAAATTGGATGCTAAGAAAATAATTGATTGGTTGTACACAATACCGATGGCATTACTGACACAAAATTTGTGGATAGAGGTGATATGCTATTAATGAATGGAAGATGTATATTTTTTGGAAATAATATTTAGGATTATTGGTAAATAACTACTTGAAACACTCTGAATATTAAAGACAATCATTCTTCCCTGAGTTTGTGTAGTGTCTGGCACACTGGGGCTTCCAGGTGCACTACTGGAAAGCAAATAATTAATAACGTGTCAGATATGAAAAGCATTTGAAGAAAATGAGATTTGGTATGAGCAGGTGCAATTGCTATGACTTCCATGCAAATTCATCCAATTATATCAAAGTTATAGATGACTTACTGTTCCAGTTCTGCTTCAGTGTCATCAGTTAAGCCTTGACTGAGTAGATATATGTTATTTTCAACCAGGATTTTTTTTGTCCTGTGTATCATTTTTCACAGATGCCAATTCCCCTAGAGGATATTTTGTTGAGGGGTCTATTTAGTGAAATTCATTTTGCAATTTCTGGGGAAATAAACCGTACTCTGTCTTGTGTGTGTTATAAATTTTACTTAGGAGATCTCCAGGCACAGCAACTAAGTTTATGGAAAAGGACACTGATCCTTTTAGTGCACACTGAGGACAATGGAGTCTAGAAGAGATCTGGAGATACTGGAGTGATAATTTTTTTCTGTCCTCAACACCAGTGTGCTTTCATAATCCCTTTGTGCAATTGGCTGCTGGAGGATTGTGCCCAACAGAAAAAGCCCAGCTCTGAGAACATGATGTTACTACATACAGTTCAACTCTTTTTGAAAAATATACCTCCAGGGAGTGAATATGGCTATTTTAAGAGCTAGTATTTCAAGGAGGCCACACAGAAGTTGCTTTCAGTTGAGATGCTGTAATTCACAAGCAATAGATTTCAAGGCCAGAAGGAGCTGTTATGGTCTTTGTAGTCTATGCCACACCAGACAGACAATTTTGCTTGGTATTCTAAGTCGAAGGAGCATGTTAAAGTACAGCAGATGTTTTAGGAGCATGTCCAATCTTAAGTTCAAGGTTTCTAATGATGGAGAAATCACTTCCTTTGGCAGATTGTTCCGGTGGTGAATTACTTCCATTGCTGAAATTACGCAAAACTTTGTTGAAATTTGAATTTATACAATTGCTTCTAGCCACTGGGTCTGTTCCTTTGTTTTACCCAACTGTGACCATTGCATCTGTGCTTTTCAGAACATATCTCTCCATCTTTAAAATTTGTTTTTCTTAGGCAAATGTCATGTCATATGCAAACAAGTGTAGGAAGTGTGCAATTGTCTGGTTTTTATTTAGTTTGTCTAGGACACTTTACCAAGAGCAGGTAATTATGTAGCTTATGACTGTGAGCCTAGTCAGCTGACTTTATGAAGTCTCAGGATGTTTCTGCATAAACCTAGGGAATTCCCAATATTCAAAACCTTTCTTTCATGGGTGTTTATCAAACAGCATTGGCTAGCTCTGGCTTTGTTTCCATTTTGAACATCAATTAAATGGCACATGCAAGTATCTTCAATGTTTCTCCTAGGTTTTGATGAACCAAATTTATTTCATTAAGGAGGAAATGGCTGGGGAATTTTATGTTAATCGATGTAAAGGTTATGATATGTTCTTGTGCTGGTTTCAGCTGGGATAGAACTAATTTTCTTCCTAGTAGCTGGCATATTGCTGTGTTTTTGGATTTAGTATGGGAATAATGTTGATAACACACTGATGTTTTAGTTGTTGCTAAGTACTGCTTATGCTAGTCAAGGACTTTTCAGCTTCCCATGCTCTGCCAGGTACACAAGAAACTGGGAGGGGGCACAGCCAGAATAGTTGATCCAAACTGACCAAAGGGCTATTCCATACCATATGACGTCATGCTCAATATATAAACTGGGGGGGGGTGGCCAGGGAGCAGCGATCGCTGCTCGGGAACTGTCTGGGTATCGGTTGGCGGGTGGTGAGCAATTGCATTGTGCATCACTTGCTTCGTGTATCATTAGTATTATTATCATTATTATACTGTTACTATTAGCATTACTATTTTACTTTATTTCAATTATTAAACTGTTCTTATCTCAACCCAGGAGTGTTTGCCACTCTTACTCCTCCGATTCTCTCCCCCATCCCACAGGGGTAGGGGGAGCAATTGAGTGGCTGCGTGGTGCTTAGTTGCTGGCTGGGGCTAAACCACAGCAGTTCTCAGTAACTGATTAAGAACATTCTATGAATCAGATTACCTGTTATCTTGGTCATAAGTGCAGTGACTTGGGTGTCAAGCACTCCCTGTCCACATCTGGGCCATCTGCTCCTTGAATTATATACCAGAATGTCTCAGCATGAATTGCAGCCAGAATGTAAAATGCTGACCAAAGGCAATCATGTTGAGATCCTATAAATAGCGATCCAAAAGGGAGACCTTTTGAAGCTCTCCTGGACTGCAGCGGGCTGTGTGACCCAGTATCTTCCCCTGAGTTGGGTTGTATCTCAGGGTAGGTTTCGCAAGGATTGAATGATCGTCCGTCGATGATTTCAAGGTGACTCAAAGGCCTGATTTCATGAGGTTCACCGACTGTCTGTTGATGAATGCTGGCACATAAGAGTGAGTAATTCATGAACCTCATGAAAAGGGAAATTTTAATCACAGGTTAACCTCTGTGTTTGTGTGTGCGTGCAGTTTGACTCAGAACTGTTTGTCTGTATGTGTGCATGATTAGATTGAGACCTGTTTGTTGGTCTGTCTGTGTGTGATTTGATTTAAACCCCATCTATGTGTGCAACCCTGCTGTAAGTTTCGGGTGATCCTCGCCATTCTCAAATCTTTAACTAAGTTGCTATTTTGGTTGTAACAAATTCCATTGAATTGCTCTGTTAAGTTGGCTGATGCATAAGTGCCGTTAAGAATTATACAATCTAATTCTGTGATGTATCTCAAAAATATTACTAAATCTTAAATTGCTGCTAAACCAAAGCTATGTAAAAACATCATATTCGCGACAGGACCACTCAGTGTATAAGGAATTGACCGGATGGTCACACTCAAAAAGTTGCTGTCCATGGCTCGATGTCCAAGTGGAGACCAGTGATGAGTAGCATTCCTCAGGGGTTGGTATAGAGACCAGTGTTTAACTTCTTTGTCGGCTACATGGACAGTGGGATTGAGTGCACCCTCAGCAAGTTTGCCAGTGACACCAAGCTGTGTGGTGTGGTTGACACGCTGGAGGGAAGGGATGCCACCCAGAGGGACTCTGACAGGCTTGAGAGGTGGGCCTGGGTGAACCTCATGAAGTTCAACAAGGCCAAGTGCAAGGTCTTGCACATGGGTTGGGGCAATCCCCAGCACAAATACAGGTTGGGCGGACAAAGGATTGACAGCAGCCCCGAGGAGAAGAACTTAGGGGTGTTGGTTGATGAGAAGCTCAACATGACCCGACAATATGCACTTGCAGCCCAGAAAGCCAATCATATCCTGGGCTGCATCAAAAGAACTGTGACCAGCAGGTCGAGGGAGGTGATTATGCCCCTCTACTGTGCTCTGGTGAGACCCCACCTGGAGTACTGCATCCAGCTCTGGGGCCCCCAACATAAGAAGGACATGGAGATGTTGGACTGAGTCCAGAGGAGGGCCACAAAGATGATCAGAGGGATGGAGCACCTCTCCTGTGAGGACAGACTGAGAGAGTTGGGGTTGTTCATCCTGGGGAAGAGAAGGCTCTGGGGAGACCTTATTAGCAGCCTTCCATTACCTGAAGGGGGCCTACAAGAAAGTTGGAGAGGAACTTTTTTTTTTTTGTATTTTCACACAAATTCAACTTTCTAATGTCTTCTAACAATTGCAAATAAGTGTGTGATGGGGTGTGCAGGTACTGAGGGCCATATAATGAGGGATACCCTCGAGACTTTATTGGTGCTTTCACTGAAGAATGAGAAGATTAATTGTGATGTCAACAAGTCCGTCACTGAACGTGGATGAAAAATGACCAGAATGCTGTTTGATGCTCAGCTTTCTTTTCCCATTGTTTCTCTAGTAAGTCAGCACTCTCATTAATATGATTTAGTTAGAACTTAATCTGAGCTCTTAAGGTATTCATCATAAAGGAAATGTACAAATAAAGACCCGCTGCAATTAAGGGACTACAACCAATGGATTTACCAGGAGTTCAGCCATCTATTTTTGTCCATGGGAGAAAAGAAAGAATTTTCAACACATATTCTGTGATTTCAGTTTGTGACATATGAAGGAGCAGATCTTTAAAATCAGATATGACTAGATCAATATTAGGCTGACAAAAGAAATACACTTGATGCATTATTGATTGGGAAAATAATCTGATGTTGGAAATTCCTGACCACCCTACAAGGCAGTCATGTCAACTCACAGGGACAGGTCCCTCAGTCTTCATCATGTTCTTTGTCTAGGCTGTAGAATTTTGTTAATTAGTGAGACCCTGCTTATAATCCAAAGTAAGTGCAGGGAGAGCAAAGTGCTTGTCAGTATTTTTGCAGATTAAACTACAGGCTTCTGGGTAAGTCTTCAACATAAGATAAATGCAATTAAACTGCTTAGCAGAACTCTTCAGTCAGCCTTCTAATGGACTAGTGACAGCAAGTCTTTAGTAGGCATCAAATTATTCAACAGTCAGGGAAGCAAGGACAGTGTCACAACCCAAACTGGAGTATCCAGAGAGGATCATGGAGGTTCTTTGATTCCCTTGGGCTAAATTAATGTGAAATGACACCAAACAATCAATTAACACTTTATTGACAGTAAACACCAACCTGAACTTGGAAAGCACCAGGATATGCAAGGGATAAGGCAGACCCTCCCGTTGAGTCGCGAGGTTCAGAATAGACCCCCTTGCTTTCTAAACTCCTTTCCAGAGAGGAGCCTAGGTGTGGCTAGGTCTAATCTCAGTCTCAGACTTGGTCAATGGTTTATGTGAATAAGGAGGCAACCTGAACAAGGAAAGCACCACAATAAGCAACCAAATATAGGCGAGTCCCTGCCTCTCGTCTCACCTGCCTTGAGGTGTATTCCAGAATGTTCTCCATCTTCTGCGCAGGTGCCACTGTGTGTGTGGGGGTGGTCGCGAGGGGTCTTTTGGGGGTCTTTTGGGTGGTCGTGAGCCCCCTCCTCAAATGAACTTTGCATAACATTTGGCCATCAGAGGGCGGAACTATGAGTCCTCCGGCATGCCTCCCGGCTCCACGTCAACTCTGAACCAATCGGCTTCTCACCTGTGGTGCTCTGAAGACCCCAATTTATCACTATGGACACCTTAACTTGCCTCTTGCAGACCTTAACTTGCCTCACCACAATGTTTGAGGCATTAACTCTTTCAGTCCCTGACAGACAGGCAGGCAAGAAAGGAAAGATGCAGAAGGGTATAGCATTTTCTTCTAACACAGTAGTGCTCAGCTGGGCATGGACTCTTGCCTTTATGCTGCCATTTGCTGTCCTTCACAGGCCTTTCTCCTCTGTCTTAGTCTGGTTCACCTCAGAGCTGGCTTATGCCTTTTTTGAGATACAGCTCAACACTTACAATAACAAATACTGGCCTTTTATGTCAATGGCTACATTTCCAAGAGGCAAAGGATTTCTTCCTCATACTACAAAGAAAGTTTTCTAGTCCTGATTTAAAGATGCAGTGAAAGATAAGTTACCATGTTTCTCAAGAAGTATCAATAATTAATTTACCTTCAAATATTTTTTTTAAATCACTGTGCCTTATTTTAATGTTTCCTCCTTCTAATTCTAGTCGTTGTACTGTGTTTTGCTTCTATAGTTTGAAGAGTTGTTTTTCTGCCTACCTTTGGAGTTCTGTCACTGCCTCAATTTCTTTTACAAAAATTAATTTATGAGCTCCTTAAATTGTTTATCCTCTGAACGCACTCTCATTTCTCAATATTCATTTTTACAGTAAATAAATAAGAACTAGGCAGAATGTAATCTGTCTGGTAATATTGGGTATCTTTGGGTTGAAAGCTGATGCAGTTGCTTGAAGTTCAACAAGGTTGTATAGCATTATTTCTCTTGTTCCAAGGAAATTATATGAGTAGCCTCGATCAAATCCGCCTTTATGTAGAGAAGTAAGAACTATAAAATCCTCAGCAAGACAAAACATCTTTTCCCATTGAAATCCATAGCAAAATGCAAGTCAGTTACCTTTTACCCTCCAATACTAATACAACATTTACAGTGTAGCCCAGGTGTGAGAAAGGATGAAATATTTCTCTATTAGATTTGGCTAAGCATAGTGCAAGAATCTGGTTTAAAAAATGTATGTTTCTTTGAAAATAAGCTTTTGAGTTGCTTTTCTAAAACCTGGCAAGTGCTCGGAACATGGGATATCTGCACTCTACACCATTTTAATCAGTTGTAGAGCCTAAAGATGAATGAAAACTGAGTTACTCAGACATGTATTGCAAACAGGAAAACAAAAGTAAACAGATTGTATGAGAGATATGATAATCTTTTAAGTATCCAAGTGTAGTACATATGTATTCACTATAATTAGAAACTTTACTAAGCACCAACACTTAAGTTGCTGTATTTACATGTGTAACCATGATCTGCCTGTAAGTATGCTGCAGCACTTTGCTATTGATACAGTATTCAGTATATATAATTTCAAAATACCTGAAAATGTTTAGTTTTGAATAGTCATTATTATTAAGATGATAAAAGATTCATTTATTATATTAAGATTTTAAAAGATAATGCCAGATAAGATACAAAAACAGCTTGTGAGAAAATAAAATGTATAGCAACAATATATTATAGTATGTTATAGTATGTTATTAAAAGTCAACAATTAACAAACACAGATATTACAATAATTAATAATAACACATTTTACTGATGTCATACAGCCACTGAAAAAGAGATTATTCAGAAAATTAAAACATTATTTCTCGGGAATATCCCCTTTAAATTATGTATCTCAGTTCAAGTTTGGACTATGCAAAACCTAATTACCTCATCCATTTACCTTACATATTCATCGCATATCAATCTTGCTCATAAATGCCAGTCTTACTCTTTGCTTTATTGTGAAATTAAATAAAGGTCTGAAAGTATTTGACATCTACAAATAAAAGGCACTATAAATATAAAATAATCTAATAGCACATTTATTATTTAGTATTTTTAATTGGAAGACCCTCAGATATTAGGTGCTGGTAACTATGATGGTCTTGCATCCAAGATTAAACTTCTTAAAGTATTATTTGGAGGTTTTGAGTTTGTCTTATATGTAGTTGCAGAAGCCGTCTTTTATGAATACTCCCCCTCACCCCATGCTTGTCTAGTGGGGTACCTTTCTTTGTGTTCTCCTATACCGCAAGATTTTTTTTCTTCATCTTTACCAATGAACATCTTTTAGTCAGTGGGTTTTTAATGAATGGTCCTGAAAATATGCTTGTTTTTGTGCATACCTAATCAACCTTCAGTAAGGCCCTGATTCAACAAAGGCCATGCTTAATTTTAAGCATCTGACTACTCTTGTGAAATGCACAATGAACCATGTGCTTCGCTTAACTTTGAAGATGGTTATCCAAGTCTTTTTTGCTAGAGAATAGTCTAATGACTAATTGGAAAAACACTAAGTTCAGCTGTTAAACAAAACAGTCTAACACCTATTTCTAACATGTAGTATTATGGTAGCCAGTACTGACATCCAGGATCACTTTTCCTTTACTGAATAGTGCAGAGAAAGTTAGTTTTACATTCCAATACCACAAGCCAGTGGAAGCTGATATTGCTGCCAAAAGAAGCAGTTTGGCCCTTTTGTCTCCTATGGCTGGTTTCCTTTTAGTACAAGTGTCTGGATGAACCATCCAGCTGGTCACCTACCTCTAACATCAGCTTTCAATGTCTCTCATTTTCCAAGAAGATCTTGTTACAAAGCTGTATAAAACCACATCATCTTAAGCATTTCAAAGACGACTCCATCACAGCAGGTGCTCTGACATGAAAGTAACAGCCTTTCTGGGAGAACAGTGAAAGTTTATTCCTTAAAATTCTCATCTGTAGAGTCTTATCTGTATGTGCCTTTATGCCTCCCCCACCCCCCCCACCCCCCATCTGCCTTTTTGTTTTAACTACAAGTTCTGATGCTCAAAGATGAAAAGAGAAAGGTCAGGGAAATGTCTTATGTAAGGCAATATCTTGTACCTTTTAGCAACTTTCCAGATAATGTCTTATGTAAGGCAATATCTTATACTGTTTAGCAACTTTCCCAGTGTCGTGGTTTAATCCCAGCTGGCAACTAAGCACCACACAGCACCTTCCCAATGGGAAGGGGGAATAGAATCAGAAGAGTAAAAGTGAGAAAACTCATGGGTTGAGATAGAGACAGTTTAATAGGTAAAGAAAAAGACATTCACACAAGCAAAGCAAAGCAAGGAATTTATTCACTACTTCCCATCTGCAGGCAGGTGTTCAGTGATCTCCAGGAAAGCAGGGCTCCAGTAATGGTTACTTGGGAAAACAAATGCCAGAACTCTAAATGTCCCCCCCCCCCTTTTCTTCTTCTTCCCCCAGCTTTATACGCTGAGCATGATGTCATATGGTGTGGAATATCCCTTTGGTCAGTTGGAGTCAGCTGTCCTGGCTGTGTCCCCTCCCAAATTCTTGTGCACCCCCAGCCTACTTGCTCATGGGGTGGTGTGAGAAGCAGAAAAGGCCTTGGTGCTGTGTAAGCATTGCTGAACAATGATGAAAACATCTCTGTATTATCAAGGCTGTTTTCAGCACAAATCCAAACTATAGCACTATATGAGCTACTATGAAGAAAATTAACCCTATCCCAGCCAAAACCAGCATACCAGGGAATAAAAAATGTGAGGGAAATTTTTCTTTATATTTATTAGAATCTCTAGTGTAAAAATTCATACCTGCCTGGTGTGCATATCTCTTCAGGTAATTTTTTTTTCTTTTACAAATGCCCACACAATTTTTTTAATGCTCTGTGGAGATGCATTACTATATAGGTATAATTAATCATAAAAATGTTCAAGGAATAATGAGTATCTGAATTCTTTCTTGGGCTCACAAGCTGGAAAAGGTATACAAAATATATTAGACAATAGAAATTATGTTTTAGAAAGAGAAATTGAAAAGCTAGTGCTTCCCAAAGCAAACAGCCACTTTGGATCAATGTTTTTCATTATGAAGGCTTCAATTTTGCCATGTATGATACTTTGCCTGTCTCCAAAATTAGCATTTTATATTGTATAAACACTTCTCTTTACATTATTGCTGAGAAGAGATTTGTCCAACATCTCTCATGTTTCAAGTGGATTTCTTTTAAATCCAAAATTTAATTACAAATTAGGTTAGTATGTGCTGAGTCTTTCTTGTGCTTGTCAATTAAATGGAAAACCTACTGTAATAATAATTATCTAGTAATAGTCTAAAAAAATTAAAGTTAAAATCTTAAACATCCCTGAAATCAGTTGAACTTGCTCCTTCTTTCACTTAAACCACTAATTTCTTTTGCTGTATATTTGTTTTATAACCAATTTTAGGTTTCATTTATCATTTGGCAGCTCCTGTTTCAACTGTACAATTAAATAGTCCCAGTACGTGGCAGGCTTGAAATAACTAACTCTTCAGGGTACATGAAAATAACCTTTAGCCCAAAACCTGATATGATGAGTAAGTTGTGTGACAAAACAGACTCTCTTCTTGTGTGAAAGCATCATGGAGAAGTCTCTTATAGACATATTTGTGGGCCAGTGAATCTACATAATTCTGTCTTCCAAGGCCCCAAGGCCCTTTTTCTGACCCCACACCAAAGCTGCTGCATACAAGGTACTCTTCTACATACCTGAGGTAAAAGGGCTGCAGAGAGCCCTCATGTCTCTGCCACTCTGTCCCAGTATGGAGGAACCACCAGGCTCTGCAGCTGGCAGATTTGTTTCTCTCTTCTTGGTGGTAGAATTTGGGCAGAATTGGTGAGAAGTGAACATTTTGTGAGATTGTATCTATACAAACCACTGGCTTTCAAGCGAGTGGGATGTCTGCTGTCTGAACTTGGGACAAAGAAGTAAGTCACTGCCTCGGATTAATATTAAACCTAGAGCTTTAGGGCTAGGTTGTTCACGATTGAGTCCATTTGCCCCACGGAAAGAGATCTGGGGGATTGGGTTGATAGTATGTTGAATATGAGTTAACAGTGTGCCCTGGCAGGCAAAAGGGCCAGCAGTGTCTTGGGGTGCATCAAGCACAGCATAGCTAGCCAGTTGAGGGAGGTGATTGTCCCACACTACACTGCACTGGTGTAGCCCCATGTCAGGTACCATGTGCAGTTTTGGACACCTCAATATAAGAAGGACATCAAACTATTAGAGTGTGTCCAGAGGAGAGCAACAAATATGGTGAAAGGTCTCAAGGGCAAGGCTTACGAGGAGTGGCTGAGGTCACTTGGCTTGTTCAGCTTAGAGCAAAGAAGGCTGAGGGGTGACCTCATTGCAGTCTACTACTTCCCCAAGGTGGGCAGAGGAGGGGGAGGTGCTGATCTCCTCTCTGGTAACCAGTGATAGGACATGAGGAAATGGAGCGAAGCTGCATCACGGGAAGTTCTGATTGGACACTAGGAAAAGGTTGTTCACTGGGAGGGTGGTTGGTCATTGGAACACACTCCCCAGGGAAGTGGTCATGGCACCAAGCCTGTCAGAGTTCAAGGAGCGTCTGGATGATGCTCTTAGTCATATGGTTTAGTGTTATGTAGTCCTCTGATGAGCAGGGAGTTGGACTTGATGATCCTTATGCGTCCCTTCCAACTTGAGATATTCTATGATTCTGACAAATTTTGATGATTTATTGATGATGGTTGGTGGCTGAGATATGGAGGTAGACACTCCTTAGTAAAAGGCATTCAGAAGAGACAAGACAATCAAGATTGCCACTTTTTCATTTTTAGTACCACCTGTGAGAATGCATCTGAAATCTCCAATATAATCTTTTTTTCCTTCCTATTTTTAATGGAAGCCTAAATAATTTATAAATCCCTCCTGAAAACCAAGATTAAACTAAAACCAAAGAAAGGCACATGGAAACCTAGTATGATAAAGATATGGGGAGCAAATCAGTCACCCAAAATTTCTTCTGAAAGATCTTGTGTATGCCTTGGAGGAAATGTTCCTTTTGTCATGAAAATGGAAAGCAACCTAAATATCAAATTAGTGCACATTTTACTGCTGCTGTGCTATTTGCTTATTGACTCAGGTCCTTGCACACATGATTCCAGCTGAACTATAGAGAAGAAACAGAGAAATATGTTAAATGCACGGTAAATACCACCAAATCATTTGAAATTCATGATGCTTGTTACTGATTCATGGTGAATAGGTACATGATCTGAAGACTGACACAAATATCATTGATAATGTACAATTGTAGAAGGGGGCAAGGCAGGCTGAGTTGGGTGAAGAGTGTTAAGTATTGGTGAGGGGGGAACAGGCTAAGTGGAGATTCAGTGTGTCCAAACCATATGTGGTAGAGGCAGGATCATTTTCCTGTAGAAGTGTTTATCTATTTGACTTATATAGCCAAATGTTATTTGCTCTGCAGTAGAAATCTGATAATTTGGAAATACAGGTTTGTATGTGTGAGTCTGACTGTTTTACATGTGGAGCTCAGCCTTATGTTTTCTGCCATAGGAGATTGGCCCTACAGGTCTTACGTGTTTTTTTCTCTCATCTTTCAGACTTACCAGGGATTATTGTCGTGCACAAGAAAAACAACAAAAAAGAAACTTGCCATTGCAGGATGAAATTACATTTTTCAAAAATAAATTGTATATGCATAATTTGCAAAAGGATCTGAGAATAGGCACTGCCTGAAGTGTGAATAAAAATCCTCGTACTCTAATCAGCATAGTCACTGAAATTTTATTAAGCTTTGGTTGCTGTGTGTCACATTTGGCTTCAAGGAAAAAACATATGTGAGCTGGTCCCTTCTGCTTGTCCAGAGCTCCTTTTTTTGGCTTTGCTTTTTCTTCATGTCAAGGCTGTATATATCCTTACATTATTCTCTATTTTCTTTTTTGAAACCTTCCTCTTAAATCACAATATAAAAGAACCCATTTAGTGCCTACCACTGTTTCACACAGAATAACAGGAAAATACTAATGGCTGAATCTCAAAAAGTCTACAATAGGAGGCCTTTTGAAATCTAAACCTCTGCATTTTCATTCCAGCCAGAGATGATGAAAAAAGATTGCCTCTCTTAATAATCTGAAGGAAAAAGGAGAGGTAAGAGGTTTTCAGAGCATAAATGAGAGAGCACCTTTATAGCGATTCAAAATACTTTGCCTATAGAGGATTTTCAGTAGGCAAAAGCATAAGACCAAACTTGAACTCATGTATTTAACTAGGCAGAATTCATAAAAACTGTCATTTAAGTGAATGCTGGTAATAATGTTTGTGAGCAAGAAAAGAATGGTAAAAAGATCCAGCTTGAAATCTGTTTTAAGGGATATCATGAGCTGAAGGATGCATAGTCTCTAGAAAATACAAACCCAGAAAAATGAAAAAAGACCCCTGCAGAATGTTTTTTAATCAGTGTTTTTTTTGTATTAGAACTAGAATTTTACCCAGTTCTCAATTTTTCTTAGATGAAGAAATTATTTTTCTATTATTTGTAAAGTATTTATATCATGCTTAGTAATATATGATGGGTTACTATCTCAGAATATTTGAACCTACTAACCCCACCTAAAATACTGATGGCTTTCCTCCAGAATTTCAAAGGTATGTTTTGTGTTTTAAAATTTGATTGATTTTGCAGGAATAACTTCCTCCTTTTATTCTTTTTTTTTTTTTTTTTTCACTTCAAACAGAAAATATGTCAATAAGTCAGTTGTTTTGTTGCTAGTGATTTCTGGGAGACAGTATATGGCTTCAGTAATTATGATCTTTTTGACTGGCAGAATGAGTAAGAAGAGAGTTAAAGTTAAATGAGATGAAAAATAAAATATTTATCAAGGGGAAACAACTGCATATGATTAGTAATTATTCTTTCTAGGATTATAGAAAATTGAAATTACAAAAAAAAAAAAAAAGCTTTACTGGTTTATAGCAGTGAATGATCTTATCCACAGTTTCTAACGTGATAATTTAATATATGACGAGTAAAGTTTTGTTAAAAATATTAAAACAAAGGCCATACACTTTTTTTTTCTAGAGACATGTAGTTAGTATGAACATGTTGAAAGCTGGTCAGATATATTTTATGTTACTCAGCAATTTTCCTATTAGAAAGATAAAGTTTTAAATAAATTTATTGAAGATATTAACATCTGCCAAGCCATAAAGACTTGTACTCCTGATGAATCTTGTCTTGTTATTCCAGACCTTGTTGCTCCTTGGTCCCTTTTCCAAGTCAATCCTTTTCAAGCAAATGAGTATGTAAAAATCAAAATCAGGTAAATAGCAAAAAACACGACTCACCCACTGATCTCAGTTAGATAAGCTGCTCTGCTTCCAGGAGTCCTGCTTATGTTTCCTGGCACAAATATTTTTCTCTTTTTAATTATGAAAATTATCAAGAACAGAAGCCAGATTCAAAAGCTTTCTGCAGGTACAATACAGTCTCACTGTGCAGCAAATGTTCATGTCTCATCTCCTTAGATCAAGACCCATTTTTTCCTCCTGCCTAATACTGTTGCATGTCTCTTCATCATTGTCCCTGGGTAGAACAACCTGTCAGTCAGCTGAAAGTGCCCATTGCATTGATAATAGTATGCTGATTTATGATCCTTTTAAGGTGAGTAGTCACCTTCTAAAAGAAGTGTGGACAGAGCTGTTCATTTGAAAGTACATTTAGTAGTATTTATTTTGAAAGTATTATAGTTTAAAATCCCACACATCAGTATTTTCATGAGTTAGGCATTGGTTTATATGATTCTGATTTTTTTTTTTAATTAAACCAATTCTTGATATCACTGGGATGAAGAGAAGGCTAAGAAAAGCATGGCTATACAGCTGCAACATCTTGTCTCTCTTAACGTAACATTAGACTTGATTCATAATATGGTTGATTCCACAGAGACTCAAATGAAACTTCTATTTTCAGTATAAATGTGCTTAACCAGTGTTAGGCAAGCATTAGTGGTGTGAATTATATTGATCTTAGACTTATACTCTCTGAACCTATCCCTGAAAATTCATCTGGCTATATGTAGGGAATATCTTAAAAACTTTAGAAGACTTATTCAGTCATTAAATCCTCATCACATGCACACATTTAAAAGGAATTTTTTGTTGCTAATCTCAGCTCAGCAGACTTAGTCCTTCCCTTGTTGCCACTATAATTTATGTGTAATCATAATTTGACAACCTTAGTCTAATACTGCACTCTGTCCTCTAAGGAAGTTTAATACCTTCTGTTCAGTACACTCATAACATTTATCACTTGAACAATAGGTGTATATGACCCTGTTCAATTACCCTCCAATGTGTGCAAGGAGTTGCTTCAGTACAACCAGGTTCCCAACATTATATTTCAGTGCTGGTTTGTAGCTGTTGACTTGCAGATAAGGTGGTGTTGCTCTTTTCAAATTGAGTTAATTTTTCAAATAATTTGTTATTTCAGTGGTTTTTCTTATCTTGCTTTCTGATGATATGCTACCAACAATAAGTGAAAGATGACTGTATACCAATTGTCATGCTTTTTCAAGTATGCAAAGCCGATATAAATTTTTTATATCTCTCAGGAAGTGCAGCTAAGATGTGTCCCGAGACAAACAGCAACATATTTCTTACTACCAGACAGGCATTATGCATTCTTTGCCAGTTCCCACCTCTTCTGTTGTGGCAGGTTATCCCTGGCTAGCAGCCAAACACCCACACAGCTGCTCACTCACTCATTCCCCCTCCTCAGTGGGAGAGGGGAAGCAAATAGGATGAAAAATCTCGTGGGGTGAGATAAACACAAGGAGATAGACCACCAATTACTGTTGTGGGCAAAACAGACTTGACTTGGGGAAAATTAAATTTATTGCCAATTAAAATAGATGTGAGTATTGAGAAACAAAAAGACAAATATAAACCAAAACCTTTCCTCCCGCCTCTGCCCAGCCAAACTCGGACTTCTCCACCCCCAGTCCAAGCGGCACAGGGAGGATGGGGCACAAGTAGCATCCATCCACAGCAGTTTCTTCTCACACTGCTACCCTGCTCCACCATGGACTGTCTGTGAGCTGCAGTGTGAGTACCTGCTCCAGCTCCTGCTGTACCTCCTTCTCTGATCTTGCTGTTATTTCTCACTCTTTTTGTTCCCTTCTCCTCCCTCTGTGAGAAGTTTTTGCCTGTTCTTAAATACATATTCCCAGAGACGCCACCATCTTGGCTGCCGGGCTCAGCCGTGCCCTGCAGTGGGTCGGCTGGAGGCAGCTGGAACCATTTGTGCCTCGTGCGGGGCAGCCCCCGCCTCTCCTCGCAGAGGCGACCCTGCAGCCTTCCACTGCTGGCACCTGGGCACCTGCATCAAATACAGCCGTCATTAGCAATGATCGCAACAGTTCTGTAAAGCTTTAACTGTGAAAGTAATACTGACACCTGGGATGTATAGCAATCCCTGATTAAGTTTTGTCAGTGCTGCCTTGTTAATGCCATCTGAGGATAACTCTCACTTCTGGTCACGTGTAGAGGGCAGGGTGGGTGACTGCCCCTGCTCCCAGGGTCTGTCTCCTACAGCAAGAAACCCGCGTGGTCAGACCCTTGCACTCCATTGCTTCCAAATAACATCAGCTTCTGCTCTAGCTGAACAAACCTCATGTGATATTTTGGGAGACTGTTGGGTCAGCTGCTTTGCTGGTAAAGTCTTGTAACCATCTGAGCTTTCTAGAAAGGGGATCTGCTTGGGAAGTTTCCCTTTATTGTCATGTTCCTGTGTGCTTTCCCTAAGCAGTTGTTACTGACCGGCTTTGGAGGCAAGATGCTGGGTTTGGTGTACCTTTGGTCTGAACCGGTTTGGCTGAATGCTCAAGTATGCTTTTTACGTTTTGTTTGTTACCCATCTGAGCTTTCTTATATGTATTCAAAGGGGAAAGAGGAATGTAGCTTTGTGATAAATAGCTTGGGAAATATCAGGAGACTTCTGGAGCATTTGCATCTTTATGTAACACTATGTTGAGTAAATATTTTGCTCCGTGGAAGATTGGAAGTAAAGCCACTGCGCATTGCTAAGCCTGGGGGAGCTGTTAAAAAAAATGTATAACATAGAACTACTGGCAATGCTGGAATGGCCAAGCAGCTCACACAGAGCATAGTGATTTTTTAAGCATTGCTAAATCATCTTCCATGTGTGACTAAGCTGACACATGGTATTTCAGTCAAATTGCTGGAGGGGTATGGTACTACTCCACAGGGACAGCTGGGAGGAATCCATCCCACCCTGGGATGCAATATGCTTCTCCCACGTTAAGCAGGATGTCTGGCTTGTCCAAACCAGTAGTCTACCTCTCTGGGCTCCATTTGCTATAGCCTGGAGCTGCAGGTGGCATGTGCTTGGAAGGGGATGTGAACAGTGAGGTGTGCCACACAGGCCTCATACAGAATGGCTTTTTGAAAGGAGAAGGTAATCAAACTTTATGCAGGCTTCTCATTTTGTCGTAAGTTCTTCCATAGTTGTATATATAGTAACAGCATAAGATAATACAGGAGAAGTCTGTAATGAGAACATGATATAACTGGATATAGAGATAGGATAGGATAGGAACAGAGCAGTAGTTTAGTATGTATCAATAGCTGTTACAGGTAGTTCATGTCATCTTAGCATTTGTTAGGCTAAGCAGGAATCGGATGGTCAATCAAGAAATGTAACATGAGTGGGGCAGAAAGGACTTGATTGATTGGCCTATCATCCAATAAACATACTTCACACCTTCTTTAGGTTTAAGGTATGTGTTTACATTATTTATATCAAGTTTGTTATTAATTAAAAATATTTTTTAAGATTTTTTTCAAAAAAACAGTAAAACACTGAAATAGTAATTATGGTTTTCTGCCCATAAACCTGTGCTCAGGCAGAGATCCTACTGCTTCTTAAAGATTAGTCATTGAACATAGCTAAGCTAGGTAAGATTTCTGCCTCAAAAAGTGTTTCTTAATTTTTACATTTGTTTTTTATTTCATTCTGTACCTACATTTTAATCACTTGCATGTGTTTCATAGCACAGTAGTATGTGAATTTGCCATGTATCTACATTCCTTTACTCTTTATGTGTTAGTTATATTTCATGATTGATTTATTAAGTAATTTTGAAAGTCTAGTGTCTTTGGAGATGTTTTCTTCAACTTTTATGATTTTTCTGCTACTATCTGGAGGTCAGCGTTGCCCTGTTGATTAGCTCAAATATGGAATAGATCCTGTAAGTATACCTTTAAATATACATACACATTAAAATATGTACAATATGTAGGAGGAAACAGAGAGAGAATGAATGAGAAAGAGATTGAGGGAAAGGGGACCCTTCACAAGGAGAAGTATGGTTCATGGCTGAAAACAAAGTGACAATTAAACATGCCAACGATAGATTTTCCTAAAGCTAGCCTGTGATGACAGTTCTCAAGATTTTATTTTTTATTTTAATAGTTGTCTAGTTTTTATTGCAACTTATTAAAGTTTCTTAAATATTAAAAAATACTGAAGAGGAATACTGTTGAAAAACACAGTTGGCAGACAAGAACTTAAGAAGAATGATTTTAGGATTGCTTATGTGTTTTGGGTTGTCATTTAATATAATATTGGTTTTGCAAATTTCAAATTTCTATATTAATTAAAGGTTAAATATAGAGCAATAAAGCATTGTTCAGTCTTTATGAAAGAAGTGTATATTGAGCATGTAGAATTGCCTTCCAGTTTGCTAATTCTTTCAGAGAAATTATTTCAGTAGGAAGTTTTGACCATATCTTCAATCACAAATGCTCCTGGATCAATGTGTGCCCTTCACAAAACTGGGAACCACCTAGAGGTCTGTTTGAAATCTACCCAAGTATATTTCCTTCAATTCATTTTCTTGCTTGACATCTCCAAAACAAAAATGCCATCAGTCTTTGTGCCAGAGGAATAAGGAGATGTTAGGGTCTTTCATCATCTTCTTGAAGGATCTAAAATAAAAGCCCTGTTGTCCTAAGCTGGTGAGAGCCTTAGGGGAGTGAAGAGAGATAGATGCTTGGAGTAGATGATTTATGCCCCTTTACACTTTTCCTTACTTTGGGCTCAATCCTGCACCTAAGTTAGGTGAGGTGAATATGAACTAGAGAAACTAGCTACCAGCTCACAAGATGAGGGAAGCTACCTTCTCCTGTCTCTCAGGTCTCTGCAGCTGGAGCAGCAAATGGATTGTAGCAGGAGCCAGCCACATCACTTTCATATTTACAGAGATTTCCTGGATCTTGAGGATATTCCCCTATCCTGAATTCAACAGTCTTTGCTGCTTTGTAGTTCTGTGAAAGACCCAAGTACAGTGAGATGTTTCCTTTTGATATTTTTGTATTTTTGCACCATACTTACATGCCCTAATGAGTTAGGGGCAAAAGTGAAGCTAAAGAATTGGGGTACCAAGAGCCAATAGGTCACTAGCAAGGCTAAATCTCTTGTCCATAAAAGGTCCTTTCAGCCAGCTCCTGGCTTAAATCAACTCAGTGTGAACAAAATATTTCTCAAGTTTTATTGATTGTTGATTTAGTTTGTCCATTGATGCCAGTCTGAATGTGTGGCTGTTGCTCTGTCATTTCATGGTCATGTGTTGCAGCTTTGTGTGCACTGTTGTAGAAGGTGGTTTAAACTAGAAGGCTGGACTTGAGGCACTGAAGTACATAAGAACCTGCATCTGTTGATAGCAAATGGCTAGACCACAGGCACAGGATCATCCAAAACTGCTGCAGCAACATTCATCAGAGTTTAACTCTTACTTATCTAAGTAAATTGGAATTCAAGCTTAAGTTGTGGCACAAAAGAGAATGTTGACAGTTACTTATCTCAATAAGTTGGAAAATCTTTGCTTTTCCCCTTATATTAAAAAAGTGTATTAAATAACTCTGTATTGGGTTTCTGTGGCAAAGTGTTGGTAGCGGGGGAGCTGCAGGGGTGCCTTCTGTGAGAAGCTGCTAAAAGCTTCCTCAGTGTCTGATAGAGCCAATGCCAGCTGGCTCCAAGAGAGACCTGCTGCTGGCCAAGGCTGAGACAATCAGCAACAGTAGTAGAGCCTCTGTGATAGCATATTTAAGAAGCGGGGAGAAAAACCCCAACCCGGCACAAACTGCAGCTGGAGTCAGGAGTGAGAATATGTGAGAGGAATGACCATGCAGACACCCAGGTCAGTGAAGGAGGGGGAGGAGGTGCTCCAGGTGCTCAAGCAGAGATTCCCCTGCAGCCCATGGTGAAGCCCATGGTGAGGCAGGCTGTCCCTCTGCAGCCCATGGAGGTCCATGGTGGAGCAGATATCCACCTGCAGCCCGGGGAGGACCCCACGCTGGAGCAGGTGGATGTGCCCGAAGGAGGCTGTGACCCCATGGGAAGCCCACGCTGGAGCAGGCTCCAGGCAGGACCTGTGGACCCATGGAGAGAGGACCCCACAATGGAGCAGGTTTGCTGGCAGGACTTGTGACCCCATGGGGGACCCACGCTGGAGCAATCTGCTCCTGAAGGACTGTACCCCATGGAAGGGACCTATGCTGGAGCAGTTCATGAAGAACTGTAGCCTGTGGGAAGGGCTCACATTGGAGAAGTTCATGAAGAGCTGTCTCCCATGGGGGGGACCCCACGTTGGAGCAGGGGAAGAGTGTGAGGAGTCCTCCCCTTGAGGAGGAAGGAGCGGCAGAGATGATGTGTGATGAACTGATCGCAACCACTATTCCCCGTCTCCCTGCACTGCTCTGGGGGGAGCAGGTAGAGAAAATTGAGTGAAGTTGAGCCTGGGAAGAAGGGAGGGGTGAGGGGAAGGTGTTTTAAGATTTGGGTTCATTTCTCATTAACCTACTCAGTTTTGACGGGTGATAAATTAAACTGATTTCCCCAAGTTGAGTCTGTTTTGCCTGTGATAGTAATTGCTGAATGCTCTCTCCTTGTCCTTATCTTGACCCATGAGCTTTTTTGTTTTATTTTCTGTCCCCTGTCCAATTGAGAAGGAGAATGATAGAGTGGCTTTGGTGGGCACTTGGTATCCAGCCAGGTCAACCCACCACACTCCTAAGATGGGAAAGAATTGCCGCATGGTGAAGGAAGTCACTATTCCATGTTGCTCCGTAGACTTCCATGTGCCTGAGGTCTCTTTCTGTCTTCAGTTGCACAGAAGAAGTCAGAAATAAATTACATTAGTAAGGCTCCAAAGGCATGAAAACAACAAGAAATCAGAAACATATTCCTTTTTTTAAACTGTGCATTCTCTTTATAGCTTAAAGTCAGCAGGTACTCACTTTATCTGCACATCATGTGAGTCATTAACCACAGCTATAGTTGAATAAGCAATGGCCAGTGTCTTTATACAATCAAGTGTGACATCCATCCAAAGAAGTATTTGATTCTGTCATTATTGATTTTACATAGTATCATGTCGTTTCCCTTCAAGAACACTACTAAAATCACAGTGGCAGATTTCAGAAATAATATATCTAGTTAGCACACTTGCTGCTGACTTTGCCAATGTCTGATTAAAATGACTGCCGAGTTTTGCTTTAGTAATGACTTCTGATTGCAGTATGTTGCCACAAGCTGCACCAAATGAACATGAAAATCGTTGGCCAGATTATCAGGTACCACATCTCTTGCTGATTTCACTGTTGAAAACTCTGGGACAATGAGTGAAATTGAATTTTCTCCCATCCCATCTGGTAAACAGAAAAAAATAAAGACTAGAGAATACCGTAACTTTTATCCAATAGTCAAGTATGTCTGTTTGGTTCAGTATTAAATATAAATCCCTTTTGTGCACCACAGACCTTTCAAATTATGTCTGTGGACACTTAATTGCTTTCTTCTCCTTATTACTAGCAGCTGCACTTTGTATTAGTGAATTATACCTCATGCCAAGGAGGTAACTGTTTGCAGGAGATAAAGTGCAGAGGCACAAACATTCAGGTCACTGAATCTCTTGTGCATGAAACACTTCCTTTTCTGTCCCTCTATTTTTGGATACTTTTAATGTATCTTAAAGCAGGCAAGATATGCAAACAAAAAGGGAAACAAGCAAGCAAACAAACAAAACCCTGAAACATAGTTCTGATGCATACAACTGAAGAGTCTAGTAAGTCAAAATGTGACTCCAAAGAAGATTGAGCTCTGCATTTTAAAAAGCTACTTCTTTTACTAGGGCGAATAGAAGTTGTGTATTGCAACACTTACAGGAAGTGCTGTGGGCTTATTTTAGTCTACGAATGATCACTTTCTTAGAGTTTATTTTCTGGCAGTATGATTTACAAGAAGTGAATTTTGTGATTATTTTATTACTTGTATACTTGCACACTTCTCTGAAGTACTGAATGGTCTTTCAGTTAGTGATAAAAATAAGCTCAGGGCTAAAGAGTGGAACATATTTCTGGGCACAAACATGTTTGTGTGCACTAATCTTCAGTTTTAGCTGTGAAATTGGGGCAGGGTGTTAACATTCATCTACTGGAGTGCAACAAATCATTAACTTTTTTCTTTTCAAACATTTGCCTTTTTTGGTCTTCTATTGAAGCATTGACAGCCAAGCTTTAATGTGGGCTTGGTACATTTGGTATTGGGAAAACCTGTACATTAAATCTTTCTCCTTAATCACAGCACTTATAAAATGACATAATAAATCAGATCCTTAGAGACTTTAAATCATATAAGATATTTATAATTTGTTGCATGGAATGAAAGCACTGATACCCTGTCTCCTTCAGTGAGGGAGGTAGGGTGAAAGGAAAAGGAGGCTTGTAATAATTTCCTACTGTGTTCATTTAACTTTATGATGGTTCCTCTCAGGAGACCATAATGAAAAGATAAGAGACTAATGATCCATAAATTTAACAGAACCCAGATTGAATAATCTTTCAGTCTGACAAAATTAATTAACATTAAAACACATTTTCTTGAGATATTCCTCTAAATGAGTGTGTATGTGTGTGTGAGAAATCAAACCTCAAAATAAGAACATTCCTTAACTTCTTGAGAAGTTCATTTTTAGACTGCAGCTTTAACCTTCCAGGTCTGACTCATTCCTGCTTTCACAATCTAAATTTGATATTTTTCATTTGTATTCATGCTTTGTTTTTCAAAATTACATCTGTTACTGATCATACTTCATACTTGATCTTTTCCTTGTATGTACTGTCACAATTTTGTCACAATTTGCTGGAGCGTGTCCAGAGGCGGGCAACGAAGCTGGTGAAGGGTCTGGAGCACAGGCCTTATGAGGAGCGGCTGAGGGAACTGGGGTTGTTTAGCCTGGAAAAGAGGAGGCTGAGGGGAGACCTTGTCGCTCTCTACAACTACCTGAAAGGAGGTTGTAGTGAGGTGGGTGTTGGTCTCTTCTCCCAAGTAGCTAGCGATAGGACAAGAGGAAATGGGCTTAAGCTGCGCCAGGGGTGGTTTAGACTGGAAATTAGGAAAAATTTCTTTATGGAAAGGGTGGTCAGGCATTGGAACAGGCTGCCCAGAGAGGTGGTGGAGTCCCCATCCCTGGAGGCGTTTAAAAAACGGGTAGATGTGGCACTTCGGGATATGGTTTAGTCTGGTCTACCCTTGATTAGTCTAGAGTGGGCTTGGTAGTGTAGGTTAATGGTTGGACTGGATGATCTTAAAGGTCTTTTCCAACCTAGATGATTCTATGATTCTATGATTCTATAATTACTTATTTAAGTGACAAAACTAAGGTTTTCTTTAATGATTGTTTTTATTCTGATTACTCTCTAACAGCAACATAACCAACGTCTTGTATTTACTACAAACCTAAACCAATCTGTAACTCAAACATAGATCTTATATCAAATCCCATTTCTGTACAGACAACTTCAATCCATGTATGGAGCAGTTTTTAAGTCGAGTTGAATGGCCTTGTCACCTACTATCTCAATGACTGTAATTTTATAGTGTGGAGACCCTCACAAGTGAGCATGTGAATATGCAGAGTTAAGTCCTCTGTAAAATCATCTGCAAAGGAGGTTAAATTTCCTTCCTCATAGTGAGTTACTGACACATAGCAGCATGGGTAGGTCGGCTGAAAGCACCAGAGTTGCACCATTAAAACTGAGATTGACAAGTACTTATGTATTAGTCTGCCCACAAATATAGGCTCACCCTATCTTATTATGATACATGCATCTGCATAAAACCAATGTAACTATTAGGAACATTTGCTAAGATTATACCAATGCTTGTGTACAACAACAGAACTTGTCGTTGTACCTCAAGTAATCATACCCATATTATCTTTAACTTAGCTACTTCTGATAGTAATAAATTCTCAGGGGCTTGTGCTTTAGGTTTGGACATATACAAGCTGAACTGAGTCTTGACTCATTCACAGGTGGCTTGTTCATACTTGCCTAGCTATATTAAAGTTCTTTTATATGCCGGTGCATGCTGAAGTCAGATTTCTGATGGCACTACAGAATAGATCTGTGTTCTTTTTTACTCATGGTTTTGGGTTTTTTTAACATCTTTTTCTCCATAGCAGAAAAAGTCCAACAAGAGATTGTAAAAGTTATGTATTATACAGATGACAAATACAAATTTCACAGATAGAAACTGTATAGCAATAGGGCTAACTGACTTACTCATGCTAATTTCATGAATTAATAGTATAGTTATTTATACGTTGTACAGTCCTCTGAAGTTTGTTTTTTTTTTTCTCCCCCTGCCTACTGTGCTGCACGGCAGAAAACACATGAAATTCTGGTTCTGTCCTTGCTTTCCTTCCTTCTTTTTTTCAGTTTCTGAGAAGTAATTTCTTTCAGAAAGAAGCAGTTCTTTTTTGCTGTGGAAATTCATAGTATCTTATCAATATTTTGCTTATTCTCCCATCACTTTTTAATGTGACAGCACTCCATATATATGCTGGAAGCAGTGCTCTTCATAATCATCCCCTCTTCAGTAAAAGTCATTAAGTCTACATTGTCAAATTTTACCTTGATTACAAATATACACATTTTCCATGCTGCTAATATAAAATAAATGCCATGTATTTTTATTTGCAGCTCTAGTCGAAGTGGTTGATATTAAGGAACCATTAAGGGAACCTGAATCCCAGATCATTATTCATTCAACAGTGAAAAAAAAGCATCTTATGCATTAGATGCTATTAGCACATGCAGAATGCCAGATATAATGATCCCATTAAATCAGATTTGATTAATAGTTTATAAAGACTGAATTTATGTTATTTTTGGAAATGCAGTTTATATTTCCCTTTTGCACTGCTTTTTTGGAAATACTGGTTCAGTGGAGAACAGCCCGAAGGCTTTTCCTTGGCAGGTATATAGCGTTCTGTTGATTCTGATCTGCTTCCACCTAGACCAGGGAGGTAGAAGGTCACTATATGGAGAAGACTGGATTTCTCCCAGTTAGCATGTACAGAAATATGCTTTTATTACCCAGCCCCACATTAACTGTTCTGTGTCCTTAAAAGTTCCTTAAGGATTCAGCAAATTAATTAATCAAGCTAATTGTGGAGTTGCTTTCATTCCACTTCTAGGGGTGGAATGAAAGAAATTCATTGCAAATGGACTTAGTCCAATGGGTTTTTTGTTTTGCTGCTGGGTCTGCAACAGCTGAGACACCGTCTGTGTCAGGATCTTTGGTTTTCCTTTGTTCCCACAGAATTCCCTAACTTGAAGCTCTTTTTTATGACAAGTGGTTACATTTCCAGGGCCACCAAGAATGACTGAATAATATCCTGTATTTTCTCTGGGCTAAAACTGACTTTGTGTTTACTGACCTAGCAATTCACTTGGTGACTTTCCAAGGCACCTTGGTTGAGATGAGTTGCACAGAAAAGGTAAAGGCTCTGTGCCTGGTTTTGCTCTGCCAGCCTTGGTCAGTGCTGCATCCTCCATTTCTCTAGCTACATAGGAGAGAACTTAAAGTCTTCTTTGTCATATCAGACTTATTCAGGCAAAGTTTCACTGAAACCAATTAAACTTCTAGCAGTCAGAGCAATTCTTGGCTTAATTTGTAAGATTTACATTAAACATTTCTTCCAGTTAGGACTGAAATTCCTGGACTTCAAATATAATTATTTTTTGGGTTGTATAAAGAAAAATAAATCTTTTTAAAATTAGCAGGAAGCTTACAAACAGGTGAAAATCAGTTATTTATTAGTTGTTTGTAAAAATTTGTAGAAGGAATGTATATATGTTTCTCTTAAAACTTAAAATTATTTATTTCATGATGCTCCTAGCAAATATTCTGGTTTGGGTTTTTGGGGAAGAAGTGTTGGTGTTTTTACTTGTTTTGATGTTTTGGTTGATTGATTTTGCTTTGCCCTGAAGGCTATGATTACTGATATACATTATAATACTTACAAATGGCAGTTGCATATAGTAGGCCTTGTTAATGCATATTCTGGGATAGTTAATGAGAGGCAGAAAAATTCTGTTCTGTAGTTCAAAGTTCTGTGTTACATTGACAGTTGTAGTCTACTTTTAGTGAATAGTGTTTCAGATATTGAATACACAATCATATGAATGGCTGTTTGTACGTGTGTGTGTACATATTACATGTGTATGCATGCATAAGGACTGTGCATAGCTCTAAGCTCTCTCTTGAGCAATAATAATATTGTATACTGGTAAAAACTTTGTTAAATAACACTTTATGTCATGTATTAATCTGAATGATTAACATTATCAAAGAACTCAGCTCTTCTAATCAAAATGGGGAACATTTTTTTTTTTTTTCCTCCTAGCAGTAGAAGGAATTGTAATCCTGGATTTGGGAAATTATACTTAATCTATATTCTGTTCCTTCAAAAGAAATCTTGATCTTCACCTTCAAGCTTAAACAACACACAAAGACTATTTCTTTTCTCATTTGAGAGGAGCTTCAACCCCAAACAGCTGAAGATATCTCTCAGTGTTTTTTTTTTTTAATTCTAACTTCCTCTCCAAATGTTGAAAACCCTTGTATTCCAATGGACATCACATTTTTGTATCATATCCTGAAAATATTTTTCCTTGTCTAGCTGCCTACTACAGTTTGTTATTTGCCTGAAAGAAGTTACTACTAAAAACTGATGCAAATTTAAACAAAGATGCAGTTCGTAGAAACAGTGGATGGACACTCATCAAGGGGAAAGATTGACTGTTTCAGCAGGCAACACACCCCTGACTGTTTTAAGCACAGGCCCTTCAGGACAACTCTTAGTTTTGCTCACTGAACCACAAAATTAAAGTACCATGGAAGAAATCCAGACATGCAACAACACCAAAATATGTATCGCACTATACTGAAAGGCTTCAGAATTACTGTATTTACACAAGGGTATTACAGACAGAATAAATGAAAATTTTATGCTCTAAGAAAGGAAACACAATTTTAGTTAACTAGCATTTTTCTACTGCTCTAAAGCTTTTAATGGGAGCAGAGGGAATTTGCACTCAGCGAAGTAGATCAGTGAAATGATAATTTGTCTTTGAATGGAGTACTTTTATCCCATTAATTTCTGCCATTATGGTGTGAGATAAGATGTAAGCCAGTGACTAACTGAAAATTAAGGTCCCAAAAAAGAGGCAACGAAACAAAAGAATAGCTTATGCAGTATTATACAAAGCGTATGCTAAAATTAATTTTTATTCAACCTTTTATTGTAGCCACTTTTAACCTCAATTCTTTATGCACTTAATCATGCTTGCTTCTGCTATATTTATTAATTTTACTCATCAGATCTCTTTTTAAGGATATTTGATTAAAATCCTTTCTTGTTGCAGTTAAGAGGAGAAAAAGGGCATTGTAGTGGAGATATGCCTTAGGTGAATGTATGGCATTGAAAGCCTTCCTTCCCGATATACTGCAAATGAAGGAATCATTTAGTCTATTACAGAAGAAGAATAAGAGAATACTTTAGCTTGTGTTATTTGCAAAATTAACCTGGCATTGTATACTGACTGCTACTATCCTTTTTAAAAAAAGTGTAATCGCTGCGACGTTTTGAAAGTGCATTTCAAGGTAACACAAAAAGAGGAAAAGATCATAGAATCATAGAATGCTTTGGGTTGGAAGGGACCTTTAGAGGTCATCTAGCCCAACACCCCTGCACTGAGCAGGGACAGCAATCATAGACATATCTTGTCAGAAAGAATCTCCAGTTTGAGGCATTTCATTCAATCCATTGCACTGAAGCTGGATCATGTAAAACTACCATATGCTTGTCTAATCTGTTCTTAAAAACAGTGAAGAATGGTTCATCACATCCTTGGGTAGCCTGCTGAAGTGCCTCATTACTCTTCATTAGAACATTTTTACTGCTCTAAACCTAAAGTCTTTGCCGATTTCTTCTTGTCTTTCCCCCTATAGGTATGAAGAACAAATGTTCCTCTCCCTTTTTATAACTGCTTTTTAAGTAGTGGAAGTCAGTTATGTTTTCTAGTAGCAAGCCCATTCTTTTTTTTTGGACTAAATACACCTTCTACTTTTTCTCCTAAGTCATGTTTTCTAAAACACTTTGCATCTCCATATTTTCTCCAGCTCTCCTCTCTGGACTCTGCAGCTTGCTAGCATCATTTTCAAGAGAAAGGTGTCCAAACTGAGACTGAATCCTCCAGCTAGGGACCCCATGCTGCAAACTAGGGACCAGTAAACAGGGCAAAGATAGCTACCTCTTTTGTCCTATGTAGGACCTCCTAGTACACATCCTGAAGTGAGATCTGTCTTTGCAACAGCACTGCCTTATGAGTTTATAGTATGCCTCTGTTCTTTTTATGCCCTTAATATATTTTCTGCCTGGCTGAATTTTCCCCACTGGGAATGATGCATTCAGTTGTGTTGTGGCTGTTATCCTCCTTGAGCACTTTCTGCTAATCTTTTTGAATTCATCTTGCTGAACAATCTTGTTAAGACTGTCTAGCTAAAATTGTTCAGTAGCTATGCTTTGAAAAAGCAAGAGCAATGCTTTACTAATCTTTTGGAGATTGCAAGTAAATCTTTTCATCTGAGAAGCTGAACAAATTCAGTCTGAGTTTTTGAAGGTCCACCTTGGCTTCTTGCCACAATTCCACCCTCAGGTTGTTATTGCTTTACTTTCTATAGTCTGGCAGATCAAAACCCTACATAAGGACTCCAGGTTCTGCTGTAAAGGAAACATTGGGAAAAAGAAAGTACTGTGGAATAAATCAGGTTTCCCAGTTCTATGTTCTTCAGGTTTCTTCAGGTTTGTTCTCCACTGTCACTCACAAAATTCATTCTTAAAGGGTGATCATTATCCATGGATGCTCTGGGCAGAATTTCCATCTGCTCACCAGATCTTCCCACTGAGATTGTTAGCTAGCTAAAATATATCACAGCATCATCTCCCTCCTCACTTTGCAAGAGGATTAGATTTAATGTTCACTGGCAGAAAAGGTGATGGTAGACTTAAGTTCAAGGCAGAACTGAGTGCCAGGAGCCATATGGCTGTGCCAGTGGACCACTTCTACTGGGAAAATGCAGTCAGAAGGCAAAACAGAAACAAGAGGCTTTCCAGTCCTCTCCTCAGCCATTCACCCCTTTTTCCTCTGCTGGAGCTGCCTCTTGCTCCAGTTTTGCAGACTGATGAGCTCACTACATGTGTCTCCACCTTCTGAGAGAGAGGTCACAAACTTCTAGTAGAGACTGCAGCTTAAGCAGGAGCTGGAAAGCTATTTAAAATTGACAATAAAAAAGATAAATGTAGGATCACTTGTTGAAATGATAATCAGGAAATGTTATTAGCACTAATGTTTATTATCACTAAAGCCAAGTCAAATCAGCTTTTAAATATATAATTAAATTCATATTTCAATTATTTTCTGAATCTGGCCCATATTTTAGTTGGGAATCCCTGGGAGATTCCCAAGCAAAAATATATCTAAGGAGCCCAAAGCTGATGTGGAAACTTAGTACTGCTGCAAGGAATGTAGAACACTCAGATCTGTAGAGTTTGTGGAATGAAATCCAGAACAGGTTTTTCAGCAAAAATGTGCATGTGCAGCTACAGTCTGACTTGTATCACTGTATGCCAAAAGGCTGAAGCCATAATATGGGTTTTATAAGTAAAGCCATTTATGCGTGGGATCAACTTTAAATAAATAATTTCTTTCTTCTGAAGAAGAAACAGAATGGTTATGAAATCATTAATACAATCTTGGAAAAGAGTTTATTTTGTTTTGTTTTGTTTCTATGTAATAGTTAGTAAATATCCTCATGAAGTATAATTTCCAGAAAAAACAACTGAAAGAAGACTAGAGTAGAAAAGAGAAAGAATTTGTCTTTTCACAGCTGTGAAACCAGTAATGATATAATGCCAAATTCAGAAATCTTCTATGAGAAGTTTTCAAACACTAGGGAATCTCTGATGTCACTTAGACTAATAAGGTATGCATTACAACTACTTTTCCCTAAAAATACCTGCTAATTTTATTTTCATTGTACACCTATAATTAAAAAATCTTTATAAAGTGAACTGCTCATAGGGAAAGTAATTGGAGGGACTCTCATACTTTTTTGGTGAGAAAAGAACATTAGCCTCATTAAATGTTTTACATCGAATTTCAAAGCACTTTACAAATTATCCTGCTATTAGGTTAATTCTTATATTCAGTATTAATTGGCTGGCAATTAGAACCCTCTGGAAAAAGAAGTAAGGAGAGAGAACCCAGGCAAAGACATTGTACTGCAGAATCTTGTGTTGTAAGGCAGAAAGTAGTGTGACTTATTTTGGTGGTGGTAGCATATATGGTTTACCCACAGTTATATTAAAACAAAAAGGCAGAGCTTATAGGCTGTTTGTTCTACAGCATACAGTTCAGTGTACTTTATTCAGGCTCTCTGATGTGGCTTAGTCTTTCTAATTCATCTCTTTGGTTCTGATCCTCACAAGCGAGTGAGGGGAGGAGAGGCACTATAGGATGACATTGGTCTATACAGATATTATGTCTCCCTTTTGTTTGTAGACACGTCCACTGGGTAAATCTAAAATCGTTCAGTCCCCAAAGTTGGCTTTTTATTTGCACTGTACACCAGCTGCAAACTGTGACAGTGAAACATTTCTATAAGCTCCTTGTTTGAATGTCTTGGTCCACCTCCTGTTTAACCTGATTGTATCTCTCTGAGGTTGTGGAAGTAGCACAGCACAGTATTTGTTCTTAGCCAGGTCGGCCCCAACAGGAGGGAAAAAAAAAAGTGCATAAAACAAGTGACCAGGGTGATTCTCAGCATCTTCCAGGGAGCAGTGGTTCTTTGGGCACGATGGGGAAGGAGAGCAGTCTGACTAATGGAAAAGGTTATTACAGATTCAGTTACCACGATGCCTTACAGTACATCCAGCTTCTCCCTCCCTGCTGCTGACAAGTCAGAAAGGTTTAAGATGTGGGAGCTTCTTGTGTATTGCCTTGTGTATCCTCCATTCTTTTCAGGACCTGCTTTCCATTTATTTCTCTTATCTGATCAAATAGGTGGGTACAATTACCTACAAGCATATCAAAATTAAAGAAGAAGATCCATTAAGGAAAAAAATATAACAGCAAAATAAGAGGAAAAAAACCCAAACCACAAATCCTATACTAAAATATTTTTTCTTAATGGTTTGATATAATAACTACAATTTGTTCACTTCTTAGGGTTAAGAAGAAATATGTTCTGCATCTTAAGAAAAAGTTCGTAGTTAGCCAAATAGAGTTGTAAATATGAGTACATTGTTACAATGAATAACGTGATATTTGCTTTAATGTTTTTCAAACAGTCAGGAAGAGAGACATTTTACTTACACGTCTTCACATTTTCTTAAAATGAAAAGACAACTCAAAAAAAAAAAAAAAGGCAGAACCAAGAAGTCTCTCTTTCTTCAAAAATTATAATGTCACAACTATATGCCTGGAAGATAAATTTATACTGTGCAGACAAAAGATGGAGTGGGTAGGGATGTCAAACTACAATTTATACAATCTAGATCAGATAGAGTTATAATTTATGATTTCACTTACTCTTTGCTAGTAATGCTCTTTGTCCATAATATTGTCTTACAATACCTGTCAACAATTAGTTTTGCCCTTGTAAATTCCGCCTATTTCTACTATAGTTTAATTCAAAAATGTATGTAGTCCATTATCTGTGGTCATCTCCTATGGATAGAAGCTGTTTTAATTACAGCATTTTTCTTTCCCTTTTATGCCCATTACCTTATTAATATCACAGGAAAGTTAAAAGACAGCAATATGCCAAAAATGCCAATAAGTACCTGGAAAATAAAAAATAGTATTTAAGTACTGACTGCCAACACCATCCTGGGGTACTTTAGGATGAGTGTCGTCAGCATGTCAGAGTTGGTGATCCCTACTCTACTCAGCCCTGGTGAGACACATCTGGTGTGCTGCGTCCAGTTCTGGGCTACCCACTACAAGTAAGATGTAGACTTACTGGACAAAGTCTAGTGACGGGCCATAAAGATAATTAAGGGAGTGGAAGATCTCTCATATAAGGAGAAGCTGAGAGAGCTGGGGTTGATCAATCTGGAGAAGAGAAGGCTTGGGGGGATCTGAGTGATGTGTGTAAATACCTGATGGCAGGGAATGAGAGAGTCAGATTCTTGGTGGTGCCTGGTGAGAGGACAAGAAGCAAAGCGCACAAATTAAAATACAGTAAATTCCATTTAAAAATAGTGAGAGTGATCATAATGAGCGTTCATAACCTCAACCTAACGAGATGTGAGAGTGATCCAACACTGGAAGACATTGCCTGGAGAGGCTGTGTGGTCTCCATCCTTGGAGATCTACAAATCTCAACTGGACATGGCCCTGAGCAACCTGCTCTAGCTGACCCTGCTTTTGGCAGGGGGTTAGACTAGTCAATCTTGAGAGGTCCTTTCCAACATCAACAATTCTGTGATTGGTTCTGTGATTCTATAGATAAATGATTTTTACATTTTTTCCATAGGAAAAACCTTTCCCTCTGTTTCTGTTTCATAAATTCATATTACTATAAAGAGAAAAAATTGATTGAAACAGATCCTTAATTTCTTAGAGAAATATAAATAAAACTTTTTGCACAAACTAATCTTATTATATTCAAACCACTTGTTTTCTCTAGCTCACAATAATATTCACACAAATATTCCATACAGCATCTTAATATTCATATGTTCTACTTCATTGTCTTTTATTCTAAAGATTTAAAAGTGCTCAAAAATTGGACTTAAGTGGAATTGGTTTAAAATATAACTGCTGTGAACAGCTCATCAGTCACAGCAGTCCTCTCCAGAAACTCAAGAAATTCAGGGCAAGTCCTTCTGTGCCTTACATATTACCCTGGCAGCAGCAGGATGAGCTGGTTCTTATTCCAGTCTTAAAACTAAGCTACGTAGTCTTCAAACTTGTTTCTGTTCTTGGTGGTCTTTTTGTTTGTTTATTTTTCATTTCTTTTTTGGTTTTGCTTTCTTTTTTTTAATAATATTTTTTCATCTCCCTGGAAGAATGGTTGTTTGTTTCTTTGTTTAGGCAGTGTTATTTTATTTTGTTCTTGCTTGCTGTTGCCTCTGGAATACAAATTTGGAGAACATGAAGGAAGTGAGTTTCACTTTACTTGACTGTAGCAAAGATATTTAGATGCCTAAAGTAGCTTTCTGCTCTCCTTTTAGGTAATAATTTGGCATCCAGTTCTTGATCTAGTAAGGGGCAGATATACCTTGAGTCCTGTGTCAGCTGTCAGCCCTTTGCAGATGCCTTAGATACCAATATTTCACTATAATAAAATAGAATGATAATATCCATTACATTTTTTAGTGTGTAAAACTATAATCATGTTTATATTTTGACCTTAGCTTTTTTAAACATTTTTCTTTAAGCTCTTCGCTGTCATTTTGAAAGTCTCTATTTTATGTGGGGTAAAGGTATAATGTCTTTCAAAAGATATACAAGTAAGGTATGTACACTCAAGTAACAAGTCAGAAATTTCATATAGCAAAGGATTAAGTAATTGCTTTATTTATGAAAGCTACCACATCAAGCTGACATCAGACACTTCAGAACAGGACCTTATTTCATCACGCTGTGTTGTGCTTACTTATTTTAAGCTGGATCTATTGGACCCCTTAATTTAGCTGACATAATGCACATAAATACTGAAGCATAAACATTTTGTCATATAAGTTACTAGCATGAAACCTGCATAAATATAGAACCAAACTGGGGCCTGAGTATCCTGGCTTAATCCCCCCCCTCCCTAGCCTTTGCACTGCTTACACAGGTGACAGGGAGCAGAGCTCTGATTCACAGTCTGTCTTGTGGGCTGTACCTGTGGCTCCCAACAATATATCATTCTTTGCTGAGCTGGTGGGAAAACTGCAGCCAATCCTGTAATGAGTGTACTGCAAAAGGTTCAAAGCTTTCACTGGACAGGAAATGAGCTCATTGCTAATGAAAAAAAAAATATAAAAATGGTCTGGAGGAGACTCTTAGGAAGAAGGCATTTCTTTTCAAAGTTTGGGCATGGAAGGTGTGATCCTGTGGAAGGTAAAGCCTTTTGAAGGGTTTTTGAAGCAACTTTCATGAAACTCATTTCCTGTCTGTCAGGTTCAGCCCTAAATCGCAAATGAAGGAAAATCAAAGATAGCATTCTATGGGCTCAGACATAGCTGTAGTAAAGACATTTTTCTGTTACGTTCTCAAAGTTACAAGGATGAAACAGAGTAAAAGAAAGTTTGGACCAAGAAAGAAGAGAAATTAAATGTTACTGTTTCTTACCCCAATGGGACTGGTGGGCAGCCCAGCTGTTGTGACAAATGGACACAGAGTTGTTCCCCCTTATGCTGAACAGCGTTACATTTGTTCATATTTGTTCTATATGTACTCATGTATTTAAAATGCTGCAGTATTTTACAAGAATTACTCACATTTATTAGAGAGCCAAAACCATTATTTAAAAAAAAAGTCAATGAGATGGAAATGAGCATAGTGCATATTTATAATAAATGTGCTTGTGTGTGTGTGTATAAAATAGCAGAGTTAAAATGTGAGATTTTACCACAGACCTGCTAGGGGAGCAGATGTCGCCCCTCCTGTAAGCTCCTGCGCTGTGTGCAGTTTCAGAGTGCAGAATGCAGGAAGCCAGTACTGATCCCAAACTGTGCACCAGCACTGCTCCTCCAGCTTGATACAGCACCCCCACCTCCTTCAGGAACCACGCAGGGGGGATTCAAACCAACCATGTTAACACCTGATCATGTTCAATGTGCTATACTCTACAGCACGATGGTCATCTTTTTGGCTGCGTTAAGCCCTGGCCATCAGTTGGTGGCTGGGACCTGTTTTCAGACCGCTTTTCTTTACACAGTTTTGGTCTACCTCCTGATCATCTTCCTACATTCTTCTTATGACACTGAGCCTCTCTGGGAGATACCATGGAGGCACAGCAGTCCCTTCCTGTGGCAGGTTCAGCTCATTACTGTTGTGTAGAGAGTCAAATGGGATCGCTTTTGAATATGATCTGTTTGAATAGAAATTACACTTAAGTGTGGAACAGCTTTCTTTAGTATAAAGTACCAACCGCTGAAACAGTAGATTATTTTTTCAGTATTTATTTTTCTCAATACTTGGAAGCTTGGGCAGTTTATGCTCATGTTTCGCTACTTTTACTAAGATTTTCTGGTATCTCCAAAAGAAATATAGCAACAAAGTTTTAGAGGACACAGTAACGTTTCCCAGTGTCTCTTTTTATTTAGATTTTGTGAAAATATTGTAAAAGTTACATGAAGATCAAAAAGGTCACACTTGGCTTTAGAATCTAGAAGTATTAAGTATTTCATCAGCTTATTTTTATGTGGCAGTATTGAAAAGCTTTGCTGATTTTAAATGTTGCATTGTCCTAGAGGCAAAGAAATAGTAAATCTACCTCAGCCCTTTTTATAGAAGATAATACAAGGCTAGCTCTCTGTGAAGTGTGCTTTCTTTGATTTGTAAGAAAAGATTTGTAACAAAACTAATAGAAACCTGAGAGGAAAATAAAAGCATAACTGTGCAAATTTGGCCAGAAAAGTTTCTGAATAAATAAAATATTAAAATAACTTCAGCAATTTAACATGATGGGGATAAAGTTTAGGCATTTTAGTAAATCTTAGCAATGGATGCAATCTTTCTTTCATTCCAGGAAAGCTGTAAAAGCGGGTCCCAGCACAGGGTACTGTGCTAACAAAGTACGCTTGTGATAACAAGTTCATTATACAAAAGGTGGTTACTAGCCATAAGAGTGATTTAAAAGAAAGTAATTTTTTCTCTCTGTACTCAAAAGCATGATTTTGGCATCTGAGTCAATCCTTTTACTCCCACAGGGACACAGACAAAGTGAGAAACAGAGTTATGGATGAACCCCTGTCGTGGTTTAGCCCCAGCCAGCAACTCAGCACCACGCAGCTGCTCGCTCACTCCCCCTACCCTGATGGGATGGGGGAGAGAATCGGAGGAGTAAGAGTGAGAAACACTCCTGGGTTGAGATAAGAACAGTTTCATAATTGAAATAAAGTAAAATAGTAATGCTAATAGTAACAGTATAATAATGATAATAATAATAATAATATACAAAGCAAGTGATGCACAATGCAATTGCTCACCACCCGCCGACCGATACCCAGACAGTTCCCGAGCAGCAATCGCTGCTCCCCGGCCAACCCCCCCCAGTTTATATACTGAGCATGATGTCATATGGTATGGAATAGCCCTTTGGTCAGTTTGGATCAACTGTTCTGGCTGTGCCACCTCCCAGTTTCTTGTGCACCTGGCAGAGCATGGGAAGCTGAAATGTCCTTGACTAGCATAAGCAGTACTCAGTAACAACTAAAAACATCAGCGTGTTATCAACATTATTCTCCTTCTAAATCCAAACCACAGCACTATGCCAGCTACTAGGAAGAAAATTAACTCTATCCCAGCCAAAACCAGGCCAAACCCTTATTCCTGGTATTCAATAGTTTGGTCATCCTGAAACCTAAATTGAGGCACCTGACTACGCAGGGCACTGTTGAGGGTACTGACTGTACTCTCCCTACAGGGCAATAGAGTCTCTTCAGATTTGGGTGGCTAACTTTTGGGCACTGTGATGCTGAAATCATAATGGCCAAGTTTCTCCCTGGAGCTCACTTCCAGTTTCTAGCTTAACCTGTCTACTTGTGTGAAAGCTGTACTCTTCACTAAGGTTTTATCTAGAGCTAACACCTTAGGCTGAGATCAGCTCTGGCCTAGCCTCACAGGAAAAGAGACAAGGTGTGGGCAATGTGGCTTAATTAGAATATAACTGTATTAAAACAACACAAAGTCATACTATGAGGACCATCTTTCTTTCCTTAATTATTATCTTATTGTGGGGAATGGAGGACAGCAGCCCTGACTCAGTCAGTGAACTCTCTTCGAACAGATATCAAAAGGAGGGCTAAAGGGGAACATATTCTCTCTGCTGGTATGATATGACCATGGATCCTTAAGATACTTCTGCTGACTTTGTACTCATCTATGGCTTACTAGAGGGCTAGATTTCTCCTCTAGGAAGGTACCTGCACAGGATTTCAGTCACAATTTGCACATAATCTTCTCAACCTACCTGCTCACTGTTCTGGTATAGGAAAATTGGAAAAACATGCACTGTCCTAATCATTCAGCCATGGGTGAAGATTACAGCTTGACTCTGGTGGACAGACAGGAAGTTTAACTATGACCAAAGCAAATCATAAAGCCTAATTCTGGTGTCATGTGAGTCTTACAATGGACAAAAAAGCTATACCGTTCTGACGCCTTTTGGAACACCAAATGTATACTAAAAGTTTTCATACACACCAGTTGCAGGATGGACAGGTTTCATAATTTCCACTATGATCTCAGTTCTTATTCATAATAGGAATATTTGTTACTGCTAGCCTGTACCAAGAGAGGAGCAGAATGTAAATACTCTTTTTGGTGAATTGTCTTTTCCTATTTAGATCAATCAGACACAGTGCTAATAACCTGCCCTCTATCTTCCCTCTTGTTCCCCCTTTTGTATGACCATTTCAGCTTCAAGAGAAACCAGGGTACAGTCTTTCTGTGAGGCAGAGATTTATTTAACAGAACATGTGTGAAATATGGGGTACAAATACCAAAATTACCCAAACAATTAACCTGCAAATCAGCAATTCCCTCCAGCGTATGTCCTCTCCCTCCTTGGTAAATCAGGGATTGTGGGATGCTTTTCTCTCAGGGTCCTTACCTTATGCAGTTCAAACTAATCCAAATATTTCAGTATGTGTGTGTGTTTTCTCCGAATAATTCCTACTGTATAGCAGGATGCATGCAGATATTCCTTTTTACTCTCTAATTGCTGATTTTTTTTTTTTTTTGCTAATTTAGCTAAATATATGATTAGGCATAAACACTAGCTGTAGCAATCTGATTACTAAACTGAGGCAAACCAACAAAAGAAGATCTTATTATTTATTTCCATACTTCACAATCAACAAATGCATTTTTTTTACATGTTTATAACTTTTCATCAAAATTTTTGGTATCTGTCTGCCAATGGTAAAGACACAAGTTTAAGTCAGCGTGACCAAGATTTGGCCCTATTGCTATGTAAATAGGAGAAAGTGAAGGATATTTAAATATTTTTTTTTCTTTGGCCTGCAGACAAAGTATTATGTCTTCTGTCATCTGCAAACTGAATGATTGTCTAGTGAAGACATGGCCTTGGAGTCCAAACTATGAGCAGCCTGGAAGAAAGCTTAGACTACAGCAAGCGCTAGGATCTAAGAATAGGTAAAAGTACTTTTAAGTTCCCTTTGTAGTGGTAAAACTGATGGCTTTGCTCTGTCTTTGTTACCAAGAAACTTTGCTCTCTAAACATAAACACTATCTGACTGCTATCAAATTATTGGTAAATCTGAAATGAAACACCTATATTGCCAACAGTTGTTTCTATACAGTGATAAATGCCTGCCGCCAGCAAGACCTCAAGTTGGGTTATGTTTCTGGAAGACACTGTTTACTTCCAAGTCAATAGCAGTAGTAATGATAAGACACATTAAAATGCCATAATGATGCTTCATTACCAGCTATCATCACCATTAACACATTGTTATTATATTGTGTATATGCATGTATCCACTCATATATCTGCCAAACTTGACAGATCATCATATCACCTTTAATTGTTATGAATGATTTGACAGATAATCTAGTTGGAGAATGAAAACAAGAGTGGAAAAAAATAGATTCTCTTACACTTCCACGTTATGTCCTTTCCCCTGCTGTTTTTTTCTTTTCTTTTCTTCTTTTGTGTGCTTTTGATATGTAGAATTTCTTGAATTATATTCCTGAAAATTTTAGTGACATAAATAATTGATTTTCCTTGATTCATCCAAGGTTGCTAGAGCTAAACACTCTAAAAATGTTTTTGACAGTTTTCTTCCACTTGAATTAATTTGGGGATTCTTTAAAAATATTCAACAAACAAGTGCTCTTAATCAGGGGAACAATGAAGCAATATGTGACATTACATTAGGCAATCATGTTTCACAGTCAACAATCAATCCAGGTTGTTTTGATTGCCAGATATCTATGATAGCTAAAAATAATTAGGTGGGATGATGAATTATATATAGGAAGGCCAGCATTTTTCTTCTCATGGGAAAGATTCTCTAAAACATCTTAATCCTCTATTTTCCTTTTCAACTCCAATGCTGTCTTCATGTTCAGAATTAGCACCCTTTCGTCAGTGCCAGATGTCACATACATTTAGAAGGATATTCCTCTAGAATTGTTTTATCAGACTGCCTTTTACAGTCCTCTCTATTGTGAAACCTCATAAACCCCATACAGTTCTCCCCCCCTTGCACTGCTTGAAAAGGTTTTATTGTCAGTCAGATCTCTTTCTGTTTACTTTCTGCTGCCAAATAGTAGTGCTGAAAATCCCATTTAAGATGTGGCCCCCCTCCTTTTTTCTTTCTGGGAGAACTCTAAAATATTATATAAGATATTAAATTCTGTGAATGCCAGAAACTGTTATTTGTCTGTTCTTTTCAGTACTCAGCCTTCTGCAGAAACATCTGCTTCTATCCATGTCTCCTGTGTAGCCCAAATATATATATATAGGATAATTTTTCAGCAGTTCCAGACATGTTAAATGACAATAAAATTTGAACTGAAGAAGCATCTGGTTTCAAATTTTTCAATTTTCTTTTCCAAATCTAGTTTTAAGCTTGGTAATTTGTAACATTCTTTTCATTCAGGTGTTCCCATGTTACTACCAAGGTATGACAAGAGATTAACCTCTTGTATTTGCCTTTGAAAGTAATGGGTGCTGTGGAAGTCTCTTGCTCTTATACTGACTGTTTTTGCATTCATGAGTTTTAACATTCCCCAATCTTTTCAGGTCTTACAACCAATTTTCTGCCTCTCCTGTTTTACTACTTTCATTTTCATTTGTGCAACTAGAAAGGACTAAAGAATTCACACATCTTTTGAATCCAGGATTGTAGAGGAAAGTGGAAGTGAGGACACACCAAGGACAAAAAAGGTAAATAAGGAATCTCCTGTGCTGATGTTACATAGAGGTTCTAGAGTTACCCAAACTAAAATAGCCTTTCTCAAGCTCCATGCTCAGTTAATCTTAGAAAGTCTGTGCTAGCTTTCTATAGAAAGCAAGGAGCAATGGATAAAGTTTTTAGTGGAAAAAGGTCCTGTGAGAAGTATGAAATGAGATGCAATTTATAGTCTAGCTGTGGCAAAATAACCTAGGTAATTTTAATCTAAAGCAGACTTATTTCTGAAAAAAGCTGAATATGCAATATATTAGTATGAAGAGTGGCTAAGTTTATTTAGAGCTTGTTTAAAATATTTTAATAAAATATTGAAGAGCTATGCAAATGAAAAGGCCTTATTACAGTGGTGCTCCGTCATATGCTAGTAAACTTCTGAAATCAGGATTTTCATTACAGTTGTTTACACTACAATTTTGAGTGGTTTATAATTCATCAGTACAAATTCACTGCAGGCTAAACCTTAGCGTACAACTTCTAATCTACATAAAACATTTCTTCTAGTAGATTACTTTTATTAAGTTACAGGATCCACACCAAAAAATTCTGGTATGGGCACTGTGTTCTGTTTGTTCTTGATCCTTCTTTGAGATGTGAAATCTCTCAGTAAAAAAAACCAGAAAAAGACAAAGAAGCTTCCTCCTAAAAATCTCACTTCTATTTTCTGTCTTAGATGATGTAGTATTAGAATAGCTGGCCCTTGAATATTCTGTCAGAGATTCAAAAACTGTCTAAAAATGGAATTTGAAAGTTATTGTTATTTTAGGCAAACTGGAACAATAACTATAAAGAAAAAGGGAAAAAAACCCACAAACAGAAGTAACCTTGCTAAGTGGCAACTAATTCAATTTCTGTTTTAAGTTATTGGACTCTGGATGAATCCACTCCTCTTGTTGCAGCACTCATGCAGGCAGGTGCGAGAAACACAGTCCGCCCATTGCCCTCATCTGGCATTTTATTGAAGGGCTCTGCTGCTCCTATCTAGCCTATGTGCTTGTATTTTATTTGTATGGAAACCAGGAGCTGCAGAGATGGAGTGAAAGGAGAGTCTGGGCCACCACCAATCTTTCAGACTGGGTTGGAAGTGAGTACTCAATGGGAATGCCTGGACCTGAGAACATGGATGTGCTCCTGGATCCAGTAATATAGATGTCACTTACAACGTCAGGGTTTTATTGGATACATGAGAAGAACCCATTCAACTGCTGTGAATAATTAGTGTTAAATTGTTGTGAATAATATATATGTGCATATAGATGCCATTCACCCTCTTGAAGAAGAAATCACTTGTATGAGGTTAGGAAGAGCTATTTGGTTCACTCTGCGTGTCTATTACTAGAATGTCATTTAAAGCAGATGCATTTTGCATTGTAATCTGAGAGTAATTAGGCTCAGTAATGAATACAGAATAGTGTAACAGCTTTCCCTCATGGGCCCCATCAGCTATGGTGCTTCCTCCCAGCACAGCTGCCATGATCAAGAGCAGAAAGGAATAATTCTTGTGATGTATCAGTCAAGCATTCTTGTTGCCATGAAGTCTCAAAGTCAATAATACATAATCTGAACTGGATTTAAACTCCAAGATTTGATTTATACCACATATTTGTTTAAAATACAAAACTTTAAAAATCATGCTGTAGTTCATCAGTTCTTGTTGCAATGAGGTATGTGTTTATGGCAGCTGTAAATGGCCTCATGGAAAGAAAAATAGTTTTAGAAAGAAGTAAAAATGATGAGTATGCATACTCTTAGCAGTGTAAAACTGCTAAGCTAACAGTAAAACTTGTTATCACAACTCTGGTTTATGACAACATGACTGATGTAGCAAGAATAATATTTAGTTCTGGTCTTTGTTCAGTTTACAGAAGTTATGGCATTCATAGCTGTCACAAGACAACTTTCCTCTCCTGAGCTACAGTTTGAAAAAGTGTCATAAAAGACACACAAAGAACATAGGGATGTCTGTAACAGTTTGGGAATACCATGTGTGCTGTTTCATCATTATTTAGGAACAGTTCAAGCAGGAACAGCTGCATGTAAGTAGGAGGGGAGGGGGTGATCTGGTTCCAGGTGCTCTAAGAGTACCTGAGACAGTTCATAGTGTCAGTCTTTTGTGGGCATGATTGTAAATGATGGTAAAATTGCAAGTGCCTTGTCTTCAAAAGGTTTAAAGCTCAAAATATTTATTGCTTACCAATAAGTGTGATTTAAGAACATATACGTTTTTTAACAGTGAAAATAAAGCTGTAATGTACTGATGATCTTGGTGGTCTCAGGAAGCACTCAAGCTAAAGTCTCTTAGAAATACAGCTTCTGCAGAAGTCCCTAGCACAGAAAAATGGCCTGACAAGTTGTAATGATTGCAATTCTTTAAGTTGGGGTTGAAAAAACTATACCTAGTTGCACACTTTCTTAAACAAGAAGTTGGCAGAAATTTCCTTTTTTTTTTACCTTCTACTTGCATGTCTGACCTTGTGACTCTACAGAATACAATTTCAGGAAATAAAAATAAAATCTTTGTATATTGCACAGAATATTATACAGTGATATCAAGTAACACACTGAAATCAAGATGAAAATGTGTTTCTTACATCTGTTTGAACTACTAGAGTCTTTCTATTTCTTTCTGCTTCCAGGTTTTACTTGCCTTTTTTTTTTTTTTAATATTAAATATGAATTTCTTCCCTGCTGCATTGCTTTCTCCTTCCTTCTTAGTTTGTCTCCTTTTTCTCTGCTGCTTGTTTAAATTCAAGCTGGAGTTGAGCTCTAATAGATCTCACATTGAAGTGATTACCTGCACCACTTTGACTAAGTGATAGTGACAAGGATTACCTAGTGCCAATAAGTTTTATTCTTATTTACCTTATGGCTGCTTCTCTAGCCAAGCAGCGTGAAGCAGCCTTCATGTGATAGAGAATAAGGTCCAATAAGTTGTTTTAAAATTGAATTCCAACACATTTCAGTGTACCTTAATCAGTCTGCTGTCAATGCTTCTCATTTGGCACAAATTCCTGTTATATGCTTTCATTTTTTGGTGCCTCTTATGGTTATTTTTAATTAAACATTGCACTTTAAATGATATTTCAAAGTTTTCCTTTATGGACCAAGGAACACTGCAAAGCTGAGTTCACCATGTCCCAGTCTGAAACTATTCCAGTCAGAGAACTGTTCTGTCTCAGTACTGAAACTTAAATGCATTTTTTTACAACACCCAGGTTTAGCAATTACAATTCATTGTTTATTAGTACAGAAAGAAGTTTGCAGCAACTGTTTGGTTTGTTTGTTTTTTTTTTTTTTACTTAAAAGTCAAGACTGCTTTTGTTAATCTATCCTAGATATACTTTCCTGTTTGTCTGCATTGCTATTAGTGCCCACTAAGCCATGTGTGGTTGTAGAGGACTTCTTGCACAGCACAGAGGAAATGGCTGGGTGGATGCTTACTACAGTAGGTAAACATGCATATGAATTCCACCCTTTTGGTGCATGCAATGTAATGACTATTGGGACTGAGACGGATTTTATTCCTGGTTTGCTAGTGGTCAGTTGAAAGATTTAGGGACAGCTATTTCACCACTTGTGTTTCCCTTTCTCAAGAGCAGAGCTAGTGCTATTTATCTCCTTCCTAAAGCACTTTGATATCTGCTAAGGAGAAGTAGTATATAAATACCTGCTATTAGTAATAGTCATATAAATGGTACAAACTAAAAAAAAGAAAAAAAAAAAACCCAAGCTAAAATAGGTCTAGTTTTTATTGGACCTGTCTGACTTGATAGCAAAGTTAAGGAGGCTATCATAAGGAAAGGTCAGCAGTATAGCAAACTGGAAGCTTGTCTAAATGAGAAGAAAAAGAAAGCCCATAAAAGACGGCAGCTTGAGCTTAAAGACAAAGTCTGAACATTAGAACAGAATTTGCAGAGTGGCTTGCAGGGAATGGTCAAGCTGCTAGTAAGAAGTTGTTTACTTCTTCATCAGATGTGGGGAGACAAACAGGAAATTTGATGACCAGGGCATAGCAGGGATATTCAGGGATGAACAAGGCGTAGCAGAGAAGTGTAACAGTTTTTTGTATTGGTCTACTGCTGAAGACTGGTAATTCCCACTTCCTCCCTATTCTTTGCAGCAGAGGGGTCATGGGAGTTAGATAAATTTGTTGTGAATATGCAGGAGGAATTAGACCAAACAGAAAAGTTAGGTAAGTCTCCAGAACTGGATGACATTTGGCAGAAACCTTCGGAGTAACTCAGGTGTGAAACTGCAGAGCATCTGGCAAAGCCTTGTAAACTATCATTGCAAACAGTACAATGCAACTTCTACTGTGCTAGAAGAATAACTCCCATTACAAAAAAAGGCTGGGAGCCACAGAGGGGAATCTGAGAACTACAGACCAGAGTCTGATTTCCACCCTGGCAAGGTAAGAATATCTAAAATGTAAGAGCACTGAGCACATGGAAAAACACAGGATGTTGGGAAAGGCTCAGGATAGCTTCAGTAAATGGAAATCCTGACTCACTCACTTGGTGGAGTTCTGTGAGGATGTCTGATCCAGCAAGGGCACTTATTGTTCCTTTTGTTTCCATGAAAAAAGATAAGTCTTCTCTCTTTTATCTCCTAACTAATCACTCCAGTTAAGTTTGAATCTTCTCCATGCTTCAGGGCACCTGTAGGATGCTGGCAGAGTCCCTTATTCTTTCCTTCCCATGGATGAGGGTTGCCTTTGTGTCTGGGCATCCTGGTGTTTTGCCAGTCTCTCCAGCTGCACTGCAGATGGTCATAGCTGGACAGGAGATGCTTTGCAGGTGCATTACTGTTTCAGCAGGTTTTGGGAAATTGCCATGATTGCCTGGTTCAGGTATCTTACTCATGTGCTTAGTTAAACTGAGACTCAGATTTGTCAAGAAGGAATTAAGTCTTTGTTTTGGACAGATTATTTCTGCCTTCCTCTATAGCCTGGGTCATAGTTCACTCTCTAAGCTACTCTGAGTAATTTCACTATTCTTCTGTGAGCCTACAGCAAGTGTATTCTCTCTCTCACACACACACAAATACACACACGCACACACAAAGAAACACACAGAGTCTCTCATCTTCTTGTATCCCATTCTGGGCGATTGGCTGGCATGTCAAAAGGCCCTTGGGAAATCAGGCACTAAGAGCAGAGCATGGGAGCAGGGAGGACTGGAGCGGGCAGGAAAAGCAGGCAGGAAAAGTAGGCAGTGCACTCGCAGCTCAGATGATCTCCCCATGAGACAATTCCCATGATGATCTCATGTGGGAATTCCTATTCCCATCTTCCCTCTCCAAATTGTATTTTATAAGATGTTTGAGTTTCTAGGCAGTTTTTATAACCTTTGTCCTCCGCCCTCCACTCTCCAGTCTACATACTGTGCAATGCTGGTGATACTTTCCCACATGGTGGCAGGTGCCTTATCATGCAAACTCAGTTGTTTTGGTGTGGGTTTTTGGTTTTTTTTTTTGGTTTGGTTTTTTTTTTTTGTGTAGCTGCTGCTTCTTTGTCATGCACAAAACAGTCTTGTCTCAAAGTTGCAATTCTTTTTCTCAAGTTTGCAATTCTTCAGTGACCAGTAATTGCCATCAGTGAGTTATTTACAGTCACGGAGATTCAGTCATGTTTCAACCTGTGCCCATATTTTCAAGCCCTTTGCTGTCATCTCATGCTTGAACTCCACATCACAGCAAAGGACACCAGGTACCACTCTCCGAGTCACATAGCAAATTTTCATAACAGGTTGATAGCAGGCCTAATAGGCCAGGCTTGGGGCCATTTAAGGTTAGCATAAGAAAAAATTAACATAAGGACTTTTGCATGTTGCTGTCAATGGCAATATGTTTCTTACAGGGTAACAATCCTATCATTGCATCAGACTTAGGTTCTGTAGCTTTTAGCATTTCACACTAAAGAATTTACGTTGACTATAGGGTTTTGCAATTTGTAGATAGATCTTATGGACCCATATAGACCAAGCATATATTTCATACTTGAAATAGTCATGACTGACTGCAGCACATCAAAAATTTAGGCATTTGTAGGGTATGCTATGCAACTACTCTATAAATGGCCTCAACGAATGTTGTCTTAAGAGGCACTAGTGAACACACCAGTGCCTCTGTGTATCCAGGAGGTCTGTTTTAGGAAAGAACCCTTGTAAATACTGTGGGTGAGAAACAATTTAAAACCTGTTGACTAAAAAGCTTTCATCAGAAAGGGAATCTCAACAACACATCTGAAAGAATTCTTCCACAATATGAGTTTCTACATTTAGCTGTCTTTCTCGGCTATGTCTACATTAACAAGTGTAGTAGGCGTGGGTCTGGGGAGAGATGAGGATGTGATGTCCCCACTGTATGCATTTAGGTGTTATAAAGGTTGCTTCACATTAGGTCTAATCTGGTCCTGTGGACTGAATGCCTAACTGGAGAAAATAAAATCTCCAGAAATATCTATAATTTTATTTATGTTCCCCTGAAAGGAATTCAGACACTATGAGACCCTTCACTCCACCCTGTGATGACCTGACACTCAGTAAATGGGAGGTATGGGGAAATGTGCTACAAAAGATCTCCCAAGATCTAAACTAAAATGTTGGCAAAGGTGTAATGATATAAAATTGATAGTTAACTCAAAGAACGTATGTACATATGTTACATATTACAGTTTTATAAGATAATATATGCTGAAAAAGTTGATGAAAATTAAGTATAAACTACAGATTTGACATGTTTTTGTTAACTGCCCTTCCCTACCCCTCCAAAGCATAAAATTTAACAGCTTCTCTGAAAACAGATTTTTCTTGAAATGTTAGCCTTTGCTTACCAGATTTCCAGCCTGGATATAACTAGATCACGAAGGTCATTGCAGTTTTGTTTAGCACATAAGCTTTTATCCTAGGGGAAAATGTAGTTGATTTGCATTAAATATTACTCGTGACTTGCATTAAATATTATTTTTGAATATGATTTGTATCCTAGATATTACACATTAGTGTACATGCTGTAAATGCTGTTCTCTGCTTGACATAATCTTCCTCACTGACTGTTATTTTGGTTTTCATCTATTGTTGCTCCCATGACATAGTGATAGGGGAAGGGGTAATGGTTTTTAACTAGAAGAGGGCAGCTTTAGATTAGATAGGAGGAAAAATTCTTTACTATGAGGATGATGAGACACTGGAACAGGCTGCCCAGAGAAGCTGTGGATGCCCCATACCTAGAAGTGTTCAAGGTCAGGACTGGGCGGGGCTTTGAGCAACCTGATCTAGTGAAAGATGTCCCTGCCCATGGCAGGGGGGTTGGAACTAGATGATCTTTAAAGGTCCCTTCCAATTGAAAAAATTCTATGATTCTATGATAAAAAGGGAACTTGGGATGGAGAAAGAAAACTTCTGTATTTGAGTTCAACTGCACTGTGTAGAACAGGCTACTCATCTGTATAATCCTGCCTCTGGAGTTAGTAGGTAGGAAGTTATGGAGGGTATGTGGCAATAGCTCAGTTTGGGAATGAGTTATCTTTTGCCATTCTCCTATGTTGTGGTAATGTTCCTGGTCTTGGAAAATCCATTGCTTTGATTAAATGGTTTTCTGCACTATGAAACATACTGTTCACTTAAATTATCTTCACCATAATGAAATGGCAGACAGAAATGAGAAAAACCCGTGGAGTGACCAGAATGTATAGAAGTATGGAGCTCTTTGCATATGTCTGATAAGTTGACCTTGGCTGGCAGGTTAGCCTGCAACCAGTCACTTGCTTGGTCCCCCTCAGTGGTATGGAGGAGAGAATCAGATGGGCAAAAGTGAAAAAAATTGTCAGTTGAGTTAAAGGCAGTTTAAGAAGTGAAGGGGAAAAAAAAAAGAAATGGAAAACCAAGTGGTGCAAACATGATCATTACCACCAGCCGACTGATGCCCAGACAGTCTCTGAGCAATGGCTACTTGGGAAAAGTTCCCCTCTGGTTTTATTGCTGAGCATGACATTATATAGTGTGGAATATCTCTCTGGTCAATCCAAGTCAGCTGTCTTGCCTGTTTCCACTCCCAACCTCTTGTCCATCCCCAGTCTACTTGTTGTGGGGGCAGAGTGAGAAACAGAGAAAGCCTTGACACTATGCAAACAATGTTCAGCAATGGCTAAAACATTGGTGTGTTATCAACATTTTTTTGGTCACAGATCTAAAACACAGCACCATATTGGCTGCTATGAAGAAAATTAAATCCATCCCAGCAAGTCCCAGTACAGTATGAAAAGAGTTTCAAGAGATGAGGACTCTTCAGTGCGGAAAACAGCTGAGGGGGGGATATGATAGCATAGCATAAAGAAATGTAACAGGGAATAATTATCCCCCTTTTCTCACAGCAACAGTCCAGTGGAGCATCAGATGAAATGGTCAGGCTGCAGGTATAAATCAAAGAAAAGGAAGTGCTCTTTCACACAGCATGCAGGAAAAGTCTGGAACTCATCACCAGAGGCTCCTGTGGAGGCTTTTTGTGTAAATGGGTTTGAAAATCTCTTAGACAAATTCATGGAAGAAGAATCAATCAAGGGCTATCAAACAGGATGCAGATGCAGCTTTTAACTGAAAAAAATCTCTATATGGCAGACTGCTGGAAACTAGAAAAATAATGAGAGAAATTAGCAACTCTCTGCTTTTTCTATTCTTAAGCTCTTACCACACCTTTAGTACAGGCCCCTTTCAGAGACAGGTACAGGCTACATGGGCCTTTGCTCAGATGTGTTATGTTTGCTTTTTTGCTCTTATGTTTATGTTGTCATTATTAGACTGTAGTTCATCTAAGGTTATACTTTTCCAGTAACACACTTTGAGTAGAGGAGGCCACGGAAGATAGAAACCAGGATTTCCTGACAACGATGAATAATTTAAAACATTTCCCATCTACTCCATTGATTTGTGTTAGGTGTTCAAAACTAATTTCTTCCCCAGCAGGTGATTTCCAGTTGGAAACAGCCCTGTTGACCTCTGTCTTCAGTTCTTGTTTAAACCGTTTGTACACCTTTTTTTCCCCCTCTAAGTTCACAAGTCTAATTTCTTCCCCAGAGGGTGTTTGCAGTTTCTTCAAAGCCTTCATTCCTTATCTGGAGGCTGTGATGTTCCTTGACAACATTCACAGCTCCCGTTTGGCAGGTCACCCTGGTCAGGCAAAGAAGAAGAGGTGATTTGGGTTAGAGATGCCCTGAACCAGCTGATTCTAATTAGAGGAGGTTAGAAAAACACTCAATTTCAGTCTGCTGCTTTCATTTCAGATAGTTTATCCAATATCTAAATTGGAAGCAGCAGGTATCTGATCTGAAAATAAATTGTTTTTCCTTAAATCTCAACCTTAGTGCTTTAGTATTTTTTTCCCTGATGCTTCAGTCCGAGTTAGCGGGAACAGCCGTATCAAATTCTGGTTTGGAATTGTAAAATTTGCAGCCTGGTGCTACTGTCTGAGGGTGGTGTACAGGCCTCAGTGAAGGCTTTTAGACAAATGTTTCTAAAATAGGCAATACATCCAGTGAATACCTGTTAGCTGGAAGCTTGTTTTCATTACTATGTTGAAAACATAGAGTTACAGACTGAAACGTGGCCCTTCTTAAAAAGACTTTGACCATAATGATGTAGGATTATACGTGAAGTGCTTTATACATATGTCTTCAGCTATCTTATTTTCCACTTTATGCAAGTTTAATAATATCATATTGAATTAATTTAAAGGTCTGTTGGCAATCCATTATTTTTAACCAAGAAAGAGTTGAATCTGAATTTAAGATTGAGTTGAAATATCTAACAACATGTATAAGTTAGATTGTGTATTTTTGAATTTGTGCATTCAAGTGGCAGACATATTTAGGTTCAAGGCTTTACACTAATAATAAATGCAATGTTAAAACAGTTTAGATATAAATATTTTGTTCAAAGAAGGAACCCATGTAGGCCCAAACATTTATCCCCAAACTGAGTCAATGACCCTGTACTCTATATATTCCTTCATATGTAAATGCAAGTATAAGGATGATGCAGATTATAACTTTCAATTTCTTTTTAGCTCTCTTTCCTCACTTAAAATTGGGAACACAGTTAGAATTCATAGTTCTTCTAGAAGCCAAACTGTCTTTTTAAAATAAGGCCACAGTAGACATAATAACTAAAACAAGCAGAGAGGTGTGGCAAAAGTTATTTCCTGCTTTGATCTTTATAGCATTTTCCTTAACAGATCTAAGCCAACTGACACCAACTCTGCATCTGGGTCCCAGTACTTTGTTCTACTGGGAAACAAGGATTTTTGGGCTAGACCTGATAAAGGATGTTTTGAATATTGGGTCATGTTTTGACCAAGACATTGGCTGATGTATAACTGTCATGTTAGAAAACATGTTTTTAGAGGAAAGAACAAGCTGCTCCTGCACACAGCACCATGTGGTGCCTGGGGAAAGGGAAGATCCAGAACAGTGAGCATCCCTCCTACAGACTGTCTGCAAGAAACAGTGAAAACAAGGAAATACAGAAGACTGTACAGTAGGCTTTAGGGAAAAGGTCATCTTTAATTCTTACGTACTGTTGCCAAACCACTGTGCAACAGAGAACTGAAGGTAAGAAAACAGAGAAAGGGAAAAAAGGCAGCGCAACTTTGTGAAGTAGAGGTTGTGGCTCACAGTCAGGCATGCAAATCTTTGTCTCTGATCCTTTTTCCTGACCACGTAGACAGTAACTGGACAAGATATCTCAATCTGATTTGGGAAATGGAACCTGAACCCTCACCCTTCTCACCTCTGTCAGGGGACAGACACTCCCTGAGGACCGGGAGTGGTGGGAGTTTCCCACGGGGTTTGTCAGGGCAGGGCCTGGCAGCCAGGACCCGTCCCACCGTCCCAGCCAGAAGCAGGACAGCTGGGGGGCTGAAATGAGGTCCTGGACTGTAGGCAGGTTTGGGGGAGCCCTGGAGGGGTTGGGCAGGCACAGCAGGGCCTGTTGGTGTCCCCTGGGCCATGGCAGCCTCTTTCCCAGCAAAGCAATCACTTCTGAGCTACCTTATGTTGCCTTTGCTCTCATTCTTTCTGCTCCCTTAGTGAATCTTTCTTCCCTTGCAATCCTGTGGCAACATGAAAGATGAGGAGTGATCTGATCCAAAACTGATAATCACCGATAGTAAAAAGAGACATCCCAGGAGAATTAACAAGATTTCTGCCAGGTGAGAACCTATTTTTATTTGCTAAGGTGACACCATTTACACTCAGGCATAATTTACATCCTTTCTTGTCCGTGTTGAACAAACAACATCACACAAGCTGTTGCATTAGTTGTACATTTTGGTGTCCAGGACATCATAGGTAGTGAGTGGAGTGGAGCTCAAGTTTGTAGTGTCATGGGTTAGTACAGGGTTAACTACACTGCAGATAACTTATGCTTTTTCATTGTGTACTATGACAGTTTCTGTATGTGACAAATTTTTGAACTTGTGCTTTTCTGGCAGGTGATTGCTACAGAGTTTCTTGTGACACTTTAGAATAAATGTCAGATGATTACTAATTCATTTGGCACTCCTCTGTAATAATGTAAATCATGATGTTCTTCTGTGGCATTAGTAGATGTAATCTTTTTCAAAAATCCCACAAAATCCTCTATCTCTTGTCTCAGCATAGTCAAGTATATCTGCTTTAGTGTATCTAGATTTGGCAGTGCTCCAATTTCTTTGATGTATTTAGTAGAAAGAGACTTGATAAGTAGGTACCAGCATTTAGGGATGAGTGAAGACAGTGTAATATAGGTATTTTAATTTGATTGAGATTCAAGAGTTTGGCTTTTTCTAATGTCCCTTCCTTGTTCTGCTTACCATTGATTTTAATTAGATTGCGATTTATTAGGATTGGATATAATATATTTATATCCAACTTAAAAAGAGAACATGGAAATACTTTGCTGGTTTTGTGGGCAAAAAACCCCAACAAACCCTCCTACCCCAAAATAAAAAAAACCCAAACCCCAAGGCTTTTCACTCTTTTCTCACAGTAATGGAAAAAAACAGATTTTACATTTAAAAGTTCTTTTTGCCGACTGTGAGACTCTTACTCAATAACACAGAACAGTGAGTGACTATTTCCAAAGGTGTTTTAAAAGACACACTTGTAAGTGCCTTACAATATTTGAAGTAGTGGTATTTCACCATTTTTAACTTCTCTCATGAAATTCTTCACTTGGAGAAGCCATCCTTGCATTATACAAAAGAATATCTCTTCATACTGAGGTATTTAGTTATTAGGTTTACAAAATTGAATGGTAAGCACTTGACCTGTTGCTGCTGCTCATATAACATCATGAACAGGCTGATGGATCACAAAAAACTGAAGACAAAGGGGTAACAGAAGTGGAACTCCATTTTGCTGTTCCTTTCTCTGCTGAGGTTAATGAGAAGGCAACTGTGCCCACTTAAACACATTATGCAGCTAGATTCCTTATGATGGCACAACACTAAATATGTTCACGCTTTTCTGAAAAGAGTACATTTAATAAACAATGTGTCTTAGTGAATCAGAGTGGAGACAACCTTGAAACAGACCATCTTTCTGAAGGCAGGATTAACTGTCCCTGTATCATTACAGTCAGATGTTTGTTCTGCGTATCTTGAAGACCTCCAATGATGGAAACCCCCTGTCATACTAATCTACTTCAGTGCTTTGTTATGAACAGGGATATCCAGCTTGAATCACACTTTTGTCATTCTAAACTTTTTCCTGTATTTTAGTGCAATTAGATAGATGACCATGCCCAAATATCCTCCTTCTGTTTCTGTGTTTTCTTTTAATTTTTTAATAAATCAAATTCCAGTTTTACAACTCCCATTGAAATACAGATGGAATTGCAGGGGCCATACACTTACCCTGACTTATGTACTTCTTGCATCTTTTTGAAATTCATTTCTTTTTTCCTTCCTTCCATCAATCATGGTTACAGATTTAGAATTTGTTAAATTTAATTTTGAAATCATATCAGCCCTCAAAATACTAGTTATCAAGTCCTGTGTCCTGCCCCCCCCCCCGGTCATATCTTTCATATCTTGGAGGGTATCATGCAGTCTATGCCCTACAGAAACAGTAAGGCATTCCCTGTTTCTCAGGTAAATGTTGTTTCAGCATAAGAAATACAATTTATTGCACACATAGAGGAGTTCTGGCAGTTGAACCTTAAATCTGGAAATTTCTGTAGAGAAAAGGCAGTTAATCATCCTCACTTTACACTTGTCTCTGCCTTAAGTTCCCTGCCCCATTTTACCCCATACCAAATTCTCTGACTTCTTTAAAGAGAATCTCTGTATGCTAAGACTGATTTTTAAGGCTGATTTTTCATTGCTTGTGTGTTGTTAAAAATCAGCATCTGAAATCGCTTTGCAGCCTGAGGCCAGAGAGACGCAGCAGGAAATAGAGATGCAGGAGTTCAACTTTGTTTTTCTCCTGTGTGTCTGTTGGCAGTCCCTCCATATGTTAGGATTCAGTCTCCCCCAAACCAGTGCCTGAAGCTTTCACAGTGTGTTGCTGCAGTAGACCAGCAGGAATTCAAGGGTTTATCTTTATTAGATTTGATCACTCGCTGTTTATGATGCAGCACAGCTTGTGCTGATAATGAAAGACCTCCTCTTCTCCCCCCTCCTCCCCCCCAATTAGTAGGTCTTGTCTGTCTCATATTCCTTATGAAAAAGTTTTATGTCAATATTGACAAGATGAGAAAAGGAAAATGAATTGACTTTGCACAGCTTGAGTCTGATCCTGTGAAAAATTCTGTGGGAGCTGGGCTGGACTCCAGCAGTTCTGTCTTACTCTCTAACACTACCCTAGAACACAATTAATACTTTAGATGATGAGGATGATGCTTATGACACTGACTTTAACATTTATTTCATATTACTCCAGAGTGTGTTCAGGGTGTTATGACTTACTGCACACAACAGTAAAAAAAACCCCAAACCCCTTCCCCATCAAAAAGAATAAAAAATCCACTAAACTTTCCTTAAGACTGACAACTGGTTTATGGGAGTTGACATTGTGAAGAAGCAAATTCTAGAAAACCCAGAATTCCCAGGAGGCTTTGTCTTGTGATGAAGGAACTGAATCTCACGAGTCTGAGGTGTAAGAACCAGTACAAAGTAGTTAATCTTTCGAGGGTGCCTATTTGCAAAATGAGATAGCAATACTTCTACTTACCTTTCCTCTGTCTTGCCTAGGTCAATTCCAGACATTTCAAGTGGTGCCTCTTTAAGGCAATGTGTATACATAAACACCCAACCAGAGACAAAATGACAAAAAGATGAGAAAACTTTTAATCCCAATTTAAACTTACTAGCTTTATATCAATCATATTTAATGATGATATAAATAGCAAGAAAATGGATGCCCAAGGGACCTTTAATAGTTAAAAAGTGCAGACATAAAACAGACCAATTAAATATGAAAATAAAGATCAGTACTATGGAATAACGTTTTATAAGTCAAAAGAGCAACACAAAGTCAATGTATTGCTTACCAGGGATTCAGTTAACTGCTTAGAGAGTAATTCTGATGTGCTGCTGTTCACCTTGCACAAGCTGTGGTGAATCATATTGTGGATCATCTGCAGATAACAGCTTATTACAGATGCCAGAAAACAAAGATTTAGGCATCAGGTGAAAAGATCACAAACCACTTTTTCTATAACAGAATGCAATTTTGCAATCTACTGTCAGTGACACCACTAAGTATCTAGTATTTTAAAAACACACATCTGGTGGACAAACTGTGTTAGGGTTTGTTAACCTTTGCATTGATGTGGTGCACTTCATCTTCAAGTGGCAAACCAACTTATTTACTACCTATTTTTTTCTTTTGCTCCTCTTTTCTCTCAGTTATGAATCACATATTCCTGGTACTGGAAGAAAAAAATAGTCTGATATGAAATAACCAAAATACAGCACTTAAAGGATGTAGCCAGCATTTACAGTTCTTACTCTTTTTCTCCATTGATTCTCTAAGTTGTCTTCATGCCTACAGTTTGCCCAGCTGTGAGAACATCATCTAGATTTGTAATCCCAGTTTGATATTTTTAGCACAACAGTGAAGCTGAAATAAAGAGCCAAATCTGATAATTACATTAAACCCAAACAAAATTGGCCCATGTAGGAGTTCCCACGGGTTTTGTGGGAGATTGGGTTTTTACTTCTGGAAAGCTGGTCTTCTTATGGAGCAATGTTGTAGGAGAAGCTTGCATAGAGCAGTACCCATCAGCAAAGATAAATATCAGGGCTCTTCACTTGGCTGTTTTATGTCCACAGTCTCATGGACAGTGGAATGAAATTAGAGCTACCTTTGTAGACTTCAAAAATCTTCCAGTAGGCTTTATGATGTGGCACCTGGTTTTTGAAAATGATCAGTATGTACAAACTTGCTTGAAGACATCTCTAGCCAGAACAGAAATCAGACCAACATGTATTTCAGTTGTTAAGTGAGAGGCATCATTAAAAAGACAATTCGAACAATGGATGCTTGAATTGTTCCAGAGCACAGTGAAGTTCTGAAGCAGTTCAGCAGGGTGAATGTCAAAACAAACAAGCAAACAGAAAACTAGCTAGTTTCCAGATGGTGGTTAATTGGTTAATAAACATGATATTGTTGCTTTAAATACTAAAGGACTTTTTAAAATGGTATGTTCCCATAATGGTTTTATGGGCTTTTTTTTTCACAGTAAGTACATATTTGTGTCTGACTTTCTCTTCCCAAGATCTCATGCCTTGCTGTTGAATGTTTGAGTAAGACTGTTTTCAAAAGCTTTCCACTTGTACCACAATGGTGTAGAACACATCCAAAAGTAATGGACATATGTCTCCAACAAGCTTGTTATGCTAATAACATTAGCTGAAATAAGATTAGTGCTTAAGGATACAAGAGTTTTTCTCATTATGAATTCTTACTGTATCCCTGACTTTTTTCCAGAAAAATTCATTTAATGTAGCAAACATATTTTGAAAGACTTGTGCATGTCTCACCTATAATGGTGGAAGATGAAATTACCTTGCTGTTCAGTGCCATCCAACAAGAAAGCATCATCTCAGTTTGATTACTGACAAATTCTTGGTTTTACAAGACAAGCTTTTTCAAGTCCCAGAATTGCTGATAGAAATATATGTGTCTCAATCTTAAATGCAGAACTTCCTAAAGCTGGCCTCACACATTTAAAGAGAAAAGAAGTAACTTGTAAGTAATAAAACAGAACGAGATGTTAACTAATTGCTAGAAAGTGAATGATTACACAGAAACCTCTTCTCGGACATTACTAAGTCCTACTTGTATATTAAAGTTATATTTAATCAGCTGCTTGCTCTTAATTTTCATGATTATTTTAAAATGTCAATCCCATATGCCCTATATATAGTTGTCTTGCAAAATGTAACTGACATTTTGAAGATGATGATTTTTTAAATTCTGTGTATTGGGAAAACACTAGTAGTACCTTTCATTAGGGAACATAAATGACTCTAAGAAGTTAACAATTTTGAAATAGGGCATTTTGACATGCAAATTATTATACAGGAGCTTGTTGAAAGATGCTAAAAATAATGTGACAGTTCTTTAGCATATACATAGCTAGTGACTGTGTTAGATCCTTGCTTGTATGTTTCATGAAATACACAACTGCAGTGTTTTATAAGGAGTAAACACTTTAAAAGCTCATGTTTGCATGTGTGTGGGTGAGCACAAAGAAACAAAAGAAAATTCCCTCCCAACACTGACAATGCATCTCTAAATGAGGAAGGTTTGTTCTACAACAGTCATCAGTGTAATTACAATCGGAACAAAATTTGCTCAGATATAAACATCGATTGTTTTCTAATTTTGTGAGAATTTTGAGCTAGTTGGTTTTATTCTATTGATTATGTTTCAGGCATTTAATATTTCCTTGTACTAAATATTAATACTAATTAATGCTAACTAGTGCTAAATAAGAATGCTAATTAGAATTACTATTAAATAAAGATCTATAACAGTCCTGGGTGCCATATGGCTGCATATAGGTGTCTTTTCTATCATTTTTAAATGAATGGGAACCCATTTTGACTTGTGGTTTCCTTATTTTGCAGTAAAACTGGACGAGCTCTTCTGAAGGCTCTGCTATTATTGCACTTGGAAGCAAACATCATTTTCATGACCCGTATTTGTTGGTAGAAAAACAAATTGTACTGCCCACATCCAAGTGGGCATTGCCAGACATCTCCTGTTTATATATGTGCTCCTTAAGTCATAACAAATAATACAAACCAAGTGAGCATGGCTTTATTTTTTTAAAAAAAACATTGGACAGAATTGATCTCATCTGACTTAACTGGCCTTACCTAACTCTAAATCAGTGTTCTTAGACTTTTGTTTAAAACAGGAAAGGAAAAAATAATGACATGGTGTTTCTTTTCACCTATTCTGAGCATCTATTCTACCCTATTTAGGACAGATACAATGTGCCTATTTCTCTCCATCATCTTCAAAATGGATTTGAGGTGCCTATCATTCATATGAATGATTAACATTAATGTGCCTAATTTGAGGTAGATAAAATCCCTTCATAATATTTAACAAGTCTGCCTTTTCAAAGGTAAATTGGGATCACTTTTCGTGTATATTTTATATATCACATATTTTTACAGAGAGGAACCGAATGGCACATTTACTCCCTACTGATTTTGTTTTTGTAGGCATTTAAACATAGGAAAACTATCCTTATCAAAAAGTCAGTAATTCAGGTCACCTGAATTTGCATGAGGAAAAATACTGGGTTTTGTTTCCTGGTATTTATAGTCAATGATCTATGTTTTGCTCTGACTTATAATGGTCTAAACCCAGAGTGACTTCATTGATTCTGATGAATTATTTTTCTATTTCCATAGGATAAGTCCTATATAATAGAACATGGAAGAAAGTCCTCTCTCTTATTACCAGTGAGGGTTTTTTTGAACTAGTCTATTCATAATAAGTAATATTGTCCTTTTTGTAATCTATGTAGTCTATATTGGTTCTGAAAATAGAAGTTATTATTACCTCACACCTCAGATTGAAACATTAACCATAAAACTGATTTTATACATTAACATTCCTTCTGGCAAGGTAGACAGAAGATTAAAATACTTCTCTAACAAAATTCTTGTAATTTCATATTATTCAAGTATTATCCGAGATGGAGAACTACAGTAATGTATTGTGGAAAAATTAAGAGACCTATTACTTGCCATGGGAAGCACAGACATGCTGTTAGTTTGACATAAACCACATAAAGATATTAAATGTGACTCTAATTAGTTTTATTCACCACTCGAGTCTCTGCAGTTAGATTCCTTTGATGCCATCCTGCTTCTATCTAACATGAGTAATGGGAATGGTTAGTGAATAATATTTCATACTGCCAAATTCCAGCAGAAGTGGTTTCCACTTGTATGCACAGTTCCAGTGGATGCACTTTGATAAAGTGGTAAAAATGAGAAGCTCATAACTATCTCATTTCTTGACACACAAAATCCTGCAGATTGGTGATACATCAACATGTGCAAAATTACCCTTTGCTAGTACAATGAACCTGTTTGTTGTAACACACTATGCTTACTTAATCACTGTTGTACAATGCATCATATTTGTTATCTACTTACATAATGCTTCTCAGCAATAAAGGAACATTGCATAATTCAAAATAACCTTAATTAAACAAACCAAACCCAACTTTACAACTTGTTAAAAAACTCAAAACAGCTCAGAAACAGAAAGAGTCTGCAGCTTATACTAAAAGTTCTGGCCCCTAAAGTATAAGCTATCTGTTGATCAGGGAAAAATCTACAAACTTGCTCCTAAACTAGGATTGTAACTTTGGTAAGTACGCTGGACCAAGGACATGTAAAAGCTTGTGGTGGGTTGACCTTGTCTGGCTGCCAGACACCCACCCAGCTGCTCTTTTACTCCCCCTCCTCAACAGAACAAGGGGAGAAAGTAAAATGGAAAAGCTCATGGGCTGAGATAAAGACAAGGAGATCACCTACCAATTAGCCTCATGGGCAAAACAGGCTTGACTTGGGGATAATTAATTTATTGCCAATTAAAATATTTCTGGCTAGTGAGAAACAAAGACAAATTAAAACAAAGCCTTCCTGTCAACGCCTTTTTTTCCGAGGCTCAACTTCACTCCTTCATTCCTGACTCCTCTAACTCCTCCACCCCCACTGAGCAGCACAAGGGGATGGGAATGAGAAGTTGAGCTCCTGTCTGCTGCTCCCTCCTCCTCACACTTTTCCCCAGCTCTAGTGTGGGCCCTCTCCATTGGCTGCAGTCCTTCAGGATAAACCTGCTCCAGCTTGGGCTCATCTCCACAGGCTGTAGGTTCCTTCAGGAAATACCTACCTGCTCTGGTGTGGTCCCCTCCATGGGCAGCAGGGAATATCTGCTTTACCATGGTAACTTCAAAAAATTCCACGAGCTACAGGGAAATACCTCTTCCAGATCCTGGAGCACCTCCTCCTCTCCATCTTCTCTGACCTTGGTGTTCACAGTATTGTTTTGTTTCCTCACTGCTGTGTGGTATTTTTCCCTTTCTTAAATACTTTTTCACCAAGGCACCACCAGTTTGAAGGGTTCAGCTGTGTCCTGTGGTGGGTCTGCTGGAGCTGCCTGTGTCTGACATGGGGCAGCCCCTGGTGCCTCCTCACAGAGGTCACCCCTGCAGCCCACCCGCTGCCAACAACTAGATGCGGACACCTAGAACAAACCTCTTTGACTAAAAGAGACCCCCTGATTATTCTGCTGCTGAAACTTCTGAATGAAGAAATAAAGTATGTTCATACTATTTGTGCCTTCTCAGAAGAAACACGTTAATTGTATTTCACATTGCCTATTACTTTGTGTGTGGCCTGCTGAATGGGAACGGCAATGGGAAATGCCGTATTAAATGTTTATGACAGAAATTGGCCATCTGTGTCAACATTGAACAGGGACAACAGTGCTTGGGTTAGAGGGAGACGGCTTAGTGGCTTATGGTGAAAAAATCTGCTTTGTTAACAAAAAGGGTGGAAAGAAAAATCCTACATGTAACCAACAATATCTGTGTGGTGAGTGTAGTAATATTAAATGAAAATACTTACAAAGCTTGTGTTTTGGAAATCAGCGATACCAACAAAAAAATGTTTTTCCTCATAAATAGTACTTTCACCGGGAGGTTTTCCAGGTGTAATTGTGCTAGAATATTGATGATTTCTTCCCATAAATAAGATTCATCTAAGTGGTTTTCCAGGTGAAAAGAACAATCTAAATAATATTGTTTATTACATTTTAAGTTTTCAGCACTGAAATGCACTCAGTATTTTTCAGAAGCAGTCAAAAAAAAAAATCAAAAGGAAAGGGGAGATAAATGAAGAATAACAGTGATGGGAGCAGGGCTCATGGTTATGCTGATTAGAGAGTAGGTTCAAGTTTAGGTGGCAGTTTAGAAAAGGCACCAAAAAAAATTGTGAAAGAAAGTAATTGCTCCTAAAGAGACAGAGAGGTAAAGAGAATATTCTATGTCATGTATAAAGTCAATATGAAACTTTTCTGTTATGACCTTAATGACTTTCTCCTTTTTTTCCCTTTTTTTTTTTTCTGGCAAGCTGGGAAAGATAGGGCTGAAATGAGTTCTTAATTAGAGTGAAGTGAATTGAGGAAAAGCTGATGATTCTCACTTGTCTTGAAAACTCCTTTGGAAAGAAAAATGAAGAAATGAGAGGTCTGTTTAGCTAACAAAATTCTAGGATAAATTTTAGCTAGCTATTTACTTTCAAATGTAATTTTAGACTTGCAATATGATAATAATTGCTGACATACATTTGAGAAAAGTCAAATTTAACAAGTGACTGAAATAGCTACCAGGAGTTTGATACCTCAGTGTTTTGATCAGTAAGGTAAAGAAATATTTAGGGAGTAAGTAGGTAAGGTAAATAAAATACATATAAAAAGCTGTTTTGAAAGAGTGCTTCTTTAGATCGAGGTTGATAAATTTCCTCATACATCTCTTCCCTGTTGTGTGTTCTTCAAGGCAAGTAACACAAAGATGTCAGCCTGGATTGAAGAGTTCTTTACCTTAAGAAATGAGGAAATATTAACTCTGCCATGTGATTTTCACTGAAGTAAATTTAGATTTCTTTCGATAATTTCAGTATGACTGGAAAGAAATGAACTTTGGAAAACTTATATACATTAATTACGCCTAACATAGTGTCAGTGTGATCTGACAGTCAACTTTTGTCTGTAAAAAGTGGATAAAATATTTAAAAACCACAACAATATCACCGAGATCATGGCATAAATATGTGCCTAGTTAAGATTTCAATGGGTAGTCTTATCAATATTTATTAAAGGAAGAAAAAGAAGATTCATTCAGGGTTGAAGAATGAGCCATATTGTGTTAGATTAGAGTAGGGTCAAAAATAACGACTGAGATTTTCACTGGGTCTCCTTCAGAACTGAATGTCCATTAGAACTGTCCATCTAATTGAATGTTAATGGGATTTGAGTATTTAGTTCCCATGTGACTGAAAATTCCAAACATAAATTAATTGAGAGAAATAAAAAGCAGAACACAAGATGGATAATTGCACATAGAAGTCAGAAAATAAAAAAGACTAAAATAAAAGCGAATCTTTCACAAGCTGAAGCCATAACCATGAAAAGTATAAGCAATACCTGCTGTTGAGCAGGGGTGCTGGAGGAGAATCAGGAATGCGTCCAGCTCTGGGGCCCTCAGCACAAGAAGTACATGGATCTGCTGGAGCGGGTCCAGAAGGTGGCCACCAAAATGATCCAAGGGCTGGAGCACCTCTCCTACGAGGACAGGCTGAGAGAGTTGGGGTTGTTCAGCCTGGAGAAGAGAAGGCTGCGAGGAGACCTTATTGTGACCTTCCAGTACTTAAAGGGGGCCTACAGGAAGGATGGGAAGAATCTTTTTAGCAAGGTGTGTTGTGACAGAACAAGGAATAATGGATTTGAACTAAAGAAGAACAGATTTAGACTAGACATAAGAAAGAAATTATTTCCAGTGAGGGTGGTCAAGCACTGGAACAGGTTGCCCAGAGAGGTGGTAGAGGCCCCAACCCTGGAAACATTCAAGGTGAGGTTGGATGAGGCTCTGAGCAACCTGATGTAGTTAAAGCTGTCCCTGTTCACTGCAGGGGGGTTGGGCTAGATGACCTCTAAAGGTCCCTTCCAACCCAAAGCATTCTATGATTCTACGATTCTACGATTCTATGCATTTTTTCCAGAGTTCATATAAGGAAGGGGCCAATACCTGCTGGTAACGGTAGTGTGGAGCTTACACCGACACTGTAATGTTTGGGAATATATTTGTCAGTGACCCAGGCTCATGCTGTAACTTTTTGCCATATCTTTGAAGCAAAGATACAATTTTCTCAGCAACTAGAAAATGTACCAGAAAAAAAGTTACCCACAGAAAGACTAAAACACAAGTGGTCTCATAAAAGTGCTTTTTCTGCTTCTCAGAAGATATTGGCTCAAGTTTTGTTCAGTTCATCTAATCCTGAAGGAAGTTATGTCCACTGGAAAAGCATTAACTGTGTCAATAAAGCATAGAAACATACATAATGTTTAATTAATGTTACAGTCCACTGAAGAGACAGTTACAAGCAGGGACAACTGAGCTCCAGAGGAGTTTTCCAAAGAAAAGCAATGGAACCTTCCCTTGGTGCAGGAATTGTGAAGCAGAACATCTTCCATTTGCTGACAGGAATGGGAGCCTGATTTGGAAGATAAATCACTGCATTGCCCAGCTGCAGTGGACAGACCTTCTCTGGAACCATGCATGGAATAACAGAGCTTTCCATTGCGGTGTGTGACTCTGGACTGCAGGCAGACTTTAGACCAGTAGAGAGACTGGATCATTACTTCTGTGGTTTGCCTGCTAAATATCGGCTAAGTATATCTTCTTGGAGATCCATGCAATGGTTTACATAGTTGGTGAAGTGAGCAATGGTAAATTACAGTCCAAGATCTCTTTTTATTCCTTCAACAGATTCCCTGCCAGTCACACTATGCCTCTACTTCTGTGAAAAGAGGTGACAACAGAGCCACTTTGTTCATTTCCCCCCTCCTTGTGTTAGCCCACATCAACTATATTTGCATGCTATATGAGTGTTTCCTCATCCCACGTTTGCAGGAAGTTTGTAAAAATAACTGTTGAACCTCAGTATTTTCAAGACAACCCATTCTGTCATGAACATAGGAATATGATTTCGAAGTAGAATGAAGCAGCAACAGAAGGTGAGGGATCAAAAAAAAGAAAAGGGTTCAAGAGCTATTGTTGATTGCAAAAGAGGTGCTCTTCGGTTTCTCACTTCACCTGGGTGGGAGGTGGGGATAGGAAATCCCCTGAATATCAGTGTCACTGCTTAGACCCTCCTTTGAAATAAATGAGAATCTTCCACCTTTAATTGAGTTGGTTAACATTTCTGAACTGTCCAAAACTAACAAAATCTCATGCTTAAACAAATATGCTCACTTGATGACATTCTGGAATGACAGGTTTACCATCTGTCTTAGTTAGGTCTCTCCTACTCATTCCAGTCCTCTAAGATTTTTCTAGAGAAATTCCACTGTAAAAGTGTTGGCATTAACTATCTGAAATACCAAAGCCAAAACTGAAGATTTTGGTGAGATACCTAAAAAAAGGTGTATGGTGCTTGACACTTTAGTGTGAAAACAGCATGTAAAGGATATAACGTGATGATCTTTGTGACTTTTTGATCAGCAAAAGTTTTCATGTAATTCAGCTGGCAATATGTAAACAGTGGTTAATATTATTAAAAAGTTTTCTTGTTCTCAGAAAATGGATTCTGAGTCTATGTAAAAACTCCCTTCCACTTTGAGGAAGCTGGGGTCTAAGTAATAATGTATACCTCCATAGTTTGGAACCATCCATAATATCATTACAAATCTTTACAAATCTTTACAAATCATTACAAATGTGCATTCATCTATGTAATTTAATGGTCTTTGGGTTCTTAACATATAATGCCACAGCTGTTTGGAAAGACACACCAGTAATGCATTTAAAAATTTTGTCATGTAACAAGAAGTTTCTATGAAGCTAGAAGAAGGGCTGGAAGGAGGACCCAGGGAACTACAGGCCTGTCAGCCTGACCTAGGTGCCGGGAAAGATTATGGAGCGGTGTATATTGAGTGAACTCAACAGGCAAGTGCAGATCAACCAGGGGATCAGGCCCAGCCAGCACGGGTTCACAAAAGGCAGGTCCTGCTTGACCAACCTGATCTCCTTTTATGACCTGGTGACCCGCCTGGTAGATGAAGGAAAGGCTGTGGACATCATTTACCTGGACTTTAGCAAAGCCTTTGACACCGTCTCCCATAATATTCTCCTTGGGAAGCTGGCAGCTCATGGCTTGGATGGGTGTAGTCTTCGCTGGGTAAAGAACTGGTTGGGTGGCCGAGCCCAGACAGTAGTTGTAAATGGAGTTAAGTCCAGTTGGCAGCCGGTCACGAGTGGTGTTTCCCAGGGCTCTGTTTTGGGGCCAGCTTTGTTTAATATCTCTATCAATGATCTGGATGAGGGGATCAAGTGCACCCTCAGTAAGTTTGCAGATGACACCAAGTTGGGTGGGAGTGTCAATCTGTTCGAGGGTAGGATGGCCCTGCAGAGGGACCTGGACAGGCTGCACCGATGGGCCGAGGCCAACTGTATGAGGTTTAACAAGGCCAAGTGCCAGGTCCTGCACCTCAGTCACAACAACCCCATGCAACGCTACAGGCTTGGGGAAAAGTGGCTGGAAAGCTGCCTGGTGGAAAAGGACCTGGGGGTGTTGGTCAACAGCCGGCTGAACATGAGGCAGCAGTGTGCCCAGGTGGCCAAGAAAGCCAACAGCATCCTGGCTTGTATCAGGAATAGTGTGGCCAGCAGGAGCACGGAGGTGATTGTCCCCCTGTACTCGGTGCTGGTGAGGCTGCACCTGGGATACTGTGTCCAGTTTTGGGCCCCTCACTACCAGAAAGACATTGAGGTGCTGGAGTGTGTTCAGAGGAAGGCAACAAAGCTGGTGAAGGGTCTGGAGCACAGCCGCCGAGGGAGCTGGGGTTGTTTAGTCTGGAGAATAAGAGGCTGAGGGGTGACCTTATTGCTCTCACCAACTACCTGAAAGGAGGTTGTACTGAGGTGGGTGTTGGTCTCTTCTCCCAAGTAGTTAGTGATAGGATGAGAGGAAATGGTCTCAAGCTGCACCAGGGGAGGTTTAGGTTGGATATTAGGAAAAATTTCTTCAGGGAAAGGGTGGTCAAGCATTGGAACAGGCTGCCCAGAGAGGTGGTGGAGTCACCATCTCTGGAAGTGTTCAAAAAACGGGTAGACATGGCACTTTGGGACATGGTTTAGTCTAGTCTACCCTTGATTGGTTTAGTGTGGACTTGGTAATGTTAGGCTAATGGTTGGACTGGATGATCTTAAAGGTCTTTTCCGACCTAAACGATTCTATGATTCTATGATTCTAAATGTACATTTATTCATCAGCATTTTTGTCCTGGTTTTGGCTGGGATAGAGTTCATTTTCTTCCTGGTAGCTGGCATAGAGCTGTGTTTTGGATTTAGGATGAGAGTAATGCTGATAAACCACCCATGTTTTAGTTGTTACTAAGTACTGCTTACACTAGTCAATGACTTTTTCAGCTTCCCATGCTCTGCCAGGTTCACAAGAGGCTGGGAGGGGGCACAGCCAGAATAGTTGATCCAAACTGACCAAAGGGCTATTCCATACCATGTGACGTCACGCTCAGTATATAAACTGGGGGGAGTTGCCCGGGGGGTAGTGATCGTTGCTCAGGGTCTGGCTGGGCATCAGTCCGTGGGTGGTGAGTGCTTGCATCACTTTTTTTTTTCCCTTGGTTTTGTTTCTCTCTCTTGTTGTTCTCCTTTTCATTACAATTTTTATTACTATTATTAGTATTACCTTATTTTAATTATTAAACTGTTTTTATCTCAACCTATGAGTTTTCTTACTTTTGCCTTTCTGATCCTCTCCCCCATCCCATGGGGAGGGGCAGGGTGAGTGAGCAGCTGTGTGGTGCTTTGTTATTGACAAGGGCTAAACCATGACAATTTTAAATTTAGGTAATGTCTAGTACTTTTGTACATAAGCTTTGCCACTAGGTATATAGGCTGGTTTTTATAATCCACATGTGTAAGAAAGCTCTGAATGCATGCACTGTGCAGTCTATTACAATGAACTCCTTTAATAATCAGGTGAAGTAAACATAAATGTTTTCATGTGAGCCATGCTAATATTGTTTTGTGAATGTCAGATTCAGCCACAATGAATTTTTATGTATTTCAAAGATCATGGAATAACTAAAACTGTATCGTAAGCTAGGACATTAGAAGATCAAATTTTGCATTTAGATGTCTAGCTAAACTCAACCGTGGTAAATACTTGCATTGAACTGCACTGTGACCTGAACTTGGTGCTAATTCTGAAGATAGTGACTTTCAATATTGGAAAGGCATACGTAGAGAATATAGTGGGATGTGAACTTTCAGAAAATCTAATATTGTGAAATAAAAATGAAGCTACAATAAAATGTTATTTTTTTAGAAAACATGAAATCTCTTTGTAGGTCAGCCTAGATGAAGCAGTACACTGTCCTAATCAGCTGATTTAGTCCTTGCTTACTTTAAGTTGATCCACCCAAATGATAATGATAGCTGTAGAGACTGAAACATGTTTATATATCTCTGTTGTGGTTTTTTGCCAGATCAAAGAAAATTATTACACAAAGAAGACCTAAGAGGATGAAGTAAACATATTCCAAGTACTCAGAGGCAAAATAGTAGAATTTTAATCCTAAAATTATCTGCATATACATGTATACACATATAATACACACACACACACACACATATATATGCATATGTATATCTACACAGATTTTAAGTATAATCACATACACACTCTTGGTGTAATTGCATCTGAATTCATTGTGTATTCATTTGGGAGCCATGTGGTACAAATATGTTAGATGAAAGCTCTCTGCCAGCACCTAATGATGAGCCCAGCTTCATTGCCAGAGGTGACACCAAGCATACCAGCATAAATGCACTGGCTGTGCTTTCACCTAACACTGCGAGACAGACTATCCATGGGCTCCGGGGCACTGCTAGCCAGTGACAGCAAGTCATGGCAGACTTACATCAAAAGATAATAATGCTGTGTCAAGGACATGTATATCTAGCAGATGTACTTATTTTCAGGTGTGGGAACAGTGGCAGAGTATTTATACCTAAAGTATCAATATGATAACTGTTTTGCCTCTATTTATATAAACATGGATTTACTTACTCCTACCACATTTAATTGCATCTCTTTTCTGAATAGTTGTTTTGGTTTTCTTTGTTTTAAGCAAAAACTTGTTTAATTAAGAATGCTTGAAGAAGCGGTTAGCTCACCCAAATTTTTAGGTGATAGTCAGGGAGCTGCAAGGGACACTGCTCTGCATGGGAAGGGGAGCTGGGGGCCGAGGGTGATGGCAGGACCAGCAGGGCAGGGGTTTCACTGACAAGGGTGCAGTCCCACTGTGCTGGAACAAGGTGAGTGGAGCACGGCCAGTGATGGTAACCAGGGTCAGCTAAAAGTCTGTTGAATGCCAGACAGGTCTGTGGTGATGAGATAGGTCTGACTGGGGTCAAGCCAGGAAGTAAAATCTGCAGGTCAGGATCAGGGGCTGGATCAGCAAGGTATGTGGCCAGGCAAAGGCATAGCTGCACTGTAGTGCAGGATGGGACCAAGAGTGAGTACCAAGGATTAAATGCAGCTTCTGACAAAGAGGGTGATGACTCCACTTCTTGCTGCTTTAGCTTACACTGCTCTTTCCATGCAGCTCTCTGATTTAAAGCCTCTCAGTGGCACTAAAACCTGTCCCTGAGCCCAAGCAGCCAAAACCCTGGCAGAGGGAAGGAAAAAGAAGCTGAAATCAGGGCACTGACAGCAAGAGCCAGAAGTGGTACATCTGTTAATTTTGAAAGGAATATATATTTATCTGAACTTGATCTTTGTTGCTACCAACAGTACCCCAAAAAAAGTTTAAGATCAAAAAGAGTAATTCATCACAGACTTATGGTGAGACCTATGGTGAGAAGATAAATTCCTAATAAGAAATATGATGTAGCTATGGCTGTTCTTGTCACTGGAGGAAACATGCAGATGAAGGTACAAATGATAACAACCTGGTATTTTAACCTTTGGCTTAGCCTGATAACACTGAAAACAGAGATGGTGTTTCTTTGCCTATAACATTGATCTTTTCAATGAGTATGATGAATGGAAGCCATGTAGTAAGATACTTATTGTGATCTCTTCTGAGATTAGTCATCTCTTCCATCATCGGCACATCCTATTCCTTAATGATCCATCTGTCCAGTGGTAGGATATTTGGACTACACTATTCAACAGCAATAGGCCTTTCAGCTGAAATAATGAATGCCTTACATGTACTTCTGAGGTATTCACAGATGAATTACCATTTACCCCCTAAAATATCTATCCCTGAACATGTTTCAGTTGCACAGGTTCAGTTGCCACCAGCTCATCATTTCTTGCTTACCATTTTGGATACTCTGTGATATTTGCTGGTCTTGAGTTCAAACAACCTCCTGGGATGATCACTGGTTCTGAATATTGCAGGCTTAGACTGTAAACATGTCAAGTAGACTATAACCCTCACAAAATATTAATGTGATCTTTATAACTTGGGACTTGATCAGAATTAGCCAGAGCCTTTTTTATTTTGTTCCTGATATTAGAAAATCTGCAAAGGTCCTTGAACTCTGATGCAGTAAATGCGTAAGTACTTGCTTACCTTTATGTTCAGTAGTCAACAGCAGTCAACTTGTCAACAGAATTTGAGAATTCCTTATTAAGAAAGGAATAAAATAAGAAAACATAGTTATGTCATTATAGAAATTAATGATGAGCTAAATGTTGAATGCTTCATGTGATTTTGGTTCTACTGGGAAAAAAAAGAAAAAAGAAAAAGAAGGAGTTGGTAGAACAAGAAAAGGTAAAGATAATGGTGGCAGATGTAATCAAAAGTATGGAATGATTTCTGTAGAAATATTAAATAGAAGATACTTTAACACAGGAAAGAAATAGGTGATCTTATGGTAGATTCTATAAAACCATATATCTAGCAGATGTAATTATACTGTTTAGTCTGTAGTGACAGACTACTTCTTCCTAAGATATCTAAGTGACAGGCAAAAGGTATGTGGGGAAGAAATGGTGGCTATTTCTTACATCAGAAAATAACAGCTGAACTTAATGAAATTAACAGTGAGCAGACTTAAACAAAAGGAATTCCTTCTTTACATAATATAGTCTTAAGACTGGGAGTCCATTGTGGCTGTACAAGCTACAAGTATAAGTGAGAAAGTGGAAAGCAGTAAGATGAATTCATGGAAGGGAAGTTTAAGAGAGGTTATTTAATATGGATGTACAGGTATAACCTTTCACTCGGTATGTTCTTCAGCCATAGATTGATATTAGCTGAGAGGAAACACCATGGGGGGTAAAATAGCATATTAATTTTTTAGTCTTTCTCTAGCCTCAGTCAGAGATTAGTTCTGTAGAGCTCAAGGGAAGTTATATTTCAGTGGGACTACTTCCAAGCTTAAAATGAAGCGTATTAATTGGTGCTTCATGATTGAAGAAAACGCTGATTCAAGAAGCCAAACCAGCTTCTTACAGTCTGGATGGAATTGATTTCTGCTGTGTTTGTATTCATCATAAACATGAACTGTAGGCTTAAAAGATTGTATTTGTTTACAATATATCAGAGTGTAATAATTCCTCTGGAAGAAGTTTAAAAGGTCCATAAATACAATTCCTCAAGAGAAAAAAGACAGATGGAAACACAAAGCTTCATGAACAGAACTCACCTTAACATTTTGGACATAAAAAGTCAGAATTCAGCAAATGTAAATAATCAATTAATTTGGATGTGTTGGTGCAGTGCCTGTGGTTTTTGTCTTTGTGAGCTTCTTAAAGGCCTATATTCAAACACAAATTTAACATCCAGGAAAAAGCCAAAATATGCAATGACCCACCAGGGCCTCTTTCTTGCCAGTAAGTTTGTTTCTGAGTCAGCCTGTCTAAAATGGCTCTGCCCACAGAAATGCTACATAGGAAGACAAAGCTGGAGCAGATACAACTTTAAAATTTTCATGCTAATTTTAATACCTAAATTGTGTCCCACGTGCTAATTACTAGTGCTTTACAGAAGAGGAATACTAAAAAAAAAAAAGGTAGGGGAAAATTAAACCAGTATAAAAAATTGTGTAAAAAGAAAAAAAACAGTAAAAAAATGCTAGAAGTGATGAGTGGAAGCCCTACCCGTGAGGACTGACATGATAACTTATCATTTCTAACTTGAGTCCTTGTAAAGGTCTTTGAAATCCTTGGATGGGACATATTATTAAATGTGCAATATGTTACTATTTTAACAGTGTGAAAGCCCAAGCAAGCTTCTGTTTTTTTCCTGTGTTAATTTCTAAACCACTCTGTTGTTCCATTAATACACTACTGATAGTACGATGTTCACCTGCCATTTCACACAAACAAAAGCATAACGAGGCAGATGGCTGACTCTAGACTACTGCTGACTAATTTTAGTAAAGAAGTGTAGTTCCTAATGAGAACAGGCATTAATATCTTTCTCATGCAAATTATTACTTCTAACTAGCACTCCCCAAATCATTACAATTGAATATTGGTTTCCCTGTTACAAAATGGAGTTGCTAGGCAACATGAGTGGTCAGACTTTTCCTTGTGAGAATTGACTTTAAAAAATGCTTTATGTATTCTTTTCTGAAATTTGAACTATTATTATTGAAATATGATTGCAGATATGTTAAACTAAGGTTTCATATCAACCAAAGAAAGTAAGAGACATCACTTGACTTTTGCTTTTGAATTCCAAACTTTTTCATCTTGGGACACATTTTCCACTACAGTTTTGCATGCAGAACCATCAGAAAACATTAATTAGCATGTTGTTAGGATGTAACGGATTTTAATGGCACAACTGGAAGGTCGCCCACATGTCCCTAGAAAATTGTAAGCAGAGATTCTCCAGCTAAAACAGAAAAACAGATGGATAAGTATGAAATTAATGTTATTTCTTCTGGGACCAAAATGTCAAAGTGAATATCTAATGAAGTTTCTAATTTTTTTTTTCCTTTTTTTTCTTTTCTTTTCCTTGAGCACAAACCGCACAGAGCAGAAATAAATCAAGTATCAGTTTGAGACTGGAACATAAAGAGGACTTAAAGTCATTTAAATGTATATTAGAAAAGAGTGACGAGCTGAAGCTTTACTTAAAGATAAGAGTAAATCAAGTCCTTTACTCATTTTATGCATGCTGGGATAGAGCACGGTCTGACTTACATTAGAAATCAGTCTTGAGTCATAGAATTCAGATCATGATGCAGCTCTCTGGAGACTGGATCCTGGGTCATCCATACAATTTGAAGACAGATTCAGGGGGTTTGACTATGACTCCATACCCATTTCACAAAGAGCAAGTAAATTATTATTTTCCCCAAATTACTTATGTGGAAGTTGTTCCTAAAGACTGGACCAAGAGAGTTGTTTCTAAAGAGTGGAAACAAGTTTCTCCAAATTCAAAAAGGTCAGATATGTGGTTTTGACAAAGGACTGTCTCTGCAAAGTCAATTTCATATGCGTAGTATTGACAATATTTCAATAAATAGGGTTAGAAAAAGGTTATGCAATGACAATGTGACCTACTGCAATATGCATTATGTTCAGCAATGACTCAAGATTACAGGACCCAGGATCAAGACTTGTTGGACTAATAGATAAAAGAACATTGGTATGGACACCAGGATTAACATGAATGTAGCACTGCTGGTGGTCTTTTGACTTCCATCTGTCAAGAGAGGCAAGCAGATGAGGTTTCCCTGTAACACCTCATTGAAAGGATAACAACTCTGACAGTGCAGTACCTTGCCAAAGACCATGCTTAGTGAATTGCTTATTTAGTTTTACAGAAATAATTTTGTACCTTTAGCAACAAGTTAGCAAACTTGATCAGCCATATAATATCTACAAAATCAGTGTCCTTAGAGAAGAGATTCTCTATGTTCATTTAAATAAGTGGTTTCAGAAAACACAGTAAAATTAAGTCAGTAATTATTTTCTCCATGTCCAGGCTATGAACCAGAAAAGGTTGCTGAGATGTTTTCTAATTATATCTCTTTTAAATGGATTTGAAAAGGCTAAATATTAGAAAAGTCAATGTATCCATCCATCAAAGACATGACCTGTGTCTATATCTCTAACACAGCTGCAGTAATGGGGCAGTAAATATGTGTGATAACAACCTTACAACTTTTTTTCTAGATTCTTGATATGTCAAAATCTGAGGTGAAACTACAGAGAGAATGTGATAGCAATAGTGTCTTTCATTATTAAATATCTTTGACTGAGTTTATGGTAAACTATCAGGCTTGCCCTTGCATTAAACATTGTGATCCCCAGGAATGCAGTTTGATCTCTCTTCTCCTAAAATTTCCACATTTAGATCTCCAGCATATTCTGCCTCCCATCAAATAACAAAGGCTATAGAGAATACTAGACATACTAGAAAACTAAACTAGAAAACAATACTAGAAAACAATGATACATGTTGAGGTGACGAAGGTGGGATTTGTGTCACTTCACTTCAACCTTTACTCATTAGACGTCCAAGAGGTACAGCTTGGGTTCCTCCCTAGTCAATAGAGAAAGTCAAGAAACTCTTGTCTTTTTTAGGCATATGTTTGAGCATTGGTGAATCTACCTTTCAAGCATCAGCCTCACACTGCAATGTTTCTGCAAAAAGCCACATTGTTTTATGCTGCAGTCTATGTAATGACATCATGTTAATGTGGAGCGAGGTTTAAATTAGCTAACTTCAAGAGCAGAAGGCCCAACTGGCCCAACTACATATGACATAATTCAGTGATAATCAAGACAAATTAACCTATGCAAAGCTTCCTGCACAGGTTAAATTACTTTTGATATTTCAATTGGCTTATCGATAGGTAATTTTGTTATCTCTAGAGAATACTGTAGCCTTCTGTATAGTCATAACTTTGTAGCTGTATTTATTACAGGAAGACATCTCTTTAAATCAGGAACTGAACTGAAGTGAAAATAGCTGAAGATAGGAGAAAGCATTAGATGTGCTTGCCTCATTTTCACTTTTAGAAGGCATAACATAATTACAGTCAGAGAGAGTATACTGATCTAGATGGACTTTTGGCGCTCTCATTCCCTTTTGCAGCTTGCTTTTACATAAATACTAACTGTTCAAAATGAGCCTGTGTATGGTGGCACATCATTGTGGTACTGAGACTTTAAGTATTTCTTGTTTCCTTTCTGTTTTCAGTTGAAAAACCATGTTTGAACAGGTAAGTGTTACTTTAAAACTTTAATGTTATCTCTTCTAAATTTCCATTTTGAACATTGAAAGTTCAAAACGGTGGATTTCAGGGACGTGTCAAAACAGAAGTGAACGATGGGGTCTGACTCTTCTGACTGCTAAATAATGGTGATTAATGGTGATTAACATGAAGAAGTGTTGCCCTCCTCATTCAAAATAGCAGTAATTCCATTTCTAGTAAAGAGATGAGAATGACATGCATAGTAGGATCCTTGGGATTAGCAGACTGCTTTCCCTTGATCCAAGCACTTCCCACTAATTCTGAGAGATGGAATTCTATATTAAAGAATAAAATAGAAAAAGTCTTTTGATGAATTAGGAAAAAAAACAAGATAAACTGAATGTAGTCTGTTTATAACAGCAATTGATCAACAGTAGGAGAAATGAAATTAATCAACAATTAAAACAAAGTAATTCGGGGTTTTTTTTAATACTTGTTGTTTTTGTTGTTTGGCTTGTGCAACTGATGGCTCATTAATGTTTCATTGGAAAGAAACAGTACATGAATTCTGATTACTATACAACAAATTTGTTAGCTGCATTCTCACCATGTTTTCTCTTTTTCTCTTTTTTTTTATATAAGTGATGTCTCATTAAAATGTTACCACTTAAAAAAGTTTCTGGGTTAAAAGCACCTTCTTTATTCTCATTTTCATCGTTCCTTTTGCGGTGCCTAACTCATATTATTGTTAGTGGAAATTTAATACAAGTTAAGAATATGACAGAGACAAGCAAGCTGAAATGAGAGCAATCAGAAAAGGCATATAATGGTAGACAGAAAGTAAAGATAAATACATAGGCTCTTAGTTAAGTCTTCACGTGTTATGATTTCTGAGGAAGGAACAGAATTTAAACTTCTACCAGAAACAACAAACCGTAAACATCCAGGCTGATGTAAGTTGTCATGGTGACCTGCCACTATTTGCAGATAAGCCCCTGACTGCTGTGCAGACCAGAATACAGGCAGTAGTAACTCACATTGTTGTGTATAAAAGGGTCTCATCAAACCTTAGGGAAATGTCTTCACCAGGTTTTGATAGAAATTCTCTCTCTTTTGTCAGTGAAATCTCCTCTTTAGGGTGCTCTCCATCTTCCCTTATATATAATATGTGGTTCTTTCATCATGCATTGGTAGGCTGTGGGAAAAAATAAAGTTAGTTTCCTTTTATGACTTCGAGATAGCAGGCACCAATGTTAGAACATGATAGTCTCTCTTTCCTGGGGAAGAGATGGTGTTATTTCTGCCTGTGTGTTTGGATAAGTCATTGCAGAATGCCTAGTTTTGTTTCTGGTGGTCTCTCTGCCCTACTGATGACAAACTCTAACAGAACTTCCAGCCAGCCAGAAATGAAAATGGCATGTTTCTTTCTAACTCTTTCAGAATATGTAGGACATGATAAGAAAACTGTGTATAAGTGCTGCTTCCAGATCTTAGAGATAAAGTGTTCCTCTGCCAAAACATTATTCAAATGTGATGAGAATTGTCTCCAAAGATGTTGTAGGTGGTAGAGAGACTGATAGCCCTATTCACAACACTTCAATCTCCCTACCAAATACAGGTTAAAAATAACATGACACTGGTTTGACATAAATTGCTGCAGACTATACATTTGTCATTCCTATTACTGAATAGAAACCAGGCATTATGGGCTGACATGCATTTCATTCAAGTGTGTCTGAGACACTTAGATTGGAAAATAAATGAAAGAGTCAATACTAGTGATGTGATTAATATAGGGTCTGGCGTGGGCTGACTTTACAAGTGTGCAAGAAATTGCCTGTTGGATATCAGAGTATTGTCATTGTGCAACAATTAGGGGATTATGGCTATGAAAAGCACCTTCAACCTCAGTGATCCTGACTGTGAGGCAGCAGGTTTGAGAACCATTTGTGTTTACAGTGGAACGGAGCATGCTCTTTTATTTTCCTGATTTGATGTTAATAAACAACAGTTGAAGAAGGGGCTCAAGTTAGCTTTGTAATAGTTCCTGCTGCTGCAAATACCTTCCTCTGGTATTAACTGCTACCATGTTCTGAAAGCAACTTAAACCAAGCTCTGAGTATAGATTCAAGCATGCCTCTCTGAAAACCAGGCATGGATGACCCCTGTTAATACTTATAAAATACTTATATTCTTAATATCAGATAACTTGTAGAGTGGTCATTTTCTATGTCTGTGAGCAAACTAATTTACAAAGTGTGGAGGAATCACATAAAAGCATCAAATGTTAAGTAAATTCTGCATAATACTGTGGAAGATACATTGTGAAATGGTTCTTATGAATGTCAATGCTAGTAGCTTTTTTTCATAACCTAGTCCTTTGCAGAATACTTATAAATGCCCACGGCATTATAATTCCTCTTCCTACTGAAGGAGAAATTAGTGACATGAAGTTTAAATATAACTTGTTTTATTTGCGCCTATATACACATTCTGCAATATAGATCTAAGCAGTCATCACTTTCACATGTATCAGTTTAGCATTCTTGTTGAGAAAACCAGCCTCAGGATTTTACTCTGATCATAGCACAGTTTAGAGCTGAGAACATATTATACCATAAGAAAACATCTTGCTACCTTGAATAAGCAAAACTAGCAGGGTGGAAGATGACTTTTCCCAACAGAATCTTTGATCAAAGTCCTAGAATAACAAAAATCAGCAGGGTAAATGTAGCAGTGACCCAGGATGATATCCAAGATAATAACTGTAAATATTTACAACTCACCAGAGAGGTTGGCTTTGACCTCTAAATTTACATATATGATTTACAAGGATGAAAACTCAATCAGAA